>NC_085127.1:10007500-10679062 GCF_030269925.1 Bombyx mori | reverse complement strand
TGTGAGTCCGCGTGGGTGGGTACCACCACCCTGCCTATTTCTGCCGTGAAGCAGTAATGCGTTTCGGTTTGAAGTGTGGGGCAGCCGTTGTAACTATACTTGAGACCTTAGAATTTATAACTCAGGGTGGGTGGCACATTTACGTTGTGGATGTCTATGGGCTCCAGTAACCACTTAACACCAGGTGGGCTGTGAGCTCGTCCACCCATCTAAGCAATAAATAAAAAAAATGGATTCACAAATTTAAAGCGAATGAAACCACGGGGCACGTCTAATTTGAAATGAAACAGTAATGAGATTAGTATGCAGTAGGTAAATACGTTAGAAAGTTTATGTTCAGATAAAATATTAAATGCTTTAGTAGTACATAGCAACGATAAAAAGGTTTCGTAGAAGAAAGTAAAAGCACAGTGAACCCGAAAAGTAGGTCAGAAAATTTCTCTTGAATTTTCGTTCCAATTCTTCGGAATCTCAAAACAGTGTCTCATCTCTAAAGGGTTAAGGGTTTCTGAGCCCATGTTGTCAATTTTTGAGTTTATATAATCATTTTTTTTATTGAATTGAATGGGCTGGTAAGCATCGCAAGCAATAAGCAATAATTTTCAATTTCTAGGGCAGCTTTTGAAGTGGTCGATGGAATTTACGCGGTACACAGCGACTAGACTGACATTAGCGATTTCTATTTTCGAAGTTCCACTACACAGCCTTCAGTATTGACAAGGTATGTGTACGTATATCCAATATCTGCAGATCATCAAGTCCCACATACCCACATACCTTGCGCGACCCCTAGGCGTGGATACCACGAAGGAAATTCGGCCCCCCGCACGGAAAGAAAAAAAGCACATATGTATTATCAGGAAGTCATGGTAACTTTGTGAAATTAGCGGCACCTACAATCGCAACTAACACCAACCGTAAACAAAAATGTCCGATTCAATTTTCTGAGAAGCTTTAACGTTTTGAAAGTGCACATACGATCACTTCCCGGAGACACTTTTCGGCCTTTTCGCTGTTCCTGTCTTTTGTCTTTTTAAAAGCTTCTGCGGCTTCAACTGAATTATGTGTGTGTGTAGGTATGTGTTTTGTTTTGTTTTGTCTGTCTTTGATGCGGTTAATTCGTTTCATTTTCTTGGCATGTCATTGTTTGGTTAACGACCGGGCCGTCTCAGATTTAATTCTTGGTATCTTTTAAAATGTAAATATGACTAATGCTGTTATGATCTTTTGGTTTTATGAAATGGTGGTAATGTGAGTGCGCTATATACAGGTTTTTTTATAATTAGATATTTACAGTTAGTTTAATGCGTTGGTCTGAACATATATTTCTTTAATCAGGAGGAAATCGCCGAACTTCCGCTCCCTACTGGTGATTGAGGGCGGGGCAAGTCGAACTGACTAAAACCTCCTTTCGCTTAACAACCCACGTCCGAACCTCGCATGAGACAGAACTCATGAAAAGGCAAAGGGGGGAAATTGAAGCGTTTAGTGCAGAGCACATCTCTCCCATCAGCCTTCACCTCGGGACGCCGGGTCGGCGGTTTTCGGCGCCACGACCATCAGTCCTCTCGGTCGGCAGACTATCCGAAGCCCGTCTAGATGGCGCCGGTTAGAGTGGGTTATCCTACGGAATGCCCCACTGGGTCAGAACTAGCGTGGATCTAGGATAGCCGGCCTTCCATCACCCGGATGCTGTTGCGTAAAACGCGTGCAGGGCAGCTTCCACGTCGTCTTCTTAGGCCCCCCTCACCAGTCCCCAGACTGACATGTGAGGAAGACCCGAAACTCTTAGAGGGACCGCACCGCCCTCGATTCCACCGTCTATAATGTTTTCAGAGCAGCCGAAGACAGGACGAGATAGCACAATATCGTAAGGATGGAACTCTTAGATAGAGATGGCTACGACCCCCAGACGTTAGCACGACTGAAGGAAGAGGAATTAGATATTTTTTTGTTTTGTTGTTGTATTTGATAATTTGTTTTTGTGTTATGCATTTAACTATATATTATCGGCGTCAAGAATTGGAAGGAGAAAGCCCTGAACAGAGCAGTCTGGAGAGATACTGGACCAGGCTAAGGCCCACCCTGGGCTGTAAGGCCTAAGATGATGGTGATGATGATTTAACTATGTAATAATACTCATAAGTAATAAAGTAATACATATATTATATAATCAGTATACGTATTCGGCATTCTTCTTTCCTTCTGGGGGCCTGGAAAACATTTCAACGTGATGTAGTTACCTTATACTCTGTATCCTTATTGTCGTGTTTCTTCTAACATCTGTGTGTACAAAATATATAAAAAAATTTTTTTATTAATTAATTAAATTTCAATTGATTTACCGTTTACGCAGTTTATGGTGTGTGTTTTAGTTGCGTGCTATTACTGCAACATTGTGTTTTATGAACGCCGAAGAGTTCGTTTTCATTGCGATGATTACTGATTGGTGCTAATGCTAGTCGTATTACCGATACGGTTCGATAATTTGTTTGTATGAGACTGGTGGTATTCGGTCAACGGCGCCGCCCGTGAGCTTAGCATTCAAACATTGCAAAAGGTAATAACTGAGAATCTTTGGCAAATAAACTTGTGCATTAATCGTGAATTGATTTGGTTGCATTGTACATAGCACTTTTCATTTTCGAATAGGATTCCGGAATAGAATTTTAAAGGCGTCCAGGAAATTAGACTTTGTTTACGTGACTTCAGAGGGCATAGTCCTTTGTTTGTTCCAACGGTCACAGATGGTCCACTACAAAGGCGCCGGCGTCGTCTTCGCCGTCAGCTGCTCACCCGGAACGTTGACAAGGAAATTCGTCAGCGGAAGATAACCGCATTTGGGACGAGCTGCCCATAAATCCCGGTTGAGTGACAAGCAAAACTTTATAGCACTATAAATTAGTACGGACAAAAATAGTTGAGACATTGGCGCTGATACCGAGCAGTTAATGTGAGCTGTCGCATGTGGTGATTTTACGATTGTCCCGGGCCTCGTGTGGGTTTAGCTTGCGACATCTCTACAACATTTTCTGGTCTGTATTTTTAGTCGTGACATCATTTGCAGGAGTTCGCAGGAGTCCCCAATTGTTTTGACGTCTTCAAAATATTCTGTCATTCGCAATCTCGTTCTTGAAGACTACGCCGAAAATTTCAAAAGATTCAAGAAGCTCTGTTGTATACAATGTTCATAATATTTAGACCTATAGAGTTTCTCGCTGGGTCTTCTGAGAGGATCGCGATTCTAATTCGGTGATAGATTCTGCATAGCACTGCTCTTGTTAGAGCTAGTGTTAGCAATTTCTTTCAGGCTAAGCCAGTGTGTTCGCTTAACCCGGGAAAGCTGCAATAGCCCCCTCAAGGCTACCACCAAATACAAAGGCTAAAACAATACATGGTATGTCGAAATGGTGCAGTCAATTATTCCTAACGTGAAAACCCTAAAACCACGTGCGCAAATTAACAACTTTTAATGTCCCAAAAATGGCTAAATAAAGTGCACACGTTTCCTAATAAATTTTACGACCTTGTTATTTTAATGGCCGCGGAGACGATCACAGATTGCGAAAGTCGATTTTGCGCAAAATATGCATAAATAGAAACAGCGTGGCACATAAATCCGCCGCAGATTGTACTATACCTTTTTTTTTTTTAACACTGGGTTGTCCATTTACGGATACCCGGTCGAGAGGGGTAATAGACCGGGTTATGTCGGACTCCGGCGCCTCCAGAGAAGAAGAGGGAGAAGAGGAAGACCAAAGTCCTCCTCTTCTTCCAATTCCTACCGGGAGACTACGCCTTGAGAAAGGCGTGCGAAGATTGTACTATACCTACCTTTGATTATTTGACAATACTGTGTTTTATCTCTCCCTCTCTCTAGCTCCCTCTCTCTCTATTTCTCTGAATTATTACATTTTATGTAGCTCAATCGTAGAAGCTACATCCGCCTTAATAATTTTTTTTTAAAACATCTAAAAATATCACAAAAAGAACATCCGTACATACGTTCTAAAACAACAAACGATTTCAAAAAGAAGAATTCCGAACGAAATATTCATTGCGCAGGCACAGGAGTGCGAGAGTTATGACTT
Source organism: Bombyx mori (assembly GCF_030269925.1). Classification (NCBI taxonomy): domain Eukaryota; kingdom Metazoa; phylum Arthropoda; class Insecta; order Lepidoptera; family Bombycidae; genus Bombyx; species Bombyx mori. Next base: position 10,674,971 of record NC_085127.1, on the reverse strand, counting down.
ACATTTCATAATAACGTTTATTTTATCTGTGACACGGTGCTCGTTCATTAATATTTTTTTTTGTTTTTTTAATTTTTTTATTGGGTAATTAAGTTTTTGTCAAAGCTTTATTCGTGTTTGTCGGTGCTGCTGGACAACCTCCAGAAAAGTTTATAACACGGTAGTTGTTTTATTAAAAACAAAAAATGATACTATTCGTCTCATATTATGTCATAACGCGCATTTATTATGCGCCGCGTTTAGGGCTGATAGCGGAGAATTTTTTTGGGATTTTCATACTATTTTAGTAACAATCGCTGGAAGTAGGTTTGGTTAGTGAGAAAATTTAAACAAAAACATTTGTCGTTTTAGTCACCACAACCACATCTTTAGCAACGCAATTACAGTAATGACCATATGTGTTTCTGATTAATGAATGCTTAGAAGCAAAACTGAAATATTCTTATAAAAGAGGTTTTATATAGCAAAGCTTTTAAAACGCGATAATTGCCACAAAAAAAAAAAAAAAAACGTTCGCGTAACAAAAAAAAAAAAAAAACGAATCCCATGCAACCCTACAAACAGTAACACGTTAAGAAAAATCGTGTGAAAAACATTATAAAAATGTCGCTCGTAAAAACTTTTTTTTTTCTCTTCTACTATCCGTCTTCACCTAAAAGTCACAGATAACGAAAACAAAGATACGTACGTTTCCTTTAATCTAATTCTGTATATTGGAGTTTATGTCGCCATTAAATCGTCGTGAAACGTTTAATATGTGTTAGAACAAGCTGGTATTTATCGGAAGATTGATTGCCCGTGTCTCCGTTATGGGCGGAGCTGACACATATCTCGGATTATATTTTGACAGACCTAGCGATATTTATATACATATACATATATACATTTGAATCTTGATACTTAACGGCTGAAGGGCGGATATAGACAATGACCATAATGTACAATCATTTTTTTCCCCTACCTATGTTGATAGCCTTGAGAGGCTATATCAGCTTCTCCTAGACGTGTAGTTGAGGTCACGGGGCTCAAACCAGAGTGTTGCTAACACTGGCCTTAGGAAAAGCCGTGCTTCGCAGAATCTACCACCGGATCGGAAACGCGACCCACTGAGAAGATCCGGCGAGAAACTCAGTGGGCTGTTTCTATGGGTTAATTCGCTCGTCGAGCCCTTCGTCGCAAGCGACGGGTTCGACGAGGACGGTGACCGGTGCTTGTGGTACCTAAAAGCACCGTTAATGGATCAGGAGGATGTGTACAATAATGCCGATCAGTGTAATAAAAATATTTATTTACTCTACTTTATCAAAATGTATTTTCTTAACTGTTATCAGTTTTAGATTAACCGCGATAAAATTAGAGGAATATGCGTATATGGGGCGCATTCCCTTCGTCTTAAAATATATTTTTTTAATTGAAGGTTTACTGGTGTCCCGGTTTCCAGTTTCACCAGGGCAGGTGAGCGAGCAAAGGTTCAGCCAGGACGGGTGGGATTAGCTAACAGCTGCCCGAGCGCCTTCGAAGGAGACCTAACAACTCGAAAGCATTTACTGCTCGGATGAATCTACTACCGGATCGGACAAAAAAAAAGGATATATGTTGCTAACAACACTATATTAAAGTATCTGTAAGTATGTGAACATGCTCACACTACCAGATATTAAGAAGCTACCTTTCAAACTGGAAGAAGTAATTCGCAGCGTAATTATGCGGGATTACCGACTTCACTGTTCCCAACAACACGCTCGGCCATTTTTTTAACGCGTTGACTACTATGTAGGTCACCGGTGCCTTACGGCTCATGAAGTAATTACATATATCGATTTTTCTTTTCGATCTTGTTACTAAGGCAAAGAGATATCTAGTTGACTCTAAGAAAGACGAATCCGAAGATACTGAGAATGAATTTATTTCTAAGAGACACAAAAATACACATTAAAAACCAAAGAGGGCAAAGTTAGGCGATCCAGGCGCCTTAGTAACAGAAATGGACGTAATTACTTCAGTACGCCACGTAGGGCACCGGTGACCTACATAGCAGTCAAAGTTTTAATTTAAACACGTAAGTTAGGTACGTAAATATTTTTGTAAAAAAAAAAATTCAGTTCGAGATTTAAAATAGTAGAAAAAAGCGACATAATTACTTCAGCGCGCCGCGTAGGGCACTGGTGACCTACATAGCAGTTAAAGGGTTAATTTAACCACGTTAGGTACGTAAATGTATTTGTAAAAAAAAATAAAGTTCGAAATTTAAAAATAAATAAACGAACGAAAAGTTGCCCTTCGGAAACGCACAACATATTTCGGTGGGCTCTGGCTCTGTCGAACGTTACATTGTTTGTTAGCTCACGAGACAAGCAAGTGACAAAATTAGATGGCGCCCATGTCCTGCACGTGTTCTGTGTTTGTGTCGATGTAAACAACGGTTTTTAAGATCGCGGACAGATTGTTGACTTCGTTACGTTGTATTTCTTTTTTTCTTTTTCAAGTTTCCTGCTGTTCTGTTATCCGTTGACAGAATTTCGAATGGTTTGAAGAACTGTTCGTTTTTTTGTTGTAGCCTTCCGACGTTCGTCTAATTGTTTTGAGAACGTCGTCTTACTGTTTATTTGACGAGCGACGTGCTCCGCGTTGCTTTAAGTTATCCACGGTAGATTTGTTATTCATTGAAATCGCGAAATACGTTTTGTCCTGGTATTTATAGTTACATGATGTCCGGTCCGTAAACCACGAGTCAATTTGTAGATTCATCTCTATGTAAACTGACGGATGCACTGTTGTATTGAAATAGGAAATAAACTTGGCGTTACGCGAATCAAGTGATTTACTAGTAAGTACTACTCAACTAGTAACAGTAAGTAGTAGTAGTAACTAGTAATTTACTTGTAAGTTGCCGTGAAGCAGTAATGCGTTTCGGTTTGAAGGGTGGGGCAGCCGTTGTGACTATACTGAGACCTTAGAACTTATATCTCAAGTTGTGTGGCGCATTTACGTTGTGGATGTCTATGGGCTCCAGTAACCACTTAACATCAGGTGGGCTGTGAGCTCGTCCACACACCTAAGCAATAAAAAAAAAAGTTACAAGTAAGTATCACCATTCTGTCTGTCCCATGTCTGACTTGTAGAAAACAATCTAGCGAGAAAGCAAGTGAGATACAAACAAGACAACAGATTTAGGCATCATGATCTTTTCTTTTAAGACGAGTATTCACGGATATATGTGACATACGAGTGACGTCATTATGATCTTTAATGATACTGTCAGATCTGCCAAATAAAATCCCAAATACATTTCAGCTCTATTCAGAACGCAGACACTGGTAGATCTCTCAGTTCCACTTCATACTAGACAAGCGGCCCGCTTCGGCTCCGCTCGGGTCTTTAACAAATTTTCAACGATATTTGACGTTGTTTTATTTTTATTAAATAAAAGAACACTTATTGCGGCATAACTATGATAGTTAGACATATGCTGTCGCGACACTTTTTGTAAATAATAATGTGTTCTACAAAGTCGTAGTACATTATTTTATTCTATCATCAATAGTTTTCGCAGGGCACGCAATGTAAAGAATATTTTAAGTATTTTTTTTACACCTTGGGTTACATTATTGGAGTTTTAGTAAGGATCCCTAATTTTTTTCAAAAAAGATTATAGCCTATGTCAGCTACACTATGTCTGGAATAATGTAGCTTCCAAACAGTGAAATAATTTTTCAAATCGGTTCAGTAGTTTCGGAGCCTATTCAATACAAACAAACAAACAAATCTTTCCTCTTTATAATATTAGTATAGATAAGCAGCGATGTACGAACGATACGAGGAGATAATTTTTGTATATCGCCAGCAAATGAGACCCCCATCGATCTATGACCGCCGACATAAAGCTAAATATACACTTGACCTGTTAACGACTCGCCGAGACCACCCAAATTTCAATTGTTTTAATCGTAAAACAACTACTCGAATCATTACTAGCACGGGAGCGTTAATTAGTTATAATGCCATGGAGATGTTAATTTTTTTTTGTTGACACTAAAAAAATTGGTTTAGTGTTTTGTTTATTTCAGATGGAATTTACTTTAAAGTTTTTTTTTATTTTGTTATTAAAACACATTACACTAAAACCTCCTTATTTGCGTTTCGTTCATTCGCGCTTTCACTAATCGCGGATTAAAAAAATGCGACCTAATTAATATAATCGCGGTTCTAATCGGTACTTAGGTACATAGATGCACATTGATAGAAAGTATTTCAATATTTAGGTATTCAACCGAAAGGCGTCGAGAAATACACTGATAAAAAAGTAAAATAGAACTTATTACAGCTAAGCTAAAGTATGTTTTTATTTCATAACCTATGAACGTATCCCCATACTCCTATATAGGTATGTAAATAACCATTCCATATTCACGGCTTCTGTATTATATACCCCGCGAATGAAGAACTTTTATTGTATTGACATTGACGTTTCTTTCCACGCAAAAATAAACTGTATCTTGAATTCTGGCAGATTGTTCGACTTTGAGTTTCATCTTCATGAGAAAAGAATCTCAGATACTTTTTTGCGGGAACACAAGTAGAGAAATTGTGTGAACTGTTTCTCACACGTGACTCACAAGAGGTCCTACCACCAGTAATTACGCAAATTATAATTTTTATTACACGATGTTATTCCTTCATCGTGCAAGACAATCGTGAACATTTGTCGAGTACGTATTTCATTAGAAAAAATTGTACCTGCCTGGGATTCGAACACCGGTGCATCGCGACATACGAATGCACCGGGCGTCTTATCCTTTAGGCCACGATGACTTCAACTTAACTCGGGCGAGGTACCAGATATACCAGAGGTACCCAAAGCTCTCTCAAAATCTCTAATTCCGTGCATCAGACGATTTTCATTGTGAATTTATTACATCAAAAAAATCAATGTTTTTTTTTATTTTTTTTTATTGCCTTTGTAGGCAGACGAGCATACGGCCCACCTGATGGTAAGTGGTCACCGTCGCTCATGGACGTCAGCAATGCCAGGGGCAGAGCCAAGCCGCTGCCTACAACATTTTAACATGTTAACATTTTAGGAGAATTGTTAAGCTAAAGGATATTTTTTTGCCACGTACCATCCGGCTATGGAATGAGCTTCCCTCCACGGTGTTTCCCGAGCGTTATGACATGACCTTCTTCGAACGAGGCTTGCGGAGAGTATATTAAGTGGTAGGCAAGCGGCTTGTCTCTAGCCCTCGCATTGCTGAAGTCCTTGGGCGACGGTAACTACTCACCATCAGGTCGACCGTATGCTCGTCTGCTAACAAGGGCAATAAAAAAGAAAAAAAATGTTATCCATGTTTTATCTAACACAGATTACTCTCCGACGACTTAGCGCATAAGAAAAAACATACTGTTTATGTTTCGATTTTAGAATCACTGATATAGCGAACACACCCACGAGATTTGGTTAGCAGGGGCTAAAACTTCAAGACGATTGATGAATTGATTTGAATATTACAGCTTCAGATGTCACTATTAATACTGCTTTAATATGATTGTTAGATCAGTTGGTACAAGTATTTAAAATTTCACTGTAGCAACCCCCAATAATGAAGTCGTATTGAAAAGTTTCCACAAAAACCAGCAACAACGCTAATTACTATTAGGATAATGAAATTGAAAAAAAAATACAATTTTCTAACCAAAACAAAAAAAAATGTCTTTCATTAATCAAGAACTGATCCAGAAATTAAGCTAAGGACGAAAAAAAGCTCTCCTCTCTGCCCGTAAGCTCGCAATGAATCACTAAGCTTTCTGCCGTAATCGTAATCGAAAATAGCCTAACACTTTACCCATTACTTCGTTACGTACCGAATTAGCCGGGGCATCGAACTCACGCACGTGTGCACCACCACACATGATTGTCGTCTCGTTGACGACCTTATTGTATGTCCTACAAATAGTTTTACTATCCACTTATAATATTGTTCGATTGAAGAACATGTCCCAGTAGTTCTTGGATCGCAATTTAATAATACATAACACGAAAAAGCTCTAAATGCTCCCGGCAACGAGTGCACAAGAAGGACCGGGGTACGCGAGGAATGGCGACGTCTGGTAAAGCGAACCACCACCCAAACTAATGACCACGACCACTCTGCCAAAGACTGAGAAGAAAAAGAACACAAAAAATATATATTATTATACACAAAATCGGAAGAAAATCGATTTTAACAAAATAAATTAGGTCAAATTTAAACAGATTTAAAATTTAAACAGGTTCATTAAAAATATGTTCATCTAATATCGAATCGATACTGTCCTATTTTTTTAAATAGGTTAATATTGAAAAAGAACTAGTTTTTGGTCAATTTTAAGTTAAGGTGACTACGGCCCCCGGCCCGAAAAAAAAAAAAAGTAGCTTAAGGGGCTATTCTAATTACGGCTGGTTTGGTAGGTGAAGATATGGGGCTCAATCTAGTAGGAGTTATTGAAACTGGCCCTAGCAAGTGCTTCGCTGAATTTCTCAACAGATCGGAATCGGAGTCTTTATAGTACATATATATAATTGAGACTTAGACTTCAAGTCCAGTCAAATTAACAAAGTAAAAACAATTCACACAACTACACCATTTGGGTTCCCGCTAAAAAAAAAACGTTATTACAAATGAAGCTTCAGTTGACAGATTTTCACGTACTGTTTCTTAAAGCCTACTGGATTTCAGCAAGTCAATCAAAGGTGAAACAATGTTAGAACAATAACTACGTATAAAATACTGCGTGCACATAACTCTGTAACAATTGACAGTAATAACATTTGTAATTTAATCAAAGCGCATGCACACAAACAGTTTCAATTCCGGGCCGGCAGTTCATCGAAAAGGGATCAAATTAAAAATTCCCCTCTGTTTACGTTAATATCAAAGAGGCGCATCTCACAATTAAACTTTGGCGCTCACCAAAACAGTGCGGCGCGCGAGGCGTAATAGCTTCGTAATAAGTTATCGTTATTAATGCTTGATATGTGGTCATAAACAATATTCAAAAGTGTAATATTTTCAATAACACGCCCAAAACATATTTAGTATAATTTTTGTTCTGAAGCAAAATAGCAAGTTGAAAAATAGCTTCGGAGACAAATTGACAGAATATATCCCCATTATATATTCTGACATAAGTACTGATGGATATGGGCTGCAATAAAAGCTTTTGAGCGTTTATTAATATCATCATACGTGTATAGATTTTTTGAAAATCTAAAAATGCACAATTCCAAACCAGAGGTTTTTCTACGTTACGACCTGGCCACGGGGATCGGCGGTGCGAACAGCGAAGCGGTGGACGAGGCGACCATTCGCGCAGCACCGTTTGCAGGCCACGGGTACTCACGTTCGCCGCCGCGACTAGTAAGGAAGTCCGACAGCGAAATGTCTATATCGAAATTATCTCGATATTGCTTACAAATTAATAGTTTTTTGGTTCAGGACCTATTATTTGGAAAATATTGTGAAGTACATGATTTGAATAAGAATCGGAGTATACCTATAGATGGAGAATTCCACAAGAAGTACGAGAAATACTTTGGGTGGCTAGACTTCCAAATAGCTGGTCTAGCTAGTATTTCAGCTAAATTTTTTTTATTGCTTAGATGGGTGGATGAGCTCACAGTCCACCTTGTGTTAAGTGGTTACTGAAGCCCATAGACATCCACAACGTAAATGCGCCACCCACCTTGAGATATAAGTTCTAAGGTCTCAAGTATAGTTAAAATGGCGGCCCCACCCTTCAAACCGAAACGCATTACTACTTCACGGCAGAAACAGGCAGGGTGGTGGTACCCACCCGCGCGGACTCACAAGAGGTCCTACCCCCAGTAATTACGCAAATTATAATTTTGAGGGTTTCATTTTTATTACACGATGTTATTCCTTCACCGTGGAAATCAATCGTGAACATTAAAATTTGTTGAGTACGTATTTCATTACAAAAATTGGTACCCGCCTGATATTCGACTACCGGTGCATCGCTCAACACCGGACGTCTTATCCGTTCGGCCACGACGAGTTTAAAAATATAAAAAAAAAAATTATAAAAAATATAAAATAAAAAAATTTCGGCGTTCATTTTTCGCGGCGAAAACAACTAAACTCATTTAATCACTGCACTATTCGCCGCGACTACCGCTCGACTCCGTGGCTTGCGCCGTCCTTATTCATGCATTTGTTTTGCTCGCCCGCCGCATCGTAAGTCGCCCGCGCGATTCGCTCGGTACATTCCGCCGGTCGCTTCGCCGGTCGCCGGTGCGCGTGGCTTGTTAGGTACATTTCTATGCTCTTATTTTAGTCGCTAGACGCTTCGCCGTTCGCACCGCGCGAATATTCGTATCGGCGAATGTCCCGTGGCCAGGCTGTTAGTATTAAAATGTAGATAGGCAGCAGCTTGGCTCTGTCCCTGGAATTGCTGAAGTCCATGGGCGACTGTAATCACACACCATCAGGCGGACCGTATGCTCATATGTCTGCAAGGGCAATAAAGAAATTAAAAAAAGTGTTTGCTGACCCGAGCCGCTTAGTCGACGTCGAATTAGGGTTCCTTGCTTTGTCCCTCTTGTCATAGCTTTGAAGTCTTTCTCGGTACACATTTTCTAGCGAATCGGGCTGTTAAAAGTTTAAAAAAAACTGTGATCAAGTAGGTACGTCTTTGTTATCGTTTCGACGTGTTTGGTAAAAGGTTGTTAAACTTGAGATTCAATTGGGGAACAGATAACAACTCAAAGTTGTTTTTTCTTTATAGAATTAATCAGAAAACCATACTTGTGTCAGTCTATGAGGAAATTTAACGAAATTAGAAACTGGTTTTTCCTTAATACTGAATTGTGTTATAGCACGCGGCTTATCTACCTCCATTTTGATGTTAGATACCGGCCTTGCTCCTAAGCAATATTGGACATGTCAATCATCATGCCTATGTAAAAACTAAAACGGAGGCGACCACAGAGGTTGACATTTGACAAAAACGAGACGCTGTATCTCGCCAACATCGAAATTAACCGCCCTACCGTTTCGGCAATTTTACTGCGAACTGTCAAAGCCTTGGACAACCGAAACCAACATAAACTGAACTATATAAAAAGCAATTTCAAGCAAATCTCAACCTTTCGCTCCAGAACAAACGATTCTAATATAATAATGAATCGCATCATTGTATTTGCATAAATATATATCACCAAACCTGAATTTACCGAGTTATAAAATTGTTTAATTTTTTTCACGTGTTTCGTTTTTTTTAATTGAATTTTAAACGCTCTTCAAACTCGAGTGGACAATTTAAGTATTTATGAAAACAAGTTTTTAATCAGTGACGACAATATTTTTTATTACACATAATGGAATCAGTGATGTTTACGATCGAATACGAATTGAGAAAAAACCTACAGGTTCAATATATTGGAAGACAACAAAAAAAACAATCAAAATCTCTTATTTTATTATTACCAATATGAATTTGATATGATATTTTTCATTTCGTGGAAGTATCTCTACCTCTAGACTTTTTACATAAATACCTATATATTTAAGAAATGACCTCCCAGAAATGTTATAATTGCAGATATATCTATGACGCATCACACTGAGATTAGTTTTATGTATTACGTTTTTTCCCTTTTTGTTTGTTTCGTCATCAATATTTCTTGTAAAAGTGGGAAGCATTCAAGTTCAATAGCTTCTATGCTGCTAAGAAAATTGATGATGCAGAGAAGAAATGAATATTAAACTGATTAGTCTCTGCCTATTTATACGTAGATAATTTCATTTGTTTCCCACGACAATTTTATGTACTTATTTGGTCAAAATGAAGGAAGCTCTTGATTTCCAAGCTGTGCATTTCCGTATTCGCATACCTGGTGGTAGGACCTCTTGTGAGTCCGCACGGATAAGTACCACCACCCCGTCTATTTCTGCCGTGAAGCAGTAATGTGCTTCGGTTTGAAGGGTGGGGCAGGCGTTGTAACTATACTGAGACCTTAGAACTTATATCTCAGGGTGGAATTTTAGATGTAGATGTCTTTGGGCTCCGGTAACCACTTAACACCAGGTGGGCCGTGAACTCATCCACCCACCTATAAAAAAAAACCTAAGCAAATTCGCCTATGCCTATAATAAATATTTCTCACTAATGCATACTCGTAATTAATTATGTTTATTTCAGTACACAAATAGGATTGCATGCCAAGAACTAATCAAAGAAAGACGTTAAGTTTTTTCCATGGGACCGTTCCGTGGTCTCAAGTGTGACCGACGCGGGCAGGCGAGCTCATGAATAATGCAATTGCACTTGTGACTGAACGAAATAATATCACCGCAGCACCGGTCACCACTTTTTATTCCCTTTAATTGCTTTTTTTTATCCTACCTATGCTGATAGCATTGAGAGGATATATCAGCTTCAGCCTGACATGTAGGTGAGCTCGTGGGGCTCAAACCGGAGTGGTGCTAACACTGGCCCTAGCAAGAGCAGTGCTTCGCAGAATCTAACCACCGAAAAACTCAGTGGGCTGTGTCTGTGGGTTAATTTACTCGTCGAGCCCTTCGTCGCAAGCGACGGGTTCGACGAGGACGGTGACCGGACTGTAGTTGTATACGTTAGGCATTTTTCTACGCTCATAGAGAGCGCAATACCAAAATCCGCAGAAGAACTGGTTTGACTAAAATAGCCAAAGTGATAGCTCGGAGAAAGTGGAAGTGGACCGACCACATATGTCGTCGCACTGACAATCGGTGGGGCACAAGAGTACTTGAGTGGAGAACTCATACTGGACGTCGTAACGTGGGCAGACAGCCAACGAGATGGACCGATGACCTGGTCAAAAAGGTTAGTAGGGTCTGGATGCGAAAGGCGAGAAACTGGTCGGAGGATCTCTTATGAGTCCGCACGGGTAGATATCATCACCCTACCTATTTCTACCGTGATGCAGTAATGCGTTTCGTTTTGAAGGGTGGAGCAGCCGTTGTAACTATACTGAGACCTTAGAACTCATATCTCTAGGTGGGTGGCGGCATTTACTGGCTCCAGTAACCACTGAACAGCAGGTGGTCTGTGAGCTCGCCCACTCAACTACGCAATAAAAAAAAAGAAACCGAAGAGAATGGGACCGACCGAAGAGAGACCTACACTAAGCATTGGGTGGACACGGGTTGAAGAAGAGAAATAGTTGTATGGGCTCACTGGACTGGACACGTAATGCCGACATCATGAGAGCATGAGTTCAAAGTCTCCATACTACAATATGTATTGAAGTCGTAACAATGATATGTACTCGCATCGAGTGATGCCCACTGAGTTACTCGGGATCTTCTCAGTGGGTCGCCATTCCGATCCGTGGTAGAGTCTGGCTAAGGCTAGTGTTAGCAAATGCTCTCAGGTTGACCCGTGAGCTCACCTACCCGTGTGCGTGAACCTGAAATAGCCTCTTAACCACCAGCGAATAGGTAGGGAAATCAAGCGATGCTACTATGGCCGACCCAAACCCCACAGGTCATCAATTTGTCGAATGACTTACACGAAAAGAATAAAAACGTGCATTATAAATATATGATGCATTAAAATTGACCGATTCTGAGCTGTTAAAGTAGAGGTTTTAGGAGTAACGACAAAGGGAAGATCTTTCACCGAGCAGATGTAATTGCTCGGTAGACCGACGGTCCAATACTATTGTTCGGAACCTATTAGAGATTTATATCTTCTTATATCTTCAAATATCTTGGATTTTATGAAGGCTATCCGTTTCAAGGTCATCAACAAGTTTCATTCCACCTGCATAGAGATGTATAATAGACAGCGCCCGGCGGCTTATTATTTGTTTCGTAAGTTGATCGAATTATGTGTGAATGAGCAATGGTAATGTTCCATCATATTACTATTTGTTATATTTTTGTTTATTCATAATTTTCTCTGAATCTGGGTACGCTTTATTGTAACATTGCCCAATGATTATAATAATAGTAATTTCCTATTTAAACCGGTTTTTTTTCACAGTCTTATGATTGTCTTTCCACAGGATCCCGAATACATGATAAACATAACCCAAGCTAGTCTTGTTAATATTAGTTTTAAGGCTGTATAGGCTCAAAGTCTTGATCAGCCGTTTCGAAGTTTCTTTTTTTTGTTATATATGTACATACCGTTTTTACCTTCAAAATTTGGCAAAGCGACATTGCAAGCAGACATTTCAATTATAAGTGAGGTCCCGGAGTAGTCGAAATTCGACTATAATTAATTAAAATTGTAAGTTTGTACACTATTATGATTGTATTTTCAACGCCAAGACTACACTATAGAAAAATATTAATAAAGACAAACAATATTTAATCTATTCTCAACTTGACCATAGACGTCAAGAACAAAAATTTGACAATAAATAAGTATGCATACGTGTGTGTGTCAAATACATGGTAGTGTGTGCTATGTTTTCTTTATTGATTTAACGTATCTTTTATGCATTATTTAAAAAAAAAATTGCATTGTGCACTTCTTTTTTGTGATTGAAAGTTTACTGGTGGCCTGAAGGCCTTTCCAGTTTCACCAGGACAGGTGGGCGAGCAAAGGCTCAGCCAAGAGGGGTGGGATTTGCTAACAACTGCCCGAGCGCCTCCGAAGGAGACCTAACAACTCAAGAGCAATTGTTTCGCGAATGAATCTACTACCGGATCGGAATCGCGACCCGCTGAGAAGATCCGGCGAGAAACTCAGCGGGCTGATGCATGGGTTAGGTTGCACGTCGACCTCTTTGTCGAGTTCGACGAGTACGGTTACCGGGGTCCCTAAGCCTGCCCCTAGTATTAGAGCTGAAGGCATCTAATGCAAAGGTTATTGGATCTGATGGATCCGTAAGGACGTGTTGTGCACTTCTCTATATTCTCTATAAGTATGGAAAATTTCATACTTCTCCGTCCGCGCAATTTTCGTAAAAAGGGATACAAAGTTTTTGCTTCACGTATTAATATATAGATTTAGTTGTGTATACGCAACAAATTTGCTATTAGGTACATTAAGAAAGAAAAATAGAATTAACAAAATTATATAAAGCAAAAAATGTATAAATACTGTGTTTCTTTCGCGAGCCTCGACGGCCGTGTCGGAAACCGGCCGACGAGTTAATTGTTTCGACATTCAATGATTAGTATGTTTTGATGACTTGAAAATAATTACAAATATCAATTTGTTTATTTTCTTCGGAGTCCCCGTCGTAATTACTCGAGTACGTCGTAAAGTTTTCGCCCTCTTTCGTTAATTTAGAAGGTTTTATGGCTTTAACAGAAAAAAAATGCTGTTTACCTGATGATGGGAAATGTCATCGCCATCGTCATGGTCATCGCCATTCCGTGGGCACTAGCAAGCTTAGGGTTACCTCATTCGACTTATTGACTTTATGTGACTTCTTTCTTTTTTTTTCGGGCCGGCGAGCGAACCTTCTACGAGGTCCTCGTGCTTAAGGAGCGCACGGGGTATGTGGGACTGGTCCGTGACTGCGAGACCGCGAGCCCAAGGATGTTTTCAGGGCCCACTAAACGACTCCCTTGCAGTCTTCGCCCAAGCGTCCGATCCCCTCCGAGGTCAAAATCCGGATGGGGTAAGGGGGTTACCGCGGTCAACACTACAACCACACGGCGCAGCTCACCCAAAGGACGCCCGACCGACGGAGTCTTCGAGGCGAATCGAAGGCTCTAAAACGTCGGCCGTCTTGGAAACTATCCTTTTTTTTATATAGCACACGGAACCCAAAGTTCACTGACGCAGTCGATGCATAATCAGTTTATTGAGTAACAGTACGTTCATTATGAAATTATAAGAAAGACGCTTAGCGTTTTCATTTATTTATTTATTTATTACGAACGTTTCGTTTGCGGGTCGACTGTGACCGACGCGGACAGACGAGCTCATGAATAATGTAAAATGCACTTGTGACTTGTGCTGACGGCGCACCTATGACGAACGCTTTTTTTTTTATTGCTTAGATGGGTGGACGAGCTCATAGTCCACCTGGTGTTAAGTTACTGGAGCCCATAGACATCCAGAACGTAAATGCACCATCCACTTTGAGATATAAGGTTTCAAGTATAGTTACAACGGCTGGCCCACCCTTCAAACCGAAACGCATTACTGCTTCACGGCAGAAATAGGCAGGGTGGTGGTACCCAGCCGCGCGGACTCACAAGAGGTCCTACCACCAGTAATTACGCAAATTATAATTTTGCGGGTTTCATTTTTATTACACGATGTTATTCTTTCACCGTAGAAGTCAATCGTGAATATTTGTTGAGTACGTATTTCATTAGAAATATTGGTACCCGCCTGAGATTCGAACATCGTTGTCGGACGTCTTATCCGTTAGGCCACGACGACGACAATGATAAAAATCATTGATTTTTTGTTGTGACAGAATAATCGTTTCTCCGATGTCAGCAGAAATTAGAGATTACCTATAGTGAGGCAAGATTAAGATAATACATATCATATTTCTTAAAAAAAAAGACGATTTAACTAGTATAACTTCGTTCTGTTAAAGGACCAAGTGTGACGGATACAGTCAAGTGAGCTCATGAATACTATAATTACAGCTGATTGTAAACAAGTTTGTTTTTCATAACCTATAAATATTTAATTAACTTTAGCATTCGTTAATCTATTTGCGTTAAAAAAAAATTACATTGTAATCGCTCGTTAGCTTTTGCCATAAATTTTAAAAATTTTAATCATTTTTTAATGCAGTTCCGGTCCCAAAATCAATTGAAAATTTCAATTATATAGTAAAACACAGTGTTGATAAAATTTGCTAACAAATTCTTTTCATTTAGAAAGGCTATGATTAATACACATGTACAAACTTGTATATTGTTGTATAAATTTATATTTAATAATAAATAAATATATATTTGCTAACAATCACGCCACGTTAACTGGTCCCTTGCTAAGTTCATAAAGAACTTGTGTTACAGATAACGGAAATAAATGTAAGATTTTTATTATACACATACATGTTATATATAATATACATCCATAACCCTGAAAAATACATTTTATATTTATCATACAAATATCTTCCCTTGGCGGGATTCGAACCCGCGACCCCCTTGTGTAGTGACTATGTCACTTACCACTACACCAGACGGCCGTTGTTTGTATATAAAATTACAAATTATCTACAAACTTCTCTATGTCAACTCGGCTAATTTAAAGTTACATAAATGGACTTTGGTTATTTCAAGTTCGTCTCAGGTAGGCGGTACGTTATAAACGAGTGAAGAATTGTATTTATTAGCAGATTGCGGTTATTTACACCGAGCGAATCCGTCGTATGAGACTTACGTAACAGGACGAAACTATAGGGTTGCTGCTCAACGGAAAAAAATTAATTTACGAAATTACGGAGATTTAGAACTGTTCTTAATCCATCTCAAGACTTTTAGGGATGGCCAATATATCACGCATATATACATATTTCTTTCATTGTCCTAGGCCAATCAAATTGCAGCATTGTTAAATGAGGGTTTAATGTGAAGTTGCAATACATGTATTAAAATAGTAATAATAATAATTTAGACTGACGCTGTGGTGCAGTAGATAGCACCCCTTACTGTTTCCCCGCGAAGGTCGTGGGTTCGATTTCCACATGCTTCTGATGTTGTAATTTAAGTATGTATTTTAACATATATAAGTATGTTTGTGATTCTATTGTACCCATAACACAAGGAATCCTAAATCGGATCCGAATGACCGTGCATTATTTGTTCCCATTTATTATTATTTTAATTATTTGATTTACAGCAATGTTACGAAACAAGTTTTTTTTTAGAATTACAGAACTACAACTTATTTATTCTGTTATTGGAACCCCTCTCCGGGTATAGGCCTGGTCTAGCTTACTCCATTATCCTCTACTCTTTGCCTTGCGTCACCAGACTTGTCCTGTTGTTGCTATTATTTCGTCGATCCATTTGCTCCATAGATTTACTATAAATACATTGTATAAATACTGACCTTCAAACCGAAATCACGAGAGAACTAAAATAAATTTATGAATTTTGAGGTTTCATAGTAAATACGTTATTTCTTTGGCAATGCAACGAGTTGATAAGAATATATCGGGCGTCTTGGAATCAGTAAAATTATTTTTAAGCGCGATTATCCCATTATTATAATCGTACAATCAATTCAATAAATCATACAATACTACATCTGGTTTTATTAAAGCTACGTAGAACATAATATTACGGTGCTACGCTTCAGTGTGAATGGTGGTGTAGCCGTTATATTTCGACCTCATGTCTCATGTCTCCGAAGTATTCACATTGTGATGTCTAATGGTCATGGTTACCAATCAACACCAGGAGAATGATAACCTCGTTCTAACTATATAAACAAATAAATTTATACAATTTCGTACTTGTGCCAACCCTACATCATGTTATGTATATTTTCCAAGAGTTGTCACAGAGCGTGACAAATCCAGTAGAGGGAGCACGCGTCGTCGCGCACCCTCAACTTTCAACCAAATATTTCCGTGGAGTCTTAATTAAAATAATATGTCTAGTCTATAATTATATAAATTAATATGTACGTGTGTTCTAGTTAAGAAAACTATTGAATGTCCTCTTTTTTTTACCCGTTAATTGTTGGTTTTTTATTTAATTAAAATTTAATTTCGGCATAAAAATTTAACTGGGGGTATTGAGCATCACAGAAAGATTGAATCACAGCACACATCTCCTTAGTTTTATAATATTTAAAATAATTAATTAAATTTAAAATGAATAGAGATTATGACAGACATTCTTGGTTTTAATCGGCATAACAATTTAAAGGGGATATTGAGTATCACACAAAGGCTGAATGGCAGCAGTGGGAACCCTCTCTATAAGCACTATTTATTAGAGTACTCCGGATAAAATTCTCAAAGCTATTTCATGTAAAATCTTCTTCTTCTTCTTCCAGTGCCTCTTCAATCCTGAAGGTTGGCCGTTAGCTTCTTGTATTCATTTCTGTCAGCAGCAGTCATGTAAAATCACTGGAACTATATCTAATATATAAAATTCTCGTGTCACAATGTTCGTTCCCATACTCCTTCGAAACCGCTTGACCGATTCTCATGAAATTTTTTATGCATATTCAGTAAGCCTGAGAATCGGCTACTATCTATTTTTCATACCCCTAAGTGATTAGGGTTGTCCACCCCTAACATATTTTTTTTAATTGGACTTTTTTTTTTGTTATTGTGAGGTATTATGTGGTTGAATGAGGTTTTGTTATTTTTAATATAGATATTCCCTCATCGTTCACAGCACTACATACCTCTTTCACTCATTTACCACATCCTTACACACTTACAATAAGTTTTTTTTTTTTTTCTACACTAGAAATTCCCTAGAAATCTTATATATGGCAAAACAATGTTTATATTTATATTATAGTCTTGTATCGTGCGCTGTGTATTTCCTGTGTAACTAACTCAGTGCGTCAGTAGACGAACATGGCGTGAACGGTGCATTCCGTGAGTTTTGTCGTGCAAGACATCGCACTAATTAATCAATACTTCGGATCCTTCCTAAACATGAGTAATGTGTGTTACTGTTACGCTGTGCGGACGGGAAACTATTACGGAAATGTTTATGTACCGTTAATATTCGGAAGGAAGGTAATCGAAGTTTTTTAAATTGATTTTTTTTATTGCTTAGTTGGGTGGACGAGCTCACAGCCCACCTGGTGTTAAGGGGTTACCGGAGCCCATAGACATCTACAACGTAAATGCCGCTACCGACTTTAATTCCTCGTCGTTCAAGAGTTCGACGAGCGAACTCAGTAGGTCGCGATTCCGATCCGGTGGTAGATTCTGCGAAGCACGACCCTTTCTGGGGCTAGAGTTAGCAAATTCTCGGAGGCTGAGCCCGTGAGCTCACCTACCCGTCCGCGCGTAGCTGAAATAGCCTCTCGAATAGACGCGGGGGAGGGGTGGGGACGAGACGGAGAGAAAGCCACAAAGAAAATGCAGATGCTTCTCAGTGGGCCGCGTTTCCGATCCGGGGGTAGATTCTGCGAAGCACTGTTCTTGTTAGGGTCAGTGTTAGCAACACTCCGGCTTGAGCCGCGTGAGCTCACCTACACACGTTAGGGCGAAGCTGAAATAGCCTCTCAAGGCTATCAGCATAGGTAAGAAAAAAAAGCAGATGCTTCAGTTCAGAGTTACAATATTAATGTAGCTTTCAAAAAAATTGTACATTAAATGAGTCAAAAGATTTTATGAAAGTACTAGTTGCAACAGAAATCGTTGTGGTCTAAACAAATATATGTAGATCGCACGGCATTATCGTACTCATTATGAAAACACACAAAAAATGTGCGCCCTGATATTCTACAATGTAATTTGAACCTTTTGTTCCTCAGCCACGCCTCCATTTTATAGGCGATGACGCGAACTAGAACCAGATAGCTAGATCCTCGATCCCTAAATCATTATTCGGAGTGAAACGGTTTTTTTTAGTTGAATTCGCGAGAGTATGGGTCAACGTTAATTGGTTGTTCTAAAGTCATAATTGGAGAGCCTCGTTAAAATTTTTAATCAGGTAACAAAGTTTTATGATTCCCCGTGAAGTGTTCTTTGTTAACGCAATACCAATTACGTTTTTTTTTTAATTGCTTTTTTTTAATTGTACAGAGAAGTCGCTTGTAGCTAACACAGGCTTTAGTTTCTGGACGTTTTCTGATTTGTGAGACAATTTTTTAAGGCTGTATACTGTGCTTTCCTGTGCGAACGCGTTATATTTAAGGAACAATACAGCTAATGTGGACACAAATTTCGACCTCAAGAAATCATGTTTTGTGCTCATCACCGTTAAACAACAATACGTAAATTTACAAACTTTTTGCGGGCTTGCAATCTATATTATTATTCATATATGCAATGCCATGTGAATGGTTGTAAGATGTAAAAAAACATCGAACGGTTATTTATAGACTGGTATATATTTTACTGGTGGTAGTACGTATTGTGAGTCCGCACGGGTAGGCACCACCAACCTGTCTATTTCTACCGTGAAGCAGTAATGAGTTTTGGTTTGAAAGGCGGGGCAGCCGTTGTACTGTAAAAACTGAGACCTTAAAATTCATGTCTCATTGTAAGTGGCGACATTTACTTTGTAGATGTCTATGGGCTAAGGTAGACAGACTTGGTTAAGTTATCTACGAAGTATTCCCTTACTGAGTGTACACGTACCGCCACAGATAGAGAAAGATGGAGAAGTCTTTCAAAAGCCGCAACCAAACATTAAGACATACGTAACCACGACCACTCCGCCAGGAGTGTACGACTGAGACGAAGAAGAATGGGCTCTGGTAACCATTTAACATCAGGTGGGCCGTGAACTCGTTCACCCCTCTAAGCAATAAAAAAATAATAAAAAAATTGTATGTTAAAAATATGACACAGTATTTAATTACTACTTACTAATACTAATTACTACACCTAGCTGTAAATATCGCCATATCGTATTACATAATAACCTTCGAAGAATTACTAACAACAATTAATACCTCATTGTTTAAATATTAGTATTTTAGTCTTTAGTCTTTATTGCTCTTGTAGGCAGACGAAAATACAGCTAACCTGATGGTGAGTGGTTACCATCGCCCATGGACATCAGCAATGCCAGGGGCAAAGCCAAGCCGTTTCCTACCGTCGGTTCTAAGAGATAAAAAAAATCAAAATAAAGAAACTTCGATTACGTTCCATCCTCAGCGAAACTATGTTCTTCGAATTTCATAGCGATTTGTGTAACGCTTGAGTCCCAGTTGAGGCTGTCAGAATTGTGACACAGCCGGAAATTGCCTCGTGGCAGTCGACTGTGTTAGAAGCTCGGCAAGGCTGGCACGCGACATCGCAACCTGCATGTCAAGTCAGACAGCCATAAAGATTAACTTTACTACCAGACATTCCTTCCAATTTGTAGGCACAATAGAATAGCATAGTGTAAAAATGAATTTTAGAATGAAGATCAATAAAGCCACTATAATCAGACTTGTAAGAGCGCTGGTCTTCCCCATTTTTCTTTATGCTGCTGAAACCTGGACATTGAGAGAAAGTGAGAAAAAGAGGATAGATGCTCTCGAAATGTGGTGCTAGAGAAGAATGCTGCAAATATTGTGAATGGAGTTCAGAACGAATCAGGCAATTCTACAGAAACTTGGCATCAAGCAGCGACTATCCTCCATCGTTCAGGGTCGCATTCTCACTTTTTTCGGACTTGTGTCGCGACGGGATGATGATTCAGTTGAGCGCCTTGTGGTGCAGGGCATGATAGAGGGCACAAGACCGCGCGGCAGTTCACCGTTACGATGGACCGACCAAATAAAAGCAGCTCTAAGCCGTCCTGTTAACGGGTGCACAAGATAGGATGCAGTACGCGAGGAATGGCGACGTTTGGTGAAACGCACCACCATTCGAAGTGATGACCACGACCGCTCTGCCAAGAGTGCATGCGACTGAGAAGAAGAATGAAGATATTTAACGAAATTTGTTGTTGATTAGTAGAGTTCGTCACGTAACGAAAAAGCGTTATGCTCGATCCATGTGACAATCTCTCTCTCGCTTTGCTGACAAGCACTGTGTTTGGCTGATTACTAGCGATGCTTTCGATAATTCACAGTTTTTTTTTTATAAAGGATACCTTTATGACTACCTAGGCGGCACTGAAAATTTCGGGAATTAACGAAGTGACACAACATTACTATTTAAAAATGTATTTATTGCTTTTCGAAGTATTCTCCGCGAAATTTTACACATTGTGCCATACGATGGAACCAATCATTGAAGCAACCATTCCATTCGGAAGTTGGGGTCTCCAAAATGGCCGTTTTGTAGGCGTCCACAGCTTCTTCAGGTGATGAAAATCTCTGTCCACGCAATTTATTCTTTATTTTAAGGAAAGTATAGAAATTAGGGTTTAGGTCGGAGCTGTACGGCGGATGGTCTAATAATTCTATGTTTTCTTGCTCTAAAAACTCTTTTGTTCTGTGCGCGGTGTGAGAACTCGCATTGTCGTGATGGAGGATGATGCGGCGGTTGCAGTTATCTTTACGGAGTTCAGAAACGACCTGTGGCAAACAAATGCTAGCATACCATTCTGCATTAACCGTTCTTTGTCCCTCAAGAGCAATAGTCGTAACATGGCCGGTTTTGGAGACAAACGACCAAATCATCCGGTCAACACACTGTTTTTGTGTTAAACCACTTCGAAAGTCATAATAAATCATCGCTCTTGAATTTTCTCGAGTCAATTCCATTTTCTCAACGACTAAACAAGTTTGACAAAACCTCGTGACAAGACCGAGAATCTTTTTTTAAATAAATAAATGGTATTCGATTTTTAAAACCAAGGAGTTTTCAATTAAAAACATTTTAATATGACAGGAACAGTGGAAATATTCCATTCCCGATACTTTTAGTGCAGCCCTCGTATAAGGAATGTCCTTCTTGTTGGGCATTCGTCCAACTGCGCAAAATTTTTAGTTAATCTCACATACTTAAAAAAATTGTATAACGTAGCTTTGAGAAAGACGCAATATTTTTTGAGTGTTGTTGTGTTATAAATTCCAGGTCATATCTATGTATACAAGCAGTCTTCGCTTTCGCGATTTTTTTTAATTGCTTAAATGGGTGGGCGATCTCACAGCCCACCTGGTGTTAAGTGGTTACTGGAGCCCATAGACGTCCACAACGTCATTGCGCCACCCACCTTGAGATATAAGTTCTAAGATCTCAAGTATAGTTACAACGGCTGCCCCACTCTCCAAACCGAAACGCATAACTGCTTCACGGCAGAAATAGGCAGGGTGGTGGTATCCACCCGCGCGGACTCACAAGAGGTCCTACCACCAATTTCAATACACCCTGTACAAAGAGCACGTAGGCATTTGTTTAGATAAAAGATCTTGCGAGACGTTTGTACATTCATGAAAGGTAGATGCTATTTATATACCAATGTACTTAAAGGTACGATAAGGGTACCAAATACGACATGAAAATCAAGAACGGGCAATGTAACAAGTAATTTCCTTGAAACGAAGATCAAAGTTCAATTCATTGAAAAAAACAGCGAGCCCTTCGGACGATTGACCCTTTAGTCTGAATGAGGTACTCCGAGGATTGGTCTTTTTATGTCGTAGATTTCATATATTTTTTTTAAATAACAAGCTAATAAATGAAATGGATGCCTTTCAAACATCAAAAGTATTCGCATCTTTAATGTTTCGATAAAAGACTCGCGAGGGACTTGGTATGTATTTTTTTTATTGCTTGTATGGGTGGACGAGCTCACAGCTCACCTGATGTTAAGTGGTTACTGGAGCCCATAGACAAAAGGTATTTTATTTATCGATTGAGGCACTACGAAGTCTGCCGGGTCAGCTAGTCAATATATAAATACTGTCTATTGTCAGGTACGTATAATGTTAATGTAACGAAAAGTCAGTTTTACTTTTTTTTATTTTTTTTAATGCTTAGATGGGTGGATAAGCTCACAGCCCACCTGCTGTAAAGTGGTTACTGGAGCCCATAGACATCTACAACGTAAATGTGCCACCCACCCTGAGATTTAAGTTCTAAGGTCTCAGTATAGTTACAACGGCCGCCCCACCCTTCAAACCGAAACGCATTACTGCTCCACGGCAGAAATAGGTAAGGCGGTGGTACCTACCCATGCGCACTCACAAGAGGTCCTACCACCAGTAAAGATTTAAAAGATAATGATTGTTATGGATGTAAACAAAACCCCCAAATTGATGCCGATATCTCAATGATTACGTAAATTAAGTTTGGAAATTTTGCATTTTTATCACACGATTTTATTCGTTCATAGTAGAATTATTTTGTGACCACAGGTGTATACCTATATAGTGAAATCCAGAATAATTGTTTTACTACACGGAATCTTACACATCAAGCCGCGAACCCTTTAGGAAGTTAATAAAAAAAATCTCTTTGAAAACGTTTAGTAACTCCAAAGTGGATTTTAGTTGCAAAGTTGTAACGCAAATAATAATAGAAATACGATAAGAAATTTAAAATTCAGATAGTATATACGCAATAAAAATTATACAGTCTACGGCAATCGCCTGAAACCCCTTTTGTATTTTACGTCCCGAATAAATTCACCTAGCATCATTTGGGTTACGGTGGACGAAAAAAAAAAATCGCCCAAAACCCTTTCCCCATAAACACTCAGCGATTTATAAAAGGAAGGAATGATCGTAAAACGTAAGAAATTACCGTCCTTAGCCAGTGGCACAAGGTTTTGTTATTCATAAAGGAAAGATATTTATGTGTTATCGTCAAAATATTTATTATTCTGACGGTCCGGTGGCTCCCTCAGCCCTTTGTGCGACTCTACAAAAATTCGGGGGTGTGAACAGAAGATTCTTATTTAGTGATGCGAAAGTCACAATCGATATAATTTAACGGAATTCTGTCGTAAAGCCCGCATTAGCCCACTGAGTTTCTCGCCGGGTCTTCTCAGTGGGTCGCGTTTCCGATCCGGTGGTAGGTTCTGCGAAGCACTGCTCTTGCTGGGGCCAGTGTTAGCAACACTCCGGTCTGAGCGCCGTGAGCTCCTACATGTTAGGGCGAAGCTGAAATAGCCTCTCAAGGCATTATTAGGAAGGCATTCATCGCTAACCATTCTACGAAGACATATTCAGGTTAGATTAAGAGATTAAGATGCGCAGTCAAAAATGAATAAATATAAATTCATTAAGATAAGTAATTTTCATGTGCTTTTAGTCTTGCGCATCAATGAACAAAATTTAAGGTTCGATTAAAGCAATCCAACGGAATGATAATTTGTCATAGTTGCTTACACGGATGTGAAATAAAATAATAATGATAATTAAGATAAATAAGCGAAACAAAGTGTTTCTGTATTGTAATTACCAATTCTAAAAGTTTACAATAAAATCTTTATTTTTGTTAGTATCTCTGAAGGCCGTGCTAGACAAAACTGTGTTGTGTGACTTAAATTTGATTACTAGTTTATTTTTTATGATTGATGGCTTACTGGTGGCCTAGAGGCCTTTCCAGTTTCACAAGGACAGGTGGGCGAGCAAGGGTTCAACCAGAAAGGGCGAGATTTGCTAACAGCTACCCGAGCGCCTCCAAGGTAGACCTAAGAACTCAAGAGTAGCTGCTTGACGAATGAATGTACTACCGGATCGGAATCGCGACCTGCTGAGAAGATTCGGTGAGAAACTCAACCGGCTGATGCTTAGGTTAGGTTGCGCGTTCGATGAGTACGGTTACCGGAGGGATTACTTGCTAGTTAATAGCCAGACAATATGATGATGATGTTATTCGGCACTCCATAATTTCAAATGAAGCCTATGTCCATATAAAAGAATAATAAAGAATAATTTAAGCAATCCTGGTAAACTAAATGTAGCTCGTGGACATCACAACGGTAATGTTGCCGTCCACTTTGAGACATGAGATCCAAGTCTCAATTGTAGGAAGTTTCAACTGTACTATTATTTATGATCGAAATTTTAACACATTCGTCCTTAATCTTTTTTTATTTTTATTGCTTAGATGGGTGGACGAGTTCACAGCCCACCTGGTGTTAAGTGGTTACTGGAGCCCATAGACATCTACAACGTAAATGTGCAACCCAAATGAGATATAAGTTCTAAGGTCTCAAGTATAGTTACAACGACTGCCCCACCCGTCAAACCGAAACGCAATACTGCTTCACGGCAGAAATAGGCAGGGTAGTGGTACCTACCCGTGCGGACCTCGCATAGATGATCAGTCTGCCAGCGTCTTATAAAAAACAAAATGTATCCGTGCTATTTAAAACCTAATACTAAAACATCGACAAATAACGGTCGCATCACTAACAAGAGGAGCGCTTATGAAATATGTGATTCCTTATACGGGAAAAGTCTTTTATGCATCCCCTGGGAGGAACTGGTCAAGTAGGTTATCACAACTGGCCGGCGGCAAAATGAAAAATTTATGTCTCAATATACAGACCGTGTTAGAGTTTAGGATCGTGTCTTGCATTACATGAGCTCTGTGCGCTCTCCGGGGACCACTGCGGTACGGCGAATTCAGATTAAACTGTAAATTTAAGACAATATACTTGACCCGACAAACGCTGCCTTTAAAAGTATTTTCGCTCGATGAGTTGGTTCACAGTATTACGGTGATCATAAACACCCAGAGATAAGAAGTATCAATCTGTGCTACCTCTCAAATCAAAACTGAATTACTAAATTTTACTCAACGCGATTCAAAGATCAAACTTGTACTATTGTGTAATTATGACCGTCGTAATACAGTTATATGACTATTCTATTCGAAGGATTAAATATATCTCCTGCATCATCTGGAAAACTGTTTTACCGAATCCAGTAATCAAAACTATAATTTCTGTTTTCGCTATTATGTAAAGACAAAAGTTGTAACTATCATCATATTATGTAAATTAATTTCGCTAAATACAATGGCTTTAAAACACTCATGACTATATCGCTGGTTCGGAAAACAGTTGCAACACTGAGAAGGAACTTATTTATAAAACGTAATATTAGTTAAATGTACGTTCTTTATAATTAACGTGTTCTCTTCTTTTTCTTCACCTTATCCCACTAGGTGGGGTCGGCACAGCTAATTTTTCTCTTCCGTTCTCTTCTATCAGCCGTCGTCTCAATACTCATTCCTCTCTCTCACATATCGTCATTCACACACTCCATCCATGTCTTCTTCGGTCGACCTCTCCCCCTCTACCTCGCACTACCATTTCCATACATCTCCTAGTCTCCTAGTCACAAGCGTTAAATGTTCAAATATGCACAAAAGTCGAAGAAGATACATTTATTGAGCTAACGGCTAACCTATTTTTATTGAGTGGTTACCAGAACCTTTAAAGCATCATCTTATGAATTTAACCACCGACTTGGAGACATGTTGACTTTTAAAGTGAACTAAAGCAGCTTTAACTAAAGTATCTTAGTTTTCAATGCCAAAGATACTCTAGGGATCTATTCTACATACATGGAAGAAACAAAACAACTTAAGAACGTCTTGAGTTTCACCAGGGAAGTTAAGATTTTATTGCTGATAAATCTGCCCTAAATTATGACAAAGATTACATCGATCATTCCATTAGATTGCTCCGAGATTTAACATTAACGACATCATTAAGAGAAGTGGAAAGGCGACAGAAGAATCGCAAGTCATGTCACAAAAACCAAATTCCAAGGACTGTGACAAGTCGGGAATCTCGAGCAGACAGTTCGAGAAAAGACAATAGTCATGGGTCTGGCGGGTCCGTTTAAGCTGGTAGGTGACGATAAGGGACTCGGTTGACATTTGACGTTGATTTACTATTGTGCTTTAGGATAACGCTGACGTCACCGAGCTATCGATGTCTGTAATTACCAATAGTGGATGCACCATTAGTCTGTATATCTTAGCTGACGTAAGTTTTATTTACCTTACTCCCTATCAGTTCGTTTTGTGTGAAATAATACGCTAAAGTGCAGAAGAATTTCTTTTCTTGATAAACTGTCGATAGTTATCGCAATGCTTCCAATGTCGACGAATAAAAGTCGCTGTTGAAGATTGCGAGTTTTTTATTGCCTAGATGTGTGGACGAGCTCACAGCCCACCTGGTGTTAAGTTACCAGAGCCCATAAACATCTACAACGTAAATGCGCCACCCACCTGGAGACATAAGTTCTAAGGTCTCAGTATAGTCACTACGGCTGCCCCACCCTTCAAACCGGAACGCATCACTGCTTCACGGCAGAAATAGGCAAGGTAGTGGTACTTACCTGCGCGAACTCACAAGTGGTCCTACCACCAGTAAAGTGGTGTATGGCGAGTGTATGTATTCGAACATCAATAATATTTATGCTTAAAATTTCGAAATGTTAACTGGAATGTGACATCACACGTATATGCATACATAGCCTCCTACAAGGTGAACCGACGTATTGAAGGTCGCGGGAATCCGCTGGTTGCTGGTAGCGCAAGACTGGTTGTTGTGGTGAGACTTGCGTAGGCTTATGTCCTACAATGGACAACTGCGGGCTGAAAGATAGAAAAAAAGTCGTATATTACCTACTTTCGAAGACCAAGCTAAATGGCTAATGTGACCAAAAAAACTGTGAAGTGTCCGAAAAGTCAGCAATAAAATAATCTGTAAAAGTAGTTTTAATTGTGTTAATTAATATATTTCAATTTTTTTGTGTGATCAAGGCCATCCTACCGCCTACGCTTACCATTTGTACCAAGGCAGCAAGCACAAGACTTCAAACAAGAAGACATTCAGTAGAAATAAGCTACTTCTAATTATTAACTAGACAAACATCATGTGTTATTCTCGTAATCTTGGTCTGCCTTCGAAGGCAATTATCAAAATCTAATCTGTTCATTTACCTTAAAAAAATACAGTTTTCCACAAAAGTGAAAGTTCTCTGATGATTTTTTAGATGTAACACAACTGTTGTTAAGCATTTTATAATGCTTCATCTAAAAATTATTCGTGAAGGCGTTAAAATATTTACTATCACCTGTCACCAACAACAACGGACAAGCGATAACTTAATGTAACCTAATGAGGCTTTTGAAGTCACTTTCGATCATCATTGGGTGGTCTTACTAAAGCCCGAAAAGCATGTGATATTATCATGACATCGACAAACTTAACACGCTTTCTGCGAATCTTTTCGATTCATCCAGCCTGTCCGCGGTCATTTAGATCCAATCTCAACTACATAAATCCATATTTGACCGGGCACAAATTACACCCGGTTGCCTGGCCTCAAACTGCGACTATAGAACCCTCTACTATGAGAATAGAAGACTGACGCTTACATATACCGATTTTAAAGACCCAATCAAAGAACAAACCAACTGATCCCACACATGAATACTCTACTCTGGATAATGATTCAATCAGCAGTATGGAGCGTTAGTTACTGTACCACCATGAAGTAAGACTATTGGCTCAGCAATAAAAAAGGGTAACAAGTCCATCGCTATTTGGGTGTTGGTCTCTCAAGGCCACTTATTGAGAACCACGCTAATTGTCAAAATATTACAATTCAGAGCGTTGTCAAGCCAAATTAAGTAAAAGATATTCTTGGTCTCATCATAGTCGGTTACTTTTAGCAGAGTAGTGGTGGTAATATTGAATCCTTGTTTATTAAAGCCTTAATATCTGTTCTCCATAGTTCGCGAACTGAGGCTTGGCACTTAACACCAGGTGGGCTGTGAGCTCGTCCACCCATCTAAGCAATAAAACAAAAAACAAAAAAAACATGCACTTGTCAAGTGGGGTTTTGGTAAGGATTTTCACTTGATCAGTCCAGCATATGGGGCTTCGTCCACGAGATCTTTTTCCACTGACTCTACCCTTTTGGACTATTCTTGGTCTAAGCTAAATAAAATCTTTGAAGGCAAACACATGTATCACGAATCATGTTAAGTATTAAATAGCTAATAAGGTATTAATACAGTTATGACTGTGTCCTTGTGGGCTAAGTTCGGTGGTTTATTTACGCTCTCATATCTATGATTTCGCTAGCCACTTCACACTAGTTGGGCCGTGAGCTCTCTGACTATAATAATGTAAAAAAAAAAGTATTCTCAGGGCACGAAATTTATATCTACAACGAACACCCGCCTCAGTAAGCGGGTTAAATTGACTCTTCGATTCTTAAAAACTCAGGTCATTCGCGACAGCTGTGAATACACATTCTGTTACATGAATAAAATCTTTTAGTTGAAAACTTTGGTTTGTTGGCAGCGTCGGACAATAGAATTGTCGCGTCATCAGCCACGATTGGATTATGATCTTGAGGTTTTGACAGCGGTCAGGGATCTTTGACCTGAATCAAGGCGATTGACAAAATGTACGCTTTTTTTATCGCTAGCAACTTAGATGTTGGTTAGATGGCGTGCTGTGATTCAGCGGAGACGTGTAGTAATAGATATCCTGTATCTGTCATAAAAACATTAGACTATTGAATCTTCGACCTCGTGCCCCGGGATAGTCACATTCAAGTTGTGAAGTCAATGATCCGGTAGTTTTTTAACAGGCAGACCATGAGGTCAGTTCAGATATGAAATAAAATTTACTATACATGGTAAGCATTTAAGATTATTTTAAGACCTTTTTCGAATGGTACCCTACACCCAGATACCTACCCGGACCTACCCTACCCCAGACCGCGGAGACCGATGTCGTTGGTCGTCGACTATCGCCCCAACGACCCATCGGTCGGGCGACCTCGGTGTAGTACCGCCACCCTGGTTGTAGAGTTGACCGCGGTAACAAACCTACTCTGACTGGGTCCTGACCCCGGGTGGAGATCAGACGTCGGATGTAAGAGTGCAGGTGAGTCGCTTAGTGCGATAGGGCCCTAAAATATCCTTGGGCCTGCGGTCTGCTCCCTACATCTGCAGATCGTCAAGTCCCACATACCCTGCGCGCCCCCTAGTCGCGGGGACTTCGTAGGAGGTTCGGCTACTATCCCGAAAAAAAAAACTACTACATAACATTTAGATATGTATTAGGTATGATTATTAATTTATGCACTTAATAGCTATTATAATTATTTATGTAGGTATTTATTTTAATTTATGTTTTATGTTTAATTTTAATTTCATTTATCTGCTGATTAAGTCAGAATATCGTGTAATAGCATATAATCTATTTTACAACCAATGCACCTACTAAGTTCTTTTCAGCATCACCCTCGATCGATTGGTCGAGAAAGCCTTAAGCATTAAGCCTGCTAATGTACAATAAGATGCATGGAATCTAATAAAGAAAAAAAGAAAAAAAAATGTTATTACGAACGGTACTCTAACGTAGTTTGAATAAGCTACGGTCCATTTGTGGTCTATGGCGAAGCAAATTATAATTAAAGACATCTGACCATAAGATTTGTGACAAAGAACACGAGTGCGATATGACCACATTTTAGTAATTATCACTTCCACCATGCTCACCGTAACCGCCTTGCAATACGATTTAATCACGATGATTCGAGAGTTCAAAGAGATCTAATTGAATTATTTCATTTCATGCAGTGACGCGCAAAATAAAATTACAAGCTCAAACGCTTAAAGAATGTTCAGTAAATAAATCCAATTCTTTTTTTGGAACCCTTGCAAGACACGCAACGAAGTCAGAAGGGTTCATTCGTTGGCAGGTGCAGGCATCCATCAAAGTCTGGGTTCCGTGACAATTTGACGTATGGGACAATCCGGTTCATGCAAAACGGAGGGCGAAAGGCAGGTCGTATAGGGTCGGGATGCATGTTTCACTTAAACATATAAATTTACATGATGATATAATTGTTTTTTTTTTCAAATATCCAAAACACTACATAAGTTTTATTCTTATTGAATAAAGCTGTTTGTTCTAAAAATAAACTACAATGAATTGTTTGAATTTGCACAGAAAGGCGACAAAGTAAATGTTCTTATAAAAACTGACATTGCCCGTAGCATTGTCATTTGAATATCGGTGACCACTTATGATCCTCGCCTGAAATTATTACTTATGTCAAAAGAGATTGTCAATAGAGTTTTAATGTAAATGTGTGGCGATTACACTGATATCGGATCATTGCTACGATAATATTATGTTAGTATTGTGAGATCTCTAGCCTATATACTTAATACTGTGGTATTCAAATATATAGTTTGGCAAATACATTCAACATTTTACATAATATATTGGGGTTAGCAAGAAATCAAACCTGTGTTTATAGAACAATAAATTTTATTTTTGATGTAGCCAAATTTGTACTTTTGAGATAGATAATTTTATTTTCGAAAAATTAACTAATTAACTTTAATATACCTATTCTGTTATTTTGTCAACAGTCGAATTCGTGAGGAGACAATAGCAATAAACCAGTCATTATTCATTACGTACGTTTAAGTAATTTTAAATTTAGATTCTAAGTTCCCACATGCAGTCCACCCGGTAACAGCTCTTTGACAATTTGCATCGTAAATAGATGTGAATTGTCGTGTCGTGAGGGTCGATGAAAATTTGAAATAGATTCAGTTCTAAGTGGATTTCAAGGGGGAGGAAAGGAGAAAATTGATGCTGTCAAAAGAGCTGTGTTCAATTTTGAGATTATTAATCAAATGCTGGGGAACCAATCGCCCGTGGAAGCATTATTTTCTTAAGTAATTAGAGGGTGTTTTGCGAACCGTACCTACCTATTGTAAAATTGGTTTTCTTTGAAGGCAATTTAACTTGTCATGACTTGTTTGAGTGGCTGCTAAGGAAGAATTGTAATAAGCTTTCGCGACTACTAGCTACATTACAATACACAACAAATGTTCACAATTGACTTCCACAGTGAAGGAATAGCATCGTGTAATAAAAATCAAACCCGCAAAATTATAATTTGCGTAATTACTGGTGGAGTGAGTCCGCGTGGATAGGTACCACCACCCTGCCTATTTCTGCCGTGAAGCAGTAATGCGTTTCGGTTTGAAGGGTGGGGCAGCCGTTGTGACTATACTGAGACCTTAGAACTTATGTCTCCAGGTGGGTGGCGCATTTACGTTGTAGATGTCTATGGGCTCCAGGTACCAATTAACACCAGGTGGGCAGTGAGCTCGTCCACCCATCTAAGCAATAAAAAAAATAATAGTAATACTTATATTCCATACGGTTTTACGGAGATTTTGAACTTCCTAATTAATCGTGAAAAATTTAGTTGCAAGTGGTATGGAAGCTTGCGGGTAATTTGTTAGGTGCAGACAGACCAATCAAGCTCTCTGTCTTGAACTCTTACCATCTATAAACAGACAAAACCAAGTATTCCTAACTGTGAAGTCATTATGGCCGTCTGGTGAAGTGGTAAGTGACATACATGATCACTGCACAAGAGGGTCGCGGGTTCGAATCCCGCCAAGGGAATATATTTGTATGATAAATATAAAATGTCTTTTTCAGGGTTATGGATGTATATTAAATATGTATGTGTATAATAAAAATCTTACATTTATTTCCGTTATCTGGTACCTGTAACACAAGTTCTTTAGGAACTTATCACGGGACCAGTTAACGTAGCGTGATTGTTAGTAAATATTTATTTATTTATTATTTTACTGTTGGTACAGAAAAACAGTTTTTTTTTTCTACTTAATATAATATTGTTATTACATTTTGTGTTGTGGGGATTTTCAATTAATATTGTTGCAACGCCTTTTGTAAAGATCCACTCCATTCTACAACCCAGGTCTCAGTAACTTAAATTTTTTGTCCTTATTTTAATTTTAAAGATTAATGAATGAGGAGCCGAAGCTGATATATCAATTTAAAAAAACCTTTGATATAAACGATCAAACAAAATGTAGTTAAAGTTTTACGATACATAATGACAATAAAATTTTATACTATCTTAATGTAGCTGATCACTACACCATCGATCGACCTTCAATGATACAGTAGAGGTATTTCGTCGAGTTTGACCACCGCTAGTAGTTCAAGATCTACAAATGTCCCGCAGTCAAGGCCGAGCACGAACGCAAGCCATGCCTAATAAGGATTGACAAAAAAAAAAAATCGATATTAATCGGAATGTCATCAACGTTCATACCGATTTCGATGATTGAGCCTCTATTATGTATAATCACGTTTCGAACAGACGTCGCCGAATTGTATTGTCATCGTAACGAATTGCGCAACCGTCTCGATGGAAACGAACGTCCATTCGATTACGGGCGACAGATGTCCGCGAACGTGACGAATTTCGACTAAGCGAATTGGCCCTTTAATAAAACCCTAAGCTTGAAAGTTAGTTCAGAGGAGACAGCGCCTTATCTCGTCGGGTTAAGGTCGCGTTTAACGCTTGGATTTGGTTGTAGTGTTTCCACCGTGCCGTCGTGGTATTGGTAATCAGTCGGTGACCGCAAATTGTTGTCCCTCGATCAGACGTTGTCAGGAAATTACAATTTCGATTTTTATTTCACGTGCTCATGATAGTATACTTATGATTTCGAGATGTATCTGAATAGAATAAAAAAACATTACAAGCAAAATAAAAGTCTTTTTTTTTTTAATTAAAGAAAAACCTTTTTGGATTGCTGCGAACGCGTTAATCTCAGGAACTACTGTTCCGATTTGAAAAATTATTTAAGTATTAGATAGCCCCTTTATTGAAGAAGGCTATAGGCTATATAACATTACGCTAAGACCAATACAAGCGGAGCACCAATAAGGAATGTTTCAAAATCGGAGCTTTTTTTCCCTTTTGAGAGCTTCCGCTGCGTGCGCTGCAGAAACGGTTAAAATTTCGCTAAAATAATCTACGACAGAATTGTTCCCCTATAAAAGATCTAAAAAAGTCCGCGACAGCATGTCTATATCTTAAGGTTGGCTCACTATAATGTTTTTTATGCTAACCAAATTTGTTCTAAAATAAAGCATTATTTGTGAACTATTCCACGCGGATAAAGTCGCGGGCAAAACCTAGTATCAAATAAAACTATGGTACTGAATGGTGAACGAAATCTGTAATTAATTTTGTAAAGTGTGGCGTGTGTATGTAAAATATATCTGCGAGTTTTATTTGTACACGCGAACGTATTGTTTTTGTGAATGTCATCCCGAGCAATGAAGGCCGCGCCGCAAACGACCGCGGCTCCCTTTGTGCTTAGCCGTTGACAGGGCAGTCCGAAACACAGACGCTAGCGATTAAACAGAGAATGTAGAGTTGAGAATCTAATAGAATAGGCACCAACGCATTATCTGTTTCTTGTTCCGATTTCAAGAGTTATGACAAACGTTAAAGTATAATTGAGACAAAGCCTTCATATCTTGAGGTAGGTAGTGACACTCACGTTTTAATGTCTAGGGGTTCCAGTAACCACCAAACGCCAGGCGCGCCGTTAACTCGTTCATATTATGTGCAACAGCTAAAAAAAAAAAAAACACCCAAAATTAAATATTGCTTTGCTAAAAATAAACCCCATAACGTTATAGTTGACGCAGAATTTTCTGAACAACTTCTATTTCCTACTACTTTTTTTATTTATTTTTAATTCTACTAACAATCTTTGTTAATCTAAAAATAAATAATGAAAAATTAAGTTTCCTAGTGTTATTTGTTGTATTTACGAAAACTAGTGGTCCCGCAGTAGTCGAAATTCGACTATTTAATTGAAATTGTAAGTTTGTACACTATTATGATTGTATTTTCAAAGACTTATATAATCTTATATAATTATACTTATATAATCACAAATTTCGCCAAGACTACACTATAGAAAAATATGAATAAAGACAAACAATATTTAATCTATTCTCAATTTGACCACAGACGTCAAGAACAAAAGTTTGACAATAAATAAACAGTATGCAGGCGTGTGTGCGTCAAATACATGATAGTGTGTGTAATGTTTTTTTTTATTGATTTAATGTATTTATTAGGCATAATTTAAAAAAAAAATTACATTGTGCACTCCTTCTCTATATTCTCTACAAGTGTGGGAAATTTCATACTCCTCCGTCCGCGCAAATTTCGTAAAAAGGGATACAAAGTTTTTCCTTCACGTATTAATATATAGATATAAGTATACGATCAATTAATACAGAAAAAACTCAAGAGTTAGAGAACAAACTTAAATGATGACGTAAGCATTTTGCAGACCCGCTGTCAGCTTCAAACTCACACCCGTCATATCGTTAGATCGACAGCTCGGCTTTTATTGGTTCCGTTGCGGTTCCAATATTCAATGTGTTAAATTGTTCCTTAGTTATTATTTCTTTGTGACCGTGCCACGCAGTTACGTGGTATATTGTTCGTGTTGTTTACAATTCGCGTTCTCAAGGCTCACGCATAGTTCTAACATAAAATTACCTTAATAAACTCGATAAACGCGAAAAATAACTGATAAAAACATTTAATAAGATGCTTTTTTTTTATCCGGAACGCAGTAGCCAGTATAGTTCACCCCTAAAAGAAAATAACAATGGAGAGCCGAAAGCGTTTGACGTTAGTCGATCATCACTCATCGTTGCATTTGTCCTTAGTGTCACCTCACTATAATACAACTGTCCCCAAAAAATGATGAAAAAAAAAACAAATTCAAGATTTCAAATTTCGAACGTCATCGCGGGATATATTTCATCTTGTCATAACACGGTGGGTCAAAGAGAGGATCAAGGATTGATAAATTGCATTTCGAATTTGGTATAATGTCTTTTTCACTATTCAAGCGGACAGACTTAGTGAAGTGATGACGTAACAGGAATCCAACGTGATCGGGGTCCCGGCTCGGGTACTTTATATCTGTATCACGCGGTAAGTGATGTTGAGTAATGATATGGAATTTTGCTTGTTTGTTTTGTTATGCCGGTCTTTCGGCTACGTAAGCTTAAGGTAGGCGATTCTGTTGCAAATTAAATTTTAATTCGAATGGTTCATTCGATTTTTAATCGAAATAAAAAACTTTTTTTAATTCTATTCACTTCAAGCCATAAAGATGATCATGACTTGAACACTATTTAATTAATGGTAATTAACATTAATAAACAAGACCATTATTAATTTTCAGAAATATTGTATTTAGTTTGTAAAAAAAATTGAAAATATTTACTAAACGAACGAATGACATTGATGAAATGAGTACCATTTTGTTTGAGGTTTTTTTTTGAGTCAACGGCTCTACTTTCTTTATGCCGCAGATGATATCGTCACCTTGAAAAGTGACATTTTTAATTAATGGTTAAAAAATAAATACACATCATGTTGCATAGGGATTTGGTATGATGATAATATATGGGGCGTCGTAAAAAGATTTGAATGCGGATATTCGAGAGTAGGGTATGAGTGAAGAGATGACGTATGATAGGTTTGAATGTAAAAAGAGAAGATGCTGCGCCAACCCCACGCTGTGGGATAACGGAAAGAATAAGGTCCAAACTATTAATTTCGTAAATTGAACTAAAAAATTTTAAATCTCTTTTTATCTTAATCAATGCCCATTGTTAACTATAAAACATAACTGGTAGAAAATGTGAGCGTGTCCTTCCTAAATCTGCCACACAGCAGTTACACGTTACTGTTTAGAGGGTGGAGAACTGTAATACAACAACACCTTTAAGACTTTTAACTTAATTGCCTCCATATATTTGTGTTCCTCCAGGTAAGCTATGAGCTTGTTTACCCATTTAAATTTTAAGATAAAATAGATTTGCTTCCGCGTCAGTAAATACCACGTCTATGCAATATAAATTATCACCATAGACCGACCACCCATGACACTCTTTTATTACAATAAAAAAAACACAATTAAATATCTTTCGATGTCATTAGTCGGATCATTTGTCGAGGTTTCCATTAATGTTTCCCGACTGTGAATCTTCAACGCGACTAATGAAATTGAAATTATGTTACTGATATAGATACTTTTAAACATAAAACTGGCACAAGGTCAATGTCCAAAGGTAAATTTGAAATACCCATGGTGCAAAATTAGTATGGAGATAGAACGTTAAAAAAACGAGTTCCATACTTACTCAATAGTTTACCCGAGGACATAAGACGTTAGCCTATACTTGCTAAATTTAAAAGCTATTCAAAAAAACATTTGTTAAATACGTTGTAACCATTTACGTAAATTAATTGTTTTATTATAGTATAACCTAGTTTAATGGTTTTTATTTTTTATTGCTTAGACGGATGGACGAGCTCACAGCCCACCTGGTGTTAAGTGGTTACTGGAGCCCATAGACATCTACAACGTAAATGCGCCACCCACCTCGAGATATAAGTTCTAAGATCTCAGTATAGTTACGACGGCTACCCCACCCTTCAAACCGAAACGCCTTACTGCTTCACGGCAGAAATAGGCGGGGCGGTGGTACCTACCCGTGCGGACTCCCAAGAGGTCCTACCGCCAGTGATATACCAGGTTTATAGGCTATGTTTGTATAAAGCGAGTTACCTGCAGTCAAACTGGGTAAGCAGTTTTGCGGGGCATGGTTTGAATGTAAGCGTAACTTTTTACGAATAAATATATTACATACAAAAAAAAAGATAAAAAAATATCGATTGGAACGAGTAAGCTAGAATGTTTTTGGTTAATGGAAGGT
The DNA here is from genome assembly GCF_030269925.1 of Bombyx mori. Lineage (NCBI taxonomy): Eukaryota > Metazoa > Arthropoda > Insecta > Lepidoptera > Bombycidae > Bombyx > Bombyx mori. The sequence goes on along the minus strand of NC_085127.1, from coordinate 10,637,802 downwards.
AGAATCAATACCCGGTACAAATTGATCCTTACTGTGTCCGTATCGATCTTCAAACGACTTGAGGAAAGCCTTATGGCTTGGCTGTACTCCTGGCATTGCTGAGGTCCATGAGCCATTGGAAAACTCACCATTTGATGGCCCGTACGCTCGCCTGCTGATAATAGCACAAAAAAATAAGGTATTGGCTATGAATGAATGTATTACCACAGTAGTATTAATGCACAACATAATTAACATAATTTTAGCTTTAAAAATCATTGCCGCTATGAGAATATTGAACTGCTTGTATCTTTTACTATTTTTATGTTCGATAACATACCCAAAATATATTTCCGATATCAGAGAGAGAGAGAGAGAGAGAGAGAGAGAGAGAGAGAGAGAGAGAGAGAGAGAGAGAGAGAGAGAGAGAGTATTTTTTATTATAAACAGCAACAAAAAAAACAATGCGAAACATTAAATACAAAAAAAAGTACAATTGGCGGTCTTATCGCTAAGAGCGATCTCTTCTAGAGAACCATCAGGTAGAAAAGAATCATTTGGAAACGAATTACTGGCGGTGTACCAATCAATTGAAATATGACGGTATTTACGTTGTAGATGTCTATAGGCTCCGGTAACTACTTAGCACCAGATGGACCGTGAGCTCGTCCATGCATCTAAGCAATAAAAATATATTTATATTATATAAATATATATACACATACACACACATAGATACATATACATACAAACACAATGTAATCGATATCAATTGAATAAATGTATTAAAGTTTAAAAGTAGACGCTCTAGGGCTCGATCTCAGAAACGAATCACTTAAAGTTGGTGAGTTCTTTGTTGCGGGCCCTCCGCGGATAGATCCTTGCACTCATTACTGGAAGAGAACATACATCATCGTCATAGTATACTGCAAGTCATCGTGTGGGCTCTGACATTACAACTGCCGCCGCCCGTATAGTGTGGAGGGTACTTTTGAAAAATTAATATGGATTTAAGGAAGAAAAATGGAATTGCCTATAGAATTAAACGTTGTTTACAAAAAAAGGTAGTTCAATATCGCGATAAATTCGAATTAGAAATCGGTGAGAAGTCAAACGACTTATCTTCACTATATAACTAAATATAAATTGAACCATATGATGATGATGATGATTTAGATGATTATGGTTTAATTAAAAGATCTATAATGAATCTTTGTATTGGAAGACAGCTAGCTAGTTTTAGTAAAGCATTTTTATGTATTATTACTGTGACATTCAGTTTTCAATCCAGATTAATATATTTCATACGCAAATCCTTATGATATCACAAGAACCTCCAAATCCATACTTAGCCAACAGCAAACGACAAAAGAATCAAAGCGGTAGCTTTTATAGAAATTACCATAACTACTGACGGGCGGACGTCGCGATCATTACCACGGGACCGTAATTAAAAGAGAAAATGCGAGATTTATTCGAGAAAAGCACCGCATCATGCAGGCTCGTGGTCGGGGGTGAATGGTCATGAAATATGTATCTGTGACTGCCGAAAACACCGATTCATGGTAGGGGATCGTTTCGTGAATGTGGATTTGTGACGACATTCTGAGATGAAAGCTAACACGATTGCCCGATTGTACGAAAACCAAACACCAAATTAAACTATTTCTTTAGTGCTGCTTTGGAAAGCAAAGAACAGTTACTTAAAATTTACCTAATCGACTCTGGTGATGAACTGGAATGTTGTTCCTCTTTAGGGTACATATTTCTTCATTCTGTACCTATGTATTTCTTTAAAAAGAGAAAACGGAATTCTTAATTGATCATTTCATTGTCCGTCTGCTTGTCACTCAAGACCTACACGCCGTTTTTCTCAGCAACAACCACGTGTAACAAGTGGCAATCAGTGCCAAGTGTACGGAAGGAAGTTAGAAAGTTTTCAAGATTCTAGTTATATTTTGCCACTCATAAAAACCTATAAAGCAGTTGCCGTTAACATAGAATCACGAAATTTCGCAAGAGGCAAGGTCTTTATAGCACAAATAGAGGGAAAAGTGTCGAAATAGTACGTTTGTTTATACATATATAGTATGTTTATGTTTGATGTTAGTAAATATTTAAATTTAAATTTAAAATTAAAAAAATATATAAAAAAATTTAAAAAAAAATTAATTTAAGATGTTTAATGCACGATCTGATTCCTCTATGGTGGAAGTCACCCGTGAACATGTTATTACATGCATTGAATTAGAAAAATTTATAACGGAATTTTAATACAGGGATACTATCGCTCGATACGAGTATCCCGACTATATTATCCTATAGGCTACGACAACTTCAAAATATGTGTACTTTTATCAAACCCTTTACATTTAAACGACATTAGTTTTGTAAGGTTATGTACGGAGATTCTTAACTACAACCCGGAACTTTGAAGGCGCAAGTGAAAGTGGCACTTATCCGATTTTGTTCTCCAAAATGAAATAAGATAGAAAAAGAATGCTCATTCATATAACACGAAACATTACTTACTAGCACTCGAAATGGGAATCTTAGGGAAGATCTTGGCGGTCAGGAAATAGTCAGCGAGGTAGAAATATAGATATAATTAGGTTACTGGCGGGTAATTGTAGATTCTGCAGTAGCTCAAGGATGCTCTACAAGACCGTATCTGTCAGACTATTACTTGGGAGACCATCATTAGCCATATGCACTAATTGTATATCGCGACTCGATTCTCATTGTGTAAATCAACCTGCAGATTTTAATTAGCACTGAACGTTTAGCGTTTATGATAATTCATATATTACATCTACTTACCGTATAAAAAGTTATTACTCTAAATTTATTATTTCACAAGGAATCATCACGAACGACCTTCCACACCTTTTAAGAAGCCATTATGAGTTCTCAAACAGTCAACAGGCTACCACCATTAAAGCCTCTTGATCGATACGATAAATATGAGTCTGATTGGCAGTGATACGTACAGCTTCCATTTCTAAGTTCATTAGGGTACGCCTTACGATATAGACAGAGGAAGAAAAACTATCGAGTATCGGTAGACTATAATTTATCGTCATTAATTTATGGTCAACTGAATCAAACCTAACTCTGACTTTTGTTTTGACTATAGGCATTCTTGCTATGAGCATTCAATCGTTAACTGGCAAACATAGCTTAATGATTTTTGACATGTCATTTTTCAGCCACGGCGTCTTGTTTAGTGAGCCCATTTTCCATAAACTACCTCTCGATAAGTGGATTAAAGATGTCACAATTGGCAACTGCTCACGCCCAAAAAAGGCAGTTTTCCGTCAGTAGAATAGTTTCGTTGTTCGTCCAGATATGGTTTTTAATGTTAGGATGAGAAATGTCCGCACAGTCAGTTTTCAAATATTTCGCGGTGACCACTCGATAGGTGCTCAATATTTCCAAAATATGAAGTTTCACACAAAAGTCAAATAGTTCGTAAATAATTCTGCTTGAAAATTTTACATTATGTTTATATCACACTCAACTCCACGTATTTCTATTCGCTGATGCCCTATTAGTAGCCAACACCCCACCATTGACGATTCAGTCATCTTTTGTGGTCAATTTTTTCCACGGCTGTCGTTAATGGAGATTTCTCTGATCCACGCGGCTATGTCAAACACAACACGTGGTTATTGTCAAATCATGCTGATCAAACGTAAGCCGAAAGCCACAAAAAAAAAAACACGTTAAAACTTCTGAGTGTCCCGTCAATATGTGCACGATTATTGGATTGAATTGGAGTGTTGTTGTCAAAGTCGGTAATAGACGGTTTTAATGAAGGCTTAATGACGTGGCCCGAGAGGATTTGGGAAACTTTGATTTTTGGATCGTACTATAGTCAGGGTGCAAGTACCTACTCTTCTTGAAAAATCTCATAGTACTATTAGATATTTCCCGATATCATATATTAGTATCTATAATAATTCTCGAGACGCCTATATATTTAACTTAAATTATTTTAAAACACAATCTTATAAAAAATAGTCGCGAAACGAGAAAATTAGTGTTTCAGTGCAGTACTAACAAATTCAATAGTTTTTGCGCCAATTCACAACCATTTTTTTCTCTAGAACTTACTTTATTATTTACTCATATTTTATTCTCCGATGTTGATATTGAATGCAGAAATAAAGGTGCATCCAATAATATTATGTTATTGAAGAAAATGCCGATAAGTAAACAGAAAGTTACGTTGTCATTTAATTTTTTATTATAAAAAAAAAATATACAAAAATCAGATCGAATGTTATCAAAACTAACAAAAACATAAAGCTATACGAGGTTGCATACAATAATATGTATAGTGCGATATCCGCTTGCACTATTCATGTGCCGTGTACACACTTCAGCCGCCGGCGGATGCGATTCGATTATTCACAACACTTCGGCGTGGACGCGTGCGAACGGTTCCGCACCGCCCAACGACACCTGCGACGCACAAAATGATTTTCATTGGAATCAATTTTGATTCGCATCGTAGTTGAAATCGTGCTATTTTTATTCACTCTTCGCAAATCAACACGTCATTTCGGATCTTTCCGATCCACTAACGGTGCTTTTAGGTACCTCAAGCACCAGTCATCGTTCAAGTCGAACCCATCGCTTGCGACGAAGGACTCGACGAGTAAATTAGCCCTCAGACACAGCCCACTGAGTTTCTTGCCAGATCTTCTCAGTGGGTCGTGTTTCCGATCCGGTGGTAGATTCTGCGAAGCACGGCTCTTGCTAGGGTTCGTGTTAGCAACGTCGTCAGGTTTGAGCCCCGTGAGCTCACCTACTAGTTAAGGTTACACTGAAATAGCCTCACAGCCCTTTCAGCTTAGGCAGGACAAAAAAAAAAGCAAATCAAGACCGAGGCAAATGGAGGAATTTCATTCGAGCCCTACACCCCAGCAGAGGATAATAGCAAAGAAAGAAGAAGAAGAAGACTATTTAGAGCCCTAAACCCCAGCACAGGGTAATAGGAAAGAAAGAAGAAGAAGAAAATTATTGTGACAAGATTCGAATAAATGTTGCTCTAAGTTAATGAAGGTTTCTATAAAAAATCTTATGTATGTATCAACTACAAGTATGCTTCAACTACAGCAAATAAATAATGAGCATGTATATAAATAGCAGCTTTTGTGAGTTTATCCTTTGTTTTAAAATCATTTTCACCAATTCTCGTAAAGTTATTAATATTTGAAATTATCTTAAAGGGTTTTGTGGCAATCAACATTAATTTCGTCCTTATTTTTCAGTCATTAGCTATTACCTCGTCACAGCTATTCATATAATTAGAGAATTCGACATTCTGTTCTTACTACTTACTGACATAAAGTCAATTAATTGATAGCCCAATCCTCATAGAACGTTAATCTCTATAGCCTACCCAATATAGGAATTTGGGAAAAAATTATATTCATAATCAGAAGATACTGGCATGTCCTCTGATTAAATACGTAACAGATTATCGCCTTGTAAGTTCCTGACCAAATACGACCCAAACAATCATCATCACATGCCCAGTTTAAATAAAATACAAAACTAATTAACCGGTCGCACGGAAATGATATTTTTCCCGCGGTGCTATCGTGAAACCATACCATAATTATAAACGCATCAATCAACTACCCGTGTCCGCGCCCTAAGGCGAAACCATGTAAACGCTTGTAATTTGGCGACAAGTACGCAACAATTACTTTTATAAACCTTTAAACATTGTTTTTATAATTTAAATTATTCATTCGGAATTATGATTTATATATTTGGCGTTTTTAAATTAAACTAATAGAGGTTTTCGCAGCGAAAATTTGGGGGCAAATTCTCAGATTGTTTCGGGATTATAACGAAGTGATCAGTAAGCTTTGAAACCGACGATTATTCAACAAATTAACCACAATTGTAATACCAAATACGTAATAAACAAGTATAATCCCAATTCCGGGATCCATATTGCAATTTTTACTGGTGATAGGACCTCTTGTGAGTCCGCACGGATAGGTACCACCTATTTCTGCCGTGATGCAGTAATGCGTTTCGGTTTGAAGGGTGGGGCAGCCGTTGTAACTATACTTGAGACCTTAGAACTCATATCTCAAGGTGGATGGCGCATTTACGTTGTAGATGTCTATGGGCTCCAGTAACCACTTAACACCATGTGGGCTGTGAGCTCGTCCATCCATCTAAGAAAAAGAAAAAAAGTCTTAAAATCCAAAATAGTTTTCATTTCTATATTCCCATTTATTACTTCATTATGCAAACTTATTATGTTATCTGGTATTGGAAGACAGCAATAAAGATGTCTAAGCTAATTTTGATTGATGTATAGTTTGTTAATTGAAGTGTAGCAGATCGAATTCGGTACGGTTGTGCAATGAAGACACAATGCTGTTTTGTAGAAAGCTTCATTACCGAATTACTGTTGTCTTGAAGCTTTTGATCGATTTGTTCTTGTTTTTGAAAGTAATTGTCATTGAAAGTTTCCTATAAGATTCGAGAGGTTTTTTTGGAACGAAGTTCCTTATGGGAGGATGCGGAGGGGTACTTTAACCGGGAAAAAACGTCCGTAACGTAAGATTTTTATTATTTATATATAGTCTCAGTATGATGGCTATACAGTGTCTTATGTACAGTCTGTGTGATGACGGTTATTATTTTTTAAGTAGCCTCCAAGACTTTGAAGAATGGTAGAGGAATTGTGTATAGTGAGCTTCTGACTTGAAAACTCTTTACAACCACACAATTATTAATGATACCTAAGGCTGTATACTAAGTTGTTTTTCATGTTTTTCATATTGCCTTCGAAGGTAGATTAATGTGCCATGCTGACAGTGAGTGGTCACTTTCGCTCATAGACATAGCAACGCCATAGACACAGCCAAGTCGTAGTATAGAGGAAAAACAAAGCCTTAAAAGTGACTTGGTTTTGCTCTTGGTACTGTTAACGTCCATTAAGGACAATGGCCAATCACCATCGACGCCGTATGAGTGACGCTAGATTAAAAAAAAAAATAGTTTAAAAAAAATTACAAAATAATATGCTTTTATGGAAAATACAGCTAAAAAATAGAAAATAAATTTTAATGAATTTGATTTAAAAATGGTATAAGAAAAAATGATTTTATTGTAAAAAAAAGCGTGGGGTGCTTTTCAGAATATTGTCAAAATAACTATTTTACTCATATCTGTTCATAAAATATTTATAACTACTGATACCATGTACCTCACGCTTTTTTTACAATAAAATCATTTTTTCTTACACTATTTTTAATTCAAATTTATTAACATTTATTTTCTATTTTTTAGTTGGATTTTCTATAAAAGCGTAGTTTGTTAGTTTTTTTAAACTTGTATTTTTGTTCATTTTTTAGTTGAATTTCAATTTTTTCAATATGTTTTTTTTTTATATATTGTATTGTATTGTATTGTCATCAGTCCTTAATAAGTATACCAAATTTCGAGTTAATCCGACGTTTTGAAGGGGGTCAAAATCATGTTCAAAGATTCCGTTACAAACATACATACGTCTGAAGCTAATAAAAGCGTATTAAAAACGGCGAAACCGCCGGGCATCATCTGTATATCAATAACGAACACTCGTAACTCAACATTGGTAATTCGAGCGCAATTGTACGATTTCACCGTGACCCATCTTCAACTCAATGACACGAAATCTACGTTTAGACAAAAGAACAAAGAGGACCATTATGTTACACAAGTTTTTTTCTACATTAAAACAAGCTAAAGCTTATTTCATACTGGCCAAATAAATACACGAAAATCTGTTAGTTGAATGAAGATGGAAAATGTAAATTATTATTGGCATTTCGTATATAATATGTGTTTAGATATTGCTTATCCGATTATCAAACTTACTTGAAGGTTTTTTTTTGTTGCCCTGATGGTGAGTGGTTACCGTGTGTGTTACCGTCGCCCATGGACTTCAGCAATGCCAGGGGCAGAGCCAAGCCTCTGCCTACCGTCAAGTACTCTCCACAAGCCTCGTTTGAAGAACGACAATTCATAGCGCTCGCATTGTTAAAGTATCATCCATAGCTCAAAAAGCTTAAATAGGTTTCAAAAAGCTTTAAAACGATGATAATTAGACAATTGGCATGGAGGAGCTTGGCCGGGTTTCGCTAATTGCGTGTCAAACGAATTTACTATATAATTACAGTCTCATCCAATGTGCCTAAGCCATTGTGCACTCAACTCAACATGTACTCGATACACAAGACTTGTCTAATGGAGATCACAAATTGCTTTGACCGATATTTGTCAAGCAAAAACCAACATTAACTCCGTGTACTAAGCTCCTAGACAACTTCCGGCATTGCTGACATTACGTAGATTTCAGTGGATCACCCCGCCCACTCTTGCGACAATCTGGGACAGTTTCCTTAATTTCGTTTCCATTGATATACGAATCTAGGTTTTATTATTTAAACACAGAAGGCTGTTTTCATTTGATGAGTTTCTCGTTATAAAGAAAGGTTCGCATGCGTATTTTGTCAACGGACGTGTTTTTTTTTTGTTACACATACAGTACGGAGCTAATTTAGTTTTTAGATTGCAATGAGTTTCTTGATTTCGTATTTTAATAACATAATTATTTTGTTTGTACATGCTGTTTTTGTTGGTACAGTTTTGTTGGTCAAAGAGCTGAGAGCAAAAAGATGTTGAGCTTTTTCAACATGCTCATGTCTATATTTTGTTTGTATGTAACGACGTATGACTGATTAAGTCGAAATTTTGCACACCCATCAAGGACCGACAACATGATAATAATTTTTTAACTTTGCTCTGATATCCTGAACAGTATCAACAGGATAAAAATATGTAAATAATTGAAAATTCGATTTTGGTATATATATGCGTTTTTTTATTTGTTTTTTAAACTACTTAATATAACTACTAACTACTTAAATTCAGAATTAATTTTTATTCAACTAAATAATACTTTTCTAAAACATTTTATGGGTAAAAACCTTTGTCGCCTATTCAGACAACTTTATTGATGCCTCATGATCTTTTTAGTAGAACTTAATTCAGTTGCAACCTTTTCTTTATTTTGCCCAATTTTTTTTTTAAATCTCTACAATGAAACAATAGGGAGAATTTAATACATACTAAAATAGATCTTGAGGTATCAGCAATTATGATCGAATTTCGATTGTCGGGCGTAGTTTATGTAAGAGCACGAGATCGTGAAATAGTGTTGTGATTTCTCATTTGTTTCCTCGACAGCAACGCCATCTACATCGAACGATGCGCAACAAGATGATCTCGAGCTTACACCGACCGTTTCGTCACGTGTACCATAATCATAAGAATTATAATAATTGTCTAACTGGCACGTTTGGGCGGGTCCAAATGACAATCACGAGCCGACGTCTAATGAACGGGTGCGCTCGCGTCGCCATCTTACAGGTGCCGGCTAGTGATGGGATTAAATTATATCGATAGAAGATCGATACGAAAATAGATTACAATGATACTTCATATAAGAAAATGAATTAGGGTAAATTATTTAGATTTTACAAATGATCTTTATAGATTTCGTGGTTACGGCCATGTCATAGACCAACTGCGCTTATTAGCAATTAATCGACTGTAGCTTGAAATTTAGTATTTTTGGTTGTCTCCGAAATATCTATTTCACGTGACGTAATGTGAAGAAAGTAAAAGAAAAATAAACACCACTATAATTATAAATTCTAACCGTGTTCTGATTGTGTGTATGTGCAGCCACATATCCTTCTGCAAACAAGAAAAGAGTATTTCACGCGTAACAAAGCAGCGTATTGGCTTTTAAATAAATTTATTGTAGTATAGAATTTAGAACTCACGTCTCAAGGTCAGGAAACATTTAATACGAGATGGGCCTAAAGCTTGTTCAGTCGTCTGCAAAAAAATTGTGGTCAATAAAAAAAAACACAAAAAAATATCGAGATCAAAGCCACATCACTAATTTCTAATTCTAAGGTAGCGTCTACACGTGTCGAGCTATTCGTCATTATCTACTGTCGTTACTTTCATATACTAAGACGCTGAAAAACGTTTTAAGAAATATACTCATGTACATATGTATGTATATATTGCTTGAGCGATATTATTACAATTTATTATATAAATTGGGTATTTTAAGCACTTATTAAAAGGGTTATTTTGCTTTTGTTTTTGTGTAAAAAAACGGAGATAGACATTCAGCGTATTTGTAGTCATATAGTCTAAAGCCTAATTTCTTAACGGCTGAGTTTAATATTGTCTCGGTATTAATACCAAGAAGAAAATATTATTATAATATACCGATAAAGTATACTGATAAATACAATATATTCAAATTGAAATTCACGTCATATTTGTTATGTATATGAAATAAATAAAAACGTACTGTGCACGAGGTATGTAGTACAGAACTCGTATGGAGATAGGTCATATTTGTGCCGTGAAGCAGTAATGCGTTTCGGTTTGAAGGGTGGGGCAGCCGTTGTAACTATACTAAGAACTTAGAACTTATATCTCAAGACGGGTGGCGCATTAACGTTGTAGATGTCTATGGGCTCCAGTAACCACTTTACATCAGGTGGGCTGTGAGCTCGTCCACCAATCTAAGCAATAAAAAAATCCATCAATGCTATAAAAATATATTAAAAATAAAAACTTTATTTTTAGCGTACGACTGCTCAGGACTTTATTTAAGTTAGTGCCTTAAGTTAAAGACTGTTCGTTACTAATTAACGCAGTCATCAAACTAGTTGTTAAGTTCAATATAATTGGGGAAACCGGACCGTCTTTAAACACAGTTCCCGCGTCATAATGTTGGTTTACGACGAACTTAAGAACCGTAATGAATGTCATTCGGTCACTGGGCACGTGAGGAAATTCACAATAACATCCATTACGGTTTTAAATGAATAGTAGAGTTTTTAAGTATGAATCAAGGGCCGGTGTTGGTCATAAAATTTTTTAGCATAAAAATTTTTTTAATCAATTTCAATTTTATTATTTTAAGCAACAAAAATTTAAACAAATAAACAATTAAATTTAAACAATTAAAAATTTAAGCAATAAATAAAAATCGTATTAATTTCATTGCCGAGTCCAGAAAAATAGCTCTTATTTTAAATAAACCCGTGTATATTTGCCGTATGTGAGAGAGTAATAATAAAATAGAATAGCCGAATACTTCACGACAGCGCAATGTATTAAAAATAAGTTGATGCTCTTGTTCATTGATTCCGTGTAATGTAAGCAGTTCGCAAAATACCTGCATTTTAAGTTTTATTATTATTGCTTAGATTGGTGGTCGGTTCATTAGACAAAAAAGCTTATAGATGTTTCAATGTAAATGTTACCTTCTACTTTGAGACATGAAAGTATGTTCTTAATTTTATAGTATATTAATTATCTTAATCTTTAACACATAACTGATTCGCGATAGAAATAGGCTGGATGGTGGTATCTAACCGTGCGCTAACATTAGTTATGCTTCTTGTATTGTCGACAATTTCATTTGGGTTTATCGGAACGCCAAGTCACATAAAGATACAATATTATCTAGAGCAAAAAGATAAAAAAACCGTGAAGTTTCGTCCAAAAAAGACATTTTTGAAATTACAATTGTCAATAAAACCAATGAACACATAATTATCCGTGATATCACGGTCATTATAACTCAAATTACAAGTAATTCCGAGTTGAGTCCACGCGAGCAACGCGGTTCGACATTTCGAAGGAGCCAAGGACGTCACAAGACAGATGTTGGTCGCTACAATGTATTCCAATCGGACATATATACAAAACGAATCATCCTAATACTTATTATGAACATTCTGAATAATACTTTTGTTATATAAACAATTTTCTAAGTGCATTAATTCGCGATAACAACCTAGAAATACGAGTGTCGTATTTATTTCGATTTTCCAGCAAAAGACAAATAACATGATTTGATTATTTTTAAAGGAGCAAGAAGAGAAACGCATTGAGAACGCATGTTGTAATATATTAATTACAGGAAAAACATAGCATTCATAGAAACGCAATAATGCTGAGACCAATTAAGGATAAAATATAAATTGAGCAAACCATAAATAAATACAAAAAAAAAGTTGAAATCAAAATCTATGACATCGATCAACTCAAATTAAAGCAAAATCTAATTTAGTCTCAAAAACCAAGGGAAAACCGGGGAAAATAACAACACCCGACAATAAAATTACTTTAATAGAATTATAATATTCAGTAAAACGTTATCCATAATGTTAATATGTTGTGTTAAGCTAGGTATCGCTAATATCGTGTAGATACTTTTTAAACTTCAAGATCGAGGTAGTTTCCAGAGTGCTCTTGTGTCGCGCCGTTCTAGCGAAGCGGCAAATATACAAATCATCGATGAAGCGGTCGCAAACTTAATTTAGCAGTTAATGTCTCCGGTGGATTTGACACTACATTAATTACTCGTAAGAAACGCTTACATCAGGGTCCCTTAAAGAAACGCGAGTAGTTTGCCATAACGGCAGCAGCCCCCAATCAATACGCGAACACCTGACGATCTCTTCAAACTTTTGTAATTGAATCCAGCGAAGTTACAGGGACAGACTTATTGTTGAATTAGACACAGAGCTAATGATAGTTAGAGTCGCTGAAGAAAATTCATTTGATTTGCGATAGAACTGGGAAATACGTTTTTCGATTCTGAATTATAATTCAGTTGGTCATTAATGTTGATCTAAGTTTACATAAGAATTACATACTATTAGGTATAATCGGGAGTTCAACATAGCAGTTCAGAGATAAACAGGTAGCTAATGTTAACTTTTTACGTAAGTGAAGAAACACTACCGACTGAAAATCGTCGTGCACTTGACTTTTGAGTTTTTTCCATCGCTGATACTGTGATGAACCATTCTGACTACTCACAACCTACTCATTGGACTTGGAGAGCCTTAAACCACCATCAGTTGATCCGGAGGGTCCGACAAGACATCTATTTGGCGGTGGCAGCTCTGCGTTGCCTAGTCGTCTTCGTTGTATATGGAGCTTGAGGCGGCCATGATATGAGGGTTCTAGTTGTAGATCGTCGTGAAGATTGACATTCCTCACTAACCACGCTGCTGTGACGACTCCTGCAGAAACGGGATTGGATGACCTGTGTGCTTAGTACCCTTCGTTTGCCGCTAGGGGCGCTGTTCCAACTCTATACAACTTTGAGTTAACTTTTACACCATCGAGAAATTAAAAAAACTCGCATTAAGTACACTAGAGAGAGATAACGTGTATACTGGCGGCGTAAGTAAGCTCTATACTTGCATAGATCATGACGAAATGTATGCAAGTGTTGTAGAGTATCACCTTGTTACAAAAGGGGTCATTGGATGACATTAAGTTGAAGTACAAGCTGAAGTAGGTTATGTTTAAAGATGGGTTTAGATGAATTTGAGACAGTTTTAAAAAAAAAACCTTCTACACTCTGAAGAATATTTGAAACTAGTATTGATTTTTGCCGTATCCTGTGGCTTCCTTGGTCTGAACAACACCAGTATTGGACAAAGTAGTTTGATCGTGCGATTAGCTGTAAGCCGGTGTCGCGTTGTGCCTGGTGCCTCGAGTCCTTAATTAACACTATGTTCGCGAAGGCCGAAAGGGAATTACAAAGATTTCGTTACAGATTAAATTCTATTATAACTTTTATCTTGATTTCGTTGGGTGAGAGTTCGTTTTGTATCTACCATTCGGTCAATTGTAATAAAATTGAAGACATTGAAAACGTTTACTGGTAGTAGGACCTCTTGTGAGTCCACGCGGGTAGGTACCACCACCCTGCCTATTTCTGCCGTGAAGCAGTGATGCGTTTCGGTTTGAAGGCTGGGGCAGCCGTTGTAAGTATACTGAGACCTTAGAACTGATATCTCAAGGTGAGTGGCGCATTTACGTCGTAGATGTCTATGGGCTCCAGTAACCACTTAACACCAGATGGGCTGTGAGCTCGTCCACCCATCTAAGCAATAAAAAAAAGAAATCATGAGTGGATGAAAGGGATATGGTACAATTTGTTAATTGAGAGAAAACGGGCAACAAACTTTTGTTACCTGTACTTTTTCATCATACATAGCTCCTTCATCACATGTGATTTCTAAAAATAGCCTTTAAAGCCGGCGTTTTAAGGTCTAATATTGAGTATCGGCACATAACACCTTCATTCAATGTAAAAACTCAAAAATCTTAAAAATTATACTTAACCCCTTTATTCAGTCATGTCTTCAATTCTTTTCTCATAAATTCATTGACTTTTCAATTTCTTCCACAACCCTGCAAGAAGTACTGCACAGCCCACTGAGTTTCTCGCTGGATCTTATCAGTGGGTCGCGATTCCGATCCGGTAGTAGGTTCAGCGAAGTACTGCTCTTGCTAGGGCCAGTATTAGCAATTCTCTCAGATTGAACCCATGAACTCATCTAGCGGTCCGCGCGAAGTTGGGATAGCCCTTTAGGTTGGTGATGGTAGACCGCGTTCCCCCGACCGCTCTGGGGGAAGGTGTAACGCGGCGCCATCAAAGCGGGCTCTCGGCCCGCTGAACGAGGGAACCGGTGGTCGTGTCGCTGGCGGCCGCCGGTCCGGCGTCCGTGGGACGGTGGGATGGATGTAATGTGCTCTGCGTCAACCCTGTCCCGCCGTTTCAATAGCCCCGACTGACCGATAAAATTAAAAAAAAGATGTTCATCAGGGACAATGACGGCTTCTAATGGAAAAAGAAATTTTCAAATCGGTCCAGTAGTTTCGGAGCCTATTCGAAACAAACAAACAAATCTTTCCTCTTTATAATATTAGTATAGATAAGAAAAATACAAAGGATAAGAAGCGAATACATTAGAGAAAAAACAAAGCTGATAGATGCTCTCAGGTACGCTCTGACACAAAAGTGGCGCTGGGCAGGACATCTTGCGAGATATACGGATAAAAGATGGACATTAGAAATTACAACATGGGAAGGACCAGCGGGCAAAAGAAGAAGAGGACGACCAAGAAGCAGATGGATCGACGAAATAATAGCAGCAACTGGAAAAGAATGGAGAAACAAAGCCAAGTATAGGGAAGAGTGGAGCAAGCTGGAGGAGGCTTATACCCGAATGGGGTTCCAAACACAAGTTTATATTTAATTTTGTAATTTTTATTTGATAAGGTGTTTTTTCTTTTTTTCTATTTGTGTTTGGAAATAAAATGGGCTTATTATTATTATTATTTACATAAATAGGTAGATAGACCTTTGCACCAATGCCACTACCTCGCAAAAAGATTACAAGTTAAACGCGAGTATTCATTTCCCCCAGCCCATGACTAAGTAACGAAGGAAAACATTACAGAATTATGTGTGTCATAGATTGTTTGTCATGTCCCATCCTTGGATCGAACCCCGAACCCCACGCCCGACGCTTTAGCATTTGTCTTCATTTTCTTATCTATAGGGACGTCGGTGGCTTATCGATTGAAACATATCGATACTTTCATATTACTAAGGAAGATGAGGTATATTTCGTATTTTAATGGTATTATTTTAGGTAATACACTCATTTATTGTCAATATGGGTTGTGAATATCAGAGGTCAATGTCCCTTACGTATGGTAGATTCCGGGTTTGATTCCTAGTCTCTTTATATAAGATGCTTGCTAGATATATTTATATACGGGTCTCTAGTATCCGCAACAGGGAAGACTAAATCTTAGACTGAATATTTTTCTGCTTTGAGTATTATAATAATTGTTATTACTATCTACGTATTAGGACAGACAGTGTTGATGTTTTTTTCCTAAAAAGCTATTCATTTATTATTAATTCTAGTTCCTTTATTCTGTTTGTATTTGTAAAAATAGATCCATTCGGAAAGAAAATATGATCGATATTTTTTCCATTGTCGATAATACCAACATCCCTATACTATAGACCGAAGAACATTGATATTAATTCCAGTTTTCCTGTACGAAATCACGGCCCTATCTAATTATCTAATATTCGGAGACCGGTAAATATTAAATTATCAAATTTCGCGACTTCTCCCTCCCGTGGGAAATAACCGGCTTGTTTTTAAATAAAATAAGGAAGGGAAACGGACGATTAAGCCGTTGAAATCATTTGTTACGTATTGTTCGATGTTGTAATCCATTTTTTTTGAGGTCATCAAAAAGAAAATGATGTCCATGTAAAACTGAATAAACACTAACCTACTAATTAAATGTATATTTTTACTTGAAAATGAAATACGGGTCATATTCAATCGGTAATTATACTTTTTGTTTACTTTCTGTTCGTGCAGCTTACTGCAGGGGGTTTCCTCACCGCTCAGCAAAGCCAAAAGCACAGTCAAGCCGCTACCTTCCATTGAAAGCTCTCTTCTTCTTTTTTAATCTGTAAATGAAGAATACAGCACAATTATCTCCAAGTTCAGTGAAAACAAACTAAAAAAATATTAAATTATGAACACAGGTACCTATCATTTACATTATGATTTAAAAGGCCTTTTTGTGATGCGATACGAAGAGGAAATGAATAAACGCTAGATTAAGGAGCTAAATGGTTTCGTCACGTATAAGATTCAAGCTTAAAGGTTCTATGTTTATTTTAATCACCGAACCCTGCTTTGTGCTTACGTTAGGGATGTTGCTCTCGCCGTTGCGAATTTCGAAACAGTCTCTTGATGACACCTTTCGCATTATAATGCCTCGTGCTTTTCGCGGCGAAACTTTCAGACTCGGAAAACCGCATCAAAATCAATAAAGCGAGATCAAAGGAGGCAATGACGCGCACCGTGCTGAATCAGCACAGGACCAATTACAACGTTAAAAGGAGCGAGCCCGCGGGGCACTCATGGGAACCGGGAATTTGAATTCGAAATTTCGGTATCAATTTAGCTTGAGGTGCGGGCGACAGACAAACCTAGTGGGAAAGGAGTGATCAGACTTTACAGTAAACGTAAAAGGTTGTTATGCGACTTAACAGAATGTACAAGGCCGATTTGTAGGTAGTTGAAAATAACATTAGTTGCCATGGCAACGTACGTCAGAATTTTCTTATTTGTTCGTCCTCCATTACCTTTATCAACACTAATCTCGATCATAATTCTTTACACCTAATCTATCCGTATCATTTGGTATCTATGTACGATTTGCTCAATTACGCAAACCAAATAAGAAATTTAATGATCCTGATTTTTAACTAAAATCGTTGTGAAAGTTATTTTAGTGAAGCTTTCCTTATCTGTTGATAAATACGTATCATGTCTGAGAGGCAAAAATCCTATTATTCCCACCACGTCAATCAGATGACCCCGGGTCGCGATTCCGATCCGGTAGTAGATTCATTCGCGAAACAATTGCTCTTGAGTTGTTAGGTCTCCTTCGGAGGCGCTCGGGCAGTTGTTGGCAAGTCCCGCCCCTCTTGGCTGAGCCTTTGCTCGCCCACCTGTCCTGGTGAAACTGGAAAGGCCTTCGGGCCACCAGTAAACTTTCAATCATAAAAAAAAAAAAAAAGATGACCTCTTCCTCACAACATCTGAATACACTAGAACACACGCCGTAACCGTTGTGAGCTATCGTAAGCATCACATAGCTTTTATCCAGTAGATAAATATTTTTTCATGAAAACACCATTTTATTGTTCTTTGTCTTTATATTTTGTTAATACTATATCAGAGTCACAATATTAATACCGGATCGCGTCGTTACTCCCGAGGGGTTTCTAAATCATCCGTCCCTGTCGCTCCCTTATGCTCGGCGCCACAGACATCGTATTATGGATAAGACATAAATAAAATATAAGTTTGACTTTGGAAAAAAAAAGAGACCAGTTCTTGAACTTCATTTTAGAACACACAGATTGTAACATAACTATGGTACTACTAAAGAAACAAACAGTCGTACTCATATAGTTTTAAATAGTATTTAAGCAGTAAATCAGTAACAGCTTTTAAACATCACTTTGGTTGCTGTAACTGAGTTCCTTATAGTTGAGTAAATGAGCAAACGACCCACTTAATGGTAATACTTACTGTGGTTCATTCTTCTTCTTCTCAGTCGCATGCACTCTTGGCAGAGTCGTGAGAGAGGTCGTGGTCATCACTTCGGGTGGTGGTGCGCTTCACCAGACGTCGCCATTTCTCGCGTACTGCGGCCCTTCTTGTGCACTCGTTAACGGGACCGTTTAGAGCTGTCTTTATTTGGTCGGTCTATCGTAACGGTGATCTGCCGCATCTGTGGTTCATGGACATCCAAAATACGAGGAGCACAGCAAAATACTAGGTATAAGCTGTTGGGACTTAGTTTAAACATATCCACTACGTACGAAAAGTATTTAAAAAAAACTACAAGGTATTATTTTGAAAGTGAAACTACCCCTATCCACAATAATCCGTCGTCACCAAAGCGCCCCCGGTAACATTCGCTTTACGGTGTAATTTTTCTTGTGTTATTTATTTATTTATTACGATGTGAGTGATCTATATGACGTCATATCTTACACTCTTGCAAACGGGCCGGCATTTATTTGGTCACAGAGCGGAAGTGTAGTCTTGGATCGTACTTATCTTTTCTTCGTCACATATGAACAGACGGCAGCCAATAAGTAACAATGAGTAAGTGATTAACAAATAATAAGGTTAGGAATGCTTTCTTATATATTACTAGCTGACCCGGCAAACGTTGTGTTGCCTTAAATAAGATTTTTAGGGAAATTCTACTCTAGAAAAAAAAACCCTCATTTAACCACATAATACCTCATTATATAAAAAAATAAATATCCAAAAAAATTAAATAAAAAATAAATGTTTGAGGTGGACAACCCTTTTCACTTAGGGGTATGAAAAATAGATAGTAGCCGATTCTCAGACCTACTAAACATACTATTGATACACAAATAAAACCAAAAAACATGGCTGAAAAATGTATAGTGAGTAAGACAGGAGACCGGCTTCGTCCTCATCCCTACTACGTGATATTTGCTGGATAAGAGGTGACACCTGGCGCAGATAACTGATCGATTGATAGTTGATCCGTAGTCGACCGGAGCGGGCGGGAGATCAAATTCAATTTAAAAAAAAACATAATTAAAGGAACTTGAAATTATAAACTCTGAATAAGAATTTATCGTCCTACAATTATAATATTTGATTGCCATCTTGCAACCTTATTGCGAATCTGTGCATAGAATAAAAAAAATATTAATCGGGATGGAAAAATAGGGGTTGATCGTATAAGAGTGAAAATTGAGAGTAATATGATTATTTTTATTTTAAGTCATGACAAAACAAAATAAAAAACTTGCCAAAAAAATTAAAGTTTATAATTAACAAATAAAAAATAGGGGTAGATCTTAGAGGGGTGAAAATTTCAGAGTAATATGAATTTTTTTATTCTACGTCATGACAAAATAAAAACAAAATTCTCGCAAAAAAATTTAAAGTTTTTAATTAGCAAATAAAAAATAAGGGTTGATCGTAGAGGGATGAAAATTTTGGGTTGTATGTATTTTTGTATGTAGTATCATAAAAAAATAGAAATTAAAAATTTTGTCTAAAAAATAAAATAAAAAATTTAGGGGTGGACTACCCCTATCATTTAGGGGGATGAAAAGTAGATGTTGGCCGATTCTCATAGATACTGGATAAGCACAAAAAATTTCATCAAAATCGGTCAAGCCGTTTCGGAGGAGTATGGCAACGAAAACTGTGACACGAGAATTTTATATATTAGATTATGTCAATACGGGTAAAGCCTATTGGAGACAGCTATATGCGCTACGTATGCCATGGTCGTCTGTTTTGAAGGGTGGGGCAGTCGTGATATAATATAATTGACACTTAGACCTCATATTGACTAAGCTAAAGATGAGCTAAGCCTGGAAGTTTCAGACTGAAAGTTTCTAGAAGCTAGTTACTACACGCCTGATAGGCCTTGTCTCTTGTCAGTACTTTCGTAAAACATCAAGGGTTGACTAAGCAGCAATGTAACACAAATTTACATAACATGTCAACAGCATGAAATGGACACTTGACAAATACGCTTGACGCATGAATAAGAAATATTCGATTGTTTGAAACGTGTTATAGAAATCTAAGGGATCCGAAGCACCGGACGGCGCTTAATCAGTAACAACTTAAGCTCCATTGTAAGACCGAGGCCCCGTAATTATTTCGGTGGAATGTTCTATTACATTTTAAATGATGGTAATTGGAATCGTTATTGATGGTTTGGAAGCGTTTGAATAGAACGACTGGTCGCTATTGTGACTTCTTTGTGTCGAGAAGAATAGGTCCCTTGTGTTTGTAACGAGTGTTTAGTGTACTGACACCGATTTTATCTGAGGCTGATTGGTGTGGTATCTTGTGCCGGAGTAGAAATATGTCGTGAATCGATTTGAGACTTTTTACTTCAAATACGCAGGGGAAGGGGAAAAAAGTGAAACTTGTAAATTCATATGGGAGGGTAAACCATTTCGTTACGTAACGCGCTACGGCGCCATTCTGTCTTGCTTCTCTTTCTCTCACGCGTACGGCAGCGGTACTGAGAGCATATTTAATTTCTAACTATTTACATATTTATACATATATTTAAATATAGTATTAATAATGTAGATACACAAAATTTTAATGTACATATTCAAGAATTGTAACTAAGAATAAAATATATTTTATAATCAATAAAATATTTTATTAATAAATAACCTTTCCTTACATTATTATATGTATTAACATACATAAAATTTAAGTAATAACCTAAGCTTTTCTCAAGTTAAACAATTTCAATGTTAAATAGTTATTTACGACAATCTAAAAATCTTTAAGCTGTACTCAATTCAATATATACATTTATCAAGTTCCGCAATTCATAAACAGCTGAAAAATATTGTTTTTGTCATAAACAGGCATATATAATAAGAGTAGTAACATTTAGAGTGTAATAAAAATTGTCATTACACAACTGATTACTATAATTTAATAATTTACTTTTGTATTTGGATGTACAAAAAATATAAGTATGTATCTATTTACCTTTTCTTTTTTAATTTTTTTTATTGCTTAGAGTCGTGGACGAGCTCACAGCCCACCTGGTGTGAAGTGGTTACTGGAGTTACATCTACGATGTAAGTGCGCCACCCACCTTGACATAATTATAAGTTCTAAGGTCTCAAGTATAGCTACAACGGCTGCCCAACCCTTCAAACCGAAACGCATTACTGCTTTACGGCAGAAATAGGCAGGGTGGTGATACCTACCCGTGCGGACTCACAGAGGTCCTACCACCAGTAAAACTTGCATGAAATTGTCCATGTCCATTTAAAAATGTCATTTTTCCTCCTTGCGCCAATAATCCTCAACGCTGAAGGTCGTGGCCTCCTTTAATAAGTTTCTCCTGGATTATCCTACGCCAGGCCTGCCTACCCTCAGCTGTGCGAATGGCGTCGTGGACTGAAGTATTAAGAGTAAAACGGATCTAGTCCGATCAGTGCATTGATGACATTAACCGACTCTACCAAAAAAATTTATTCCGCAAAAAATTACCTAATCATAGTATAGACGCACTTCTTTTGACTAGTCATCTGACGTCATTTGTGTGTGCACACAATGTTCTTTATCGCTGCGTCTCATTGCGACAGATTCACCAAAAGCCATGTGACTGTTTTAGTTTAGTTTTTTAAGAGCAAGCAAGCCTAATTTGTTGTTTTTTTTTCAACCAAAAACAGTGACGGTTGTCCATTTGACAATAAAAACCGGGCAGATGCACACAAACGGCGGGAAGGTGTTAAAGTATCCTAGGCCTAAAAAAATTAAAACTCAGTCAGATCGTGTAATCGCCGGAGAAAGGATTGCTATTCATATTTTTATGGTTTAATTCCCGGGTGTTCGAGCCAAGCTGCCACGTGAACATTGGAACTAATTATGTATGACCATCTTTATCGAGTCGCGTTTTTTAATTGATTTTATTAGGCAAATCATGTTGTATCGCTTTCTTTGTTTATGGCATCTCCTTTTTTTCCCTACCTAAGCTGATAGCCTTGAGAGTCTATTTCAGCATAACCTAGTAGGTGAGCTCACGGGGCTCAAGCCGGAGTGATGCTAAAACTGGCCCTAGCAAGAGCAGTGCTTCGCAGAATCTACCACCGGACCAGAAACGCGACCCACTGAGAAGATCCGGCGAGAAACTCAGTGGGCTGTGTCTATGGGTTAATTCGATCGTCGAGCCTTTCGTCGCAAGCGACGGGTTTGTCGAGGACGGTGACCGGTGCTTGTGGTACCTACCTAAAAGCACCGTTAATGGATCGGGAAGATCCGTAATAACGTGTTTTGGACGACGTCGACTGTTTACCATTCGGTGTACAGGATCGGGTATGAGCATCTCCTAGGCGTAGCTGTGTAGCTATAGGTGGGCAAGCTTTAGGGCTGAGCCAGGAGAGGGATCTTAGCTAATAGCTCTCGGAGTACATCCGAAGGTACTTAATGGCTTTTGCTTCACGAATGAATCTACCACCAGACCGACCTGCTGGCAGGATTCGGTGAGAATAGCCGATACTATGAGTAGTACGTGTCACGTCGATATCTTTAACGAATTCGACGGTGAGTTGCTGCATGAGCCTAGTAAGGATTTGAATTATTAAAAAGGTGCTATCCATACTTACGAATCAATCAATCACGGGTCTGTATTCTTACGGGGCATGGTATGGGTCTCACTGCGAATCCCTCTACGCGGGAGGAAACAGCTGTGTAGTAAGGCAGAAGTGATTGCAAGCTTGTCGTGAAGGTAGGACCTAAGAAAGCAAGCTGATGCGGTGCGGGCCGCGTGAGAAAACACCACATTTGCATTCACCATTATGGGACAAATACGTCCTACAAAATGTCAATTAGTACTACTTATGCTACTAATTATACACAGCTTGTTTTACTTGCAGACTACGGGTCAGTATCGGCAGTATGCCGATGCTCAACGTGACGTAAGAATAGATGGATATGAAGCTATCCAGAATGACTCTCAGAGGCTTTTATTGTAATTCCGTTTTAATGCGAATCATTACTGCAAAATCATGTTGATAAATGCAGTGCTAACTTTAAGTTCACAAATATTGATATAAAGGACATAATTGATAATTTCAAGCTCATTAATATTAAGAAAACTGGTGATTTATGGGGAATTTCAATTAATGTTATAAAATCCATTATTGATATAATTGCACCTTACCTTGCTACAATATTTAATGACTGTATTGATGGTGGTGTGTTTCCTGATCTAATGAAATATAGTAAAATAATACCTTTATTTAAATCTGGTAGTACTTTTGACCCCTCTAACTTTAGGCCCATTTCAGTACTACCTACATTGAGTAAAATTTTTGAAAAAATTATTCTGGAACAACTTTTGAACCACTTCAATTCTAATAACCTGCTTCATAACAAACAATATGGATTCACTAGAGGTCGGTCAACTATTGATGCAGGTGTAGATCTCATTAAAAATATTTTTCAGGCTTGGGAAGAGTCGCATAATGCCCTTGGGGTTTTCTGCGACTTATCTAAAGCTTTTGATTGTGTTGAGCATAATACATTGTTGAGGAAATTACACTATTATGGTATTAGGGGCGTTTCATTAGAACTTATTAAATCTTATTTATCCGGAAGAATCCAAAAGGTAGACGTTAAAGGAACGAGATCTTCCGGTGTCTTACTTAATATGGGTGTTCCTCAGGGTTCCATATTGGGTCCCTTCCTATTTCTTGTATATATCAATGATTTACCTAAGTTTATTGAAACCCGTCACGAGGTCGTATTATTCGCTGATGATACATCATAATTGTTTAAAATTAAACGACATTTGGAAGATTATGACGATGTGAATGATGCTATCTCGCGCGTAGTACATTGGTTTAGTGTTAATAATCTGTTATTAAATAACAAAAAAACAAAATGTATAAAATTTACCACACCTAATGTTAGACAAGTTGACACTAATATTACTGTAAGTGGAGAGACACTGGAGCTTGTGGATTCGACAGTTTTTCTTGGTATAACAGTTGATTCCAAGCTGCAGTGGGGTCCTCACATATGCAAGTTAGCGAGTAGGCTTAGTTCTGCAGCGTTTGCGGTAAAAAAATACGAATGTATATTAATGAAGATACGGCACGCCTGGTTTATTTTAGTTATTTTCATAGTGTTATGTCCTATGGCATTTTGCTATGGGGCAATGCTGCCGATGTCGAAACGATTTTCATCCTGCAGAAGAGGGCTATTCGTGCTATTTATAATATGCACCCGAGGGAATCCTTGAGGGACAAGTTTAAGGAAATCAAAATTCTAACTTTAGCGTCCCAATACATTTTTGAAAATTTATTGTACGTGCGTAAAAACATTGGAGAATTCCCCAGAGTCTGCGATTTGCACAATGTGAACACTAGGAACAAACATAGGCTTGCGTTGCCGGCGGCTCGAATTAAGAAAATAAGCAACTCTTTTAGGGTGCTGGGTGTACAGCTTTTCAACAAGATCCCACTAAACGTTCAACTACTACCTGTTCATAGATTTAAGAAAACTGTTAAGGAACGTTTGTGCAACAAGGCATATTATAAAGTTAAGGATTATTTACTAGATGGCACTACGTGGGAATGAGGCGCTCGCTCCTGGCCTTTTCATTTTTCATTATTATTATTATTTTTTTAATTGTATTTTTTTGACTTGTTTTTTCTTTTATTGTGAATAGTTCTATTTATTTAAAAAAAAAAAAAAAGAAAATATTTGAGAAAAAACAAAAAAAAAAGCCCGCTGAGTTTGTTTCGCCGGTTCTTCTCAGGACTGTGGCTTTTTTTGGAACCGGTGGTAGAGTTAACATTGTTATTTGTATTTTGACATTCAACAAGTGTGTCATACTGACATCTAAGTTGAAATAAATGATTTTGAATTTGAATTTGAATTTTGAATGATAATACATATATTAGTTATGATAATATATTATAATATATTTGGTAGGCAGCGGCTTGGCTCTGCCCCTGGCATTGCTGAAGTCCATGGGTGACGGTAACCACTCACCATCAGGTGGGCCATATGCTCGTATGCCTAAAAGGGCAATAAAAAAAATATATTTTGTTGACAATTGTCGATATATTGATTTTAAATCTTATATTTGTAGTTAAAGTTACCTTTACCAATTTAACGATTTATTTCTAATAACGAAAAGGACATACCAAAAATTAAAACTAAAATATTTAAATTAATTAAAAGCAAACAAGGATCTCACGGAACAGGTTATCGATATAATTCACATCACTATCGAGCGTCGACAGCTCGCGTGTTCTGTAGAGTCGACATTATCAATTTTATTTATCCCGCAGTGGCTGCGACGTAACTATCTGCGGTTTAACTCAACGTCGTACTAATTGATGTCGTGACATAATGTCGTATGCGATTTTAAGTGGCGCTGGGGTAATAGTGAAGATTTATTGTCGATAATTTTAAATATATTTTCAGATAGGGAATTTTAGAGGATAAAAATTATCGAAGTTTTTATGGGAGTTTTTATACCTTTGGTAGTTTGTAAATCGTTGAAAAAGTAAGGGTGTTTTAAACACACGCAAAAAGGATACGCGGCGGCTTAGCTGTGTCTTGTCGATGACTAGATGAGCCGAATACTTCTCTGCTTATAATAGCAATAAACAAACCTGTAAATTTTATGCAAGGTTTTTTTTTTAATCTTCGTCGGGGCGAGTCATCCAGTTTCAGGGATAAAACTAAAAAATGCTCCAGAAGGTAGACAGATTTGTCTGCTCCTAACATCTTACTCGCGGTCTTCAGTCTACCCGTTGTCACGGCGCTTGCGAAAATGTGAAATTCGCGTTTGAAGCCTGTGAAATAATAGTAGGAGCGCTGTTTTTTATGGCTTAGATGGGTGGACGAGCTCACAGCCCACCTGGTGTTAAGTGGTTACTGGAGCCCATAGACATCTACAACGTAAATGGGCCACCCACTTTGAGATATAAGTTCTAAGATCTCAGTATAGTTACAACGGCTGCCCCGCCCTTCAAACCGAAACGCATTATTGCTTCACGGCAGAAATAGGCTGGATGGTGGTACCTACCCGTGCGGACTCACAAAAGGTCCTACCACCAGTAAAAAACATGTGTTGTTTACATCATATAAATTAGGGTACATTGAATCAGTATTATTCGAAGTAACTATCGATATATCGAACGCTTCCCCGCACTATGCTCAACAGACTCCTGTACTTATTAATTTACGAAACGCGATTAAGTTTATCGGCAACAATAAGGTGTGAGAATGTCACCATTTAAAATATAGTTAGTTTCCAAACGAAAATAAGCTTTACGTCCTTTATAGGTAGACTCAAAATGTTTTAATCAAAAACGGTTAGACCAGATCCATACTATCGGTTCGCTTGGCAGGATTGATGGATGCCAGTTTGTCACGTCCCTCGGTATCTTCACGCTAAGTGCTTGAAATGTAAGCAACGAATGCAAATATAGATTTGCACATGTAAATGCGAATTTAAATTTTAAGTAAACAGTTTCCTATGTTTTTATTTTCGATGACTGACAAGCTGCTCACTTAATGGTTAGCTGTTATCTTCGTCCATGGACATGAAAGAAGCCGGAAACTTCATACACCTTCAAATTACAACACTATGTTATGTGGATACAGTTTATGTATGTAGCCATCAGGTAATAGTAGATTCGTCCATTAACCTTTGATTAAAAATTAAACCAAACATTAATAACACAAGTTTGAAGTTTGGACAAAAGATCCTAACTAGAAAAGTCTAGAGGATTATTTAAAATGCTTTATTGATTTTGCGATAAATATAGGCAGGATGATTGCTTACAAATCATACTAAATACGCGTATGCGTTTGGTTTTTGGTTGTTTGATTTCATTACATCATGGGCTCCCAAACTTATTTTGTCTACTGCCCACTTTGAGAATAAATTTAGGCCTGCAGTGCCCATATGGGGGCGATATCGCCCACTTTGGGAAACGCTGCACTACACGATGCCTCACATTTATTTAACTTTATCGTGGAAGTCGTTCGTGCTGTATACAAATGTAGGATTGGTAAGAATGGAACGTATCAGAAGAGTTGGAACGTATGAAAGCAGTGTTGAAGCGGAGTAACAAGATGTGAGTAAGAGAAAACGATAAAGAAAGAGAAAAGAGAATGACTGACAGAATGACAGGGAAAATATAGATGGCGAAGACGGTTAAAATGAGCAAGACTTAAAAAAGGTGTTAATTAATTTTTAATTATTTGACTATAGAAGATTTTGGAAAGAAAGAGTAAAAGTGCAACAGCGTAAGAATTTTGTTTTATGTGCCACGATCCAAATTCTATATACATATTTACGGTGGTAGGACCTCTTGCGAGCCCGCACGGGTAGGTACCACCACGCCACTTATTTCTGCCGTGAAGCAGTAATGCGTTTCGGTTTGAAGGGTGGGGCAGCCGTTGTAGCTTTACTGAGACCTTAGAACTTATATCTCAAGGTGGGTGGCACATTTACGTTGTAGATGTCTATGGGCTCCAGTAACCACTTAACACCAGGTGGGCTGTGAGCCCGTCCACCCATCCAAGCAATAAAAAAAAACGTAAAAAAATTAGTTGGATCACGGCCTTACCTATTATTGAGCCACGAATTCTCTTATAACTTTTTCGTAACTTGAACTTTATTTACGTGGTATGTTTTTTTGAAAACACATACTGCCATTCCGTTTGCGCAACCCTCAAACGTAACAACCTCTTGCCACGACACGATTTTGATTTACGATGATTTCAGTCGTTACGAATACACAAATCCCACATCTGCGTGTTAGAGGGGGACAGAAAACGAATCTCTCATTCATGTTGATTAGTTCTAAGGAACCCAGTGAGAGAGATGGACGAAGAAGCCTATAATTATCTAAAGCGAAACCGTTTTCGGAGAGAAACGATAATTTAGTAAAAACGTTTTTAAGGTCTTGTTTTGATTTGTTACCCAAACATTAGGGTCACTCACGGTCGGCGCGCCCCGTTAACTATAGACAATATAGATTTATCTGTATATCCTTTTGTTTTGTCTCGTTTAAGTCATTTCATTGCTAAGCTCTGTGGTAGCAGCCCACTGAGTTTCTCGTCGGATCTTCGCAGTGGGTCGCGTTTCCGATCCGGTGGTAGATTCTGCGAAGAACTGGTCTTGCTAGGACCAGTGTTAGCAACACCCCCAGTTTGGGCCCCTAGAGCTCATCTACATGCTATGGTAACGCTGAAGCTGCCTCTGAAAGCTATCAGCATAGGTAGAAAAAAAATCTGTGGTAGCTTAACGTTGTCTCAAGAAATCTTCAAAAGTAAACTTTGCATTGTTTTATAGCCGTTTTTAATTACTAAATTTACGAGAGTAATTTTGTATCATATTACCATATTAATTATATTTCGCTATGTGGTATTATTAAAATCTTATTTGAATACAGACAGGACTTGTTGTGTCTCTCTCTCTTCAATCGGTCCCTCATTGCTGTGGATCGTGACTTCGTCCGATTCCGTCAACCAGCTGTCCCCATCGATCGCGTTCTGTAGCTTGGTGGAGTGCGTCGCTGACAGGTATTTTCAGTTCCTACGCTATTTGGTCCGACCATCGTTTGGGACCTCTACCCCTAGGCCTTATTCCCTCGATTTTATCGGTCACCACAAAGTATTGCAATTATCTTTCTATCTCGCGAAATAAAGATATTGATGTCAAGTAGTTAAGGTTGGCAGCGGCTACAAACGTCCATGAAAAATGGTAGTCACTTATCAATCGTCGAGCTATATACTCATTTGTCTAAAACCATAATACAACACCCGCTTAACTATGACAGTGTGCTTAAACAGTCAATTTTATAATTTTTGTAATATCGCATTTTTCAAGTAAACATGCATATCTTTGGCATGTGCCAAAAAAGCTATAGTTAATCGATAAACAGATCAATCGACAAACCTCTCCGCATACAATATGGGAGCATTCGCTATCCGATCTACGTGGCGGTGTGTCACGGATTTTAAAAGCTGCACCAAATTGCCGGTCTTCTTGTCATGTTACAATGGGGACTAATTAAGAGCCCCATACAGTTAATTAGATTCGGGGCTTCGGCGATTCATTGCTTTGTCTTAAGTTTTGAACGCTCTATATTCGTTATACTCGATTTATATTGTCTCTCTATATATATAAAAATGAGTTGCTGTTCGTTAGTCTGGCTAAAACTCGAGAACCGCTGGACCGATTTGGCTAATTTTGGTCTTGAATTATTTGTGAAAGTCCAGAGAAGGTTTAAAAGGTAGATAAATATGAAAATGCTCGGAATAAAATAAAAATAACAATTTTGTTTTTCCTTTGATGTGTCCCCCCAAGTAATCCCGGACGGATTACTTTTGTTTGTTTTAAGTTTATTTTATACATAAGTTTAGATCTTTTATTTATCGATTGAGGCACTACAAAGTCTGCCGGGTCAGCTAGTCTACTTATATATATATATATAAAAATGTATTGCTTTTCTTTAATCTCCCTAAAACTCGAGAACGGCTGGACCGATTTGGCTAATTTTGGTCTTGAATTATTTGTGGCAGTCCAAAAAAAGTTTAAAAGGTTTAGATAAATATGAAAATGCTCGGAATAAAATAAATATAACAATTTTGTTTTTCTTTTGATGTGTCCCCGTCGGACGGATTCCTTTTGTTTGTTTTAAGTTTATTTTATACAAAGGTTTAGGTCTTTTATTTACCGATTCAGGCACTACGAAGTCTGCTGGGTCAGCTAGTTCTTTATAAAGAACTTTTCCGGTTTTCATAATATTTTGATATCGGGAGGCGTATTGTATGTTCATAATGCTAACTCCTTGTAGGCGTAGATGTAACGAAATTGATATAATTGGATTTGTTGGACTATAAAAAAACATCTGTTATGATTATCTAGGTACTTTTACTTATGGAATTTCTTCAGGTCACTTTTCTTGGAAGGGTCACTCCTTAAAATACAATAGACACACGGATTAGCATGTTTCTAGGTGAGCAGCAGTATACATTTTTTATTTTGCATTTTCTCAATTTATAATGCAGTATTGTTTTGCAGTAGAAATAGGCAGAGTATTGGTACGTATCTGTGCAGTTTCTTTTCTTCCAAATGATATTTAAAATTAAACTCTCGCACACTTCAAACGGAACTCGAAAAATTTCCACACGAAAATTAAAACGATCAAAATAATTAAAAATCTTGTTAGGTATGTACATTAAAATAAAATACAATAATATGACGGAACTCAAAGCGAACGAGCCGCCGATAAAAGCACTGATAACTATAACAATGCGAGTTCTCATATAACAATTTGTATGTGGCCGCGGGAAGATTATAACATGTTGTATTGCGATTCGACGTTTTCACATTGACCTATGAATCTAGAGACGCTCATTGGATGTGGCATTTCAGAGAATTGTAGCCGTGAGTTAAATTTGTAAGTACGAAATTAAATCCAGTACTTTAAATTTATTTCTATCACTGTATTTAAAAGAAAGCCACTGAGTTTCCCGCCGGTTCTTCTCAGTGAGTCGCGATTTTGGCCTGGTGGTAGATTCTGCGAAGCACTACTCTTGCTAGGATTAGGCTCGTTTGCTCACCTACCCGTCCGGGCGTAGCTAGAATAGCCCCTCAGGCTACCAACTAACAAGCAGGGAAAAAATACCTTAATGATTCTCATAAACTTTAGAAGATATTAACTGTAGTAACGTTTTTTTTTTGGACAGGGCGCTGAATTTTCTATGTGATTCCTCGGTGCGTAGGGTATGTGGGATCTCCGAAATGACCTCCAAACTAAATAAACTACATAAAAATTAATAAAATCAGTAATTAAGTATGTACGCATCCAGTTTGTCAATAAGGGTTAGTTTAAATTGTGATTTCTCGACCGTATGTTTTGTCAAAAATCCATTCATGTTCGTCTTACCTCTTCGCACACTTACCAACTATAGCTCTACGTGTAAACTGTATAATTCAAGTCGATATTTTTCTTTAAATTTAACTTGTCCATTTCATTCTCACCTCAATGTGTAAGAATGGCAAAGACACAATCGTGGGATTCACTCGTGGGGACGACATGGCGACACTGGTCTGTCTGACGAGTGTTGAAATTGATTTATCATTACGCTTTTATTATTTTAACAAGATTAGCAGAGGGTATATTATTTTATAGTATATAGTATATAGAAAATAACGAAATTTAAAAGTTTTCATTTTTATTTTATTCTTTCAGTATTCGTGAAACCCGATCATTTTCCGCTATATATTTTATTTTTATTTTTATTACTTAGATGGGTGGACGAGTTTTCTCCCACCTGGTATTAAGTGGTTACCGAAGCCCACAGACATCTACAACGTGAATGCCGCCATCAACCTTGAGATATGAGTTGTAAGGTCTCAGTATAGTTACAACGACTGCCCCACCCTTCAAACCGAAACGCATTACTGCTTCACGGCAGAAATAGGCAGGGTGGTGGTACCCACCCGCGCAGACTCACAAGAGGTCCTACCACCAGTAATTACGCAAATCATAATTTTGCGGGTTTACTTTTTATTACACGATCTTATTCCTTCACCGTGGAAGTCAACCGTGAACATTAAAATTTGTTAAGTACGTATTTCATTAGAAAAATTGGTAATGCCTGAGATTCGAACACCAGTGCATCGCTAGATACGAATGCACTGGACGTCTTATCCTTTAGGCCACGACGACTTCAGATATTGCCCGCCTATATCTATGCATTTGGTTTCTAGTGTGGGACGTGTGAGATGAACACCTAAGGTGGGCCGTGACTTCGTTCAAGCGTCTATGTAAAAAATAAACAAAATACAAAATCTTCTCCATCTGGTAATACACCTACAGTATACGGTTAATATACGAAAATTTGACAACCCTAATGCAGGGCTACCTATTGCCTGAAGACTGTGCTACACAAGCCATAGCAAGCGCAGTGCTTCACTGAATCGGAATCGCGACCCACTGAGGAGAACCGGCGAGAAACTCAGTGGGCTGTGTCTGTGAGTTAATTTTCACGACGAACTCTTCGTCGCAATCAACGGATGCGGTGAGAACGGTCACCGGTGCTTGGAATGCCTAAAATCGCCGATAGTGGATGTCCTCAGATTAAAGCCCTTTTAGCTCACCTACTCGCTCGGTAAGTCTAGCATGACCCCTTGAGGATACTAGAATAGATAGGGAAATAAAAGATAGTGGATCAGAAGTATCCGAAATTACACGTTCGTTATTGATGTCTCAAAGTGTCATGTTTAGATGATATCATAATTGCTTAGTACCAAGCGAGCCGGCAAGAACGTTCTAAGCCAATTAAAATAAACACCTATAAAATAATAAACAAATAAATCCTTGAGAGTCTGTTGTAGGTTTGCTTAATTACCGTAATGACTTAATGATCCAAGTGACAAAGTTCATTATATGCAAATGAGCCTTCGTTCTCGTGGCACCGGCGTCGCTGTGCTGAATCGTTTTATTGCTTTAAAAAATACATTAAATTTTATAATGATTAAATTACAATGGCGGAAAATTTTAAAAATGCTTTTGTCACAATAGCGGTATCGTAGGTTTTATCTAGCCGGTGTGATGGAACTCGATGGAGTTTCTAATGAAATACGTACTCAACAAATATTCACGATTTACTTCCACGGTGAAGGAATAACATCTTGGAATAAAAATCAAACCCGCAAAATTATAATTTGCGTAATTACTGGTGGTAGGACCACTTGTGAGTCCGCGCGGATAGGTACCACCGGCCTGCGTATTTCTGTCGTGAAGCAGTAATGTGTTTCGGTTTGAAGGGTGAGGCAGCCGTTGCAACTATACTTGAGACCTTAGAACTTATGTTTCAAGGTGGGTGGATCTACATTGTGGATGTCTATGGGCTCCAGTAACCACTCAACACCAGCTGGTGGGCTGTGAGATCGTCCACCCATCCAAGCAATAAAAAATATAAATAGTATAGTCGAGATTCTTCAGGGTACCTCTGAAGGCGTAGCTTCCTGTAAGGAGTTGGAATAGGATGTTCTTGGCCTTTCTCTTCTCCCTGTTTTTCTCTGGAGGCGCTAGAACCTAACAGAATCCGGTCTGCTATCCCCCTCGACCGGGTATCGGTAAACGGATTCTCAAGCGTTAAAAAAAAGGTATGTATTGCTTTTAATGGAATCTTTGAAGGACATTTTCACTCTACTTCAAGAGACTTACAGTACCAATGACAGTGCAATAATTTTATAACTTCGCTCTAACATCCTGATCAGTAGTACTGACAGGATTAAAAAAAAGAAGCTATTTAAGTTTTTTAAACTACATACCTTAATTACATTACATAGTTAGTAATTTACTAATGGAGTAGAGATTCACTGGACGACAACATCGGATCTTGGCACAATCTCCACTAGTCAACTATGTGTTATTTTTATCATTCTTATTGGACTTGTTAGTCTAGTACTTTTTTTTTATTTATTGCTTAGATGGGCGGACGACCTCACAGCCCACAGGTGTTAAGTGGTTACTGTAGCCCATAGACATCTACAACGCAAATGCGCCACCCACCTTGATTTATAAGTTCTAAGTTCTCGGTATAATTACAACGGCTGCCCCACCATTCAAACAGAAACACATTAGTGCCTCACGGCAGAAATAGACAGGGTGGTGGTACCTATCCGCGCGGACTCACAAGACGTCCTACCACCAGTAATTACGCAAATTATCATTTTGCGGGTTTGATTTTTATTACACGATGTTATAAAATTGTAGTATCGTCTGTTCTAGGACTCCTACAGTGGCTATATCCCAGAGATTGAGGAGCCTGCGAGGCGCCTTCCTCAATCGCGCGTCAATTTGTCGTCGAAGCACGCGCTGATGATAATTAACACGTTCGGTTCATACAAATTTCGAAACATTTAATTGATTAATAGCTCAATTAACACGTTGCGTTTTATCCGAAAGCCCATCATTATTATGATTACAGCGTACCCCGAAAATGTTGACTCGGTGATTTGCATACGAATTTACTTGAAGCGCGAAAATAATATTATCTGTGTGCTTTTATTTTTGATGCACTCGTAAGATGTACGGAGCCGGGTCGATTGATCGTATGTGCAACTATTGGTAGAGCAGGAAATGTATTATGTTTGTATGTGTTTTTTTTTTGGAACGAACTTCCTTATGTGACGATGCGGAGGGGTACCCTAACCGGGAAAAAACGTCCGTAACGTAAGATTTTTATTAGTAATGCACACAGTGTACGACTTAACTTTGTAATAACGTACAAAAAATAACACAGTTTTATTATATTATTATATTTTTTAGAAATCATTGTGAATAAAATAAAGTTGATAACTTTGTAAAGTAGTTTTTTTATTTTATTTTTATCAATAAAAAATCATAATGTATACCCGAATAATTATTTTCTTTATACCTCGAATAGAACTTAAAATTAATATTTTTATAATAAGGAACTTAGTTCCTGTCCGGTTTCCCACGATACCACACATCTTTTTTTTTTGTTAGCGTTTATGATTGTAGTTACCGCAGTATATTTTTCTCGACATATCCGTTGGCAGCGTAAGGGGCTATTCCAACTAGATGGGTTAGGCTCGTGGGCT
This sequence comes from Bombyx mori, assembly GCF_030269925.1. NCBI lineage: Eukaryota > Metazoa > Arthropoda > Insecta > Lepidoptera > Bombycidae > Bombyx > Bombyx mori. Next base: position 10,603,122 of record NC_085127.1, on the reverse strand, counting down.
TAACCTCAGTGAATTTAAAGTAGTATCTATATATTAATACGTGAAGCAAAAACTTTGTAGCCCTTTTTACGAAAATTGCGCGGACGGAGGAGTATGACATTTCCCACATTTATAGAGAATATAGGGAAGGAGTACAGAATATTAATATATTTTTTAATTATTATGCATAAAAATACATAAGAGCAATAATAAATAAATAAAAACTTACACACACTACCATGTATTTGATACACACACGCATGCATACTATTTGTTTATTGTCAAACTTTTCTTTATAAAGTCTGTGGTCAAATTGAGAATAGATAGCCCACTGAGTTTCTCGCCGGATCTTCTCAGTGGGTCACGTTTCCGATCCGGTGGTAGATTCTGCGAAGCACGGCTCTTGCTAGGGTTCGTGTTAGCAACGTCGTTAGGTGAGTCCCGTGAGCTCACCTACTAGTTAAGGTTCCGCTGAAATAGCCTCTCAAGGCTATCAGCTTAGGTAGGAAAAAAATAATAGATTAACATTGTTTGTCTATAGTTAAATAGTCTTGGCGAAATCTGTAATTATATAAGTATAGTAGTAGTCTTTGACAATAGAACCATAATAATGTTCAAACTTATAATTTCAATTAATTATAGTCGAATTACGACTACTACCACGGGACCACTAGTAGAAATAATACGACTAAAACCTGAATCGTACTAACGTCATTTTCAAGATAAGCTTTCGATATATTTGTGTATAACGGAACGACCTGTTGGCGTTGGTCCCGTATACAATGCAGATTTCCGCAACCGGGTCTAGTAAATTTATAAAATACCAGACCATACGGTACATATCTATATACATCGATTATATAAGTAAATGTTATTTATTATGTATATTTATTTTGTTATAGTTAATTAAAAACATTTGATCAATTCAACCTAAACATATGAATAACTACACCAAATAAACATTAGCTTTAGTAGTAGGTAATCGTATAATTTCACAAATGTATTATTAATATCAAAGCGTATCGAAAATATAAATCTATATATATAAAAATGAATTGCTGTTCGTTAGTCTCGCTAAAACTCGAGAACGGCTGGACCGATTTGGCTAATTTTGGTCTTGAATTAATTGTGGAAGTCCAGAGAAGGTTTAAAAGATAAGGTTCAGAAGATAAATATGAAAATGCTCGGAATTAAATAAAAATAACAATGTTGTTTTTCCTTTGATGTGTCCCTCGTCGGACGGATTCCTTTGGGTTGTTTTAAGTATATTTTATACAAATGTTTGGGTCTTTTATTTATCTATTGAGGCATTACGAAGTCTGCCGGGTCAGCTAGTACGTTATATTAAAATGTATGCTAGTTTTGGCGCCCTATAGATGATAATGAAATCGATCTAGGCACACATAAAATCATTCAGTTACTCTCAATACTTCGGAAAACTCAATCTATCGACAAGGCTAGTGACCTATGAAAAATGTATTTTACTTTTGCTTATCTCTACAACTCAGATCACCACGTCTACCAATATCAGAGTGTCTTTCTTCTGCCTTCGTCCTCCGAAATAGAACCTTACTAAAATAAATAAATTAATATTACCTATGCATAAATCTAAACACGACAGCACTGAAATTGACCGTAGGATATCTAATTCGAGTGCCCTGGCAACATTGTCACACTGTGACAGGGCACCGGCGCCAGCGCGCGTGCCCGCACTGTAAACACCGAGGCCGGGACGTTCGAATTACAAAAACATTGCGAACCGACGTGACGGTATATCCGGTGACGTTCCGTTTTAAACGCGGACACGAAAAACACGAATCGCTTCGTTGTAAAGTATTTAGCTACGACGTAATTAGTGCCGGCCGGAATGCGTTCAAAAATTAAACTCGGAATTTTGCTGTTTCAATTTTAGAACGCGCTGTCGTGTACGTTTTTTTTTTTTTGTGTTGTTGCTATGTCCGGTTGTATTGCAGTGTCAATAAAATTACAATTAATTTTAAGGTCATTGTTTTTTTAAGTCTATAAGCAATTAACTAAAATATGTAATTTGTAAATGTTGTCTCGATGGCCGAGACACTCTTTGTATAAGTACTTTACTTACATAAATTCTCTAATAGACCTTATAGATTTTATCTGTACTGATTCGGTAATCAAATCTGTACTTAATTCGTTCTGATTTTTTAAATGTAAAATGTTAAAAAAATTTAACGATTGTATAAAACGTTTGAAATATCTAAATCACTAGATTTCGTTTAGAATAAATAAATAAAAATAAGTTCTACGAAAATTGTGTTTTTTAATTTAATACGGTGTCATTATAACAAACGTCACCACGCTTCACAGATTATAACACGTCTGGATGTTGCCAATGGCAAAATTCGAGACGAAAGGTTTTGAAATAATAAAAAAAGTTAATGGAACTTCGCATGTATTTATAGCTTCTAAGACCAAAGGCGGACCCAAGAGGTCCAATATTTTTATTTGCGTCTGAAACAAAATGACCTTTTTCGATTAGACGGTCGGCTTTGGGTGACAGCATTTTTTTTTTATTTCCTGTAATTCATATTTCTTTTGTTTATTTTTTAACACAACATACACCGCTTAACATAATTGGTTGTGGATTAATTCTGATCCTTTATTATCATTTTTTATTGCCCTTGTAGGTAAACGAGCATACGGCCCACGTGATGGTGAGTGGTTACCGTCGCCCATGGACTTCAGCAATGCCAGGGGCAGAGACAAGCCGCTGCCTCCTTGTTGCTTACCTGCCGTAATGTATGTATAAATTAGAACTTTGGTATCCAGCAATGTATAATATGTAAATACTTATCATAAAAATATTCTCGTATTCGTAAATTAATAAAACCAACTATTATATTGTCTAAAACAATATGAATAGCTTTTCAACGTGACATCGAAGCAAAAGCCTTAATTATGAGAAAATTTCTCAAAGGCGTATTCTATTTAAAAAAAAAAACAACTAAAAACTAATTTACTGATATGTTCTTGTTTCTAATTAAAATACAATTTTGAACTTTATTCCCAAGGAATAGGATATATGAATTTTTGTTGGGCGGCACGAAAAAAAATTGTAGACATATACATTTTGCGTCAGCCGTTTGTTTGTCCCGACGCTGGGCGGGACCTAAGGGCATTAAATTATAAGTTATTATTGTAATATTTTTGGGTGAAAATAGTTTTGTATAATTCGGTTATGGTATTCCGAGAGATCCATTAATTATTATTTTTTTATACACCAACGATGACAGAACTGTTGAACACCTATGATTATACTTAAAAAATTTGGCCACAACCTGAATCGCGATGACGATATTTTCAAAACAGTTCTCGATAAAAGCTCAATTGTTGTTCATTCGAATAAAAATACTTATTTAGTGCAAGGTGTTCCCTTGTTTATTATATAACTACGTACTGTGGTAATTTTTCCATTGATGAGGCGAATTCAGTAATTACGTCAAAAGTTTTTATTAGCTTACATTTTGCTTTACATTGCGGGGTCATGGAAGACTATGGATATATGAATGTTAAAATCCACCTTGAGACCAGAGATCAGAGTCTATATTGTATTGTATGATTAATGTCTCACTCTTGGAATGGATGAAATCATTTTAACATGGGTAAGCAATTAGTAAGTAATAGTATTATGTATGTATACAGTTTTACTGTGTTATGTACCTAATAATTATCGTAATTACTGGTGGCTCTATCTTGTGAGCCCGCACATCTAGGGGCTTCAATAACCATAAGGCAGGCTGTGAGCTCATTTAGTCGTCTAAGAAAAAAAGAAGATATGAAATTAATTTCCCATCCACCCATTCCACAATGACTTAAAGAATGACGACAACGATTTAAACAGTTGAGATAATTCAGTCTTCGCACTGTAGATCTTGTATCAACAATCTTAAAGTTACGATTCCCTTATCAAAATGAATCGGGTAAGTTATGCCGAATATGCATAATCAGGACGTCAACATGCAAAAGACATCAATTTATTGACAATAAATAGTTTTGACAAATCTGTGAGAATAAATTTTGGCTTTGATTAGTTTCGAAGGATTTTGTCGCAACAAGTGCGTCAAGTTCATCAGGGAAAACGTTTGTTTAACATACTGGTGGTAAGAGAACGTCTTGTGAGTCAGCAGGGGTAGGTACCACTGTCAATCTCTGCTGTTTGAAAGTTGGGGCAGCCGTTGTATTGAACTGAGACCTTAGAACTCATGTCTCAAAGTGGGAGGCAGCATTTATGTTGGAGATGTCTATGGGTTTCGGTAACCATTCAACACCAGATGGGCCGTGAGCTCGTCCACCGATCTAAGCAATATAAAAAAAATCAAAAACCAAGATATTGAGAATTCCTGTCTTAACGAGCAAGGCGGTTGATGGTAGGATGGCCGATAAGCATATCCTGTATCACGTTTTCCAATCGCACTACTTCCGAGTTCTATCTTGGTATACATACCCGATCTAGACTACCAAGCGAAAAACTGACGCCGTCACCCCCATGTCATTTCGGAGCCTCTGGATCTACTATCGGTGCTTTTAGGCATTATAAGCACCGGTCACAGTTTTTTTCGAACCCGTCAAATGCGACGATCGGTTTGTCATGCAATTAATCACACACAGACAGCCCATTGAGTTTCTCGCCGGTTCTTCTCAGTGGGTCGCAATTCCGATCCAGTGGTAGATTCAGTGAAGCACTGCTCTGGTTATGACTGGTGTAGTAGTTTGGTAGGCAGCGGCTTGGCTCTGCCCCTGGCATTGCTGACGTCCATGAGCGACGGTGACCACTTACCATCAGGGGAGCCGTATGCTCGTTTGCCTACAAAGCCAATAAAAAAAAGCAGTCTCCTAGGCTGAGTCCCGTGAGCTCACCTGCACGTCCGTTGCAGCTAGCATAATCCCTCGAGGTTACTAGCCATAGGAAGGCAAAAAAAATACTTGATATTGTGAAAATTAAAAGGTATTTTAGTATGCAACTCTGACAGAACTCTAAGAGTACAGAGCGCCGATTGTTCGGAGATATAAACCCGTCACCACAAATACGTTTGAAAAAACTCAATAATTGAAATAAGGGAATAAATCTATACTAATATATAAATCTACAGTGGTTTTTACGGATGTTCCGTTATAACTACTGAACCATGCATCCGATTGATTTGAAACTTGGTATCCATGTAGAAAATACATGTACTTAATGGATAGGCTAATATTTATATGAGTGTTGGACTCCCTAATAATAATAACAATAAATAATAATGTTAATTTTAAATGCCCAGCGAAGCGGGTGAGTACGGCTAGTATTCTATAATATTCTAACTTAAAGACTGGAGTACAGAGAAATAGTATACAAAGTCGAAATATGAAACTGGCATAAGCTGTACTTACTAGGCGAAAGTTTTAAAAATATATACAACCATATTTACATCGAAGCTTAATAACAATCACTCAATTCACATGAGCTTTTAGTTACCTTAAAATTACACGCAAAAGCAAAAGCCATGTATAAGATAAGCTTTTCGAAACGGAGCTTTAAAGCTCTCCTCGCCGTGTATCAGAATTAAAGTACACTAAATCTGTCGATTTAGCTTTTAGACCAGCTTTGTGTTATCCACGGAAGTCGTATTTGACCTATATCCAAGTACAGGGAGCTTTCGTCGTAGTATTAGATGTGCTTTCAAAATATTTAGATTGTGGGAAATAGATATGTCTGTTTTTATTATGAGTTGGTAGATTATTAACAGCATTCTGGTTTTATTAGTTTTTGTTAAATACTAAAGGGTTGAACTCACGTCCTACTTGGTTTTAAGTGGTCACCAGGGTCCACAAACACGAGGTTTTCATCTCAAATTTATCGTATGATAGCTACATCACAGTATTACTGCTTCGCGACAAAAACAGGTAAGACCATGGTACCTACCCGCGCGGACTCACAAGACGTCCTACCACCAGTAATTACGCAAATTATAATTTTACGGGTTTGATTTTTATTACACGATGTTATTCCTTCACCGTGGAAGTCAACCGTGGACAATTGCTAAGTAGGTATATATTATATTTCGTTAGAAAAATTGGTACCCGCCTGCGAGATTCGAACATTGACACAGCCGCATCGCTCGAGTACCAGGCGTCTTATCCTTTAGGCCACGACGACTTCAATATCAATGTATGTTCTAGCGGTAATTTAATGTCTCAAATTAGCCGGGTTACCTTAATAGCAGGTGATCATTGAGCTAATTCATCGGGCTATGCAATAAAAATAAAAGAGACTAACTACATCAAGACATAAAGCAAACGTTCGGATTCCAGTGGAATTGCTCACGGCGCGACGGACCGCCGACCGCACCGGCTATTTCGGTGAAAATAAATAAATATACGCGCGAGCAGCCACACTCGCACCGACATACCCCGAATTAAAGTAATACTAGATATGAAATCTTTGGTTTGTTTGTTAGAGATACACGAAACACACTGTTCTGTCTAGACTTGACATATCGATAGGTGAAAGGCTTATTTCGTTTAAGCAACATTTCCGCGTCTTTACAGAAGAGCCATTTAAAATTTAAAATTCGGAAAATAATATCATAACAAAAATACTTCTTCAGCCATTTGAACGGACTAAAATTAAGATACAAAATAAAATGGAGCTTTAATTACATACAGTCATACAAAGATAAATGTCGCCTGTTGAGTCGTTTAAACCAAAAATCTCTAAAGTGTTTGATCATCATGACCATTGAGTTTCTCGTCGGATCTTCTTAGTGGGTTGCGATTTCGATCCGGTTGTAGATTCAATGAAGCACTGCTCTTATTAGAGTTAGTGTTAGCAATTCTCTCAGGTTGAGCCCGTGAGTACACGTATCAGTCCGCGGGAAATTGGAATAGCCCCTTAGGCTACCAACGAATATGTGGGGAAAAAAAGGGAATAGACTTCTATCTCTTATGGACAAATGCATTTAGGCCGTGACTTGAAAGTCTTAGAGAAATATCTATTTAAAATAAATAGTTAAAAACTCTTCCATTTTATTTATATCTTCGACTGCAGTACGACAATCCGTCCAAATATAGAGGCACTTGATAACGATGTATTAGAGGAATCAATGTTTCACGTCCGCTCCGGTAAGTGTTCCATATTTAAAATATAAATCCGAGCGATGATCGACGTCTCGAGCGCGCCTTGTGTCGACTATTGCGATTCGATTTTTTTTTATTTTTTTTTTATTGTCGCGGGCTTTTTTATATTATTGTTTTGTTTTGTCCATTATACAGGCAAAGGGAAAGTAGCGCGTACAGGCAAATCTTTCACAATTAAGTATGAAGCCACCTTGTGGTTGCACGAAAAGTGAAATATAATTAAAATAAATCGAATCAAGTGGGATGAAATATAATAGCGCCTTAGTAAAATGGTGGGCTTAAACATGTTCCTACATTATAATTTGTTTTACAAAAACGATGTTTCTATGTTACTTCGAAACAATCATCAAATTTGGCAGCACATAATTATTAGTTGTATTTGAAATATCGTACTCATTATTAAAAGGGCGGACAGAATTGCTAATGTCAAAAAGTCGTTAAATTCGAATAAACCGAGCAAAGCGAGTCTCGTAATCTTCGGTGGAGTCTCAGTGACGCCCATCGCGTTATTTCGGCTTCCTGCTCGGGTGACTATCATTTCAGCTCGCAAGCCATAGTATACCTTTTTTTTACTTTTTTATGCTTGAGGGATTACTGGTGGGCCTGAAGTCTGTAATATTCTGTGGTTTCTTGAACAGCGAGTTTTCAACAAATTTTCAATTAGTAAAAAAAAAACCCACCAATTTTTATCGCCAAGTAAATATGCATTCCGATCAACGTGGACCACAAGCACTGAGTTTTTCGCCAGATCTTCTCAGTGGGTCGCGTTTCCGATCCGGTGGTAGATTCTGCGATGCACTGCTCTTGCTAGGCCTAGTGTTAGCAACGTCACCAGGTTAGAGCCCCGTGAGTTCACCTACACGTCAAGGAGAAGCTGAAATAGCCTCTCAAGAATACCAGCCTTTGTAAAATCGAATTAAGATTTCGACATCACGTCTTAAAGTACTTTCACGTAATTCATAGGAGGCTGCAGTATAGAATCAGGTTACTGGTACTACTACGCTCATGACTACTACAATTATTACAATTATTATACAAGTTTTGGCCTGAATATCTCGAAACTTATGGTCACAATACACAAACGTGGGAACAGTATGCGACCGCGCATCAAATCGGGCGGGCGTGGTTCGGGTTACGTTTTGTTTTTCACTTCCGAGCGCCGTTCAGACGTCGGACGCCGCAGAAAATTAGAAAATTTCCGGACAGCACACAATCACCATTATCGTTTTGTTTTAACCGAGAACACTCGATGATTTATTAAAAATTTTGGCAACGAATCCAATGAACGAAAATCAAAGTACAGTAAAATCTCATTCGCGTTTTCACTATTAGCGGATTAAAAAAATTCCTATGTTCGCGATTAAAGATTTCTTTATTTGCGGCTCTAACCGTTACATAGGTTTTTATTTTCTTTTTTATTATTTTTTATTGCTTAGATGGGTGGACGAACTCACAGCCCACCTGATGTTAAGTGGTTACCGGAGCCCATAGACATCTACGACGTAAATGCGCCACCCACCTTGAGATATGAGTTCTAAGGTCTCAGTATAGTTACGAGTGCCCCACCCTTCAAACCGAAACACATTACTGCTTCACGGCAGAAATAAGCAGGGTGGTGGTACCTACCCGTGCGGACACACAATAGGTTCTAGCACCATTAAGAGAGCTTATCCATATTCACGGATTCTGTATTAGCGGTATATTTACGGAACATATTATACCCCGCGAATAAGGTGCTTTTAAATTAGGACAACAACAAAAGTGCGCGATAACTCAATAAAGAGTTCACTAAGCAATTTAATACACATTCTCGGTAATTAAACTCTAAATTAAATAGCCATGAACTATATATAAATTTCAATACAAAAAGCAACAAAGCCGCCGCCAAAAACACAGATAATCGATTACGAGTGTGTCGATTGTAATGTGAATCGATTATCGGATACCCCGAGGTCCGTGTCACCCGTGACCAATCACTATAAGCCCCCGAACAATGGGTATTTCTTCATCAACGACAAAAACGGCAAATGTTGCCAACGAAATATGAAATTATGGAACTCTTAAATGTAATCGGATATACAGGGTGTGGTTTTCTATTCAAAATATAATATTACTTTATTAGGTAGTGCAAAAAAGTTTAAGTCATGGTTAGGCAGCTTCTCATAGATATAATGAATTGTGTGCCGCCACACACTAACCGACTAAAAAATAGAAAATAAATTTTAATATGTATGTATTAAAAATAGTGTAAGAAAAAAATTATTTTATTGTAAAAAAGCGTGGGGTGCTTTTCAGGATATTATAAAAATAACCCTTCTACTCATATCTGTTCATAAAATATTTATATCTACTGATACCATGCACCCCATGCTTTTTTTACAATAAAATTTTCATTAATAAATTTTCTATTTTTTAGTTGGATTTTCTATAAAAGCGTATTTTTTTAGTTTTTTTATACTATTATTTATTACTTATTATTTAGTTATTATTTAGTTATAATATAACTATTATTTAGTTAAATTTCAATTTTATCAATTTTTTTTTAATTTTGAATATCCGTTACATACTAACATACATACGTCTGAAACTAATAAAAGCGTATTAATAAATACAACATCCTGTATAGTGCGTCGTATCCATACGTCGTCTCAGCAGGGGAGTACCAGCCGCCAGCGGGACATGGGCGCCGGCCAAACCTTTGCTCTCCGTATCTTACTTCAATGATATTCTTCTATTGGCGTTAAGTCTGGTGACGAAATGCTTGATTAAACAATTTTTTTTATTGCCCTATAAGCAGATGAGCATTCGGCCTATCTCATAGTGAGTGGTGGTGATATTTACTGGTGGTAGGACGTCTTGTGAGTCAGTAATGTGAGACAACAATGCGTTTCGGTTTGAAGAGTGGTTCAGCCGTTGTAACTATACTAAGACCTTAGAACTTATATCTCAAGGTGGGTGGCGCGTTTACGTTGTAGATGTCTATGGGCTCCAGTAACCACTTAGCACCAGGTGGGCTGTGAGGTCGTCCACCCATCTAAGCAATAAAAAAAAAAAAAAAAATTACTCTCCATTCTCTTAATATAGTTTTACGGCTCTATTTAATCAAACTAATGTAAATCTAGACTGTGGTATATCGGTTGCTTCTAGATTTATGCCGCAAATCAGGTAATTACTATCGGAAGAATTCGAAAGGGTATTTTTGAAGGGCTTGAGACGAGACACGTTGGTGTCGGTATCTTAGTGACACCGTAGATGACGGCTGCTTACCAAGTTAAAACGTGAAATACAATGTACATACTTACATTGAGATACAGGGTGCTCTATTTAATTTAGTATGTACCTATTGTCAAGCCGTGATGTCTATTTGCTCCGGTAACCACTTAACACTAGACGGGCCGTATCTGCAGAAATAAAGAAGACCATTTTTATTTTAGTTATAGTAAAAAAAAACGCCTATGGCCTTAATTAACAGATAAAAAGAACATATTTATTTATTATTCGACCAATAACATCGGCAAATTTATACAAACAGCGTTTAAAAGTTTCCGTCACTCGACACCGTAAAAAGCTCGAGGAGACGTTAAAAGCTTTTAATATGCGGTGACAGTTGACAAGCGCGTCCGCGTCGCTACCGGGAGGAGGGTCCGTTATCTGATACTCATGCTATGGCTAATTTAAGACCCCGTACATTGGCTATATTCAGAGCCGCGCAGAAGAGTGGAGCACAGCACTAAGGAGATGATTCAAAAACAGAATCCTAGAGTACTGGACGGTTGCAAGATTCACGTCGGGAACCACTTAGCACTGGGTGGTGGTAGGACGTCTTGTGCGGGCTTCGAACACCGCTGCATCTCTAGATACGAATGCACCGGACGCCTTATTCTTTAGGCCACGACGACTTCAAATAAAGATGTTTTCGTATCCTCGCTCCTATTCTCATTGACTAGTTTTTTTTTGTTGCTTTGATGGGTAGACGAGCTCACAGCCCACCGGGTGTTAAGTGGTTACTGGAGCCCATAGACATCTACAACGTAAACGCCATCTACCTTGAGATATAAGTTCTAAGGTCTCAAGTATATAAGTAATTACGACGATTGCCCCACCCTTCAAGCCGAAACGTATTACTGCTTCACGGCAGAAAAAGGCAGGGTGGTGGTACCTACCCGCGCGGACTCACAACAGGTCCTACCACCAGTATCAACAACTTCCCATATCAACTTCCCATTCCAATATCAACATATTAATATTCACGTACGCAGCTTCTAAAGCTCTAGTAATTTACCATAGTCGTAATTGACGAAGCGGGTTCGAAATTAAATTAAATGACAAAGTTAATCTTTTAAAGATGCATGACGGAATGACATTTTGGCTTTCACGGTGTCGGGGACGGCCTGGGTGGTAATCCTTCGGTTGGCCGTCTGCGAAGCTATCACTCGGAATCGGCTTGACTTAAAGTTTTGTTTGTTTTATGAACGTATTTACCTACCAGTCGACGCTGCGAGTGAAATTACATTGAATCAAATCAATACGAAATCGAACCGACATTTTAAATTGTGCATGTTAATTGCAAAAGTAATACCGATTGGTATTAATTCGTTGCCGGAAGGTACCTAACAAATTTGATTTTAATATTTCATCGTTGTTTGAAGTGAAAATTCGATGATTTTTTTATTTTTTATTGCTTAGATGGGTGGACGAGCTCGCAGCCCACCTGGTGTTAAGTGGTTACTGGAGCCCATAGACATCTACAATGTAAATGCACCATCCACCTTGAGATATAAGTTCTAAGGTCTCAGTATAGTTACAACGGCTACCCCACCCTTCAAACCGAAATGCATTACTGCTTCACGGCAGAAATAGGCGGGGTGGTGATACCTACTCGTGCGGACTCACAAGAGGTCCTACCACCAGTGAAACGATGAAACGAAAAAGCGACACTAGAAAGAGGCAAACATATATTATTATGTACGTTTATTGGATTTAGTCTGCGGTTCAATAAGATAGCATCTATTCTATATTAGTTTGCTTATTTCTTGTTTTTCTTAATCTTATAGACAGACTAGCATACGGCCGATCTGATGGTGAGTGGTTACCGTCGCCCGTAGACATCAACACAAGCCTCGTTTGAAGAAGGCCATCTCACAGCGAAAAAAATTGTAGGGGGGAGCTCATTCCAAAGCCGGATTGAGAATGAGCTTATTTCTGTTGCGTAGTATTATCTATATATTTAGACTGAAGAAGAGAGGGATGCTCGTTATTACAACGCAATTGAGATTTCGACCTTATATCTGAATATGGACGGTATCATTTGCGTTATAGTATCGACGTGACCCGATAACGACTTCAAAATTGGAAAACTAGGAAGATGCTACTACTATAAACAGATAATGAGTCAATAGCGCCAGTAACTAGAGGAAACCGGATCCGTTTACCTGCGCAAGTCCAAAAAAAAAACCAAAAAATCACACATCAATGCGCGGCCTTCTAAAGTGCCTGCTTTGACTCGCCGCCTCCAATCAACGTCATTAAAACATAATTGCTTCGGATCGTATAGTGACAGTGTCATTGTCATCCGTGTGTCACAAAAAGCGGGATCTTGACGCGTCATGGCGTCTGATGAGTGCTCGCATGCCTTGCGACTCACCTCTCCTTTGTTGGGCTCGGTTATTTTATCAAAGACTCGTTGATATGATATTTTTATATAAAATTCTATTGAAAAAACTTAAGTCATAAGATATAGATGTAGTCTGTGGGTGACGCTAATACCATAGATTATATCAAACTGCCATAGACTATATACAAATACTGCAACCTTTGAATTGTCAAATATTAAGTGGAAAGTGTTTTTTTTTCGTTCAATTTGCATTGTTCACGATCATGGGCGAAGGTAACCACTTACCATGAGGTGGGTCATATGTAAATCTGGTTGCTCTGGCAATACATTAAGAGTATAGTTGATTGTTCCATATCCCGAGCTTTAGCTTAAGTAACTATAGAATCGGACCGATCTAGTAATTCTCGTACATGGCGGCAAAGGGATTTCTTCTGACTACCGTCTTATGCCAACGATAGCATTCCCAACTAACTTCAGAAAAGCGGATGGTCATGGAATTCATACCAAATCCGCTATGCAGCATGATAGGAAGGCGAAAAGAAGAAGGATACGTAAAACTCTCTTCTTAGTGATTCACTCTTGATAGAGTGGTCGTGGTTGATGACTCTTAGCCCACTGAGTTTCTCGCCGGATCTTCTCAGTGGGTCGCGTTTCCGATCTGGTGGTAGATTCTGCAAGGTACGACTCTTGCTAGGGTTGGAGCCCTGAGAGCTCACCTACTAGTTAAGGTTACGCTGAAATAGCCTCTCAAGGATATCAACTAAGATAGGAAAAAAAAGATGCCGCATTTTTATCAGCCAAAGCAGCCTGCACGATGTGCCTCCGTATGGTGCGTCTTCAACGTCTCTGGAACTTTCGACCAGGTCTGTGCTGGAGATCGACCGCATGACCGCCTGCCCTCCAATTATCCTTGTCCTATGCAGAGAAACAATTGTCACTTATTCTTACATTCCAATTAAACAATACCTTCAATACGGACTGTATATGCTTGTTCATATTGACGCATCATTTTTCACAGGATCAACACCTTTTTTGCTGTTTTTAAATACTTGCCTATATATTTTTTTTGAAATACCTTTTAATTAAAAACATCAGAAAGAAACGATTGGGAAGGTTTTTTTTTAACACAATATGTCGTTTAGAAATAATATGGAAAAAAAAACAGCTTTTGTGTCCCACTCCGATTTCCGTCAAACTGTTTTCGAACGATGACATTGCGAATCGCTATAAGCCCTACGAAAACCGAAAACGCTTATCACCAAGTAGCAAGGCTCAAATTCATTTGCACAAACCGAACCTGAGAAATCTGCGCTCGGATAATCCAAAAGGACTTTATGTTGTCACGCCGTGGGACGATTTTGCGTTGACCTTGAACCGTCACGAGACTCGAGGAATAAGCCGATGAAAATAAAATCGATAATTTTGCATGAAATCACTTTCTGGAGTGGCGCGACAGTTGGAGGCATTTTGGTTATTTTAATTTGTAGTCGACTTTTTTGGTGTGAATCGAGATTCAGACTCTACTAATCATTTTAGAGTGTGAAGGTATAAGTAATTGCTGCAGATTCCATGAATTGCCTTTCGCACCCATGAGTATATATTTTTTTCCTACCTATGCTGATAGCCTTGAGAGGCTATTTCAGTTTCGTCCTAACGTGTGTAGGTGAGCTCACTGGGCTCAGACCGGAGTGCTGCCAACACTGACCCTAGCAAGAGCCGTGCTTCGCAGAATCTACCACCGGATCGGAAACGCGGCCCACTGAGAAGATCCGACGAGAAACTCAGTTGGTTGTGTTAATGGGTTAATTGGCTCGTTAAGCTCTTCGTCGCAAGCGACGGGTTCGATTCTAAAAGAACTTAATATTAAAACTAGATTTTTCACAATGTGCCTTCGTAGAGTACTGGATTTGAACACATCGCTCGAAAGGCGGGTGACATTCTTGAATAGCAGGTGGTGACGGGCAGAATAGAGAGCAAACATCCCAGAGGACGCAGTCCCACGAGATGTAATAAAAATCAAGCCCGCAAAATTATAATTTGCACAATGACTGGTGGTAGAACTTCTTGTGAGTAGTAGCTGTGAGCTCGTCCACCCATATAAGCAATAAAAAAAAGATTAATAAGAGTAATGCCCACTCTATAATATCTATTCTCCTTCAACACGTGTCCACCCTGCTATGTGTAGGTCTCTTCAATTGTACTCCATTATTTTCGGTCTCTTGGCGTTCGCATCAAGTCCTTATCCATGACCAGATATCCAGAGTACCTGGATCCTGGATCTGGATACCTATATGTAACCTCTATATGATTTACGACAGATATCTCAAAGAGGTTATAATAAATTATACAGGTGACACATATGTGGTATTTTGAATATTGAAAGATATGAAACAATAAGAACTGGTGAAGCAATAGCTTTAAATGTTGTTTCTCTTTACATAGCAACTTTATTTGTGCTATAGTTTTACTGGGCTAAACTTTCTTTTATGGTGAATAAAATAATACATTACATTGTTGTTATTTATCTAAGATCTACTAGTTAATAAATTAATAAATAAAATACCGGTTCACAAACATGGGAGAAGAAGATACTTATATAAATGTTTCGACTCTACCTATTTTAATGTAAATTTGTATTATTGAAATAGATTCTATTTGAATAAAATATTTTCGAAATATATATAGGTAGGTATACAAGGTAATGAGTTGGACAATTGGATATCTGGGCACCGTCACTAGCTTTTACTATTCGCCGATAGATGCCGCTACCGTTAATTTTGAGAAACGCTTCGTCTTGTTTTTTCGTGAAACAAAAATTCAATGATCAGGTCCAATAGAGTGTTGTTGAGAGCAAGGTAGGTATACTTAATTTTTTTTTATTTTGGAGAAGAGGGAATTTATTGCCTAAGTATTTTTTTTTAATCATTGTCAAACTATAAGTATATAACTATATAAATATATAACTATAGTCGACCCTTCAATTAATCACAAAAACACCAATACCTAAACGGATCTTCTATCTCATGTTTCAATGTGGCGGCATAACGTCAGATGTCCCAGAAACTAGTTGAAACTTTTTTTTTTTATTGCTTAGATGGGTGGACGAGCTCACAGCCCACCTGGTGTTAAGTGGTTACTGGAGCCCATAGACATCCACAACGTAAATGCGCCACCCACCTTGAGATATAAGTTCTAAGGTCTCAAGTATAGTTACAACGGCTGCCTCACCCTTCAAACCGAAACGCATTACTGCTTCACAGCAGAAATAGGTGGGGC
This sequence comes from Bombyx mori, assembly GCF_030269925.1. Classification (NCBI taxonomy): domain Eukaryota; kingdom Metazoa; phylum Arthropoda; class Insecta; order Lepidoptera; family Bombycidae; genus Bombyx; species Bombyx mori. The sequence continues at coordinate 10,587,101 of NC_085127.1, read as the reverse complement.
GGTGGTACCTACCCGTGCGGACTCACAAGAGGTCCTACCACTAATAAACTAAAACAAAACTTACGCCACTGACGGACAGAACAATTTCCTTTCACGAATAATGTTAGCGCACTTTATGTACTACGACAAAATTCAACGCCATCTATTGCTTAATATCGGAACTACTCTAATAAAAATCTATTTTGTCTGCACATAAACGAAATTTTTATCTATAAATGTTTAAATAGGTGTTAAAATACGTGTTTTTCGTTTGGTGCTACCTAAAACTATAAGTTCAGGCTATAGTAGGTACCTATGTTACCTACAAAATAAATATTTTTATTAAGATCACTGCATGGTTTTAAGTGGTCACTAACATTGAGAAGGGAAGGCCAAACCTCAATCATATTAATAAGAATATTCATTGTTCTAATATAATTCAACCTCATCTCTCAAAGTAGGTTAGACCTTTTAACATAGCAATTCCAATTCCAAATTTAAAACTTCCAAACGTTCTCAATAATTGCATTTCGAGAATGTTCTAAGCGCGTACGAAGATATATTCCTTCAAGAATCGTCTTAGTCACGTCCGTCATCGCGTCTTTTTAAAGGCAGGTGGTAGATGAGCACCTGGAACCGCAGGGGACACGTATCATCTGCAATGCGCTCCTCCTATTGATCAACAAAAGACACTCATACGTATGTATGTATTCTTCTATTAAATATTTTTTGAAAAATCGCATAAAATATTCTGGAAAGATGACGTCAAAAATAACATTTATAATTATAAATGAATTTTAGAAGCATTTCTAGTACAACACAGCCTTAATAGATAATGTAAATTTTAAAAATAGAATCGAAATTTAAAAAACACAAACGATATTTAATTCAAAAATAGCTTTTTTTATGTTCAACAAAATATAAAGAGTTTTCAATCTTATTTTCATCACAGTAGAGCTTAGAATACCATAATCTCAGTGTTCTAAGAATGCGGGCGTTGAACTCGGAACTTGTCCTGTTGTCACCCGATGTCATTGGACGTGCGCGACGCCTGCCATTGGTCGGAATTGTCGCGGGCGGTAGCGCGACATCTCTGATTGGTCTATTTTGTCACACGATAGGCGTGCACTTCGATGTTCAAATTTAAACATTCTTTCTTACACTGATAAGCATCAACAGGTAGCGTCTACTATGTACTGACACTCGGTCCTAATAGATAAATCACCGAAACATTTTATTTCAAGAACATTCTAAATTTAAATCAGCAGCTTTACGATTTTTTATTAGCAAATTTGAATTTCGAACTACTCTAGAGTTGGGAATACGGATTATTCAACAGAATAAAATTCAGTAACAGGTATATATAGACTTGTTGTTTCACTATTGACACAAAAAGTTACTAGGTAAGTTAAATACTAAGTAACCTTCCGATTGTTATTACACAATACGTGAATGTGGTCTTAGTGCTTAAATAACAATGCTTTCCCGCATTTGTCCTAATTTCGCTCGGCGGGACGCGTGCGGGGATGTCGTCGGGCGCGGCGCGGGTAGCGGCAGTATTGATCGTGACACCCTGTCTCCCCAGCGATGAGCCATCTGGAAAAAAGTGCCTTGAACAAAAAAAAAAAAAAAACTGCTCTGGACTTTTAACGTACCTATATATACAGAAGATTATCTATCGGTGAGTTATTATTTGAGGAGTAAAGCGACTAGTTTCTTATCACGGGTTCAGTCACCGATGAACTGATTTTATTGGTAGCATGACACAATCGACCTTGACACTTAACCTTAAGGTCACAATTCCATTGACATAACAGGCTACCGTCCCCTTTTAATTAGAACAGTGATTTATTAGGTAATAGTACTTGCGGTATGATACGATATATCATGGTTACGTGATATATCATAGTTCGGTGAATATGGAGAGTGCCTTAAATGATTCCTTCTGTTCCTATCATCCTATGAAAACAATTTTCTTAACATTTGATAGGTTAACATTTTTACTATGACTAGTGGTTCCCCGGTATTCAAAATTCAACTATAATTAATTGAAATTATAAGTTTGAACATTATTATGATTCTATTGTCAAAGATTTCGCTAATAATACAGTTTACACAAATATTAATGATTACAGACAATATTTTAATCTATTTTCAATTTGACCACACACTATAAGCAATAAGAAAAGTTTGACAATAAACAATGAGTTATGCATGCGTGTGTGTGTCAAATACATGGTAGTGTGTGTAATGATTTTTTACTGATTTAATGTATTTTTAAAGCATAATTTAAAAAAAATTATTAACATTCTGCACTCCTCTATATACTCTATAAGTGTGGGAAATTTCATACTCCTCCATCCGCGCAATTTTCGTAAAAAGGGATACCAAGTATTAATATAAAGATAGTCTCCAGACGAGTATCACTGGTGGTAGGACCTCTTGTGAGTCCGCGCGGGTAGGTACCACCGCCCCGCCTATTTCCGCCGTGAAGCAGTAATGCGTTTCGGTTCGAAGGGTGGGGTAGCCGTTGTAACTATACTGAGACCTTAGAACTTATATCTCGAGGTGGGTGGCGCATTTACGTTGTAGATGTCTATGGGCTCCGGTAACCACTTAACACAAAGTGGGCTGTGAGCTCGTCCATCCACCTAAGCAATAAAAAAATAAAAAAAAGAGTTGGTAGATGATCTTCGCATTAAATTAAGGCTGTAGTCTGACGGCATAGCATCTATGTCTTCCTGTTGGTGTCAATAATAGCGTGCTGAGAGCGACTACCGGCATATACCTATAGGTATGAGAGCGTATTGTAAGCTCGCACGGGTAGGCGCCACCATTCCGCCTATTTCGTCCGCAAAGTAGTCACGTATTTGAATATTAGGTCAGCTATCATACAACACAATTGAGGCTGCGACCTCATGCGTCAATTTAGGTTGCTACCTTCACGTTCTGAACGACAAAAGCGCCACTAAATGTACAATTGTATATATCTTTATATTTATGGTCTTAAAAAAACCTTCATTATTTTATTAATAAAAATAGTCGGGTACTTGAACATATTGTTAATACGATTCAATTAAAAGGCTTCTGTTTTAAACGAACGCTGTAAATAAAAACTCTATAGCTTTATGTCACAACTAATTGCGTTTTTCATTTTGACTTCGATTAAGCGAATCCGATCCTTATTGTTGAGCGCGATAGAGTTGTTTTGTCCGATTCTCGAAATCGTTCGGACGGGTCGGCATTTCGTTACACCGTTATGTAATAAAATAAAAATATTCAATTTATATATATGTTGGCACACGTCAAGGATGGCTGAGCGGTAGGTTCCGTCATCACTCGTATTTGATTGAACATAGTTTATAAAAAGTCAATAAAACCTTTTGAATAATAATTATTGAAACTCAACACACACAACTTTCACAATGACAGGATAAACCGACAGTTTCGTTGCACATACCGGCAGACCGACTGACTGACTGACTGACTGACTGCCAGAGACTCACTGACTGAGACGGACGGAATTACTGTCTGACACGGAATGCCACGACTGTCCACGTACAGCCATTTTATACTGTGGCGTTACGGAGTTTACCCTTCATTTTGTGATATTTATCAAAACAACATTTCATCATTTAAAATAATAATCAAAACCACCGTCTTAATATTACTAAAAGTCGTTATCCACGACAGCTAAAAGTCGTTATCCACGACATATAAATTATATTTTATTAGAATGAATATGTACATGTGTTTCCAGTTTATTTATTTATTTGGGTTCATTCGCCAGGTTTCGAAGGCTCGATTCCTAATTCGTATCTACCACATGATGATGAGTATCTACACGTCATTAGCTTGTTTCGATAGGAACAGCTTATTTTGTTGTTTATTATGAAGAAAGGTGACTGTAACTCAATGATGTTTAGATTTCGATGGAATGTCAATGTCAATACCTTGTGGCATCAATCCGCTTAATATCGATTGGCAAACATGCCAATTTAAGTGGTTTTAGAAAATAGATTGAATAGTATTTACATCCGTGTTTAATTACCACTTAAGAAAATTGAAAATCGAGTAAACAATAGAAAAAATAATGGTGTTTATATTGTAAGAACAGTAAGTAAAAATATTTTAATAGAATAATTAATACATCAACCAATTAGGTATTTCCTTCTTATTTTAGTGATTACTTCTTCTTTGTTTTTTAAAAATGGCCAATTGCCATTGTTGACAGTGTCAGCTTTACAAAAATCGTCAGTTGTTAAATACATAGTTACATGTTTTGTTATATGATAAAAGATTTGAAGTGAATTGAGATGAAGTTGATTGCAACTTTAAAATGAAACGAGATTAGATGGGATGGAAAAAGCTCTCATTAAAATTTGTGGTTATTTAATCGATGCTATAAAGCCGCTTCGCTACAAAGTTCGTCGACGAAGCCGTGCTTCAGCGCGTTCATATGTCCCGGAAAATGTTGCCTTCTATCAAAAAGCGCAAGATAGAATATCTCGGCCACGTGCTCAGGAACGATCGATACATGCTGCTGCAGTTGATAATGATGGGCATAGTGGACGGAAAGAGACGTGCTGGGCGAAGAAAAAAGTCATGGCTCCGAAATATCCGGGAGTGGACCGGTATTGCCTCCGTCGAACAGCTGTTCCGGCTGGCTGCTGACAGAAATGAATACAGGAAGCTAACGGCTAACCTTCAGGATTGAAGAGGCACTGGAAGAAGAAGGAAGAAGAAGTAAAGGCGCTGGATGTGGCTTCTCGGGATCGTCCAAAAAGTCCTAAACCATACTTAAAATAGGTTAGTAAAAAAAAAAAACAATTCTAGCGACTTCTTACGAACTAATCCGAGGTATTGGATTTAAATAAGCGACAAAAGCATCCCGTGTAACGTACGGCCACGAGCCAGGATTAAAAGCATAAAACGGATCGATAAAGTTCGATTTGTTCGAGTCTAGGTCGCGACGGTGGCGACGCGCCGCAGCCCCGCCCGGAACTAAACGCATTAGCCATCCACCGCTGAGCAGTAATTTGTTGAATTTATTACCAACGTTTAATGGCTTATCAATCGCATGTGATATATCGAATAATCAGACCTGTGATTTCCGAGTATCGAGACGTATTTTGAGCGCGGCAAAGGGAATACGTTTTAAAAAAAAACAAGTTCAAGGTTTACGCTTTAGCTCTAATAATTTAAAATTACGAAATTCGAATGTAACGTACCAAATTTGAATGGTAATGTGACGTGAGCCACAGTAACAAAATACTGACCGACGTAATACAAAATGACTTAGGTACATCTGGCCTCTCATTCATATTTCGAACAATACCGAATCAGTATCGATTTTTTATGAATGTATCGGTAGAAGTAAACATGATTTAGAGTACACGCGCGTGTTCCGCTCAGGTGGCCTCACGGCGCATCTGCTTATTGTTAATAACGTATTGTTGACCCTCTGTCATAACGCGACTGTGGCGGGACGAGAACATTTACAGATGTTCGAAATTTGAATACCTATTTTTTTTTAAATATCAGTTAAGCAGTTCACATTGCGTTTCTTGTGTTCATTTTTCGACTTTTTTTAAATACTGTAGGTATCTACTCATAATATTTTGTATTCATTCACAAATAGACTAATATTGAAACGCATTAGTGTCGAGATCCGACAGCGCTACTTCGAAATGGATTAAGGAATTTATGTTTATTTACACCATCTTTTACATATATATGTATTTTTTATATATATTAATTAACCTGTAAATTAATATGAAAAGGCTAGAAGATCATATCGGAATTTTATACCTATATTCTTCTATAGATATGATGAGAACTAAGCTAAACATAACGTTAACAGTACAGTGCTTGGATTTATCTATATATTAATACGTGAAGCAAAAACTTTGTATCCCTTTTTACGAAAATTGCGCGGACGGAGGACTATTAAATTTTCCACACTTATAAAGAATATAGAGAAGAACTGCACAATGATAATATTTTTTTTAAATAATGCATAAAAGATACATTAAATCAATAAAGAAAACATTACACACACTATCATGTATTTGACACACACACTCTTTGTTTATTGTCAAACTTTTGTTATTGCTTAAAGTCTGTAGTCAAATTGAGAATAGGTTAGTATTATTTATCTTTAATATTACGAGTACTTGTCTATAGTGTAATCTTGGCGAAATCTGTAACAATAGGACCATAATAATGTTGAAACTTATAATTTCAATTAATTATAGTCGAATTTCCACTACTGCGGGACCACTAGTTATTAGAAAGATACAATCTTAACACTATTATACAACTGAGTCTGCTAAAGCTCACTGGCGTTTTCCAGTATTCTCAATAAGCATATTTCCTTTCAATCGTGACATTAGTCTCTGAAGCGGCCTTCTCATTTGCCGCCATAAATCGTTGCCCGAAGTAAATACGACAGGAGATAAAATCTTAAATTAATCAAAAAAAACTTAGTCCTCTAGATCTTAGCTACCTACCTACCTGCTTCCTATGTAAAGCGCTATTATAGCAATTTTGAAGTAAATATGTTTTTTTTGTATTAGAAATGCAGGTACCGACCGTTTCAATTCTTAATTCAAACAAACAACGGTGCTAAAGTACAAAAAAAACGTCTCGAAAAAACATTCATTTCCCTCGTTTAAAAAAAGAACAGGATACCCGAAACATCCTTCACGTATTAATCCTTTTTGTGCTCCAAAAAAAACATTAACCTATTCATATCAATAGCGCGATGACGAATTAAATGATACGTCCCCTAAACAACACAATGGGATCCGTTAGATGCATTAATATTACGGCAACAACACTATCCCCTTGTGTGCTGGCAACACGGGACTATTGACGGTTTTATTGTTCTAGTTTTTTTTTTCAAGCCCTGATAGCACTGGAGCGCGTTCACACGGCTGACGCTGACGCGGCTCTTTCGTTGACGCGTGTGATATATCAGTAGGTGTTTACTGCAAGAGGTCGTAAAATGAAATTGTAAATTCGATTGTTATAGGCCCTTTAAATAATATATACAAAGAGTTGATTAGGCAGATATGAATACTACACTGGTACCAAGTAGGCATTTTCTAAAAAAACGGAAAGAACAGTGGTGAAATTTATTTATGAAGTTTTACGAAAATTACGTGAGACTTTTTAAAAAGACAGGTACTTAAATTTATTTTTTATTTACATGTCAATACAAGTATTATTCAGTTGTTTGGTCCATTGGATTTTATAAAATGATTTCGAATATTTTTACCTATGTCATTAAAGGAACATCTTCGATATTCTCACACGCGCCAGTGTGAACGCATCCGTATTTTCAAATGTCACGGTTCATTCATCGCCTCCGCGAATAATAAACGAATAACATTCTTTTTTTGAAATTGGAGCATGACGAAGAAAAACAATAATATTTTTAAGTTTCGAACGTTTTCGAAGCAAATCCGGCGTATTTTCATTACGACTACGTCGATTCTCAGGGGAAAATAGTTTGTGTGACTTTTTGGCGGGAACACAAAGAGCAATATCCTATGATTAGTATTATTTTATTAAATTTAGTCTTTCGACGTTGTCTGTGACTCCAAATCATTATATAGCCATTACTTAGATCTCGTCTATGTATGTAAATAACTTCACGATGCAATTGAATAGTAAATTGTACTGGTGTAAGTAGGTACCGAAATAATATTAGTCTATTATTAAAAGGACTAGATTGTTTTTTAACTGACTTCAAAAAAGGAGGGGTCCTCAATTCGACTGTATGTTTTTTTTATGTTTGTTACCTCATAACTTTTGACTGGGTGAATCGATTTTGATGATTTTTTTTATTAGAAAGCTGACGCTTCCCGTGTGGTCCCATTTCAATTTAGTCCAGTTCTGATAGTGGTATCCACGAGAAAACCATATAAGACTTAAATTTGCATTAAGTACGTGCGCGACAAATAGATGAATAACTCAATATCACGCCAACCGATTTCGATGATTATTGTTTTTAGTGTATATGAATATTTTTTTTGAATACCTTTTTTTTCTATTTGAAGTCGGCTTTTGTTCAAGCATGTGTTTATAATACACAAAGGTTTTTTTTATTGTGTGTGTACGTGCGTTCGTGTGCGTTTTTATAGTAAGCTATTAGAAATGTTTACAATTCTGGTTCGTTCTTCGCTTAAAAGGTAGGTACCTACCTACTCTGGAAGAGATTTAGTTTCGAACTAAGCAGCAATTTTTACGTTTTTCATTTATTTCTTTAATAAATATGAATGTTAGCGAATAAGTAAAATGAACTATAAATTTGATTTTTATTGAACCACCTTTTGTAGACTCGAATTGTGTATTATCTAATACCTACTGTTCTAAACGAAATTATTGAGCGTTCTGAAAAATCATCATTAGGTTAATATAAGCACTAATAAGTATTTTTTGTTGAAAAGATCACTCAATGAAATATGTATAATTACTTGTCGTTTCGGGCGCATTAATATTTCACTGAATTAAGTGTTTCCTGTCTACCCCGAGGGGCAAAGGTGTGAGGACATGAAACTGAAATTAAAAATTCTTGGGAAGTCAGATTTTTACACCTAAACGTTTACAATCGATCATTATGTAATAATATTTTTAAAAAAATGTCGATTTTTAAAACTACCTAACAAACCAAAGTTATGGTAATATTCAATTGATTAGTCTGACAACTCGTAACACGGGAGTATATCCTTCTTACACGGCCACACCGCCCGCGGCCGACGCAACGCGCATAATTACAGAGATCACATTTACAAATGTAAATGTACTCGAATGTACTCCGGCCATAAATCATGGCGCGGTCATCAGCCGCCCGCGGGTTTTAAGTTCCAAAAACGATCGACCTCTACCGCAACCGAGTTTGATACTTCAAAGAGATCTACTTAAATCGGTTATATTTGTTAAGTCCAGTATCATAAGACCTCTAACTGGGTTGGCTGAAGTTTCAAGCGTAGCTCCAAGTATGATGGTATTGTGTGATTGTAATAAGTGTAGCAGCGGACATTGTGCGTTCGTTTTTTAAATCGCTGTGAACAAATCTGACAGCTGCGTAATGTTGCCATGTGCGTGGATGATGTGGGGCTTAGCTTTTAAATGTATACGATAGTTATGTGCCTACCTTTTACAATGATAATAAATAAAAATCGAATGAAACTCATTCAAATGTAGGTACGATACTGGTGCTAATGATTTTCTACCGTGAATTAGCTTTATTTTAAGCCTTTCTGTATCTATACATAATATAAATAAAATTGGAGTGTCTGTTTCTAATATTGAAATAGCCTCTTTTTACTACATGCATATGAATATATATACGGTACATACACCAAAATAACATTTTTTACAATTTTTGTCTGTCTGTCTGTTTGTTCCGGCTAATCTCTGGAACGGCTGGACCGATTTTGCCGGGACTTTCACTGATATGTAGCTGATGACATAAGGAGTAACTTAGGCTACTTTTTTAGACTAGCTTCGCCCCACGGCTTCACCCGCGGTACGACAATAATCGCAGATAACATCGCGGGACTCAGCTATCAATAATATTTTGTTATGTTTCCGAAGCGAAGCGAGGGCGGGTCGCTAGTAATATAATATTTTTAAAGCTGGTTAATGAAAAACACTGTAATGTCGTCGCGAAGGTCGTTCTTGGATGATGAAGAGCAGATACCTATTCTTCAAGCAAACAGATAAATACATAAATAGCGGATAGCTAACTACATAATTAGATTTACAATTTTTTTTAAGGATGAGATTTCAATTTGACAATCTAAAACGACTTTACGCTTCTTTTATGTGACGATTCGTTAATAGTACATATTCCGTGTATTATGACGTCATATTCCCGCAACTGTCAGCGAACGTTGTCCAGTATATCGTGACCCGGCGCTATCGATGTGTTCGAGGAAATTGTTCCTTATCTCCACATCAAAACGCTTACACGTATCGATTAGAAGTTTATCTGATTGATTTATTGGGATTTTAAATTGCAGAACAGAAATGTTTTAAGTCTTAAAATGATTTTCTGCTCGGGCGGACTAGGTCGCATCTGGCGGTAAGTGGGTACCGGATAGATATCACAACGTGGATCATGGCATCTTGAAACACGAGGAAAAAATCTCGGTTGTATAGTATAACGACTGTTTCGCCCTTAGAACCGGAGATCTGACTGCTTCGCCGCAAAAATAGGCGGGGTTGTGGTTTCTATCCGTTTGGGCTCACAAGACGCCTTATCACCAATAAATGAGCAACTAGTTTGAGTATACTTATATCCCATATAGGTAATCGCATTTTATCCGGTCACCATCCTCGTCAAACCCGTCGCTTGCGATGAAGGGCTCGACGAGCGAATTATGCCATAGATACAGCCCACTGAGTTTCTCTCCGGATCTTCTCAGTGGGTCGCGTTTCCGATCCGGTGGTAGATTCTGCGAAGCACTGCTCTTGCTAGGGTCAGTGTTAGCAACACTCCGGTTTGAGCCCTTTAAGCTCACCTACACGTTAGGGCGAAGCTGATATAGCCTCTCAAAGCTATGAGCATAAACAGAAAAAAAGCATTTTATCAAATAAACTATGTATAACGTTTCAGAACATAGTATCTTAACAATTCCCTATCTAATCGCTTGAAACCTCGAAGGATTTATTCCATCGTCACTGGACTGGTAGCGGGCTCACAGGTCTCAGCTTGAAATACTTTACTAATATCTGCCCTAGCAAGGGCAGTGCTTCGCTCAATCTACCATCGAATTAGAATCGCGACCCGCTGAGAAGATCCGGCGAGAAACTATGTGGGTTGTATCTGTTGGTGAGGTAGGACGTCGCTTGGAGGTTGAACGCTCTTCGTTGCTTATTAGACCAAAACGGTGACCAGTTCTTGGAATGCCCAGAGAATTGTTCGGGAAGATCCAATATGACACGTTTAGGCCTAGCATTCGAACAATGTCACGGCCGCCTTATCCTTATCATTAAGTGCATCATCTTACCTACAATTAAAATGGCATCAACTTTAAAAAACTTCTAACTTAAAACCTAATACGGACTGTTTTGGCTAACACTCCACATAATTACAGCGAAAAAATAAAAAAGTTATTCGATATTTGGCAACACCAAAAAACGTAACAGGGTTGTCTTATAGAAAATGTATATGTGTCAATTGTCAAATCAAAAATAATGTGTTCTAAATACAAAAATTTAAAACAATTTAAAATCTTTTGAGGTAGATAGGTATAGGTGGACTGTTTAGTTGTGAGCACGTTATAGACACGGTCGCCGGCGCGGCCCCAAAAACAGCGTAATGAGCTCGCAGTTTCGCTCGCACGTTCCTGTACTTTTTATTTGCTCCAATCAATTCTAAAACGAGGGGCCATCGACGAAGTAATGTTTGGAAGTGCGATCGACCGGAATACAAAATGGCCGCCGACTTTTAATTGTACCTTTCAATCTGTGGCTTGTGATTACATTTTTTATTGTTGTTCACATTTATGTGTTCGATACGTGAAAACGTACCGGAGAAAAGACTTAGCCGTGAAAATATAATTTCATGAACGTCTATTTGTAACTCATATTTTTATGCCTAATATGTGAGTATCAATTCATTTGGCAGGAAAAACTTTTTCAAGCTAGTAATTATTAATCACACTACCTAACTATTACTATAGAATTCAATTATATTAGCATTAACAAGTTTTATTTTATTATTAGCATTAGTTTTATTGTATTAATGTTTCTTAAGTCAAATTATACTAGTGCTGTAAAATGTAACGATATGATTCTCTCAGATTTTAGAAATATTCCAAATAGTCCATTGAACTCTTCTCGTTTAATTCCATAATAAATTTCACTTCATTTCATTGTAGGGTCACCAGTGCAATCAGGTTTGATCAACGCCACGCTAAGACTGTGTCACTCCTCGACTTACGCGTACTTTTTTTTTTTGGTCAGGACGAAATCGCCAGACTTCCGCCCTCCACTGGGGATAGAGGGCGGAGCATGTCAGAGTCGAACTGACTAAAACCTCCTGTCGCTCAACAACCAACGTCCAAACCTCGCATGAGACAGAACTCATGAAGAGGCAAAGGGGGGAAAGTGAAGCGTTTAGTGCGGAGCACATCTCTCCCATCACCCTCCCCCTCGGGACGCCGGACTGGCGGTCGTCGGCGCCACGACCACCAGCCCTCTCGGTCGGCAGGCTATCCGAAGCCCGCCTAGATGGCGCCGGTTAGAGTGAGCTATCCTACGGAATACCCCGCTGGACCAGAACCAGCGTGGGTCGAGGATAGCCGGCCTTCCATCACCCGGATGCTCTTGCGTAAAACGCGTGCAGAGCAGCTTGCACGTCGTCTTCTTAGGCCCCCCTCGCCGGTCCCCAGACCGACATGTGAGGGGGGACCCGAAACACTTAGAGGGCCAGGGCTTGGGCGAGATCCGCCTCCCTGGCCCCCGCTCGACGGCGGCGGGATTGTGCGTCTCTCATGCGCCCCGCCGCCTCCTTCTGCGAGATGGTGCACTCGCAGAAGTCGAGCATCGCCTTCCACGACTCGTCGTCGCCGAGCATCGATGCCACAACACTCGGCAACGACAAGTCGTTTCCTACTTTTGCGACGAGGACACGGCGCCACCCCTCCCATGCGGGGCAGGCGACGAGCGTATGCTCTGCCGTGTCCAAGTCGCAATCACAATGGTGACACTCTGCCGTCGGCTTGGCTCTGATCCGGTGCAGGAACTCACCGAAGCAACCATGCCCAGTGAGCACCTGCGTGAGCCGGAAAGTGAGGCGTCCTCTGTCACGATTCACCCAATCCACAAGGACCGGGCGAATCGCCTCGACGGTCCTACGACCGGCCGAAGGATCAGCCAGCCGTCTGGACCATGACTCCAGTACGGACCGCCCAGATTGGGCCCTCCGCGCTCTGACCACACTGTGGCTGGGACGCGCCACGCTCCGGGCGCGAAGGTCAGCCCGCCACTGATAGTCAGCGGCGAGCGCCTCCGCTTCTAGAGCCCAAGGCGGCGTCCCAGCCAGTACACACGCCGCCTCAAAGGAGATGGTGCGATAACCACGGATGACCCTGACCGCGATGGTGCGTTGCGGCCGTTGCAGCAGCTTCGCCACCCCCGCGGCCAGGGACTGGCCCCACACAGGCGCCCCGTATAGGGCCATTGATCGCACCACCCCCGTATAGAGACGGCGCGTCACCTGGTCAGGCCCCCCGACGTTGGGCAGAAGCCGGCTTAACGCGCCGGCCACCCCCAACAAACGAGGGACCAGGTGCTGAAAGTGAGCACGGAAGGTCCAACGACTGTCCAGAATGAGGCCGAGGTACTTCAACTGCACCCCGACCCCAATCCGGACGCCTCCAACCACGATATGGGCATCGACAGGTGGCACTCTCCGGGGCCTGTGGAACCACATGGCCTCGGATTTACTGAGTGCCACGTCGAGGCCCAATCTCCTGATTTTGCCGACGACATGCGCCACTCCAGCGGTAGCAAGACGGGCAGACTCAGCAAAACTCCCCCCCGGGCCACGACCAACGTGTCGTCTGCGTAACAGATTACGCTTAGGCCCGGGAGGAGGGCACCCCTCAGTACCCAGTCATACCCGATATTCCACAAAAGGGGGCCGAGCACCGACCCCTGTGGAACACCGCGCACGACCGGGAACCGGTGCACGATCCCACCGTGTCCGGTACACGTGACCGATCTGTCCTCCAAGTAGGAACCCATCAGCCGGTGAAGGTAGGGGGGCACTCCGTGCCGTTCCAGCGCCCCCCCTATCACGGACCAGGGCAGGGTGTTAAATGCATTGGCGATATCGAGTGACACCGCCAAAGCCACCCCACCCCTGGAGACGGCCTCCTCCGAGAGGGCCCGCACGCGAAGGATCGCGTCTACCGTTGAGCGGCCCTCTCGGAAGCCATACTGCTCCGCCGACAGATCGGGTCCCACCCTGACCAGATGCTGGATGATGCGGGCCGCCAGAATGCGTTCCAGCAGCTTGCCCACCTCATCCAGCAACACGATGGTGACTTACGCGTACTACCTTACTTTGTTGCGATCTATTGATTTTGTCTATTTCTAATTTTGTGTTTGAACTTGCGACTGCTTTATCTGTGCCTTCTGTTCTCCGTAATTTCTCCTTCTTCTAAATATTGCTGTACTGTCTGTGATTGGAAATAAACTGTCCATCCAATTACGGACTGCTTATTGTGCCGCCCGAGACTGGTGACCCTACATCAACCACCTCAACGACCACCAAATTCATTACTTTCATTTCAGTTTTCATACAACAAACATAGCTTGAAATGTAAAAAATATGGATGAATGGGATACGTTTCCTTTGCCTGTGTAATGGTCGAAAATACTTTAAACAGTTCCATAGAATACCGTAAAATGGGGCGATTAGGAACAAATTCCAACTTTATGAGCAATTTTAAGGTAGTTGTTGATGTATATAATGCTATATCAGGATCAAAATGATTGAGTCTTGGGGGCATCTTTGTTGTCTAATTTAAAATTATGCAACTAGCATTCCAGTTTAAGCAAAAAATGTAAAAATAGGTGTAATCCCTATTTACCCGAAAATTGCGGTTAATTGGGACGAAATGAGAAATTTGCTAGGGTTGGCACTACTTTTATTTTTATATATAGTTTTAATTTATTTATTTATTTAGTTGCACCAACAAAGTGATAATCAATAAAAAAAATTGAAAAACTGACAAAATTACATGGCAGACATCACCTCAATTATAGGTGCAATCGACAGTGCATTACAAAATATATATATACAGTGTAACCGTTTCTAAGAAAGCTCACTGTATATATATTCTAAGGAAAGAAGACCTAGGAAGTGGGCGTGGCCTGCTGACGTAATACAGCAGCGACTTCAGACTGGTCGGAGTTGAAGAGGGGAGTTGAGGACACCACTAACATATTGCCTCGTTCACGGTCTCTTTCTGATCTCGGCACCAGGGATAGACGGACGTTGTACATTCGCGTGTCAACTTAGTTACCCACATTTTGTCATTAGTGTTTAAAATCAATAATTGTTGAAAGTTGTATTTTGTATTGTTCTAATTATATTTTTTTAATATTTGAGTCGTGATTTCTAATTTCAGAAGTGGGATTCCTATTCCATTATCTGCCTTGGCTTTCCTGACCGTTCTACTTTAGTTTTGTCGATTTTTGTGTTTGACAAAAGAATTGTGAAATTTTATTTTTGTAAATATGTCTGATCGAAGTAAGCGTAGGAAGCGCGAGCGTGATCGTACACCTATCCCTGGTATGGAGAAGCGACTTCAAAAGATTTTGGATCGTTTAGACACTTTAGAAAGTTACAGGTTTCGCAATGATACTGAAGGTAGTACGACAACGCCGAGTGCGCGGTGGGCGCATGACGGCGCCATCGCGGCGGCAGCTGTCGCGTCTGGTGAGCCGCCTGCACCAATTGCTGTTTCAACAAACGTCGAGTCGTCCGATGCAAGTTTGAATTTATCCGTGCCGTGCTCGAGTGCATCGATCAACGGTTCGGGTACGGGGGTATTGAATGAGGTGGCTGAGAAAATTGCTAATGCGATTGGTGCAATTCCGGTAAGATCGAATCATATTTTTGTGTCGAGTTTCGATCCCTCTTTGCACGATTTTAATTTATGGTGTCATGAAGTAGACCATCTAAAACAAACTAATAGATGGGACGATCTTGAGTGCTTAGCGAGGGTAGGCAATTGTTTAAAAGGTGACGCTAAGTTATGGTTGAATGAGTGGGTAAGTAATGACCGTAGTTGGTCAAATTTCAAGCGCGAGTTTAAGACTTTGTGTCCCAAGCTGTTAGACATCGCCAATATTTTGTTCGACATTATGAAATCGGACTCTGATAACTACCCTACATATGCCGAATATGCAAGGCGTTCGCTTCTGCGGTTACGTATTGTGAACGGATTGAGTGACGAGTTAATTGCGGCAATAGTGATCCGTGGCATAACTGACACTCAAATTCGAGCCGCTGCCACTAACGCCAAGTTACTGCCTGATGATTTGGTTAATTTTCTATTTATTTATACAAAGCCCACTAGAATCACATCCGTTTGTTCAACCGATTTAATTTATAAGACTGCTACGAGAAAACGAGAACATGTCGTCACGAAAATTAAATGTTTTTCATGCTGAGCTTTTGGTCATAAACAGATGACGTGTCCCAAGAGTGTAAAGCTAGATAGAACTAACGCTAATAATCACCTTTAGTAGCAACAAATTCGGATAAACTCTCACAGAGAGCCGAGACGTGTTCTTTTTGCAAGAAGGTTGGTCACAAGGTTGATGATTGTTTTTCAAAACAACGTGCCGAGTTTCGCGGCAACTCTAACTAATAATTATAAACAGGATGACATTGCTACCGCGGTTACTCAAGGTGTTTCCGTAGATATCCTCATAGATAGTGGGTGGACTATTTCATTGATTTCTGAGTCTGTGAATTTGAATTTGACGTGTCATTGTCGTCAAAAACAATTACCGAGGGCTTGTAAACGCTCCGCGAGGTCCTTGCAACTCTGGCGGGTTTTTCCATCAACCTGAAAGTGTAAATTTCTCACGACTGAGGTGGAGTATTTGAGTAGGACAATCAGTAATGGTCAGGTGAAGCCGAGCGAACACAAGGTTGAAGCTCTAGTCAATGCACGAGTACCGAGCAATGTAAAAGAGGTAAGACAGTTTTAGGTCTCTCGGGACATTTTAGGCGTCATATCTCCGGCTAATCAGTTCAAGCGGCTCCGGCTCCGGCTAATCTAACTCGCAAAAAGTGTACATTTCATTTGGGGTGAAGATAAAGAAAGAGTTTGAAAGGTCATTGAGCGATTAACCAGTGAGCCGGTTGTTTCTTCAAGACTATGACTTTGAGCTTGAATATCGTAAGGGGACCGCGCTATCCCATGCAGACTACTTTAGCCGAAATGCAGTCAATGTTTATGAGATACCTAAACCTTTAAATTGGGCTCAGATAGCGCAGGCCGCTGATGATGAAACATAAAATTTGCTACAAAAGTTGTGACAGATTCGAATGAGTTCAAATATATAGTTCTAATAGATGTGTTACAAAGTATTGTCTCATGTATCCCATTCACAGACAAGATGCGACGGAGTTAAAGAAAACTTTTGAAATGGCAATGTCTCTTTGTAGTCCTTCAAAATTAGGGGTCGGATGTATGAAAGTAACACCTTTGTTAATTAGATTAAAGAATTATGTTGTAAATATACATCTCATTACACCTGAAATGCACCAAAGTAGTGGTCAAGCTGAGCACTACTGCTGAACTGTAATGAATATGATTCGGGTCGAGTCTATCTTTAGACGAGAACATTGTTCTGACATTATAATATGAAAGATACAGCTCACTTTGAACATTACTGTGCAGAAATCAACCAAATATTCACCTTTGTATTTGTTAGTTGGCAGTGAGAGTGCAACGCCTGTCATACGATCCCTGGTGCGCGATGTGGCTCTGGTGGCATCGAGTCCTAATCGTGAATTCCTACGTGAACTCGCCCGACAACAAGCTTCAAACTCGCTGGATCAGAACCGTACTCGTCAGGACGCTTATGTTAACAAGCGCCGCAATACAGTGCGCTCCTTTCAAAATGGAGATCTGGTGTTCGTGCGTAAGACAAGCCAAGCTACGGGCAAGTTGGACTCAGGAATGCGAGGGCCAAGTCACTGGCTCCTATGGCAATACAACGCAGGCGGCCGCAGAGTATATAATTCTATGGCGCGGCGAGTGGACACCAGATGTGTGCACTGCATTCTCTGAAAGTGAGTATAGGTTTGTAGTGTTGTAATGTATTTGTGTAACCTGAGGGCTCTACACTCATACAGCGAGCATCCCGAGGGCTCTGCTCTACAGACACTGCAAGCTCCATGTTCTTATGGTATTTGTTCGTAGTGTTGTAATGTATTTGTGCATCCTGAGGGCTCTGCACTCTTACAGCGAGCATCCTGAGGGCTCTGCTCTACAGACACTGCAAGCTCCATGTTCTTATGGTATTTGTTCGTAGTGTTGTAATGTATTTGTGCATCCTGAGGGCTCTGCACTCTTACAGCGAGCATCCTGAGGGCTCTGCTCTACAGACACTGTGTGATGTGTTGTAATGTATTTGTGTAACCTGAGGGCTCTGCACACTTACAGCGAGCATCCTGAGGGCTCTGCTCTACAGACACTGTGATGTGTTGTAATGTATTTGTGTAACCTGAGGGCTCTGCACTCTTACAGCGAGCATCCTGAGGGCTCTGCTCTACAGACACTGTGTGATGTGTTGTAATGTATTTGTGTAACCTGAGGGCTCTGCACTCTTACAGCGAGCATCCTGACGGCTCTGCTCTACAGACACTGTGATGCGTACTCGTGTAGTCCTGAGGGCTCTGCACTGTACGAGGACATTGAACAATCCGGCTCTGTTCGATGTTGTGTATGTGAAGGCCATCCTGAATGGTAAGCCTCCACGGTAGTATGGTGCAAAGTGAGCGCTCTGCACCAGTACTAGAGGACTACCTGATCAGTACTCCTCTGTTGTGTATCCTGAGGGCAATGCACAACGGGCATCCTGAGGGCTCTGCCACGCTCACAAAAAGGTGACTGTGGTCATCTTGGTTATTCTCGAGAGCTCTGACCGAAGATGCCAGAAGTATACGTGTCACCTCTTACTTTCGATATCCTAGTTCTCGGTTGCTAAACGAATCGAAACATGTCTTACAGGTGACGAGCATCCAGTTAGTGAGGCAATTGATCATGCTGAAGCTGTTGAAGATCCATTCTCCGACTCTGATCGAATAACGGGCGAGGACGCACCGCCGTCAGGAGAGGCCGTCTAAGGAAAGAAGACCTAGGAAGTGGGCGTGGCCTGCTGACGTAATACAGCAGCGACTTCAGACTGGTCGGAGTTGAAGAGGGGAGTTGAGGACACCACTAACATATTGCCTCGTTCACGGTCTCTTTCTGATCTCGGCACCAGGGATAGACGGACGTTGTACATTCGCGTGTCAACTTAGTTACCCACATTTTGTCATTAGTGTTTAAAATCAATAATTGTTGAAAGTTGTATTTTGTATTGTTCTAATTATATTTTTTTAATATTTGAGTCGTGATTTCTAATTATATATATACATTGAGCTTTCTTAGAAACGGCCCACCCGGTGTTAAGTGGTTACTGGAACCCATGGACATCTATAACGTAAATGCGCCACCCACCTTGAGATATAAGTTCTAACATATCAGTATAGTTACAAAGGCTGCCCCACCCTTCAAACCGAAACGCATTACTGCTTCACGGCAGAAATAGGCAGGGCGGTGGTACCTACCCGCGCGGACTCACAAGAAGTCCTACCACCAGTATTAAAGTATTGTATTAATATTGTGTTTATATTTCTCCGTTCTTGGTAAGTACTTAGGGGCTGATATTTCTATCTGGGTTAAGAGATTAGGTGATTAGGTAGGTAGATTAGGTTATTCCATGGATTAATCAGATGAATACCCCCACTCTGAATAAATATTAAATTTTTTATTATGTATTACTTAGACATTTTTGTCCACCTTGAGATTTCATTGATCTTATTACATGTCTGTGCAAAATCGACTTACTTATATTAAACTAGCGACCCGCCCTCGCTTCGCTTCGGAAACATTAAAACACACATGAAACCAAAAAAAAAAAATAAAAAAAAATAAAAAAAAGTAGCCTATGTTCATCAGGGACAATGTCGGCTTCTAATGGAAAAATAATTTTTCAAATCGGTCCAGTAGTTCCGGAGCCTATTCGAAACAAACAAATAAACAAACAAATCTTTCCTCTTTATAATATTAGTATAGATAGTATAGATTGCTTATCTATTTCAACTAAAGACTTATTCCCAATTTCACTTCGAATAAACCAGATTTTTACCAACAAATTTAAAAAATATTGTTATAACTACATAGACAACCCTACAAACCTGTACCTATTTATACTTAGGTC
Organism: Bombyx mori; assembly: GCF_030269925.1. Classification (NCBI taxonomy): domain Eukaryota; kingdom Metazoa; phylum Arthropoda; class Insecta; order Lepidoptera; family Bombycidae; genus Bombyx; species Bombyx mori. The sequence goes on along the minus strand of NC_085127.1, from coordinate 10,567,085 downwards.
GTTTCCATTTCACGTATTCTCATCCCAATTGACCCCTTTTTCGTTGTTATTTGTACCTAAGACGTCCCCAATATCCCCAAAAACAACAGATTTTTACATGTATTTTTATTTAATCAAATACATTAAAACCAATAACAACTGAGACTTACCTTTAATATATATGCTGGTTCAAACACTAAATAACGTTTATAAATCATAGTCGTCTTCTATTATTATCAAATAAATAAAAGGGAGCAAAGTTTCTAGCACTAAAATAATTACCACCACAGGAAGTTAATTTGAAACGCGATTTTTTATAAGTTAGCAGCTATTATCATGCATATTCAGAGTTGTTTTGTGAACTTTCAACATTCTACTATTAAACTACAAAAAATGGAAGATTTTGCAACGAATGTAAAACTTATATTGAGCGTCGAAAGATTTTCCCGGTTTTTTCCCGATTCGCCTCTCAATCCCTAATCGCCCCATTTTACCGGTACACGGAAGATAATAAGTACGACATAAACTACAGATCTACAAAGTAACTTATGAAAAGGGTTCAGAATAAAGCAACACTAACTAAAACTTTAAACATCAACGAAGAGCCGATATTTTCCGCTAAATTGTCCGCTTGCAAGCAATTTATAGCGACAATGAGCGACAATAAAGCAATTTAGGGCGACAGCCGACAAGCGACGTTGACGCTGATTAATTGGCGCCGGTGTCGCGATGTCGCCGCGCGTGTGAACTCGACCTTATGACGGTAATGACATTTTCAAATAGGCTTCATTGAAATATTCGACTTTAGAACTGACGTGTAATTTGATAGTGTTTTATTTCTAAGCTACGTCATCGTACCGACTAAAGTTGAAATTCAAATGTCGTCTTTTTTTAAAGGGATTTTATGACCTGGTAACTAAGACCGTTAAGTCATGTCTTAGGTATTTAAATTTATATTCTTATTTTTATGAAAAATGATAATATGGAGACATTATTCAACTGGGATGAAATGAAATGAAATGAGAAGAGATGATATAGGATGAAATATAATCTTAGTAAAATGGTGGTCATTTACTGAGATTTTTTCAGTAGACTTCTTGGAGGATCCCGAGAAGTTACGTCCAGCGGCTTTGTTTCATTTTCGCACATTTAATAAACCACCTTACACATTTAAACCTGAAGAAACACCTAAATAGACAAATTAAGCAAATCACACAACTTTACTCCTCGCGTTTCCGCCAAAAAGAGCAAAGACATTTTAAAAAAAAACGCCCAGCCGTGAACACACTACATTCATAATTATAAAATGTACAAATAATGTATTGTAACTTCCAAGACATTAATTTAGATATTTGTGTGATTCGATTTTGACAGCTTTAGCTTTAGCCGTTCGGAGCTTATAAAACTTGAAAATTTCTCGAAGCTTCGTTAGTTGTACTTGTTTCTTTTTTTTATTTATTTATCCCGTCTACTGCTAAATAGTCAAAATCGCTCATGGAAATTAACAACGCTAGGGGCTCAGCCAATCTACCATCCGAATTAATTAATTCTTATAATGTATATATCTATATATAATTATTTTTTTCCTATCTACGCTGATAGCTTTGAGAGGCTATATCAGAGTTACCGGACGAGTAGGTGAGCTCACGGGGCTCAAACTTGACGAAGTTTCTAACACGGGCCCTAGCAAGAGCAAGGCTTTGCGGAATCTACCACCGGATCGGAAACGCGGCCCACTGAGAAGATCCGGCGAGAAACTCAGTAAGTATAATTAAATATTCAATTCATTGGTGTTTTACTGATCATTTTGACGTTAAGTAAAGAAATAAGCAATGTCTATAGACTTTTGACTTTTATTTTTCGTTACAGTTTTCGATTCGTTCACGCACACATCTAAACAATTACAAGTATATACTAAACTTCCTTCAGAATTTTATTTTAAAGAGACAATTGTATATCTTGTTTGTTTACATTTAAAAAGAAATGATCATCGTCGCGATCGCCGCCGGGTGTCCTCTGTTATCGCATTATGATAATATGCAAAAGCGGAAAATTACTGTGCGGACACACTCTGTAATTATTACGAGGACGATGCCTGTGTTGCCAGAAATATAAAAACAAACGAGAATCAATAGATTTTTAGGCGCAAATTATGCTTATCGATTTCCGAGAAAATCAGATGGGATTACGTAATATTTGTTTGCATTACTTTGCAAATTAAACTTCGACCTCATGTCTCAAGGTGTGATGTCTATGGGCTTAGTGAACCACGTACTTCTAATGAATAGAAAAATTAATAACTGTAAAATATAATACAATTTTTTTTTTTGAGTTGACATCAGCGTTACATTTGTAGCTAAAATAGAATATACATATGTAGCTTTCAAAAACAAAACAAAAACACGTTTAGATGATAAAACGAATAATAATTAATTTAACCTTTTTTACGATACGATACTGGTTAAAATATTAGAGCGAAGTTACAAAGTTATTGTATTGCCTGAAATTTGAAATTACGTTCAAAGATTCCGGTATATCGATACATACGAAAGCCACCAAAAGCGTGTTTATGAAGAAATACCAAGACATAAACGTACTGAGTGACATTTGTACGACACGGCAGCAGTAGTAGCTCTATTTTTCCAAATGGAAAGGCAAAGGTTTCGTACCATACAGCCTATCTTTTGTGTATTCTTTTTTATGAAAAATAATACGCAGCGAAATGAAATGAAGTTGATTAATTTGAAACGTTAATCAATTGACCTGAAATTAAATGAAATGAGATGAGATTATATGGTATGAAATATAATTACAAATTCAATAGTTATTTACTGAGAAATTTTCCGTGGATTCTTTTAATTTTCCCCGCATTTGTGCACTTTTACAGATACTAAGCAGTTAATAAACCACAAATATTACACATTTAAACCTGACGAAACACTAAATAGATAAAATAAAACAATTCACACAACTTCGCTCTTCGCGTTCCCGACAAAAAGTCCTGTATACAACACCACATTTTTTAAATTTGAGAATAGCCATTTCATATGTCACATGGCTAAGGTTATTCAAGTCGAGTGATACAAAAAAAAAATATTCAAAGAACACAGGTTGACAACATTAAACAAAGAGTACAGGCTGACAACATCGTAAAATGCTACGACATTCAACCACAGACAATTTCCTCGTTACAGCCAGCTTGACGCGTACTGGCTGGCTAATAGCTGTACAGTTAACACACCTATAATTTCACTTACTAATGAAGATAATTTAAAAAATAATAATGACCTTTTAACATTCCTTTTACAACTTTAGTCGTGTTTACGTGACGTTTCATTATTTTGTGACGTCACTCATTACTGTCTCGGTACTTTGCTATGATGGTCTGAGAAAAAACTTTAATAAAATATGTATAATTATCGGGAGATGTTTTGAAATTTACAAAAAAATAAGAAAATATTTACAAAAGTAGTATGCATATTCCTTGAAATGTAAATTACAAGTAAAATTTTATTCTTGACTTTTTGTATGTCTCTCACGACTGTGCCTTTAAAACGACATTAATATTTTAATCAATAAAATATTATTCTTATAACAAATTGAAAGTTGTTATGCAAAGAGATACAATCTGTGTATTTTAAATCTTATTTACATTTTATCGTTACGTATTTACGGATTGATCCTGAATCTTTGAGTGGTGCCCAAAAAAATATTAGTTCGTTAATTCGTAGTCAAAGTTTTTTTTTAATTAGGCAATCGTATTTATCTATTAATAATAACATTTTAGGTTCTGAGTCACAATTCAATAATGTGTTGCTGTAAATCATTTACATCGTCAAAGACTTTTATTTGACTAAAAGCTCTTTAAGAAATGTAATTATGAAGTAGTTTTTTCTTAAAATGTAAATCTAATAAAATAAGGAAAATTATATTTAAAATATTTAAATCACGGTCCTGGCTGCTTGATGACTTAAAAAATAAAACATTGCACAAACAGATATTTTTTTATTACGGTCTAAGACGATATAAGATCACATCACGAGGGATTCCTGTCGATTACAGACATCAGTGTTGCTATAGCGTAGTCGAGACCCACTTCGAAACGTGAGCTTAGTGCGAGTCCAGCCCACTGAGTTTCTCACCGGATCTTCTCAGTGGGTCGTGTTTCCGATCCGGTGGTAGATCCTGCGAAGCACTGCTCTTGTTAGGGTCAGTGTTAGCAACACTCCGGTTTGAGCCCCGTGAGCTCACCTACATGTTAGGGCGATGCTGAAATAGCCTTTCAAGGCTATCAGCATAGTTAGGGAAAAAAGTGCGAGTTTTTGAACGTTCTCGATAGCGTAAAAGTTAACTCAAATTTGAATGGAGTTCGCCTACGTTTGCCGCTAGGGGCGCTGTTCCAACTTCATACAAATTTGAGTTAACTTCTACGCTATCGAGAACGTTAAAAAACTCGCACTAAGCACACGGGTTTGCATAAGTCAGCTCACGATTCGCGGTGGTCAGTAGCAGTAACTTCAGTTCAGAGCCTAAGTTTTTAAGTTAATTTTAATGAGTGCGTAATTTTAAAACAATTAACTTTCAATATTCATTGGCTTCGAAACATTTGAGTGATTAATAGTTATCGTATTGAATCGTCCATTTGTCGCGTTTCAAAAGACACGATGCGTCCAAATGTCGCCTGCTCGCTCTCGACAACCGCTAATGATATTCGACAAACCGCATAATATGTCGAATTTGTACAAATTGTTCGTAATTCATGCGATAATTCCCGACAATATCGACTTTCGAATTAAGATCACGCGATATAATGGCGGGCTTTTGTGAATAAAACAGCCGGTGATACGTTCGGTTTTGTATGGCATTTAAAGCTTCTATTTAATACATTTTATGTTACTTCTTATTTGACTGGTAGCAGGGTATCTTGTGAGTCCGCACGGGTAGGTACCACCACCCTGCCTATTCCTGCCGTGAAGCAGTAATGCGTTTCGGTTTGAAGGGCAGGGCAGCCGTTGCACTATTAAAACTAAGACCTTAGAACTCTTGTATTAAGGTGGGTGACATTAAAGTTGTTGGTGTCTATGGGCTCCGGTGACCACTTAACACCAGATGGAATGTAAGCTCATCCACCCATTATAGCAATAACAAAAAATAACTTGACACATATTGCATTAAAAATATCGTTTTCTTTTTTTTATGAATACATTGGTCGTAATGCAAATAAATAATTAACTTATTGATTTCATTATGATAGTTAGGAAATTTCACTGTCATCTTAAGTGCAGTATTGTAATTCTTGCTCTTAATTGTCTACTAGTTTTCGAGTTTAAAACTATAGAAATTCTAAAGGAATGCCCAATCTATAAAAGTTTTATTAATATAATAATATGTATATATATTTTTGAAGAGTACTAATAATAGCAGAAATCTTTAATATTAAAGTTTAATCCAATGAAATATAACTAGCTTATCCGTTATGCGAACCATTACCGGGTGGGGCATTTATTTGTTTGGGTTAACTACATTCGAAAGCGAATTCATTTATATTTTCATTAATTTTATTTGATATCAACTGTCAAAAAAAATTAATTAAAATGAAAAAAAGAACCCGTTTGCTTCCTGCAAATAATATCAGCTCCATAGATAAATAAAAACTCGACGAAACTTCATTCGAAGAGCGCGCCATATTTGAGGAGCCCTCGTGCATACGAGCACCCATAGCAATTAACCCTTCGAAAGCGGCTCAGACCTTTATTAACCCTTTGCCATCCATTGTGTCAACTGTCACGAGAACTGAATTAAAAGTGGGCGGCATTATTTTTTTTTCCTACGAAATGAAATAGTCAAGGATAGGGGCCCGAGTCGCTAATCACACGGTACAAAATGACAGCCATTTAAGCATATATTTTGTTTAGTTGCAGCGGGGGACATTTTGATTTTGACGTGTGGAATTTTAAATTTCGAATGTGTTTGATCAAGGCATAAACAATATTTCAGTTTTGAAGGACTTCGAAAAATATTCAAAGATAATTCTTTTTTGATTCTAAATTTCAAATCTTAATGCGGTTTGTTTGTTTTTTTTTTAATCGTATTGTCAACACATAGACTCGGGAACTATAGATATTGGCATCGAAAACCATGATTCTGAATAGATTTCGTAAGCACGAGAATGAAATTAATTTTATTTATACATTTTTCTCGAGCCATATGCGTAAACGTCGGGTCGTGTCATGTGCGCACAATGCGTAATGACAGCTCGTGAGCACTCAGGCTTGTTCAGATCAAGTTCGTGTGTCGTGTCGATTCGGTTCATTGTGATGGCCAAAATTTATGGTCTCTCGCATGACATTGTTGGCGCAGAGGCTGAAACGCGCGGGGGAGGGGAGATTTCGTACCCTCAATAGCAACCCACAACTCGACTACACGTAGCTTCACTATATCGCTTTTCCGCATTAAAACTGGTGGTAAGACCTCATGTGAGTCCGCACGGGTAGGTACCACCACCCTGCCTATTTCTGCCGTGAAGCAGTAATGCGTTTCGGCTTGAAGGGTAGGGCAACCGTTGTAACTATACTTGAAACCTTAGAACTTATATCTCAAGGTGGGTGGCGCATTAACGTTGTAGATGTCTATGGGCTCCAGTAACCACTTAACATCAGGTGGGCTGTGAGCTCGTCCACCCATCTAAGCAATAAAAAGAAGTGTACAATATCCAAAAACTTCGAAACTGAGTATTTTTCTCATAAATACTGACAAAAGAGCGCGTAGTTAAGTTTTAGTTTTTTTTTTGAGTTTACCTATATTTTTATCTTACTCCAAAAGACAGATAATGTAACTGGTAAAAAATAAAAAATAAATGTTGTAAATATGATTAATATTAAAAATATTACATGTTAAACTTTTAAAACACTCTCCTGTAAAATAAGTAAGTTTTGCGATTATACAGTTTTAATGCAAGAAGACAACTATATGGAAATATAATAAAACTGCTCTCATCGTCCGTGATCACGAAAACTGTAAAATATACGAAGAAGCCACGAAAATAATATACCTAATGGTAAAGAAAAACGCGTATTTGAACCACATGACGTCATTTGAGGCTAAAATAAAACGACGCGCTTAAGTACAGGCATGTAGTACATATAATACCATGATAGGAATCTCATTTAGTCGTGTCATGAAAATATCTTAGAATTATAAAAAAAAATATTTACTAATTAATAATAATCATTTTAATTGTATTATAATATACGGCGATTCATTTTTATTTGAATTAAATTAAGAAAACTCACAAGTTTATTATAACCGATTGATTATCGCCATAGTTTTAACACGGTTTTATCAGCTTGATGTGTGTAACAGAATTCAACTTGATTTTCACCAATTTCAAACCATCCAATTATTTTGACAATTTGCACATTTAGAACTTTCACCTATGTTGACCACAGTTTTTATTTATTTTTTATTCCTTAGATGGGCTAACCTGGTGTTAAGTGGTTACCGGAACCCATAGACATCTACAACGTAAATGCCGCCACTCACCTTAAGATAAGAGTTCTAAGGTCTCAGTATAGTTACAACGGCTGCCCCATCCTTCAAACCGAAACGCATTAATGCTTCACGGCAGAGATAGGCAGGGTGGGGGTCCCTACCCGTGCGGACTCATAAGACGTCCTACCACCAGTAATATACTAGGCTTTAAAATAAATATTTCATTTTTTAGTTCGATTTGCTAGGAAAATATTTTTTTTATTATTAAAAAACTATATTAGTATATGGAACACACGATATTGTTAGCCTGCTTGCTATACAAGTAAATCACATCTATATAGCATCATGTAATCTGAGCAGAAGCCTCAATCGACCAAAAAGAATCACAACTTATCAATTCACGTCTCAGGGGTAAATTAAATGAGAGGCAAGTATGACGTCATCGCACAATACGCGTCCACACCCCTAACTAAAATCAACCCTTAAATAACGCAAAACGGCGTCTCAGCGTAATTTCGGATGACTGAATATGAATCGCTCCTCAAACAAAGATCGCAGGGGACGGAGCCCGGAGACGATGTTACGCAAACATCTCAATTACCATGCTTATTAATTCAGGGGGTGATTAACAATCATGGGTTTAGGTAAATTATGTGATCGCGGTTGTTGATAGTGCCTATTATAAATGTTAGTTGATTGATGGCGAGTAAATAGTACAAGCACGCTGTGGGCAGAACTCTAGTCAGACGGTCAGACCTGGTAAAGGAAGCGCTTGGTGGTAGTCTGTACCATGCGGTTCAAGCCACCCATGATCGAACACAGTGGAGGAACGTCACATATGGTCGCGATCCTCAGCAGTGAAGGAATGATATAGAAGAAGAAACGCCCTAAGCACGTCATTACGGATCCTCCCGATCCATTAACGGTGCTTTTAGGTACCTCAAGCACCGGTTACTGTCCTCGCCGAACCCGTCGCTTGGGACGTAGGGCAAGTAAATTAACTCACAGACACAGCCCATTGCGTTTTTCGTCGGATCTTCTCAATGGGTCACGTTTCCGATCTGGTGGTAGATTCTGCGAAGCACTGCTCTTGCTAGGGCCAGTGTTAGCAATACTCTGGCTTAAGCCCCGTGAGCTCACCTACACATCAAGGAGAAGCTGAAATAGCCTCTCAAGGCTATCAGCATAGGTAGGAAAAAAGAAGAAGAAACAGTATAAAATAAAAGAAAATGCTTAGAATTAAAAAACGGGTATCTTCTTCTTCCTAGCGTTTTCCCCATCTAATACGGTCCGTATTCTTGCTTAAATTCCTCCACATTGTCCGGTTTGGGTGGTATCAATTATAAAATATATATACACAAATTTAGATAGGTACGTTGCTTTGTTCAGTGTATATACGAATTCGATTTTCTGTGTAGTTTCTGTGCCATCTCCGTGCTTCTTTTTATTTGGCTTTTTATTATTATTATTTTGATTGGCTTTTTATGCAGACGAGAATACTGCCCACCTGATGGTAAGTGGTTACCGTCGTCCATGGACGTCAGCAATGCCAGGGGGACAATCAAGTCGCTGCCTACCATGCCTACTAGACATGTTGCTTAGAGTAGCAGAAATTTTTGCCCCTGGCATTGGCGTTAGATGAGCCTCGTGTGTCTACGAAGGCAATAAATTTTTTTAGTTTCTTCGCTTTTTGTATACACATAATTAAATTACTTTCACGTTTGAATCTGACCACGAAAACTGTAAAAGTATTCAAAGTTCGGCAGTAATATGATGAGAATAAAAAAAACCGGAAGATTAAACTATAAACGCGATTGTATAAAAAACTACTGTATACACTATTATTATTTTGTTCAGGTATATATAGATTATAATAGTATAATTAAGTTTATTTAGGTAATGCCCTCGTCTGCATCACTATTTGTTGAGAGATAGAGAATGCTTTGAGGATTCAGTTATGTAAGCAACCGGGACTTTAACTTCATATCTTAATACGGTTAGATTCACGTTGTGATGTCTATAGGCCATGTCAATCCTAGGCTTGTATGTCTATATCAATTAAAGAGCCCGAAATAATTGGTTCAGTTCGACAAATTTATTGTTTCTTTAAAACGAGCTCTAGGTGGAGTTAAGATGCGGCGATAAGGATTACGACGTTACCGTATCGTGTGAAACTGCACGTGAGCGTGTCGATAACAATTCAGGTGTAAACATTGTGAAGCATTAACGTATACATTGCTTCTCAAGCCGCAGTAATGTATGCCGTTAGCATTTACGGGCAACAAAAATATGTGGGTGACCAATTTGTTTTTTTTCCCTCACTTTGCTGATAGCCTTGAGAGGCTATTTCAGCTTCTCCTTGACGTTTAGATGAGCTCACGGGGCTCAAACCGGGAGTGTTGCTAACACTGGCCCTAGCAAGAGCAGTGCTTCGCTGAATCTACCACCGGATCGGAAACGCGACCTACTGAGAAAATCCGGCGAGAAACTCTTGTGAATTTGATGGCGGTAGGACCTCTTGTGAACACGGGTAGGTACCACCCCCCGCCTATTTTTGCCGTGAAGCAGTAATGCGTTTCGATTTGAAGGGTGGGGCAGCTGTTGTGACTGTAGTGAGACCTTAGAACTTATATCTCAAGATGGGTGGTGCATTTACGTTGTAGATGTCTATGGGCTCCAGTAACCACTTAACACCAGGTGGGCTGTGAGCTCGTCCACCTAAGCAATAAAAAAAAACTCAGTGGGCTGTGTCTATGATTCATAACTTACTCACATCTAGCAACTATGCAACTATATTTCAAAGTGATCCCAAACGTAATTGATATATACACGTACGTATGAGGGTAAATACAACGTCGTCGGTCGTCAAGGAGCACTAATTTGCTTTGCAAATTGAGGGTGACGCGGGCAGAAGGGTTGCTACCCCCGCCCCTATCGCGTTACCGTTTATTACGGGGACAAAATTGATTTTACGCAAGTTAGTCGGTAATCTCGGAGGCCGGACGAGCGCGTGTATTAAAATTGAAAATTTCATACATAATGATTTTATATGGGATACCTACCTAAAAAGTCATCTGTTCTATTTCCAAACTTATTTAGATGTTAATAATGTAGATAATCGCTTAAAATCACTGAAGAAATCATATTTCAACACAATTTTATTAGATTGTTCTAGATAAATATATGTATTTAACATAATCTTTCTATGTAACTTTCAATAGCATCCATACGTGTGGTTGACTTGAAAATTTGCACTCATATCAAATATGGCAAAATATTAATTATGTAATTTATTATTTAATATATTATTATTTAATGCCGTGAAGCAGTAATTTTGTAGTAAGTTTAGGTTTGAAGGGTAGGTAGGGTAATGTAAGTAGTCGTTGTAATGAAAAATGAGACTTGGAACTCATATCTCAAGGTGGGTGGGGGCATTAAAGTAGTTCATGTCATGGGCTCCAATAACCACTTAACACCAAGTGGGCCATGAACTCGTTCGACAATCGAAATAATATATATTTATCGGTGTGACCAGGTTAGGATACCACATTAAATTCAATGTATTATTATATTTAAATTAATATTGCTCTGAATGACTCGATGAGCCAAGCTGGGTCAGAATTGTTATCGCTCGGATACATCTGAATGCTACCAACCAACCTTGAGACGTTAAATGGAAATCTCAATTAGTTTAAGCTGCTCTACTTATACCAGAAACTGTTACGCGGCAGAAAGAGGTACGATTTTTTTTTTTTTTTTTTTTTTTATTGCTTAGATGTGTGGACGAGCTCACAGCCCACCTGGTGTTAAGTGGTTACTGGAGCCCATAGACATCTACAACGTAAATGCGCCACACACCTTGAGATATAGTTCTAAGGTCTCAGTATAGTCACAACGGCTGCCCCACCCTTCAAACCGAAACGCATTACTGCTTCACGGCAGAAATAGGCGGGGCGGTGGTACCTACCCGTGCGGACTCACAAGAGGTCCTACCACCAGTAATTACGCAAATTATAATTTTGCGGGTTTGATTTTTATTGCACGATGTTATTCCTTCACCGTGGAAGTCAATCGTGAACATTTATTGAGTACGTATTTCATTAGAAAAATTGGTACCCGCCAGCGAGATTCGAACACCAGTGCATCGCTCGATACGAATGCACCGGACGTCTTATCCTTTAGGCCACGACGACTTAAAACTTACCTACCCGGGCGGTTTATCCTACCGCATCAATTCACATAATTTCGTTACACCCTTTAGCAGCACAAGAGGCTATCAATAAGCATGAATTTCAATTTCCAAATCACTATTGGTTCGAATATCTCTATATTAATACGTGAAGCAAAAACTTTGTACCGCTTTTTATGAAACTTACGCGGACGGACGAGTATGAATTTTTCCACACTTACAGAAAATATAGAGAAGTAGTGCAGAATGTTAATTTTTTTTTTACTATGCATAAAAATACATTAATTCAATTAAGAAAACATTACGCACACTACGTACGTATTTGACACACCACTTAGGTATAAGTCTTACTTACTACTTATACTCTTTTTATTTATTGCTTAGATGGGTGGACGAGCTCACAGCCCACCTGATGTTAAGTGGTTACTGGAGCCCATAGACGTCTACAACGTAAATGCGCCATCCACCTTGAGATATAATTTCTAAGGTCTCAGTATAGTTACAACGGCTGCCCCACCCTTCAAACCGAAACGCATTACTGCTTCACGGCAGAAATAGGCAGGGTGGTGGTACCCACCCGCACGGACTCACAAGAGATCCTGCTACCAGTGAAACCAGTTTTATTGTCAAGCTATGGTTATTGCTTACAGTCTCTACTAAAATTAATAATAGACTGATATTGTTTGTTTTTAATATTATTTATAGCATAGCCTTGGCGAAATCTGTGATTATAGAATTTAACGTAATTTAGAGTGTTTTTTTTCTTTTTGTAACCGTAATAGCAGATTCCGTAACCGATCTTAATTATGAACGTGCCACACTTCCTGTTACAAATCACAACGAAAATCCACTTCATAAAACCGGTACATTATGTTCTGAGACATAATAAAACGCCATAATTCTCGTATCGCGTGTCGAATGTCGATATTCGCAACTTTTGTATTTAGAGCCCGCGCACACCCCCGAAACACGAGAAATTCTCGGCTAATGTGAAGGCTTCGATAGGTCTAAGTTGAATGGTTTAGGGAGGACTATTGTAATAGGACCTGCTAGTGATGATAATGTTCGGATTTGTTTTTATGGGTTTGAAGTTGGTGTTCACCATTTCCTCGAGTGTTATATGAAATAGAAAGAACGACAACAAAAAAATGTTCAAAATTTTCATCCCTCTAAACTTAATGATTTTTATTATGTCAAAAACTATTATCTCCAGAACAAGATCACTAACTGAAAGTTATTGTCATCATCATCATCATTTCAGCCCATCGCCGTCCACTGCTGAACATAGCCTCTCCAATAGATTTCCAGTGCGACCGGTCCATTGCCACCTGCATCCAACGAGACCCAGCGCTTTTTACTAGCTCGTCGGTCCATCTAGTAGGTGGCCGTCCCACACTGCGCTTGCCAGTACGTGGTCGCCACTCCAGAATCTTTCTGCCCCATCGACATGAAAGCTATTGTCTAAAATAATCTTTTGAGTGCCATCGATTAGGTTTTTTTTATTGCTTAGATGTGTGGACGAGCTCACAGCTCACCTGGTGTTAAGTGATTACTGGAGCTCATAGACATCTACAACGTAAATGCAACACCCACCTCGAGATATAAGTTCTAAGGTCTCAGTATAGTTACAACGGCTGCCTCACCCTTCAAACCGAAACGCATTACTGCTTCACGGCAGAAATAGGCAGGGTGGTGGTACCTATCCATGCGGACTTAAGAGGTCCTACCACCAGTAAATTGTAGGTAATGCTATTAATGCCGAGCACACTAAGTTTTTCGCCGGATCTTCTCAGCGCATCGCAATTTCGATCTGGTGGGATATTCAGCGAAGCACTTTGCTAGGGCAGATGTTAGCAGTCTCCTTAAACAAGCTCCTTGAACTCGCCTATATGTTTGGTGAAGCTAGCACAACCCCTCGACATTACTAGCAGTAGGTGGGCACAGAAAATTCATTACTGTCGAAATTACAAGACATCTTCAATGAGACTTCGTTTTACAATCAGGAATGGGCAACGGTGCTAGTATACGTGACGTTGAACTTGAAGACATTACCAAGGAACATTCGAGAGGCTGTCACTTTTGAAGTCGTCGTGGCCTAAAAGATAAAACGTCCGGTGCATTCGTATGTAGCGATGCCCCGGTGTTCGATTCCCGCTGCCGAGCACCAATTTTTCTGATGAAATACGTACTTAACAAATGTTGACGATTGACTTCCACGGTGAAGCAATAACATCGTGTAATAAAAGTCAAACCTGCGAAATTATAATTTGCGGGTTTGATTCTTCTTCTTCTTCTATGAAAAAATCTTAAAAACTTCGGTGATAGTAAAAAAAACAAACAAACAAACAAACAAAATTATTAAATCGTTTTAATTGTGCCTATGACTCGGGATAGCGGAATAAATTAAGCTTACAATGCAATTTTATCAATTGTAACTCGGACGAATATAACATCTATATTATATTAATACGTGAAGCAAAAACTTTGTATCCCTTTTTACGAAAATTGCGCCTATGGAGGAGTATAAAATTTTCCACACGTATAGAGAATATAGAGAAGAAGTGCACAATGCTAATATTTTTTTAATATAATGCATAAAAGATACATAAAATCAATAAAAGAAAACATTACACACACTACATACCATGTATTTGACGCACACACGCATGCATACTATTTATTGTCAAACTTTTGTTCTTGACGTCTGTTGTCAAATTGAGAATAGATTAAATATCGTTTGTCTTTATTAATATTTTTTTATAGTGTAAGCCTTGGCGAAATTTGTGATTATAGAAGTATAAAATACAATCATAATAGTGTACAAACTTATTATACAATTCCAATTAATTGTAGTCGAATTTCGACTACTGCGGAACCTCTAGTAATAAATAAATACATTAAAAGATCGTGCCTTATGAATCACGAGCACAAACAAGCGCACGACAAACGACAGTGTTGTTAGCTCGATAATTATTTGCTGTAATCATTCACGAAATTATCGCATCACGATACACAACATGTACCTACGTACGATAATTTTTTTGTCATTCATGTACATATATTGCGTAAAAAGAGAAGACGAATGTGCACATAATATAGCATCTTATAAGCGTTGGAATAGAATATAAATTTGTTTGTACATTTGTACAATATTGTCGTATTCATTCAATCGACTGTGTTATGCAGAACAGATGCATCCAATAATACAATAATGTTATTTCGAATGCAAAATCTTTAAAAATGCCGAAAGTATACTACTGGAGATATAGCCCAAGAAAGGTTGATGTCAGGCAGGCTGCCGGTGGTAAAACTCATGCCGAAAACCTATGCGGCATGATAAGAGGACATACTACGGTTACCCATCGTAAAGTGGATTAGGGGTAAGAAGAAAAAGAAACACAATCTTTACAGTGGCCAAATAGATATACCAGCTAAGGGTTAGAAGAAAAATAGGTAATACGCAATCTTTACAATGGCCAAATAGCTATACCACCAGTACCACCTTTATGTTAGGATTTCTGGTACTGATATATAAACATACATATATTGTAGATATAAACCGACCAGACAAGTATTTTCATCCATCACCGATGTTGTTCAGAGAAAAGACGGGTTTCCTTTTGTCCACGGAACCGTTTTTGGATGTTCACTTATGGGACGATGACACCAGAGTAGTAAGTACAATCTAACTTTCTTTTCTTTTGTTACTTTGATGGGTGGACGAGCTCACAGCCCACCTTGTGTTAAGTGGTTACTGGAGCCCATAGACATCTACGACGTAAATATATTTAAAATGTTCTATGTTCTATGTTCTATGTTCATGTTCAATGTTCAATGTTCAATGTTCAATGTTCTATGTTCATATTTCTATGTTCATATTTCTACATTAACTAAACAATTAAAAAAAATTCAAAGCTTTTGAAATCCGCAAACTGTCATTTTTTCATCTTATTCAGAGATCAAGCAAACACATTATGCGCAAAATAAAATCAAAACTTATATTCATAGCTGAGCTTTTATTTACGATGTTTTTAATACGCCTTTATTAGCTTCAGACGTATGTATGTTTGTAACGGAATCTTTGAACAGAATTTGACCCCCTACCAAACCTCAGATTAACTCGAAATTTGGTATACTTATTAAGGACCGATGATAATACAATATAAAAGAAAAATTAAAAAATTTAAATCCAACTAAAAAATAGATTTTTTTTTTTAATAAATTTGTATTAAAAAGAGTGTAAGAAAAAAATAATTTATTGTAAAAAAGCGTTTTTTTTTGTTTTTTTTTTATTGCCTTTGTAGGCAGACGGGCATGCGGCCCGCCTGATGGTGAGTGGTTACCGTCACCCATGGACTTCAGCAATGCCAGGGGTAGAGCCAAGCCGCTGCCTACCGCGTGGGGTGCTTTTCAGGATACCTATTATCAAAATAACCCTTCTACTCATATCTGTTCATAAAATGTTTATTTATACTAATGCACCCCACGCTTTTTTTACAATAAAATCATTTTTTCTGTTAGTTTTTTTAAACTATTATTTTTTATTAAGCATGTGAGGGATGATATTGGAATAAAAAAAAGTGTGTGTGTCCGCTCCGACGCACGACTGGAGTTTACTGGATATAAAAAATTAAACGAAACAATACGAGAAATAGTTCTATATTACGACAACACGATACACTACAGATTATTAACAAATTAACGAGACACAAAACAAACGACTAACAAATATATGAAAATACAATAATGAGAGAAACGCGCGATCAGTACGAGGCTTTGTGGCGGACTGCCGGCGCATGTACTAGCATGTCACACGAAATGCGCATAACGCATTTCGTGTGACATGCTAGTACGATTTTGGTCCCCATAATTTTCATACCCCGGGCCTATATATGTAAATCGATTCTAAAGGAGTAAACTCCAAAATATTTACAAATACGTCGTCACCCGCATATCCTCTCAACGGGTTGTCAGCTCCGAACAAAAAAATGGTTCTTTACTGCATAACAGGATCCAGTGTTCGTGATTGTCACAAGAATGTGACATCTGTATTAACAGCACGGTCCGGGGAGACGTTAAATGGTAATATATAGTGTGGTGTTATTGAATTTATTGTGTGAAACATTATTTACACGCTAATGAAGCAATCAGGAGTCTTGTCATATCGTTGTGTAGATGAATAGTGTGATAAGTGTATTGTGATCAATTGTGATGAGCACAATGATGACTTGAGATTGATTTTAATGTTCGATTTAATGTGATAATGAAATTAGTAAATGATCGGTATGAATGTAATCCGGCGGAAGTATTTGTATTCGTCGAAACATCAGAAGTGGATGGCTAATATTTCAACGACAATTTTTTTTTTATGGATCATTATAAGAATCATTATAAAATCTACAATTAAATGCAATAAAATTCTGTCTGCAATTAAACGTTATTGTTCTTATGAATCTTATATACATTTCTGCCTATCCTGCGAAATTTCGGGCACATCTTTGGTTTTTCGGCATTTTTTTTCTCTAAGCAGACTAAGGGTTTCAGAAATCGTTCATTCTAGAGACACTGACAAATATCATATGCAAAAATATCTGATGATTTTAATATACGTAATCCTATAAAAAGTACCAAATAGCTGATCGTTATACAGTCTGATTAAATGCATATTCAAAACGTTTTAGAGCAAACTATGTTTATTTGAAATTTGAGATTAAGAAAACGTCTTACGAATCCAGAGTAGAAACATGTTTATATTCCAAAACATTCCAGCTCGTCGTTGTATTAACTCCAAGATTATTCCTTAGTGTTATATAAAAAAATAGTACGTTAGACAATCTGCAGCTCAACAGTTATTTGTCAGATTCTTTAGCTTTTTTTTTCCTACCTAAGCTGATAGCCTTGTGAGGCTATTTCAGCGTAACCTTAACTAGTAGGTGAGCTCACGGGACTCAAATCTGACGACGTTGCTAACAGGAACCCTAGCAAGAGCCGTGCTTCGCAGAATCTACCGCCGGATTGGATACGCGACCCACTGAGAAGATCCGGCAAGAAACTCAGTGGGCTGTGTCTATGGGTTAAATTCTTTAGTGATACAACGCGCCTAACACAGAGTTTCCAAACCTGTATGTTGCATGCATACCTCTGGGGATACGTGAGGTCCTATTGGGGCTACGTGATTATTACATTAATAATGACGAGAAAACTGAGAACTTTAAGCAGTTAACATATATAAACATTATTAAATGTACAAAATGTGGTTTAAATTTAATGTTAAAATTAATAACTCATTAAGCTAAACTACATATTTTATGTTCATCACCTGGCTAAGTTTTTATCTGTTAATAGAAACGAGACCCACTTCTAGGAGTAAATACGGTTAGTGTACCTACTAAAAAGTTTTATTTCGGGCTCTGAACAAAAAGTTTGGGAAGCACTGACCTAGTAAGCCATGAGTTCATCTAGTCGCCGGGTCCAAACGTAAATTATGAACACACAGAGATGCCTTTTTGCGACTGTTAATGGCCAAGATTCTAAGCGGTTCATTCAACATATTTGTCCAGACGGCGACTGGTCAGCGCTGGGGCAGCGGCGTGCCGGTCACTAGGGGCCCCGGATAAAAACTGCTTTAGCCCCGTAACCGCGCCTTAAGTGTGCAATTAGCGATGTAGTGTTAAAACGACCGCGGCGACACCGAGGGCCCAAATTTACACTCCCGATGCACAAAGGAGTATTGATGCGTTCCGATGCCTTTAGATACAACAGAAATGTCATTTACAATATCTCAGCTTAACTTAACGATAATTTCGGTTAAGATTCGCAATTTTCCATAATAAATTTAGGGTTTATTCGAAATAAAAATAAAATGTAAAACTATTGTTAAATATGGTGGTAGGACCTCTTGTGAGTCCGCACGGGTAGGTACCACCGCCCCGCCTATTTGCACCGTGAAGCAGTAATGCGTTTCGGTTTGAAGGGTGGGACAGCCGTTGTAACTATACTGAGACCTTAGAACTTATATCTCAAGGTGGGTGACGCATTTACGTTGTAGATGTCTATGGGCTCCGGTAACCACTTAAGAACAGGTGGGCTGTGAGCTCGTCCACTCATCTAAGCAATAAAAAAAAAATCACATTCTATAACTTAACTGGATTCCATGGCTTTTTCGCGCTTACATTTATTTGTCTGACCTATACAATTAAAATCTAAAAATATTTACATTAAATGCTATTGCTGTCACCTCAGTATAAAATTAAAAAAACACATTGCTTCCTATTTATCGAAAATAAAAAAAAAACTAGGGGAATATCTGGATTATTTGGAACTAGATGAGATTAAATTAAGTTTTGCCTATATAACAAATAATCGTAATTACATACCAAGAAACAAATGTTAAAGTAAATGAAGTTGAAGAAACAGAAAACTTTAACTGTGTAACATTCTCACAATACATAAAAACATATTAGTAGGGTATTTTGAAAAAAAAATATTGTCAGCTCTAGAAGTTATTAAGTCTTCAAAGCGGCACTACAAGGAAGACTGTCACATCACAATGCAAAATGGCTTCTTTGTCTGTTGTTGTCCTTTTTAATTCGTGACTTTTATGCGTCAAAGTGATTCAGCGGGATACAGAGCTCACAAAAACCACAAAAAAACGAACAACATCCATACACTTTACTGGCATAAGAATAAAGAGCAAAATTGGTTGTTAACAATTCAGAATATCCGTTGCATCAAAGTTGACGACAAAAACACAAGGAAAAGGGTTCGGAACTCTAATGCACATGCGACTTTTGGTGATATTGTCAACGGTGAGTCAGTTCTGATTGTCAATACAATCAGATTTTATGTGTCAATAAAACATTTTACTGCACTCAGTATACACGGGTTTTCACGTTCGCCACATTTCAAATTGAAGATATTTTGAGGAATATGGCACGACAACAGCACCGGCAATCAACATACATATACACGCATACAATGAAGGATACGACAGAGCTGTGATTACTGAATATAGTATCCAACTTCCATCACATAGTAATGGTAGTTAGATTCCTAGTTGGTATTATTTATGGGTAGTTAGTATTTTTACCGGTGGTAGGACCTCTTGTGAGTTCGCACTGGTGGGTACCACCACCCTGCCTATTTCTGCCGTGAAGCAGTAATCGGTTTGAAGGGTGGTGCAACCGTTGTGACTATAGTGAGATCTTAGAACTTTATATCTCAAGGTGGGTGGCGCATTTACGTTGTAGATGTCTATAGGCTCCAGTAACCACTTCACACCAGACGGGCTGTGAGCTCGTCCACCCATCTATGCAATAATAAAAAAGGGGTTATAATATAGTATCCAACTTCCATCACATAGTAGATTTGATTCCTAGTTGGTATTTAATACTTTTGTACTAATAGTAACTCAACGGTTGGTTCGTTCATCATCATCATCATCATTAACAGCCCACAGTCGTCCACTGCTGGACATAGGCCTCTCCCAATCCACACCACTGAGCTCGGTCTGCGGCTCTCCTCATCCACTGGTTCGTTCATTTGACCTCTATTTTATGTACATGTGTGAACGGTCGATTCGTTCTTTTTTGGGTTCGTGTACGTCTTTTAGGAGGGCATTGAAGATACAGACTGCCGCCAGTCACGTCCGCCCTTGTTCCATTTCTTTCCTTTTCGAATCCCTGGTCTTAGTCTATGTCTGGTCGTTGTAGGTCTTATGTCCTGTCAAAGAGGTTGCACGCCACGACAGTAGCTATTTCTTGTCTTTTTCTACTACAAAGCTGTAATATGTTCCTATATAGAGACAGCTACGGTCTGTGGAACACAAGCTTATTACTAAATTCAACTATTTTGTAAAATTACGCGAACAAAGTGACTCGTTTTCTTAAATAATTCTCATTACGTAATTTGTCACTGTTATTCTCATCTGCTTGTACAATTGTAATAGTATATTATGCACTTATTTTTAACTGCCTTTGTTCTTATTTTAATATAATGGTAAGTACGAAATTCACAACGAGAAAACTGTGAGATAAAATGGTGACATGTCATTAACTAACAAGACAATGGGTATGTTCGGGTAATTACAGAATTACATGCTTAGCGTTTTGTTTTGGGTTATTTTTTTATGTTTCATGTCCCGTGGAATAGTTAGTCATGTTCGGGGTATAAGAATGGTTCTCGGTGGAAGAGTTGATTGAGACGATGACGTTAAAAAATTTCAATTTAGACACGATAAGCAATGTAATGCTATTACCAATCAGCTGTATCATAAGTGGTGTGACTTCACTATACATTCCGGGTACATTAATTAAAAGCTTAATAAAACATAAAGTACTTAATGTCCATTTTAGAAATTTCATAATATTAACACGTTGACTGCCGTGTGGGTCACCGGTGTCCTACGCGGCGCACTCAAGTAATTATGTCTATTACTGTTACTAAGCGCCTCGATTGTCTAACTTAGCCTTTTTTTGTTTGTTAATGTACGTTTTAGACACTTCGGTCTCTTAGAAATAGATTTATTCTCAGTATCTTCGGACTGTCTATTGAATATTCCGGCTCCCTTAGTAAGAAGATCGAAGAGAGAAATCGACATAATTAATCCTGACGAGTTCCTAACACGAACCCTAGCAAGAGCCGTGCTTCGCCGAATCTACCACCAGATCGGAAATGCGACCCACTGAGAAGATCCAGCGAGAAACTCAGTGGGCTGTGTCTGTGGGGTTTAATTTACTCGCCAAGCCCTTCGTCGCAAGCGACAGGTTCGACGAGAACGGTGACCGGTGCTTGGTGTACCTAAAAGCACCGTTAGTGGACCGGGAGGATCCGAGGAGACGTGTTTTGGGCGACGTCGACTGTTTACTATTTGGTCCGCAGGATCGGCTATGTACCCGAAAGTGAAAAGCGACGGTATAGCAATAAATACAGCTGCATTTGCATATGTCAGGAAGGCCGCAATTGAGAATGATAAAATAATTATCTACATTATAATTTATTCGTAACTTAATATAAATTTCATTGCACCTACCACTATTTACTCTGCAAAAATATACTAAAGCCGACAAAGACAGAAACGGATTGGGAAAAAGGTTTCTGCCTTAAGAATAGTGTCAAAATATTCAAAGAACAAAAAACTATTGACGCTCACATCCAGTCTGAGGTCGACGTCTATTAGCGAGATGCGATCTGTTTGAACGCTACCGGAGTTCGCTCGGTCAATGTTGACACTAGGTCTAGAGGGTTAAGACGTATTAATGCTATTATTGTCACACAGAATAGAAGGACAAGGAAAACAAGAGAGGGAGATTTAAACGAAGACGCTATAGATTATATTATCTATCTATCCTAAAAAATCTTCAGCAAATGATCCTAATGTAAAAACGGAAAATCATTTGTGATTAGCAATACTAGGAAGGCTATATTTAAACAGTCAATTTTTAAACAAACACTTCTTTTTCAATAATATTCCAGAAAGATGGTGACGCCTTTTGAATCAGACGTAAAGCTAAAAACCCATATTGAGCAAAAAATTCATTGAAATATTTACATTATTCATTTGTTTTATTTAGTATCTTCCTTATCGCGTCGTTTTCCTCGATACTGAAGATCGTGTTTACCACGATGACAAATTAGTTGTTTAAGCCTGTTTTTTTTTGTTTTTTTTATTGCCTTTGTAGGCAGACGAGCATGCCATACCACCCGATGCTACACCCCCACCCGATGGTAAGTGATCACCGTCGGTCATCGACGTCAGCAATGCCAGGGGCAGAGCCAAGACGCTGTCTACCATTGAGTACTCTCCGCAAGCCTCGTTTGAAGAAGGACATGTCATAGCGCTCGGAAAACACCGTGGAGGGGAGTTCATTCCAAGTTCATTCTTGACATCCTGGAGCATGGTATTGAGAGTTGAGCGCATTTGGTTGAACAAATTGATTACGCTGCGACCTCTTGGTCTTCTTCTTTTCCAACCATCAAGTAGTTCGAGATTGTGTCTGCTCCAGAAAGATCTCCAGGATCCTTCGGGAACAAGTGGTAGTGGATGATGGATTTAGTATTCCGTTTTTCATAATACCAACTCTAGCCTGAGCGACTCTATGCGGCTCATCAGCAGTATTACACAAAATAGATCTAATATTTCACGATATTTGGACGAATTCTATTTACCATACAGCGTTGTGAATTTTGTTAACAGAGTATAATCGTGACCAAAAATATTAATTCACTAACTAAAGTAGAATTTTATAGCTTTAAAGTCAGAAGAAGTCAATGTGGGTACAATGTGTATTTTCTTAACGCAGCAATATAAAAATTATCATTCCAGAAACCACCATTTTGCTTGGTTAACCATTTGCTGCCAAACCAAACACTAAAAATAATAATAAGACCTATTACGCTATGTCTGTAATGGAGTGCTCTCGGATATTCCCTGATAATGGACACTCTAAGCGAAAATCTAAGCAAATAACCAGTAGGACGTAGCGCCACTCGGCGGAGGTCCTAGCCGTCCACTAATCACGTCCACAAACACGCTACCTTTACCGAGCCGCTGATGTGTACCCGACTTAAAAACCAAATAAACTCACAACGAAAATGACGTAACCGCCCCCAACTGAGCGCAGATATCGGACGTTTCAAAACCGTAAACCCGCATAGCACTAATGTTGTTTAGACACTGTAGTCGTCGGAGGGACCACCATCGTTTGTTTACTCCTTTAGCTTCACGGATTAGTGTTGCAGCTAGATTTTAAAATAACAATACGATCGTAATGTGAACGTAAAGGACTTAAAGCTTATTCGTTATTGAAAAAGGTCCTGTGCGTGTGCAAGTTGCCGCTTTTATCATAATACATTTTTAGGCCTGAAAGTGGCACTTGTGATAGAGTGGTTGAGAAGTGCGCGTTTGGGATGATATGGACATGTGATGAGACGAAATGACAATAAGGTTGTTAAGAGAGTTTTAACTATGAATGTGCAAGGATTTAGAGAAAGAGGTAGACCTAAGAAGAAATTGATGGAAAGCGTGAAAGACGATACATGTAAGAGGGGAGTGAGCGAAGAAATTATATAAATATGATAAAGGACATTGGAAGGAGAAAACATGTTGCGCTGACCCCAGGTAACTGGGAGAAGGGCAGGAGAATGACATTTTTAGGCCACATATATTTGGTTCAGATATGGAAATGGAATTATTACCAATGATTCACGAATTTTATTATACGAATTTTTTCGTTTGGAGTTAAATACTAGATGTTGTGTTTGTTCCAACTCTAATTTTTCCCATCTCAATTCAATAACAATTCGTTGTGGTCACAGACGATTGGCCGATATTTAATTAGTGCTGAAGGAAAATTAAAATATTCCTATAACTATAAATAATGAAGGGTACGCATTACTATTTCTACCGATTTTGTTTTAACATGCGCCACCATAATTAATGTAGTCCGAACGTAATATATTTTGGAGTTGATGGTATATTGCAGATAATGGTCTTTATCCTACCTATATCCTTTGAGCCTGAAACTTTGTAATTGTTTCAAAAAGAGATTGTCATTGGTCAAAATCTTTAAATAAATATTTGTAGATACAGTCAAAATCTGTTATAACGACATTGAAGGGACTGCTCATATTCAGTCGTAAAAACCGATAGTCGTAACAACCGGTGATGTTTAATGTGTATCGTGCAAGTACAAACAAATCGATAAGGAATTATTGGAAAAATATATTTTTTCAACTATGTACATTTTGTTTATTACACATAAGTACAACATGCATATTATTTTTCTGTGAGCATAAAATCTGTAATTTTGGTCTGTTTGGAACACTTCTGTTGTGCATAGATATTTTATAATTCACGTTGGATTTTAATTAACGTATCGTCATCGCTCTTTCCAAATGGTTGCAATTGTCGAGTGTGATACACCATATTCCTTTGCTAAGTCTTTGTTTGAAATTCCGCTCTCTAGCTTGGATATAATACGCGATTTTTCTTCAATATTAATTTGTTTTCTTTTTCATTGCGGCATTTTTAAAGTTTCACGAATAACTCCATAAAGTTTTGGTGCGTCTTGTGTATAGATAAGTAACAAACTAACTGAAGAGATATGAAGAAGCGGGCTTTGACTCTACTGCATGCACGTGTTTTGTTTCTAAGAATTAGAAAAGACCCTACACTAAACTAAATCCTATTGTTTTCTTTCCTGATTTTAATAGCCATTGAAGACAAATGTGGATACCTATTCAAATTGTTTACAATACAGCTTAGCCGGTCGTTCTAACAGATCTAATTCTCCGAAATATTAGTTAAATGTGGTCGTTTTATGAGGTATGTCGTTATAAGCAATGTCGTATAAAGCAATGTTTTTAATAAGGCGGTCATATAGCATTCAGCCGGGACCTTTGTTCTAAGTTATTATAACCGGCATGTTGTTCTAACCGATGTCGCAGTAAACGGTTTTGACTGTAGTTCATAATGATATAATGTACATTGTAGTAATAATTGTGTAATATCAAATTACAATTAGTATTTTTTTAAGTGAATTATAACTTTAACTTAAGCTAGAAGCCACGATTGCTTCAAGGCAGAAATATTTAGGAAGCTTTAACCAATGCGAGCGCGCTCAAAGCTTAAAAACCAGTTGTATTTAATCAACTTGGCATTATCCTATTTACTGAAATGAAACTTCATTTTCGATCACATATTATTATCACGTCTTAGATAATATATCTAATGGCGATCATTTGAAACGTAGGTACATAGCTGACCCGTGATATTCGAACCCCAAAGCAAAAAAAGCTCCACCACCCTTTTAATCAGTGCAACCCCCGTAATGAAATCTGGGACGCCATTAAGGGATTAAAAATAATAACTACCCCCGTCTGCGGAACGATGCCATTGGAGCATGCCATCAGGGGTAGTAATGAGCTATTGACATTTTTAAGGGCGGCTTTCAATACAGAGAGGAGTTTTAGAAAAAAAACTGTAGATTTCAATGAAAAACTGTCATGAGTTATAGTTTCTTCGGTCTATAAATAAAATAAAAGAACAAACAGTAGTTAACATAATATCGACAAATAACACTGTAGCCGTCCGTGACCATTTAAAACTGTAAATTATTCAAAACATTAGAAACTTCCTAAACTAAGATTTCTATCATGTTCTCTGACCATTCATTGCACAACTGTTTTCCACGTGCCTCTATTTTTGGCAGTCTTTGGTGCTTCAGATGTAGGCATGATTTACTGATATTATCAGAGGAAGTGTGAAAGTAGCCCCGGTAATTAACAAACTAAAGAGCGGACAGTTAGCGTGGTATAGTCATGTGATGCGTAGAGAGAAGATGCATGTGACTAGGATGTATATGGAAATTGTAGTGCAAGGTAGAGGGGGAAGAGGTCGACCGAACATGGCTGGAGTGTGTGAATGACCATATGAGAGAGAGAGGAGCGAGGGTTGAGATTTCGGCTGATAGAATAGAATGGAAGAGGATAAGGTGGAAAAAAAAGAAGATCAGTTTTGACCAACGGGTAGATGATCGATCATAATATGGTCTTTCTCGTCAACATGACCTCCTGCTATCAGCTTTTCGAGGCTGTCAGGATTTCTGCGAGAAATGCGTCCAAATTAGCAAAGTCTGGGCTGATGTCATATTGTAGCCAGCTTAATTGTTGTGTGGAGCTCTGTCAGAATGGATAAGTTTGTTCAGCGAATGGTTCATCGTATGCGTAATATACGTCTCCAACACCAAATTGATTTCAATAATTAGTTATAATTCCGGGCCATTACCAATACCAAGCTACCTGCTCTATGGATTTGTGGCAACGCCTACGCAGGAATATTTACTGAGTGAATACCTGATCCATGAAATATGACCTCGCAGTAACGACCCCTTGTTTGTCAATTAAGATTTTTACTCTTCATGCGCAGGGGTCTCCGGACAACGTCAGATTAATTAAGGGATGTTCGAAATATTTATACCAGGATCGAAAAATATTCACTCTTTTTTTGTATTAATTTCTCGACCGCTATTTCGATGTCCGTGACTGCAAATTCTCCTTTAATCAGACAAAGAGAAAGTTGTTTTCTCTTTTCTCTTTCTAACTGATTTTCTTTTGTTAAGTAGCCATTAACGAGGGTTATCACTAAATTAATAATTTAAATCAGTTCTCTTCCCACTTTATTACGAAATTTCAATATGTAATCTAAATATATATATCGGTGTAAGTGACTATGAAATCAAAACACTAGGTAATAACAAAGAAACGTAAAACTATTCATTACGTATTATGTACTTAATATGTTCGAAATGTGTTTTTTTATAATTTTTTAATTCATTGCTTAGATGGATGATGGACGAGCCCACAGCCCACCTGGTATTAAGTGGTTACTGGAGCCCATAGACATCTACAACGTAAACGCGCCACCCATCTTGAGATAAAAGTTCTAAGGTCTCAGTATAGTTACAACGGCGGAGCACACGCTCGTCGCCTGCCCCGCATGGGAGGGGTGGCGCCGTGTCCTCGTCGCAAAAATAGGAAACGACTTGTCGTTGCCGAGTGTTGTGGCATCGATGCTCGGTGACGACGAGTCATGGAAGGCGATGCTCGACTTCTGCGAGTGCACCATCTCGCAGAAGGAGGCGGCGGGGCGCGTGAGAGACACACAGGCCCTCCACCGTCGAGCGGGGGCCAGGGAGGCGGATTTCGCCCAAGCCCTGGCCCTCTAAGTGTTTCGGGTCTCCCTCACATGTCGGCCTGGGGATCGGCGAAGGGGGCCTAAGAAGACGACGTGCAAGCTGCTCTGGTTCTGACCCAGCGGGGTATTCCGTAGGATAGACCATTCTAACCGGAGCCATCTAGGCGGGCTTCGGATAGCCTGCCGACCGAGAGGGCTGGTGGTCGTGGCGCCGACGACCGCCAGTCCGGCGTCCCGAGGGGGAGGGTGATGGGAGAGATGTGCTCCGCACTAAACGCTTCACTTTCCCCCCTTTGCCTTTTCATGAGTTTTGTCTCATGCGAGGTTTGGACGTTGGTTGTTGAGAGACAGGAGGTTTTAGTCGGTTCGACTCCGACATGCCCCGCCCTCCATCCCCAGTGAAGGGCGGAAGTACGGCGATTTCCTCCTGACAAAGCAAAAAAAAAAAACTAACCTTAAGTTTGTGACATGACGTTGTTATAATAATATATACTGGATATATAGCATTGAGGCCCCATGTTGGTCTAGTCAAGATAATCATCTTGACAAATAAACTGTTTATTTTCAATTTATTTTCACGTTTATCATGTATACGTTTGTCATGTAACTTCGCTAAAACAAACTGATTCCTCGTTGACGCACGTAGACGTGACGGTACGATGGCGCCAGTTTAGCTATATTTAACCTGAGTAAAGTCACAGAGCACGTTACTCCATAATCTTCTGCGCAGTGAGTGAAGGATATGATATAGAGATGTTAACAGGAAATGGCTAGTTCATACAAAGCTTCCTTGTTTTATTTGGATAATCGTCATCTTTACACTCTTATCCTTTACTTGAACCTGTGTACCATGGTTCATTTGCGGACTAACAAAAATAATGATAAGCTCTTAGTTAAATAAATATAAGGTAGAATTTGTTTTTAATAGTTAGAAATAATCTAGTAATCTTAGTTGAGAAGGCCTACTTGTTTGTTATTATTCTTGTTTATTTTCTTTTCTTTTCATTCATGGATTATTATTATCTCATAAATAAATGAATTATTATTATTATTATTATCATTACATATATTATCTGGGGTCGGTGCAGTATGTCCTCGTATCATACTACATAGGGCTTCGACATGAGTTTCACGGCAGCCTGTCTGACATCAACCCTTTATCTATATCTCCAGTAGTATCTCCACCGCAACGTTCCATATGAAGTAACTTTGGTTTTCTATTGTAATTTTGACTTCATTATAAAAATACTGAAAAATGCATAAAATCTTTGTTTAATTTAAATAGTGATATAGAAAAATTATTATTGAGTAAAACTTTTATTTTGGTGTCACTTTTATTGCTGAAGACTATATGTAACTAGACTGAAATTTCTCAGATCGATTCATATCAGAAGTTTTTTCATTTCTCTCGGCTCTAAGTCTTTTTAAGGCATGGATCAAAGAACGATATTATCTATTATAGAGAATTAAGAGAGCGAAAATTGAATAAATATATTTACATAGCAAACTATGCGCCCAAATCTATTTAATAAACATATGTAAATAATTCATCACACTGAATTGATAACGACACACTCACACACAGCTACTAATCACCTCTATAAACATAATTTGTAGACAAATTTCTAAACGCGATCGTGTCTCAAGTGATCAGAGATTACTTAGCCACAGCGCTGTAATATTAGTTCAATTTATACTATGTTACTTAGACGTTAAGACACAGTGTCCTTTTGGTTCTGTTACCTAAAATAGAAAAGTAAATATCGCGGTGCCAATATTATTGAAATAATTGCCATTATATATTAAGAAGTATTGTACAATAAAAAATGCGTACCACTAGTGTGTGACGTCAGAAGTTAAGAGCAATTAAGATAATAATCTTGTCGACGTCGCCAAAAACACGTCATTACGGATCCTCCCAATCCATTAACGGTGCTTTTAGGTACCACAAGCACCGGTCACCGTCCTCGTCGAACCCGTCGCTAGCGACGAAGGGCTCGGCGAGCGAATTAACCCATAGACACAGCCTATTGAGTTTCACGCCGGATCTTCTTAGTGGGTCGCGCTTCCGATCCGGTGGTAGATTCTGCGAAGCACTGCTCTTGCCAGGACCACTGTTAGCAACACTCCGGTTTGAGCCGCGTGAGCTCACCTACATGTTAGGGCGAAGCTGAAATAGCCTCTCAAGGCTATCAGTATTGGTAGGGAAAAAAAAGGTTTTTTTTTTAATAAGAATCAGTTGATTTTTCTTTCAGGTACGTTCCGTGTACAAAGGTGCTCACGATTAGCAGCCGGCAATGAATAGGCTTTTTTATTTTGTCTTACATCGCTGGCTACTATCAGTTTTATATAGTCCAACTGCAATATTTTTATTGATTTCGAAGGCACACTACAGTGCACTTTATGGTGTGTGGACGCAGTCACAGAAGGAAGCCATCCAAACGTGCCTCATTAAATACTCGTGGTACGTAATACTAATTTTCAATGACGAATCTTATACCTTTAAACGAGCAATTCTTGTATATTAATATATATATACCTAGTCAGGTCATAAATTCTGTCACATGTTTAATGTAAAATAATTGAAACAAGTTTATTCATTATGTAACCATTCATATACCAAAATGAACTTAACAAAACATAGATTCTTATGACACTAAAGTTTATTCAAAATGACCTCCGTGATTTTGAATACAGGCCTTCAATCTGCGCGGCCAGTCGTCTATCGCAGCACGAACGAGGTCCATGTCAATATCGGCGGCTGCCTTAATCAAGGATGTCTTGAGTGACTCCAAATTGGGATGAGGTTTTGAGCACACCTTTTCCTCCAAGTGTTGCCATATCTTGTAATCTAACGGATTCAAATCTGGACTGGAGGAGGGCCAGTCTTCGTGCCGGATGAAGTCGATTTCACGCGCCGCCAGCCAGTCTTGTGTGCTCTTCGCTCTATGAGCTGGCGCCGAATCTTGTTGGAATACCCAGTGCCTGTTATTGAACATGGTATGAGAAACAGGTTCCAGAAGGTTCGTCAGGACTGTATTTTGATACACAACTGCATTCGTTTTTACACCTTTCTCACAAAAATGTGCCTCTGTTAAGCCCCAATAAGAAACTCCCAACCATACCATGAGCGAGGATGGAAAATGACCTCGTTGGACACGCGGAATACAGTTGCTCGCTTCTTCACTACTTTGTGCGTACACCTTACCATTTTGTTTGTTGTAGCTCTCTTCTAAGGTAAAAATTTTTTCATCCGAAAAAAGAATTTCCCGATATTTTTTTCCCGCGTACCACTTCAACAAAGCGCGGCATCTCTTCAGTCTCAAGTCCATTAGACGAGCATTCAAACGATGTCCTGTTTTTCTTCGATACGCCCGAAGCCCTAAGTCTTCATTTAACACCCTTTTCACCGTGGTTCTGCATAACCCCATCTGAAGGGCGAACAGTTTCTGCTTACGTTTGGGATTTCTTTGAATTCGCGCCTTCATAGCTTTTATCACTGCTGGAGTCCTAACAGACCGAGGGCGACCACTTCTTGACCTGTCATCTACACTAGAGTCTTCATTGTATCGATTGATGGTACGATAAACGAATCTTTTGGTTATATTTAAATTTTTCAGTATGTTAAAAATTTGAATTGGCGCGTAACCGCAACGATGCAACGCAATAACTGCAACACGGTCTTCTTTAAGCGTCCACTCCATATTTAAAAATGAGTAAAATTCTAAAAGTATACATTTTTATTTTCATGAACAATTCGAAATTAGAATTCAATAAACTTTTTTGTGGCCAGCATTCTAAAAGAAAAGTTTTTACTGTGTGACAATACTTATGACCTGACTAGGTATAATCTGAATCTCGGAAACGGCTCCAACGATTTTCATAAAATTTAGTATATAGGGGCATTTCGGGGGAGATAAATCGATCTAGCTACGATTTATTTTCAGAAAATGTTGTTTTATTCGTGTTTTCAATAATCAACTCTTCCCGACATCTATTGGCGAATAATAATACTATTTTTCTTAATTGAGGGCAACTAACCGCTTTAAAGACACAACAAGACGGCGTTATCAAAAAAAAAATCGGTCATCATCTAGTATTCATAAACAGCGTAACTAAGGAATAAGAAAGAACTAGATTTTTCAAAGATAGATTTGTTCACTGAATATGTAAACATACATACTACTCTCAACATTAATTCACAGCTTACATACAAAGCACGTGTAGATGGGGTGCATCGCACAAACACTATGGGATGTGATTCCCATGACATCCACCCTAAAATTGAATACATGTCCATCGTGTCATCGACATCGATGATAAACAATAGAGAACCAGTAATTGTCATTTCATTATTTTATTTTTCAAGGCTAAAATTAAAATTTCACGCGATTTTAGATTTTAGAACTTTATAAGTTTGATACAAATATCTCATAGTATCAGCGGTATTAGCGCAGTTGTGATTAAGCTCCGGCGAAAGCCACCGATACTTCTAGGTAGATTTGCATATATACAAGCTTTGCAATCGGTTTGTCAGTCTGGCAAGCAGCGACATTAGCTCGACGCAGCGTCTACCTAATTACGTTTCCAAGCTAACTAGTGACCTTAAAATTTATGCCAATTACAATTAATTTAGTACTAATGAATCTGGCTGCATTTAGGTTAGACGTTTTTTTAGACACTAAACGCACCACGTATCTTCCGTCAAAGGTATGGGGTATACTGACGAATTATTAATTAGCCTTTACCGAACATACAGTTACAAATTTACAACTAATTCATTTTTCAACTTAATCGCCTAAACGAAGCGCGAATTCAAACTATTGATATTAAAATTTTAAATAATAGTTTTTTTAAGCACTTTCTGCATAACCATGTGACGTCACAAATCCGCTTGCTAAGCACTCAACCACTCACAACGCATTCTACATCCACGAACTATTCAAATACTGTTTTAACAAACTTTGAAGTACATCAAAATAAATAAAAAACGAGTTTCAATCTTGATGTAATGAAATAAAGACCATTTTACCGCCTTAACGAACAATTCATGATCACCATGATCCTTGTTTTAAGGTGGTAAGGTTGATTTTCAATGTAATTTTTTAGACAGAATACACTGTAGATTTGTATGAATAGTTTCGTTCTGAACAACTGCCATTTTGTAATAGTAAAATGCATTTTGTCAATATGGAGGGTGCAATTATTGGGGTTTTTTATCCGACGATATTATATTTAACATTTATATGTTGTTTTTACATAACACATATGTAGGTACATTTTCATTCGCGTGTAGACTGAAATTTGCGGGTAGGATGTTGGGAGCAGACAAATCTGTCTATCTACTCTTTGGTCTGTTTTTTCCCGCCTACCTAGCCTAAGGGGCTATTCTCTTAAGCCTTGTTCGGACTAGGCGAGTATTTTAGTCGAGTACCGAGTAATTTAGTGGCTAAACTACTCTCTACTCGCCCGAAAAAATAAAACAAAATGGATTGACTTGACTAAATTATTTACAAACCTACTCGACTAAATTTTTGGTGCTCAGACACATTTAGCTACTAAATTACTCGGTACTCGACTAAAATACTCGCCTAGTCCGAACAAGGCTTTAGCGCGGAGTGATAGGTGAGCTCACGGGCTCAACCTGAGAGAATTTGCCAACACTAGTCTAGTAAGAGCAGTGCCTCGCAGTATCTACCACCGGATTAGAATCACGACCTACTGTATATACATAATATATATGTAGGTCTAATTGATTTACACAGAGAAATGAGCGAGAACTGACACCGCTTTAGCAGTGGAGTTGTGCTTAATGAGAAGCTGAACCCGGCGACCGGTGACGCAAGGTGTTGCTTTGTCTCATGGTGGAAGAACCGGTCAGAAGCACTGAGAAGATTCGGCGAGAAACTCAGTGTGTTTTTTATGTTAAAATCACGGTAAGAACCCGTTAAATAATAGTATGTGTAACTTGGATAGAGAGAGTGAGAGAGAGAGAGAGAGTGACTTTATAACACACTATAACACAATGGAAAACAGTCAACAGGATGGTATAATTGGACAACGAGTACCGTTTATATTTGGAGCAATTCTGGAGAAATTACAACTGCTATGAGGCGCTGGACTAGGATCAATAATATTCAGAGTGATCTATAAAGATAGACCAAGCCTTTAAGCACCTTATTAAATATTGAATATATTTAAAAACACCTACAATATGCATAGAATCGCAGATCAGTTAATTCCTCTAGTCTGTTGTCTGGAAGCTTGTTGAAGATCCAGAATGCTGTTCCTATGCAGAAATAGGCAGAATATTGGTACCTATCTATGCGAGCGCATCTATTTTAGCTACTCATTGAGATTTAAGACGTCCTAACACCATTAAACGCCGGGAACGACCAATTTAGTGCAGGACAGATAAATGAGTACTGAATGTTAATACCACTGATCAGTTGAGGCAGCTCAACAGCAGTAGCTATAGCTGGACTACCGAAGCCATATGCACGAATTCGTGGTTAACAAGATAAGTGTAGAGATTTTAGTGTTAGATGAGATAGTCCGATCGCTGTTCGTTAGCTACCGACTTATCTTTCCGATTGTTTGCTTCTAACAAATCTCACGGCTTTGTGTTCATCGCATCAGTGCGTCCGTGCCTTTAGTAAGTACAATGCATATGCCACTATCGAAAAATTAAAATACCTTAATTAAATTAGTTATATTGCGTCACAATTATTTTTTATATCCCGCCCAATTGTTACAAGCCTATATTTAGGAATGTATTCGATTTTACGAAACCGAATTAATTCATTACAAGCAACATCATCCTGAAAGTCGAGAAACTAATTTTAAACGAAAGGAATTCATAAAATTCGAAGGAGGAAACGATTAAAGTTTGCACAGCCATTAGCAATGTTTGGCCCCCCGTGCCGAACTCGCTACCAAATTAAATGGCAATCGATTTCAAGTAGCACCCCGGTATTGGCGAATACTAAACTCCCGTTCAGGACATTTGGTTAGACACCGATTTCTCTTTCGTTTTTTATTTTCATAGGTGGACGAGCTCACAGCCCACCTGGTGTTAAGTGGTTACTGGAGCCCATAGACATCTACAACGTAAATTTATCACCCACCTTGAGATAAGTTCTCAGGTCTCAGTATAGTTACAACGGCTGCCCCACCCTTCAAACCGAAACGCATTACTGCTTCACGGCAGAAATAGGCAGGGTGGTGGTACCTACCCGTGCGGACCCACAAAAGGTCCTACCACCTGTAAGTACCTCATCTATTTATATAAAAGTCGACGCTTAATGTAGACGCTAGAACGACTGGACTGACTTCTTTAAAATTTTCAGGAAATTTACAGATTGACCTAGCCGATGATCCGCTAAAGTCTGGTTGGCAGTGATCGGTACAAATTAGAATCAAGGATCAGCCAGCAAAGCGCGACTGGTATGATTAGTTGAACATAAATTGTAAAATACTTAATGAAAAATTCAGTCCGTGGTATATTTTTATTAATACGCTTTCATTAGCTTCATACGTATGTTAGTGTGTAACGGAATCTTTGAACATGATTTTGACCCCCTTCAAAACGTCGGATTAACTCGAAATTTGGCATACTTATTAAGGAACGATGACAATTCAATATTTTAAGCAGTTTGATCCGTTATCCTTACTAGGATAATCAGGATTAGCGATTTTTTGTTTTCCTGAGACCCGGAGTGCCTGCATCAAGACCAAGAAGGGAAACTACCAGGCGCGCCGATCACCTACTTCTCGGATAAGTTACCAACTGATTCAGATGAAATTTTTAAAAAATTAAAAAAAAAAAATGAAAAAATCAACAAAAAAATTAAAAATAAATAATAGTTTAAAAAAATACGCTTATATAGAAAATCTAACTAAAAAATAGAAATATTTTAATAAATTTGAATTAAAAAGAGACATCGATAAAATTCAAACGCTATCAATTCGTAGAATATCAATTAGCCATTAGTTTTTTGGCAATGACAATGTACGAATATTAAAATGTTGTAAATTTCAATTGTATCCATACGAAAAATATGATTTAGCCACTTTGTATCTAACGTCAGCTTCACAGCCTCAAATACGACTATCTTTACGGGAATGAAAAAAGCCTAAAGAAGGAAATATCCTAATTAAATATGGATGCAACGTAATGAGTTATGCAAATATCGTAGACGGCGGCTAACGACCAGGGGATGTTCGGGGGTTTGTTTTTAAGGGGATGCTGTACTGTTAGACGAATCATTCCAAGTATTTAAAGTGGAGAATCTTAGGCACCGTTTCTTAGGGTACAAAAAGGAAGGGTTGCGTTGTTCTGTTTGTTTAATATTTGGTTCGAAGCTTATTGCTTTCATAAAAGCGCTTGTGCTTGTTCGTAGATAAATTTAAATATAAGTGATTCAATTTTTGGAATTGAAAGTTTTTTTTTCCGTTACGTACCTAATTTCAACAGCTTCAATTCAATATTCGTAATAAATTGTATTATGTATACTTATTTCTATTTAATTCGAGCAAATAATATAACAACGACCTTACAGTCTTCTTGATGCTGAACTGCTACCGGAAGAGTTATGTGGTATAAATCTATTAACAGTTATCTATTACAGTGGCCGCTCATATTCGGCTCAGACGACAGAGCAACTCAAAACGACCAGCGCCCAAAATATGTCTTATCGGATCATTCGGATCCACCTCGGTGCTTTTAGGCTCTCCGATTCCGTGGTAGATTCAGCGAAGCAAGCACTGGTCTGAGGCTAGTGTTAGCTAAATCTTTCAGATTGAGCCCTTGCGCTCACCAACCCTGCGAGTAGCTGGAATAGCTTGGCTAAAAACGATTAGGTGGGGAAAATAATAATGTAAGGAATTGTTTGAAAAGAATCCGATGTCTTCTATAATCGTTGTTATTGGAACAGCTCTCCCGATAGTAAAAAAGCATCGAGTTCGTCTATAATGCGTTTCAAGGGGACATATGGTACTTGTCTTTAAAGTAAGCTGTTGTTCTCGGTGTGGTAGTGTTATGACAATGTTCCTCCCTTGTGGCCTCTGGCATTTCTACTGTCTACGAACGCTCTTGATTAATTATGTGCCTTTTGTCTGTAGATTGACAAGCATACGGTCCATCTGTGGTGAGTGATAACTGTCGCGCGTGGACGTATGTCAGCAATGTTAGAGGCCCAGCCAAACATCTGCCTACCATCCTATGGTGTTGATATTTAATATACTCTCTAATATACTCTAAAATATAGTTTAAGGTCGTCGTGGCCTACAGGATAAGACGTCCGGTGCATTCGTATCTAGCGATGCACCGGTGTTCGAATCCCGCAGACGGGTACCAATTTTTCTAATGAAATACCTACTTGAAAAATGTTCACGATTGACTTCCACGGTGAAGGAATAACATCATGTAATAAAAATCAAACCCGAAAAATTATAATTTGCGTAATTACTGGTGGTAGGACCACTTGTGAGTCCGCACGGGTAGATACCACCATCCTGCCTATTTCTGCCGTGGAGCAGTAATGCGTCTCGGCTTGAAGGGTGGGGCAGCCGTTGTAACTATACTGAGACCTTAGAACTTATATCTCAAGGTGGGTGGCGCATTTTGTCGATGTCTATGGGCTCCGGTAACCACTTAACACCAGGTGTGCTGTGAGTTTGTCCACGCATCTAGGCAATAAAAAAAACTCTGCTTCCTCGAGCTTAAGCATAATTGAATACCCTCGTAAGCAAACCTCTTTAAAAAAACTTCACCGATTCATGAAAATGCAAAATCTTTATGAATTTTGTATGTAGTCCGTACCTTAATGCGACTTGTTCGGAAAAAGTGCTTGTTGTTCAGAACTCATTATAATAAATGAATACGGGTCGCCATTTGGCGTCTTAACAGACCTCGGCTTAAGCGGCCAGCTATATAAATTATGAAGTATTCCTCGTCCTCCGAAACTAGAACAAAAGTGATGTTATATTAAAATATTAAGGTGGAACAATGGAACAATTTCACTTGTATTTTATGGGTGATGAACGGTCCTGACCTGTGTCAAGCGTAGGGTTTAAGCGCTGAAGATCGCAAGGATTTCCTTTTTAAGGATATCCTATTTTTAAGGACCTTATTATAAAATCATAAATTAGATTTTTTTTATTGCCCTTGTAGACAGACGACCATACGGCCCACCTGATGGTGAGTGGTTACCGTCGCCCATGGACTTCAGCAATGCCAGGGGCAGAGTCAAGCCGCTGCTCACCGCTTAATACTCTCCGCAAACCTTGTTTGAAGAAGGACATGTCATAGCGCTCGGGAAACACCGTGGAGGGGAGCTCATTCCATAGCCGGATGGTACGTGGCAAAAAGATCTCTGGAAACGCACTGTGGATGACCGCAGTGGCTCCAGGTAAATGAACTCTACTCCGGTGGCGGGCGGTGCGATGGTAAAAACGAGATGCCGGTATCATCTCGAACAATTCCTCAGAGCATATACAATGGTAGCTAGGTATCTCTAGGTAGAGTTAGTCCGGATATCTTATAGCTATGTATAAAATCATGGCATACTTAAAATTGCGTCATCTGACTTGAAATTTGTGGACTTCAATGAAATTACTTGAAATGGGCGGTTACCGAAAATAGGCGGTCTTTCGTGAATCCTGCAAATAATAATATTATTTCGGAGGAAAAAATACTTGAATTAGCGTGTATTTATTAATTACATTGCATGATCTTGATCTTTATATGATAGTGAATAAAGTCTAAGGAAAGAGTATAATCTGATAATGTGCATAGACGCCTAGAAAACCTTGAGGGAAAGCTGACGATAAAACATACGTATGGAAGACAGAACAGTCCAGAGCACTATAAAAAAATTCATTTCTTTGTTGTATTTCCATTGTAGGCAGACGAGCATACCGCCCATCTAATGAGTGGTCAGCGTCACTCACGGACGTCAGCAATTCCAGGGGCACAGCCAAGCTGCTGTCTAATCTCACATCTTCACACAATCACAACGCACAATCCAGTTACCATAAGCAAGGCCAAATATGTCACGCAATTGTAAATTATGAGGAAAATCGACCCCAAACATAAGGGACACGATCCAGTTAAATGAACAAGACTCTCCTACCACGTTACAATGAAATCATGAAATATTTATACAATTAGGATATGCACGTGCGTGTAAAAATGCCACATCCACCAAAAGCGAGCTCCGCGCACTTTAACCCCCAAAAGGCGACGTTACATTTTAATAAAATTCTTCTGCAAACATTAATGAGGTCCGCGTACCGAACAAGCAGCTCCATTGTGCTCTCACGTCGCGCCATTATGATTTTAACCGAGATAATGCACGGGAAATGACGGGACGGGCCAAAAGAAATTTAATTCGCGTAACGATGAAAGGGTTATGGGGTCGGCTTTGATAAATAAAGCCGGGAGGGACCCCGAGGATATTACGGGCCCTTTTTCGCTCTACATATTGATATTAATGCTTGTGATTTTGTCAAAATTGCGCGCCGGCCTCCGCGTTCCGGCGCGGCGGCGGAGCGGGTTATGTTTTGTTAATTTTTTTTTAAATTATCCGTTATTCATACCGTAATCGTCAGAGTAATGTGACGGTTGAGTATATAAGTAAATATACCAATAAATATATGGTATGTTTTTTTTAAAACAAATATATCATATCATAATTTAGTAATTAATTTTAAATGTAACGTTATTATGATACTTAATAAAATTGCAAACATTTTATAGGTTATTTAGGGGATGCCAGCCTAACATGGCCAAAAATTATGGTTTCGTTGATTAATCTACTGCTTTTTTAGCGTTACTCTATATAATGTAATAAGTTTCCGAATATTAGACACATTAAATAAACCGCAAAAACATTATACAACATATTGTTTCATCGATACACGAAATCGCTTGCTCCTGGCCACGGATTAATTAAAACTACTCCCGAATTCCGAAACTAACGAATTACTTAAG
Organism: Bombyx mori; assembly: GCF_030269925.1. Classification (NCBI taxonomy): domain Eukaryota; kingdom Metazoa; phylum Arthropoda; class Insecta; order Lepidoptera; family Bombycidae; genus Bombyx; species Bombyx mori. The sequence goes on along the minus strand of NC_085127.1, from coordinate 10,527,737 downwards.
TAACTAACCCGAAAACCATTTTCGATATCCCCTAATCCCGCCCCGCTTACATGTAGCGGGTTTAAATTAATAAAATCCCGCGTGCTCTCAGACAAAATCCCAAAAGTGGTAGAAACTCCGAAATCTGTCTGTATCAGATGCTTCATTAATATTTTCTGTATCATCCGCGTAATTAAGAGGGCCTAAGCGACCGTCGCACCCGTGGGAGGGTTGGAAAGGAATTTTGTTGTCGAAAATTAATTAGCATTTTTTTTTACAACAATCATAGTGTAGTATGCTATGTTTGTATCTCCATTAATAAGTGGCGTAAGGGATGAAAAACGTTTATGAGATGTCATATTAAAAATATATACTTGATATATAATTGAAAAAGCAATCGTAAATTCTGTTGATTAAATATATTATCCTGTCACTGGATCCATTTTATGCATGTTTTTTCTTTCCTACCTAAGCTCAGGTGACAAGTAGGTGAACTCACAGGACTCAAACCCGACGACGCGTCGTCGGACGTTGCTAACACTAAGAGCAGTACTTGGTAGAATTTATCTACAGATTAGAAACGCGACCCACTGAGAAGATCTGGCGAGAAACTCAGTGTGCTATGTCTGAGGGTTAATTTGCTCGCCGAGCCCTTCGTCGCAAGCGATGGGTTCGACGAGAACGATAACCGCTGCTTGAGGTACCTTTTTTATTTTATTTTATTGCTTATATGGGTAGACGAGCGCACAGCCCACCTGGTGTTAAGTGGTTACCGGAGCCCATAGACATCTACCACGTAAATGCGCCACCCACCTTGAGATATAAGTTCTAAGGTCTCAGTATAGTTACAACGGCTGCCCCACCCTTCAAGCCAAAACGCATTACTGCTTCACGGCAGAATTAGGCGGGGTGGTGGTACCTACCCGTGCGGACTCACAAGAGGTCCTCCCGCCAGTAAAAACCTAAAAGAACCGTTAGTGGATCGGGAGGATCCGAAATGACGTGTAGATTGGAATATCGTTTGGTTAAAGACACTGAAAGTGCGATCAGCAATATATGAAGTCGTCGTGGCCTAAACAATAAGGCGCCCGGTGCATTCGTATCGACTGTTCCGGTGTTCAAATCCCGCAGGCAGGTAAAAAAAATTCTAGTTAAACACGTGCTTAATTAATACATATTCACGATTGACTTCCACGGCGAAGGAACAACATGAAATCCGCAAAATTTATAATTGTCGTAACGACTGGTGGTGGAATTGCGTCTTATGAGCCCGCTCGGGAAGACCATCGCTCTACCTATTTACGCAGTTTTTGTGGTCACGGACGACTAAACTTTTATTTGTAAATATTTTAAATTTTCCTTAATTGAGATTAGACAGTGAAAGTACTTCATAATTACGTCTAAGGCACGCACGTAAACCGAAGAAAAATAGACTTAAATTTATTTACAAAAATTACGTATTTCAACGAATTTCTTTTTTTTTTAATTTCCTAAATGCGAATCCAGACGCTAAATACGATGTACCTTTACAGCGCTATCGATGACCGTCGTGATTAGAAAGTGCACACTTGTAATACGTATTGGTATAATTAAAATATTTTGCCGCACGACTCTGACCTCTATATCGTCAGCGTGAAGGCGTCTCCGACCTCCAGACGACTTTTTGAAATTTCGGCAGCAATGTACGGTTTGCAGAATGAGTTTTTAGTGTTTTTATAAAAAAAAAAAAAACTTAATTAACCAGGGTCAATGATCAAACATGAATTAGACCATCCACATTCAGACCTCTAAGTCCCAATAATAATTGTATAGTAGGTATACAAGGTCTCCTATCCTTCAAGTCGGAATGTCTTGTGGCAGATATATTAGATATGGTACAACCCGTGCGATCTTACAATTATAATTACCTTACAATCTACAATTACAATTAATTACAATACACCTTACTTTGATTACTTTTTTTTTTTAATTATTATACACTTTATTCTTTTATCGTGGAACTTAATTGTGAACATTTAAAAACGTTTAAATAATCAATAATTATCAAATAAGAAAAAGCGCTTTTTTGGTAATTTGATTCTAATCATGTCCGTGACATTCGAAAACAAAGCAAAACATTAATTAAATAAAAAAAAATGTACAAAACAAAACGAGTACAATTTAATATGCACAACATTTTTGCTATCGGTACCGGTAGTTACGACAAGTCCAAACATAATATTTCACTATCAAATTCACACGATCGGATCCGAGCATCTGTCACGATCTTTGGTGTACGCAACTTGTTTAACTACGGCCACTAAACTAGCGAAAAAATGTAATTAGCGAAACGAAATCGCTGAGTGGGCGTGAAGACGTTTTAGTAAACATAAGAGTATAGGTATATTTTTCACACTTTGATACAACATTCCAAATATAAATCCTCAAGCTATTCGGGCACATCTCTCGTAATGAGGACTCTATTGAGCGGTTGGTGGTGCAAGGGAAAGTCGAAGGCAAAAAATCTCGCGGACGATTTCTAACATGATAGACCGACCTCGTAAAATCTGTGACTCACTCCAACATAAATGATTGCTCTTACTATGCGAAACAGCGTGCCACAGGCGTCGCATCGCGAGAGCATCGGTATCGTAGGATTCGACTGATGCATGACCACGACCACTCTGTCAAGAGTGTGCGATTAGGAAGAATACTTTGATAGAGAAGCGCGACATGATAACCCTGTTACCTTAGCAATCCCTAATTACATATCCGATTCAGGTGTGGCGGCAACCCAAAGACACGGTCGCCCTAAACTTATAGGTATTGTCTGATCCTCTGCATCTGCTCTCGGTGCTTTTAGGCTCTTCAAGCACCGGTCACCCTCCTTGTCGAACTCCTCAATCACACAGAAGAATATACATTTATTGAATAGATATATTAGTGTATTTCTTTCCTTCATTCGGAACATCATTCCTTTTCGAACAATAAGTACTGGGTGGTCGTTTATAGAGTTTTTTTTTTAAACTGATTAAACAGCATGGCGATTGCGATTGATATTTTTGGGTATTTTATACTCGATAATGTATCAAACTTCTTGTATGTTTTTTTTTTATTGACCTTGTAGACAGAAGAGGGTACGGTACACCTGATGATGAGTGGTTATTGGTAATGGTAGGATCAGAGCATACCTGTTGCCTACCGTTAAGTATTCTAAAATTTCTTCATTAGATTCTCCATTAAACTAGTGGTATTTAACAACGAGTACCTGGGCCATGAACAATGCCAATGGCAACAGGTATTCTAGCAACCGTGACCGTGCTTGAGCACCCATAATTTTCAGGCCACTCTCTAATTTATATTTATTTATTTATTCGCCATACTCCTACCTACAACTTTGTCGTTTTCCCGGGCAGTAAAATGTCACCGAGTCTCCATTGAAAATTGGTGCATCTAATTTAATGGCCACACACGAATACCTAGCACGCATCACTTGTTTTAATATTCTCATTATTTTTACACGTAACGTTAAATAGAAATATAGTTTTCTATGATTAACAGTACTTTCGTTAGGAGATTGATTATTCACATGTACATATATTTTCATCGTATTTAATTACACGCACGAATTAATTGAGTTATTTATAGTTGTGATGGTGTTTCTGTATTCCGCAACTATATTTATGATATGTTTTTGAATAATTATTTGTATTTTTTTCCAAACAAAATTTCTATTGGTAAACCTGTTTTTATGAGAATTTGGATTGACTAATTCTAGAACTGTTGCATCACTAGTACGAATATACCTAATTAGGTAATCAATGACTTTACAATCTACATTTTTGGTTGACTCTTTTAAGTTTTAGCTTTTGTGTGTTTTAAGATACCTAGAATAAGGCTATTAAAGCCTATCTTCCCTTTATATCTATACGTATAAATAAAATTGGAGTGTCTGTTTGTAATATTGAAATAACCGCTTTTTACTACATGCATATGAATATATATACGGTACACCAAAATAGCATTTTTTACAATTTTTGTCTCTCTGTCTGTCTGTTTGTTCCGGCTAATCTCCGGAACGGCTGGACCGATTTTGACGGGACTTTCACTGATAGGTAGCTGATGATATAAGGAGTAACTTAGGCTTTACTTTTTTTAGACTAGCTTCGCCCCGCGCCGTCATCCGCGGTACGACAAATAGCCGCGGGTAACATCGCGGGACTCAGCTATCAATAATAAAATTTAATGTTTCCGAAGCGAAGCGAGGGCGGGTCGCTAGTTTTACATAAAACTGCTATAAGCGATACGCTGCTTCAAAGCATTTTCTTATGAAGGGCTTAGAATTTAATCATGAATGGTGTTGCCACAGGACCCGCAAGCCCGTTCCGTTTTTCGAAATCGAATGATCACAAATTACAGCACGCATTGCGCTTTTAGTATTTCAGGTTCACAATCACGATGGTACCGCCCTCGCCTAGTTCGCTACGTATCTCGATTTAGGTGTGCGGATCAAATGATAGAAGACAGCGATTAAATATAAAAATTGTATTTTTATTGGCTTCGTTGGACCGGTCGATATTATACACGACTATCCTCAAAAAACATTCCGATTACTTCAGCCCCTGCGTGATTTCAGCGGAAAATAAACAAAACTGCTACAGGCACACCGGATTTTCAGTGGCTAATGCCACTGCCTAAGAAGTTACGACTTGATGTCTACAGTTAAGACATGACATTAAGTTTAAACCTTTTAAAAGTATGAATGTTCTGGTAAAATAGGCTGAACCCATGTTTCATACTCGTGTGGTGTCAAAATATCTGTTCAAAGTAATATGGTTAATAACTTAGCAAGAGTACCTCCTTTCCAAGTAGAGTTCGCAAGTTAAATACCAGATAAATACGATTCCGTGCATGCCTATATATTTAGGTATGGTCGCTAATGCTTGCCATTTGTAGCCTGCTCACATATTATTCACATTGTTATTGATAGGTTTCTATTGCACTGGATGGACAATATAATCCATGTACATCTTTCTGGCTGGGACCAAGCCTCCTATAAGGTTCCCGTGCCACTAACACTAAGCATATATGGGACTGAAGATACTAGAGCCCCACACATTAAACGACTCTCTAGGACTCTCGTCTGACACCCGATCCTTGCTCGAGATAGAACCTGAGCTAGGTAGAGGGGATTCCACGGTCAACGCTACAACCGAACGCGCGAATCTCTCCAAGCACGACCGGCAATAATCGAGCCCTCAGCTCATGTACCTTGCGTTGAGTTATTAGATCCCAAAAACAATTATGCTATCAGTAATTACAACAAAGATTAAAGAACTGCTGCTCCGTCCTTCCTCTAGAAGATAAGAGCTAGCTTCTATCCTGTTCTGATTAGAATTCAGATTTGGATAATATATCGTTAACCCCATTATAACGTCTAATACGATCTGATACTCGAAAAACCGCAACATCGATGTGTTATAAAAATGAACTGCTCTTCGTTAGTCTCGCTGAAACTCGAGAACGGCTGGACCGATTTTAGCTAATTATGGTCTTGAATTATTTGTGTAAGTCCAGAGAAGGTTTAAAAGGTAATGCTCTAAATATGAAAATGCTCTGAATTAAATACAAAAAACAATTTTGTTTTTCCTTTGATGTGTCTCCCGTCGGACGGATTCCTTTTGTTTGTTTTAAGTTTATTTTATACAAAAGTTTAGGTCTTTTATTTATCGATTGAGGCACTACGAAGTCTGCCGGGTCAGCTAGTTACTTATATATAATCACAAATACAACCCGCTTAAATATGTTCTACAAAGTGACGAAGTCATGATAGATTCACGAAGTACATTACTTTACCAAACACTCTTTTTTTATACGTGGTATTTAACATATTTAAATCAAAATCATAATTTTCGCGAGTCGTAGATGTAAATAATAATACTGAGGATATCTTGTGAACCCGCACGGATAAGTACCACCACCGTGCCTATTTCTGCCAAGCAGTAAGGTGTGATCCACTGTGAATACTAGAGCAGTCGCTGTAGGTACTATAGAACTGAGACTTACAACTCATGGCTCAAGGCAGATGACGGCATGTATGCTGTTGATGTCCATGAGCTACGGTAGCCACTTAAGACCAAAGAGGCCGTGAGCTCATTCAATTATCTCAGCAACAAAAAAAAGTTTATCATTTTCATTTTAATTATTTCGGAATTTTGCGGTTTTTTTTATTGCATAGATGGTTGGACGAGTTCACAGCTCACCTGGTGTTAAGCCCATAGACATTTACTATGTAAATGCGCCACCCACCTTGAGATATAAGTTCTAAGATCTCAGTATAGTTACAACGACTGCCCTACCCTACAAACCGAAACGCATTACTGCTTCACGTCAGAAATAGGCAGGGCGGTGGTACCTACCCGCGCGGACTCGGAAGAGGTCCTACCACCAGTTTATTTACTTGTTTCGCGGTATACCTAATACATTTTTACAATTATCTCGATTCTCTCACAACATATACCAGAGACTCTGATCATTAACGCACAAATCAGCTAATATCATCATTAATGTTCGCGCGACTAATACCTAATGATTAATGATGGGCTTATTGTGTTCAACGAGAGATATCGAGCACGATTTCTTAATACGGTAATTAGATATGAAGTAACATCGGATTCTAAATGAGGGATTGCTCTTGATATGGCCCGGAGGTTTCCGAACGTTATGTCGATCCAAGGACACAGATTGTTTGAAGCTCTATAATCAGCTGTTCGCAATTAAGTTATACATTATATATTTAGGGTAATATTTATTATATATTTAGGGGTAATTAAAGGTGCGTTTTATTTGTTAGCTAGCTGACCCGGCAGACTTTGTAGTGCCTCAATAGATAAATAAAAGACCTAAACTTTATATAAAATAAACTTAAAACAAAAAAACGCAATCCGTCCGACGGGGGACACATCAAAGGAAAAACAAAATTGTTTTTTTTATTTATTTTCGAGTATTTTCATATTTATCTACCTTTTATGCCTTCTCTAGACTTCCACGAATAATTCAAGACCAAAATTAGCAAAATTGGTCCAGCCGTTCTCGAGTTTTAGCGAGACTAACGAACATCAATTCATTTTTATATACAGTCAAACCTGGATAAGCGAGAGTTCAAGGGAGCACAATCTCATTCTCGCTTATAGAGGTTTCTCACTAACCCGAGTTTCTCGCTAATGCACCCTCTGAATTTCATTTCGCGATTTCTCGGATTCAAACGCATTCACTATTTTAAGTTTATCACTTAATGGCAGTACTTTAATTTTCCGTTTTGACATGATGCAGAACAGAACTTTCCTTCGCAATTGATTAACGATAAACTGAATAAGTCCGACAAACAGAACGGTACACAGGGACACGTGTCCATTCGAAAAGAATGCGATAGTATAACAACGTTATTTAGTTCCACGAAATAGAATAGGTTCAATATTGACGAGAAAACAATACAAAAACAATGGAAGAAAGTTCCACAAAAGTTAAGAATGAGTCATAAAATAGCAGATGTTAAATTTGTTATTTATTTTTTCATTTGTTCCTCCTAAATAATATAAATAAATAAAGCTCGACTGTCGCTTATAGAGGTATAGATAAGTAGCAGTCTCACTTACGGAGGTCCATGAGGGAAAAACGACTCTCTCTTACAGAGGTTTCTGTTTCTCGCTAATAGAGGTTTTGGGAGCTTAAAATGACGGTTCCCAGCAATTACTCTCACTTATAGAGTTTTCTCACTTATCCAGTTCTCACTTACCCAGGTTTGACTGTATATAGATAGATTAGCATCAACAGTTCGATTTTTTTTCCCTACAAATCCGCTGGTAGCCTAAAAGGCTATTTGGGTAGTTGGAGCTCACTGACTCAATCTGAGAGCATTTGCTAACACTAGTCCTAGCAAGAGCGGTTTTTCGTAGAATCTAGCACCGGATCGGAATTGCGACCCACTAAGAAGATCCGGCGAGAAACTCAGTGGAAAAAGCAGTTCGATGTTTTCAATTGATCTCCAATTAAGTTTACCCCATTCAAACAGAAGAAGTTTTTTTTAATGTTATTTATTCCAAATTTTAAACTTCAAATGGATCTCCTGTAAAGTTGCAGAAATGTCGCTTAAACCAAATAGCCTTGCACTCCTCGATATGACTATTGCATATACCTAGCATATACCTACACATAATTAAGAACAATTAATTACAAATATTTCCCGCTAGATACCTATACATTTTAAGAGCCGACTTTTCTTTTTTTTTTCGTTGGATTAAAAACTGATCATTCCTTCACATCTCCATTTCACTTTGGAAAATGGTAGAAGCAGATTAACAGATTAACACAATATCGATTTTGTAGTTAGACCCAATATATTCCAAAATCGATGTAGTCAAACTTAATCTTCGTCATGAGTCAAAAAATTCTCGTCTCCAAAATCTTCCGTTCCTGTCGATGACAAGCAATGACCACAATTTATAATTGTTTCCATAGCCTAATACATATACCCTTTTGTAAATACCGAAAAATCTACTTTCGGTTTTCGTCAGGCTAATAAATCCAAATAAATAACTAACATATTAAATACTTACCTCGCTTGCACAAAAGCACTGAAGACACGAGATATTAAATATAAATAAAAAGAAAACAAAAATCCGTTGGTACGTAAGCGTTCGTCCACTTCACCCTAGGCTAAAGACACATCTGCGCCTTATAGTCGCTTACAAAAAGGTCTTATTATTAAACTCTTTTATTCAGATATTAAAATGGCGGCCCAAGATGGCGATGGGTGCTTAAATGTAAAATCGCGTGTAGTAACTCACAATTGTATCAAAGCTTAAAGGTTATCAATTGAATGTTTTGAGAATGACTATTTTCAATCCAAAAATTTATTTGTTAACGAATAATTTTAACAATAACACACAGTTTATTTTTGCAATATTTTAACAACACCATTAGATTTTGACTAAAATATAAACTAATAATAATTATTCTGATGTTTTCTTCTAATTTAAAGTAAGTTTATCGATTTTCTAGAGTCGCAGACGTAAATAAAACTGCTTTTACAGCTTGTTTTTATGTTTGAGAGATTACTGGTGGCCCGGAGGTCTTTCCAGTTTCACCAGGACAGGCCGAGCAAGGGCTCAGCTGGCAAAGTTTTATTATTATGTGTGATAAGAAACGTAAATGTTCAGAGACATTTAAAAAAGAATAGACCGCATTTAACACAATATTCAAATTTCAAAGATTGAGAGTCGTTTTTTTTTTTATGATTGAAGGATTACTGGTGGCCCGGAGGCCTTTCCAGTTTCACCAGGACAGGGATTGAGAGTCGTCCGCGACCACGGAAACTGTAAAGTATTTGTAGCATCGGAGATAACAAACACGAGATTAAACTGTAAACGTATTTTTAATGAAGCATTTATAAAGCAGTTGATTAGTCAAATATCAGTGCACCATTTTTTTTAACACTGAAGAATCTGTTTACGTACCTATACCGCGTCGAGGGGGTAACAAGAAAAAGGAGAAAAGGAAGACCGAGGTCCTCCTACTCCTCCAATTCCTCCCAGGAGTCTACGGCTTGAGAAAGGCGTGCGAAGTACCTTCACTCAGAAAAGGCTAAACTCCTTCGAGCTCCACCACACCGGCTACACGAAACCTACCTTATGATTTATTACAATTATCTTTGACATACCCTCAAGTTTATCTAGAGCTTAAAACTCTCAATCTAAATCGACAAAGAAATGATCGAAAAAAAAAATTTTTTTACAATGTATCAAATGTATAAACAGGAGGCGTATCCTGGTCCTGTGACCGCTAAAAGGGACCAACGCGCTCCGTATCGAAAAAAAAAAAACATACAAAACATCTTTTTTACCCCGGGGAAGAGAACAGCTGCGCTTTTGTATAACAATGATACAGCCACGATATTTCCACCAACCTGAGGCCATCCGCGCACTGGGCCGATACACAGCCTCGAGAAATTGTCCGATATCGCCCATTGAATGCAACACTCGACCCGTTTCCCATTTAGCCGGGTTACACGCGATTCCACAGCCGGGCCGCACATGCCCTTTGTTAAAAGTCACGCTTGATTCGAAGCGAAATTGTCCTTTTTGTTGTCTCACTACGCGTGATGACTGGAAAAATTGTACGTATAGTTAATTCTTACATAATTCACCTCTCAATTTTCATGGCTGTCCCAACATTTTATACAATAATCACTTTCGCTGTTCGCTTACGTAATATTTCAATTGGAACACGGATGGCGTTTAACGTTTTCAAAGAATCGTGCATTCAAATATCGAACAAAAGACGTGCAGTACATAATGCGGTAGGCCGGTGACAATTTCGATTCATTCCATTTTCGAAAGGCCCGTCCTTATTGGTTGAGAGTTGGTGACAAATGAACGACAAATTTCCGTGTCAGCCAATAGCAGCGCGGGGTCCCGGCGCTCGTTCTCTGCCGTGAATAATCACTTGTGTAATGTGTAATTTCAGTTGACACATTTGATGTACTTACGCATGTGCGTGTCACTTGTACTGCAGAGTGGGGGGAAGGGGGATGGATTCATTGTACTGAAACACAGCGCGTTACAAAAATAGAGACGCTTCTGTCATTCATTCGGTTTGTTTGATTTTCAACCGTAATGCAATTGATTCGAGTGTGAAATTTAAAACTCGAAATACGGAGATTCATATCAATTTTGATATGTTAATTTCCGAACATTAGAACATTATTGCAGTAAAATTAAACACGTCAACTGCAAATCGATTTTTAGAGTTATTAGTACGTATTATCGCGAATCAACGGACAAACTGTCATATCTATTATGAAGTCCCATAGACACAGACCAGTGAGTTTCTCTGAAATCTCAATTACATTATGTCAACGGTAATATGGTGTAAGTTTGTGAATGCAGCGTCGATGGCCGTTAAGATAGTGGCTCGCACTCAATTCGGTCTCACGAACCCCACTGGGTCAATGATGGGGTTCTGCCTATTTATTAAGGGCTGTTGTTAATGCTACCAATGGGTTGGTTTAGGTTGAACACACATTGGTTCAATTATTTCGAAAGTGCATATAAAGATAAAGATAAAGAAGCCTTTATTAACAACCTTAATTCATATTTAGGTACATATATATTTTTTTTCTTTTCATTTGACATCGGCTAAGATTGTTTTGCTTCCGCATAGGCCTCAGCCAAATCCTGCCACAAGTTCCGGTCGTGGATAAAAGAAATAAATAAATAACGTAATATCGTAATATTATATAAATTATTAATTGTTTATTGTTTTCGGTTAACGCAGATTCTCAGAAATTCACGTCTCTAATGAACTTAGCAAATTTAATTTAATTTAGGCAGTCTACGTCTTCTCGCTAATGGTCTTTTCTGATAAATTTTATGAATCGATATTTAATAATTAACAAAGATTAATAAGTAGATATTAAAGTACTAGATAGCTCTGTAAGTTTAAAATAATTACTTTGTAAGATGTTCTTCTATCGACACATCACTATATTGAAATAAACTATGACGTAGATATTCGAATTCAAATTTGAGTATGAGCCAAAGAATTTTTCTATCAAAGGCTCAATTTTTTTTAATGCTTAGATAGGGGGACGAGCTCACGGCCCACCTGGTATTAAGTGGTTACCGGGGCCCATAGACATCTACAACGTAAGTGCCGCCACCCACCTCGAGACACGAGTTGTAAGGTCTCAGTTTTAACAGTACAATGTCTGCCCCACCCTTCAAATCGAAACGCATTACTGCAACTTTACTTTTGAAGTACCTAAGTGAATAAGTAAGTGAAATAACTATATTTAGCTATAAATAACTTTTAATTTTTTTCAAACTTTCCTTTTTTTTTATTCCTACCTAAGCTGGTAGCCTAGAGAGGCTATTCCAGCGTAACCCTAACTAGTAGGTGAGCTCACGGGGCTCAAACCTGATGACGTTGCTAACACGAACATTAACCAAATAGGTGATTATCTCTTCCGATAAAATCTATTTTAGCACTCGTTGTGCAACAAGCCTTCTAAAGCGATCCACGAATGCCCAGTAAACAGCCCCTTGGAACGCGTAAAGATCGCGCCGATACGACACTGTCATTTGTTATTTTTGTTTTCGTCTTGTGTTGACACGGAAATATCGTTGAGTACCCTAATTACACGGTTAGATCGCGTACGATAATGGCGTTGTTACGTGTTAAAAAAAACTATATTAAATAGAACATATAGTTTTTTTTCCCTTTTTTTTATTTCTTAGATGGGTGGAGGAGCTCACAGCCCACCTGGTGTTAAGTGGTTACTGGAGCCCATAGACATCCACAACGTAAATGCGCCACCCACCTTGAGATATAAGTTCTAAGGTCTCAAGTATAGTTACAACGGCTGCCCCACCCTTCAAGCCGAAACGCATTACTGCTTCACGGCAGAAATAGGCAGGGTGATGGTACCCACCCGCTCGGACTCACAAGAGGTCCTACCACCAGTAATTACGCAAATTATAATTTTGCGGGTTTGCTTTTTATTACACGATGTTACTCATTCACTGTGGAAGTCAATCGTGAACATTTGTTGAGTACGTATTTCATTAGAAAAATTGGTACCCGCCTGAGATTCGAACATCGGTGCATCGCTCAACACGAAGAATGCACCGGACGTCTTATCCGTTAGGCAACGACGACTTCAAAGTTGAAGTGCTTGAGTTGCTTATCTATAACTAATTTATGTGTATTATCTATGGCTTTTATAGTGTTATTTGTGGTAATATGTCTATATCTACCGTAGTCTTTGGTCCCAGTTTGAAGAACGAGAGAGAGAATAGTTTATACGAAACACTGTCTTTTTTATCTATATTTACGATTATAGGAACCTAATAAATAAGTGTATATCAATTATTCATAACTTCACGAACGTTCTCGAAACATTAACGATACACCAGGTGAATATATCTAATTATCGACATGAGTCATCTACCGGCCACAGCATCTATTGTCTCAATGATTGACACGGAGCAAGCTCTAAACAAATCAGCCCGATCCAAACTCGTCCATCACGAACCTATAATTAAATGGGCCGTGTCTGTCCGTTCGTAAGTCTAGTCCGTATCAAACGTCGTATGTTATAAACAGTATCGCAACGTGAAATAGGCACGCTTAATCATAGCCCGTCCTCGTTGTTTTTGGTTAAGACGGTAGATAATTTCGGCATTGGCATCGCTGAAATCCACAATGATGGTAACCACTCGTTATCAGGTGGGCCGTATGCTCGTCTGCCTATAAGGGCAGTAAAAAAAATCTAAGATTTTTCTTAACAGCCATACCTATCGAAGTTGATATTGGTAGGGTAAATACATAAATTTCTATAAAATTTCTTGTTGTAACAAGAGAAAATGTAATTTTTGAACCAAAGCGAAACTTTACTATATTTAAATTAGGACTGCCTGAAATCTGTGAGGAACTGATCGATTGAAATCTGCGAGAACCGTTCGCAAACAACAAATGAACAAAGATTTCTGGACCGATTTTACTCAGTTCCAGAATCTTCCAGAATATTTTCCATACCCGATCCTCACCGTACCGTTTCTCCTTGCACAGCACAACGCTACTGATCGTACATGATGTACACACTAAGTGCCAGTAATGTGTGCACAAACAAATGCCCAGTTCTGTGCGCACACGAGTTATGTCCCACGGAAATACGTGTTTATTGTGTTCTTTAGCGGTTCACGCAAGCCTTAAACGTATATGTAACGCTCGGTGTCGCTACGTGGAGACTAAATATTGTTTTATATACTTGACTTACACTACCGTTTTTGCTGTTACTCATGTCAGACTCCATTTTTTGGAGTTTACTCCTTAAGAATCGATTTACATATATAGGCCCGGGGTATGAAAATTATGGGGACCAAAATCGTACTAGAGAGTATAGCATGTCACACGAAATGCGTTATGCGCCTGATTGGCTCCTGATTGGCGCGCACACGCATCACCATGGTGATGCGTGCGCGCGCCAATCAGGAGCCAACGCGCGGCCGCGTTATCGCAGGTGACGCCGGGCTGCTGCGCCGGCAGTCCGCCACAAAGCCTCGTACTGATCGCGCGTTTCTCTCATTATTGTATTTTCATATATTTGTTAGTCGTTTGTTTTGTGTCTCGTTAATTTGTTAATAATCTGTAGTGTATCGTGTTGTCGTAATATAGAACTATTTCTCGTATTGTTTCGTTTAATTTACCGACATCGTTTTGCTTGTGGCCGGACGCCGTTCGGGTTCGATTCCTGAACGTATCAACTGTTAGTGGGTTGATACAAGAATATAATCCGCTACAAATCATTTATTAATAAAGCTTATTAAATATAAACAATTCCTTCTATCAGTGAATGGACAACTTATATATTAATTGTAAAAGTGAATTATATAGACTTACTTAATTACCGCATCCACGTGTTCCGCAACTCCCGGATCATTCTCACTAGAATACGTAACTTCCATATTTTACTGTATTCAACTGACACAAATTTATATTTATATCCAGTAAACTCCAGTCGTGCGTCGGAGCGGACACACACACTTTTTTTTTTTTTCCTATGCTGATAGCCTTGAGGGGCTATTTCAGCTTCGCCCTAACGTGTAGGTGAGCTCACGGGGCTCAAACGGGGAGCGTTGCTAACACTGGCCCTAGCAAGAGCAGTGCTTCGCAGAATCTACCACTGGCTCAGAAACGCGATCCTCTGATTAGATCCGGCGTGAAACTCAGTGGGCTGTGTCTATGGGTTAATTTTCTCATCGAGCACTTCGTCGCAAGCGACGGGTTCGGCGAGGACGGTGACCAGTGCTTGAGGTCAGACTCACTAAGGTGTCAATGTTCTACGTGGAATTATTTTGACGGATCCTTACTAGTGTACCCTTTGACTGTATATCTCAAGGCCATTTCTGCCGTTAAGCAGTAATGCGTTTCGGTGTGAAGGGCGGGGCAGCCGTTATACTATTGAAAGCGAGACCTAACAACTTATGTCTCAAGGTGGGTGGTAGAATTTACGTTGTAGATGTCTATGGGCTCCGCTAACAATTTAACACCAGGTGGACTGTGAGCTCGTCCACCCTTCTAAACGTAAAAAAAGGCGGAGGCGCTCACGAACAGACCCTTGATTCGGAACATTTAATATCACATCAGTTTTATAATCACCTTCTTTGCTCGCAGTTATCTTTTTTATTCGTGTAATTATATAGTATGTGATTTCTACACGAGGACTATATAGCTCTCTGTTTCCTCATATGTTTGTGTAATTATTGTTCTGTCGTTTTACGTATTAAATTACGGTATTACGTCAGTTCAACTAGGAGTTCTCATACCCGATCCTGTGGACCGAATGGTAAACAGTCGACGTCGCTCTAAGGACATCATATCGGATCCTCCCGATCGTCAAACGGTGCGTTTAGGTATCTCAAGCACCGGACACCGTTCTCGTCGAGCCCGTCGCTTGCGACAAAGGATTCGCTGACTAAATTAACCCACAGACACAGCCCAGTGAGTTTCTCGCCGGCTCTTCTCAGTGGGCTTCGTTGCAGATCCGGTGGTAGATTCTGCGAAGCACTGCTCTTGCTAAGGCTATTGTTAGCAACGTCAGGTTAGAGCCCCGTGAGCTCACCTACTCGCTCGATAAATCTATCATGACCTCTCGAGGTCACTAGAATACGTAGGAAACAACAAAAAATTCTTCTTCTATATCGTTCCCTCACTACTGGGGATCGCGACCACATGCGACGTACTTCCAATGTGCCCGATCATGGGTGGCATGGACCGCATGGTACAGACTACCACCACCAACACACACAACATAAAAATAGGAGTTCTTATCCTCTGCACCGACTGATAAACAGCAGAAGCGTGAAGTGGAATATTGAATGCTCCCTTGTGATATATTTTTGTCTGTTTCCGCGTCGTGTTCTAAACTATAATGTACATATCTATCATTAAAATCGTCTTATCCTAAATATAGTCGTAAAGTATCTATAATAAACTAAAGTTGAGCTGTTGGAGTCACGAGCATCCGATTCTATGCATCTCGTGTCGAGATGTGTCTTTACTACAAAAAACTTTGCATGCGTCACCAAAAAACATATTGTTAATAATAAAAAAATAAAAAAAACTCCATTCGCAGCCGAATAACAATGAGTCGTACTAAAAGACGCGTCGGGCCCACCACTGGGCTCACATCTGCCGCCTATGTATAATTATAGTAAATAAATAAACATTCGATGTTTATTGTGTCACAGCCTTATTCTGCACCCACTATATTTTGAACTACCGCACCTCCCTGCTTTCACACAAATTGAATGCTCTAAGAGTTCTGTCGAGTGTTTCTGCGGATCTTCTGTTTCTGGTGTCTCGAAGTCCTTGTCACTGGCTGTCCCGTCATATGGGACCCATTTGTTTGGTTAAATAAAGACGTATTCACGTTGGTCGTCAACCATATGTCGTAGGTGTTCGTAATACTTCATTCTATTGTAGAATTCAATTGGAATTGGCGGGTATATAGGTTCAACTGTGCGAAATTTATATTGAGGGATGTCCCGATTCGTAACTTTGTGTTTGGTGACAAAAATAAATAACATGCTCTCAGAATACGTGTGTCTTTATGTGGTTCATGTACTTTTGAATGATTGGTTGATTCCCAAGCTATTGAATATTTTTTTTAATTTTATTGCATAGATGGGTGGACGAGCTCACAGCCCACATGGTGTTAAGTGGTTCCTGGAGCCCATGGACATCTACAGCGCAAATGCCGCAACCCCTCTTGAGACATGAGTTCTAAGGTCTCAATATAGTTACAACGGCTGCCCTACCCTTCAAACCGAAACGCATTACTGCTTCACGGCAGAAATAGGCAGGGTAGTGGTACCTACCCGTGCTGACTCACAAGACGTCCTTACTTTGTTTGCTGAATGATATTATTATCGTCGTTTCTTCAAGCCTTCTAAAAAACCAGCATTATTATAGATATAAATTTTTCCTAGTTTAGAAATTACGAAACAAAATTATCTTTCAGACATTCTTGATAATAGACCCCAAAATAGGACATGATATTACCTTAGAAAATTTAAAGCCATTTTCTAGTCGCATAAATATTCAGCGTTCCACCCCCCCGGCTCGGCAACACGCGAAGGCTCGCACTTTGTATACAACTTCCGGTCGCGCCACATCCGGTCCGGACAGCGAGGCCGGAAGTCAGCCGTTCTGGCTCTATGTCACCTTAAGTACGTTGTGATTACCCTGAAATTTATGGTTTTCATGGGGCTTTACGGTGTAATTACGATAGCGGTACTTGCGTGTTTTCTTAATTCAAAAATAACAACCTTAGAAGTGTTAAGTGTACAATAAAAATATACGTAAAACAATTTTATGAAGAAAATTTGAATATTTCCCTTCATTTAAATTTAAACCAACACCGCATTTTATTATGATTCGTTATCGCGCGCTAATTGAACGAAAACCGATTTATAAAAAGAAAATATGAATTATATCTAAGTATTTGCGGTTCATACGGTCTTAATTGAAGTTAAAAATGCCCAAAACACGTCATTACGGATCCTCCCGATCCATTAACGGTGCTTTTAGGCACCACAAGCACCGGTCACCGTCCTCGCCGAACCCGTCGCTTGCAACGAAGGGCTCGACGAACGGACTAACCCACAGACAAAGCCCACTGAGTTTGTAGTCGGATCTTCTCAGTGGGTCGCGTTTCCGATCCGGTGGTAGGTTCTGCGAAGCACTACTCTTGCTAGGGCCAGTGTTAGCACCACTCCGGTTTGAGCCCCGTGAGCTCATCTACACGTTAGGGCGAAGCTGATATAGCCTCTCAAGGCTACCAGCATAGATAGGGAAAAAAAGAAGTTAAAAATGCGACCAAAGACATACCGGAACGCCGCTCAAGATATAAATATTGTGAAATTTTCAACAGCATCGCGCAATGTACCTACTACCTATTGCTTCTCGGCAGATATAGACAAAGTAATAATAGCTACCCTAGCAAGATCCTGCCCAATCAAAGCGCCAAGGTACGTGGATTCTGAAAGAAAAACACACGTAGGTACTACGTGAATATTGATCACATCAAAGAAACAACATTTATGACATCTTCAAGTTTTCAAACGCCGATATTCATCAAACGACATTCAAATATTTTCTCACATTACATCTATCGGTATTCACGTCTCTGACCTCGATGGCGTCAAGCGTCCTCACCGTAGAATACCATAATAAATTTACTCGCAACACCAACGCAGTCTTCCTTAACACGAACACGGTAAGGCTCGTTTTACTTAAATCCGACTGTGATTTCGTGCAGTTTTATTGTGGTTTCGTGCGCCGTGTTTACAATATAAACAATTGTCGATCAAGAATAGATATTGTCGTTGTCGCTGTGTTAGGCTTAGATAAACTTACGACGATGCTCCCCACTCGGCTGCGTTAGGCCGGACACGGATCGGCGTTTATCACTCATCGTTATTAATCTCAATGATTTCGTTCAGTTTTCAGAGATGCGATTTGTATTATGATGGTGTAGTTTAATATGTTGTAATTGGATTGCGTTTTTATGGGAGCATCTAGTCTGATGTAAATGCGCATCTTTTAACTTGATGTCGAATTGTGAATTGTATTATTTGACTATATACAACGTTCAAGCCAGAATAAATGGTTACTCGCGGTAATAAGAAAGTGTGGTAGTCTTAAAGTGTCTTTCACTTACCAGCCTAGAGCGTAGCTGGGATAACTCTAGCGAATGGGTATGGAAAAAAAGTTCAATGCGCGTTCATACCACGTACGTAAATACATTAAAAACTTACAACGTGTAATAAACTAGTGACCCGCCCTCGCTTCGCTTCGGAAACTGTAATTTATTATTGATTTCTCCACTATTCAATGGATGTTATTATACATATTATTATATACCTTCCTCTTCAATCACTCTATCTATTAAAAAAAAACCGCATCAAAATCCGTTGCGTAGTTTTAAAGATTTAAGCATACATAGGGACAGAGAAGCGACTTTATTTTATACTATGTAGCGATACTCTAGTGGAAGTTGCTAAATTCATAACTTACACAAAACAAGGCATTATTTGCGATGTAAATCAGTTTTTTTTGTCTTCTTTGTAGGCAGACTAGCACGCGGCCCGCCTGATGGTAAGCGGTTACCGTCGCTCACGGACGTAAGTAATGCCAGGAGCATAGCCAAGTCGCTGCCTACGATTGAATTCTCTTCGCAAGCCTCGTATAAAGAAGGACATGTCATAGCGCTCGGGAAACACCGTAGAGGGGAGCTCATTCCAAAGCCGGATGGTACGCGGCAAAAAAGGTCTTTGGAAACGCATAAGACAAAGCGCAGTACTTTTTTGAAATCGTTTTTCAAATTAAGCCTTTTGTACGGTTCGAACTGATTGAAATTTGTTTCATTTCATAATTTAATTAACCAGAAATCTTAATAAACCGCCACCGGTAATGACTGTTTCGGATCCGGCATGACTGGCCCTTTTCATTTCGACGAGATCATGCTGTTCCAATCAACAATTCAAAGACTCGGAGATAATCAAATAACAGATTTTTAATCGCTCGTCAGTCGCACATGTGGACCAGGTCTGTAACGATACGATAGTAAGATTTAGGGCTGCACCAAATTTTATTCTTTAAAACTATGTTTATCAAAAACAATTAGACTGTCGGATAAAATACGTTACGAAAGAAAAAAAAATTTTTTACCCAAAAAACATTCTTGGTGGAAATTCGCAAAAATCTATTTTTTTATTGCTTAGATGGATGGACGAGCTCACAGCCCACCTGGTGTTATGTGTCACTGGAGCCCATAGACATCTACAACGTAAACGCGCCATCCACCTTGAGATATAAGCTCTAAGTTCTCAAGTATAGTTACAACGGCTGCCCCACCCTTCAAACCGAAACGCATTACTGCTTCACGGCAGAAATAAGCAGGGTGGTGGTACCTACCCGTGCGGACTAACAAGAGGTTCTACCACCAGTAAAACCAGTATATTTCAAATAGCGTTTTTTTTTCTTTGCTTCGTCAGCTGTGCTCACGGGTCTTCTAGTGATAAGAGACTACCGGAACTCAAGTTGAATTTTCTGAATACATACGATCTTTTGCACCACCAGTAACTACAAAATATAATTTAGAAACAGAAACTGCATGGTTTATCATTGGAATGGACAGAAAACATCGTTTCCAGTTGATTTTTTATTACTCAGACAAGTGATCGAGTGCGCAGTTCACGTAGTGTTAAGTGGTCATCGTAGCCCATAAAATTAAACAAAATTAATGCCGCCAACTTGCCACTTTATTATTTACAAGTGGCCCGCTCCGGCTCCGCTCGGTTCTTTAACAAAAATTTCAACGATATTTGACGTTGATTATTTTTTGAAATAAAAGAACACTTATTGCGGCATAACTATAATAGTTAAATATATGCTGTCGCGACATTTTTTGTAAATAATAATGTGTTCTACAAAGTCGTAGTACATTATTTTATTCTATTATGAATAGTTTTCGCAGGGCACGCGATGTAAAGAATATCTTAGGTAATTTTTTTACACCTTGGGTTTCAGTATTGGAGTTTTAGTAAGGATCCCTAATTTTTTCAAAAAAGATTATAACCTATGTCACTCGGGAATAGAGTAGCTTCCAAACAGTGAAAGAATTTTTCAAATCGGTTCAGTAGTTTCGGAGTCTATTCAATACAAACAAACAAACAAATCTTTCTTCTTTATAATATTAAGTATAGCTAATAATATTTTTTCGTAAACGGGAATTAAAAGCGTCTCTATTTTATTAAAAAATCGTTCCGTTTAGCGGGATTTTAACACCGGCATCATTTGGAATATGCAAACGAGTGCTTGCTTGATACCCATTGATAATAACAGTGACAATATCTTCATATAAAAACCTGGACGAGTATTGAAGATCTTTCACCGTGTGGATGTAATTGCTCGGAGTAGACTAGTGGTCGAAATTTTATAGTTTGCAAACTTATCTTGAAAATACTGTAAGCTAGATTGAGGCATCTGTCAAATGTCTCGTGTGTGCGTATTTAATAAAGCCACTACTCCGATATTCGGATTTATTACTTTAATTTCAATTTAGTCGCTCGGGCGTGTCCAGCCTATCGCGGACGACAAAAGTACGATTTAATTAGATGCTTATCAAACAGGCCACCCACGTCGCGCCGACGCAGCGACAACTTGCGACACACGTGACTCGACGGTCGCACGCTCGCGTGTGGGAGGACGAATGTGTTGTGAAAAGACTATTACTAGGCACATAATGGTAATCGTTATATGCGATGCGTTCTACAGATAAGTATAATGGTTGGGCAATATATAGCACTTATTAGTCGCGATGCACTCGTTTGTCAGGTTTGGTGGGTAGGACAGTTTTTATACAATACAATTTAGATTATAACCTCATTTCGCATCGGTGTATTGTAAAGTGAGCCCACAATGGTTGGTTTTACATTGCGGGGTAACTGGCAGAAGCATTTCCAAATTTTAGACGTCAAAATATAGAAGTCAGTCAAGTGGAAAAATTTAAATAGATTTATCGTTTCAGATTAAATAAGAAGCCTGTCTTTATTTACGAGAGAGAGCATTTTCAATACTACAGAGCTGTCCACGGATATTATAGGATCAAAAAAAATACAACACAAGACGTCGGTCGAGTCAAGCACACACTAAATGACAATAAAAGTCCGCGGATATTTTCATAAATTCAACTTTATCTGTTGTAGCTGTATTTTGTTATTGTGTATATAACATTGTAACACGATATTCAAATTCTTTTTGCAAGTCACGCACTAGAGGAGACGCATGCTTAAGAGTGAGCTTGGAATTAAGAGAACCCGAAGCTTATTCGGTCTTCAATAAGCACACGTCGTTTTTTCGTTACAAATACCAATCGGACCTATATCTTCGCAAAGGATCATACCAGTTTACAAAACCGTTGATTCACGCTAGAAAAATTACCATTTTAAAATATTCAAAATTACAATTTAATTCATAGATGATTATCGATAAAATTCCTAGAAGTACCTATACACAGCAACGTACGTATGACCTGAGACACTTATACAAGTAGTTATGCAATTAGATTACCTTGCAGTTCGAAGCTCAAACGAGCCGCTTACCTGCACGCTACCAGTAACTGTCATCACTCCAGAACAAACGAAGTAAGATGAGGGAAATTTGACGACGGGTCGGTATTTGCACGGGTATTTGACTCGGTCAGAATTATAGATAATTCAAAAAGGCTTAACCAAAGAGACCACCAAGCCAAGATAGAGGGACGGAGAAGGGTTTTCGCCCGGTTTCGGTCCCTGTAAGAGGGGATCTCCCCTCCCGTGAAGATTGCGGGGTGACCTGAGCAGCATGACAGCAGCTCTACGGAACTTCTACGCAGGAATCCGCCCTAGGAGAGTCCCAAATACGTCCGAGTGGACGAGCTCACAGCCCACCTGATTCTATGTGGTTACTGGAGCCCATAGACATCTACAACGTAAATGCGCCACACACCTTGAGATATAAGTTCTAAGGTTTCAGTATAGTCACAACGGCTGCTCCACTCTTCAAACGGAAACGCATTACCTACTGCTTCACGGCAGAAATAGGCAGGGCGGTGGTACCTACCCGTGCAGACCCACAAGAGGTCCTACCACCAGTAAAACCACCACCACCACCAGTTCTATTTGTTTACATATGCTTTCTGTCCGAAGCGGCTGATCCGATACAATTGACAATTCGATCTTTTGTCTCAATGTGGGCGGCAGTGTTCGCGTTTCGATGATCTAGTCTATGTCATTCGCTTAACATAGGTGGACTGTAAGATTGTCTGTCTATCTACAGTACAAAAATACGAAACTATAAAAGCATTTTGTGGGTATATCCGTTGTTAATTCAATTAAAATAAAAAAATATAAATTTAAAGTTAGAAACCTTTTTGCCATATCTGTTCTGTTTCAATTTTCTCTTGGTTAACATAATTTAAAACCGCAATTATATCGCATTTTGTAATAAATTCACTTGCAAGTTCAAAATGTAAAAAATGTGGTTGTAAACCCTAACGTTTATTTAGTTAATACGATTGAAAAAAAAAAGTTGAACAATTGTTTGAAAATTCAACTATTTGTAATTGAGACACCAAACATCCTAGCGATGACAAAAGTCCCACAGAAGCTCGCAAAGCAAAAGTTCAATAAACCATACCGTAACTGAAAATCTAAACATCGATATACAGACTATTTCTGTCGCCGCATATTATCATCTTAAAGCTCGCACAGACATCGCACGAAAGTCGCATAACTATCTACATTATGTAACTATCTATATCTACCTATAATGAAATACAGTCAAAACTGGGTAAGTGAGAACTGGATAAGTGAGAAAACTCTATCAGTGAGAGTAATAGCCAGGACCCGTCATTTTAAGCTCCCAAAACCTCTATTCATTCATTCTTTTCGAATGGACACGTGTGCCTGTGTACGGTCCTGTTTGTCGGACTAACTCAGTTTATCGTTAATCAATTGCGAAGGAAAGTTCTGTTCTGCATCATGTCAAAATGGAAAATTAAAGTACTGTCATTAAGTGATAAACTTAAAATAGTGAATGCGTTTGAATCCAGAAAATCGCGAAATGAAATTCAGAGGGTGCATTAGCGAGAAACTCGGGTTAGTGAGAAACCTCTATAAGCGAGAATGAGATTGTGCTTGCTCCCTTGAGCTCTCGCTTATCCAGGTTTGACTGTATATACAATTTCACTCTCTTAGAATGTAATTACAAAAACACGTACCTAGAATTTATTCAGTTTACGTTTCATTTACGTTACATTTAGTTTCGTGTAGGCAGCGGCTTGGTTCTGCCCCTGACATTTCTGAAGTCCATGGGCGACGGTAACCACCCACCATCCGGTGGGCAGTATGTTCGTTTGCCTACAAGGGCAATAAAAAAAAAATCTTTTTTTTTCCATTTCCCTTGTAGGCAGACGTGCATAGGACCCACCTGATGGTGAGTGATTACCGTCGCTCATAAACTTCACAAATGCCAAGGGCATAGCCAAACCACTGCTAACGTAGGCATACAATACCATACGTTTTGCACAATCAATTAATCAACATTGTTTTACATTTGATTTACTTATTAATATTCATAATATTAACGTGTAGGGGTTTACGATGAAAGGAAGATCTTCCACCGAGCGGGTGATATTGCTTGGTAGACCGACGGTCTGAATGTTGTTGTTCGCACCTTGTATATGAGGCCATCAGCGCAAAAGTGGCCTAACCCACAATTTTTATATTCTAGCTTATATTATGACGTATATATTACATAATTACATAATTATAATACATAATTACACCCATAGATAACAGATAGCTTTGTAAATATCATTTTTGCGTGCATTGTTTTTTTGCCTACTCAAATTCAAATTTATGAAAATTCAAACCTAATTGTCTCCATACTAACTGTGGTAATCTTAGGTCGCTTTTGCGCTGTCGGCCTCATATATGCGAACTTATCTAGAAAAGGTTGTAAGCGAGATTCAGGCACCTGTCTTCTTGATCTTGGCATCTTGCGTTCTGTGATGGCTACCACCACAAATGCACCTGACGAGGCTTCGCTTAATAGTAAAAAACGATGAAATGTCCACTGAAATACAGCAGCAATAAAATGCGATTTTCTCGGCGACTCATAAATTTCTAAAGTAGAGCTCGGTATGTACGCGGCTTAAGACCACCCACACCGTACCAATAAACGAAGAGCTTTACGATAGCGATAATAAAAGGCCTGTTTACACTGGCGGTCGGTAATCGCCGCATGCTGTACGTAGTGCTGTCAACCGAACCCGAGTCACTGTATAAACCTATTTCCAGACCGTTCTCGATCTAAAAATGTCTTCGGGATATTACTAAGAAACACTTGCGCGAGTAAATCCAACTAAGTTTAATAGGCAAGCCGGACATTAACAACAAATCTAGGGGTGAAAAGATGTTTATTTTAAGGGACTTAAACTGTAATTTATTATTGATTTCTCCACTATTTAATGTATGTTAATATACATATAAACCTTCCTCTTCAATCACTCTATATATTTAAAAAAAAAACCGCATCAAAATCCGTTGCGTAGTTTTAAAGATTTAAGCATACATAGGGACATACAGATACAGGGACAGAGAAAGCGACTTTGTTTTATACTGTGTAGTGATATTTCGTATTAGCATCAACAGTTCGATGATTTAATTGAGTTTCATTACAATAGCTGAATAAGTTTTTTTTTGTTATGAAATTTTTTCCAAATTTTAAACTTTAAATGGCTTACCATAAAGTTCTAAAAATATCGATCGCTTAAACCAAACCGCCTTTCACCCCTAGATATATAATGCCAGTATTTTTGTGTAATATTGTTTTTAATTTAGGTATTTCAAATAAAAAAACACAAAATAAAAATTAATATTTTAATTTTTTTGTTCGATCTTCACGTCAATACTGTTCGTAGGCTGTGTTGTGAGGCTACACGGATAAGTACCACCATCCTGGCTATTCCTGCCGTGAAGCAGCAATGCGTTTCGATTTGAGGACCTGAGCAGCCGTTGTACCTACTGTAAAAACTGAGACTTAGAATTCATGTCTCATGCATGTTGTTGATGTCTATGGGCTCCGGTAACCACTTAACACTAGATACATCTAAGCAATAAATAAATAAATCTAAGTAGCAATCACAAACTTGAGTATTGTTTAACGGACATGCTGACTCCAGCCGCTAATATATGTAATCCAAATCCTATAGTATAGTTGATAAAGTAATTAAATACTACATATTAAAACAATTAATTGAAAGCAAATGTACCGCACAGGTGAAAATCACATTATTTAAGGCCTACTGTCAGTCTTTTTACACCTGCAGCTTATAGGGTTAAGTATACGCAGCTGGTTTGCAGTGCCTTGCGCGTCCAATATAACAATGGGTTCAGGGCACTGATGGGGCTGCCGCATTTCTGTAGCGCGTCGGGAATGCTTGCAGATGCCGGTGTTGACGGCTTTGCCGCAATACTTAGGAAACGAGCAGCATCCCTGATGCGGCGGGTGCGTGGCGGCTCCAACGGCTACCTGCAACTCGTTGCGAATAGAATGGAGATGGATTGTCCATTCTTCTTAGCACGGAATCGCCTATATGTGGCGGGATATTAATATGTATGTATTTCCAAAGTGTATTTTATATATGGGCAAACAAAAAAGGATAAGACGCTTAGTGCATACATATCAAGCGATGCGACTGATAATAAAAATAAGTAAATAAATAAAATGCGTTTATTTCAGGTAACTTAGCCCATACAATTTCAAATACAATTACATAATATTTAATACAAAATAAAATAAAATTCTAATTACAATTTATCAAAATTATTAAAAAATAAAAATAAATAGAAATTAAATCAATCAAAGAGAAATTAAATTGAAATTATTAAAATTAAAACTGTCATCTGCTAATATAAAATTAATATCTTGTAATAAAAATTGAACTTGTAAAAAAATATAATCTGCATTACAACTACGTACCTACTACAAATACACAATGAAAAAAAAATCCGATGTTGTAACTTTATCTTATCGTGAGGTATTGTTCAGCATCGAGGATGAAAAATCGCTTAATAATAACTAAAATACAAATTACTACAACCAATTTCCCAGTAATTCCTCTTCGATGATGACATCCGACATGATTGCTTGGCACGACTCGTTTTTAGGCGTGATGTGCTGTTATTTATTTGCGGGGTTTCGTTATTCCACTCTATTAAATTCAATCTGGTACCACTAAAATTTTAAATTTTTTTTAGTAACGTAGTTTTTACCAAACATAGTAAGTTTGGTAAAAAGTAGTTTGAACTAAGCGGTTAGTTATCCTCGACCTTCCCTTGACTTTGGCAACACTTCACCTCGACTGAGGATAAACTTCGAGGAATGCCAAACAGGAAATGTTTGATCTACACCAAAGATCCAACAGAAACACTAATCAGATTCACAATTAGTTAATTCGGTTTACGAAACACGACCTCGGTCCCAGCCTTGATGCGTAATTAGAAGCGTACCGTCTAATTCGTTGAAGACAAATGAATCGGTGTGCACGCGCCATTAATAATATTTTTTATGAAGTGGCGATACCTACGAATTACTTTTATTTTGTTACAATGCGAGAGAGAGAGAGAGATAGAGAAACAGTCAACAGACAGGCTTAATAGAACAACAGGCGATCTTATTGCTAAAAAATATCTATTCTAAACGATCGGTTTTTACTGGTGGTGAGACGTCTTGTGAGTCCGTCCACACGGGTAGGTACCACCACCCTGCCTATTTCTGCCATTAAGATATTATGACCAACGTAACCCGGTTGTTCTGCTAAGTTTTTATTTTATTTTATTGCCCTTGTAGGCAGACGAGGATGCGGTCCACCTGATGGTGAGCGGTTACTGTTGCCCATGGACTTCAACAATGCCAGGGGCAGAACCAGGCCGATGGCTACCGCGTAATACTCTCCACAAACCTCGTTTGAAGAAAGAGACAAGTTAAGTTTTCTCGCTCAAACCACTGAATCGATTCTAAGTAAATTCAATATGTAAATAGTTTGGATGCTGGACAAGAATCTAACCTATATTCCTTTAGAGCAGCCTTTCCCAAAGTGGGCGATAACGCCCCCTTGTGGGTGCTGCAGGGCTAAAGGGGGGCGATAACAGGACCAAAAAAAATATGGGAGCGTTGTGAAGAAGCTTGGGAGGCGATTTTTAACTTCATCATCATTAGACACCAACTGAGCTCTCGCTATAGTAGTTTTTAAGTGTGTGAAAAAATGGGGGCGCTAAAAAGAAGTTATTCTCAAAGAGGGCAGTAGACAAAATATGTTTGGGAACTATTGCTCTAGAGTTTGAATACGGTTTGATCTGGCAATATTAATTTGAGTCCACACAGGCGAATTGCGAACGAAGAGGTAGTTAGTCTATTATATTGTCGGCACGACGCATTGTTCATTTCGCAATTCACGGTCACCAGTTGACTTGGTAAATGCACACAGTAATTGTGGCCATTAAAATAACTTTTATTGGCTTGCGAAATATCTTTTTTTAAACTACCATTTACGATGTCAGATGCATCGCTAATGACCTATATGTGTAGTCTCTTCGTGTATGTATATCTATACATATAAATAAAATTGGAGTGTCTGTTCGTAATATTGAAATAGCCTCTTTTTACTACATGCATATGAATATATATACGGTACATACACCAAAATAACATTTATTACAATTTTTGTCTGTCTGTTTATTCCGGCTAATCTCTGGAACGGCTGGACCGATTTTGACAGAACTTTCACTGATAGGTAGCTGATGATATAAGGAGTAGCTTAGATAATTTTTTTTTAGACTTGCTTGGCCCCGCGGCTTTACCCGCGGTACGACAATAGCCGCGGGTAACATCGCGGGACTCAGCTATCAATAATAAAATTTAATGTTTCTGAAGCGAAGCGAGGGCGGATCGCTAGTTGTAAATAGACTGTTTGTCTGTGGATGGGTTTTGATAGGCTGAAGATTTGATAGTCAGAGGCAAAACCCTCAGAATACTTAACGGTGTTAGAGTGCAGATTAAGCCCGTGCGGCATGTTACCACCATAAAGGCTATTTTTGCCGCAAAAGTAGTATTACGTTCTGATTTCAATAGTGAGATATCGACTTCATATCTGAAGGCAATTGTATCCATTAGCCCAGTATAACTTATCAACAGGTGGCTATAGTTCATTCACACAACCAGAGTAATAAAAAGGCAAAAACCCTTCCAGTTAGTTTCGACAAATTGGAAGATGATTCCAATAGAATTTTCACATATTTCTATAATGGGTATGTAAAACTTGATAATTCTGTATTTTATTTGCGTCGACGGATGGATAAGCTCATGGCCCATCTATTCTTAAGTGGTTAACGGATCCAAAATACATCAACAACGTAAAAGTGCCCCTCATAAGATTCATTTCTAAGTTATATAGTAAAACGGGCCCACCCTTCGAACTGCAACCATTATTATTGCAGAAATCGCCAGGGTGTTTGTAATTAGCTGCGCGGACCCATGAGACATCCTATCTTCTTCTTCTTTTTCTCCACCTTATCCTACTAGGTAGGGTCGGCACAGCAATTTTTTTTCTTCCATTCTCTTCTATCAGCCGTTATCTCAACATTTACTCCTCTCACTCTCATATCGTAATTCACACAATCCACCCATGTCTTCTTCGGTCGACCTCTTCCCCCTCTACCTTCCACTACCATTTCCTTACTATAAGTATTCTTTAAAACAGTAATAAGTCCTATCACCAGGACTCATTACTGTTTTAAAGAATTGATCTCATACAGAAAAGCGATAATGAAATCCAAATCAAAGTTACCTGGATGTGAAACGGATTCATTTCTGCTATTCACTGAGTCCTCAATCAGTCGTCAATCCCACTCAAACATCGCAACCCACTATCCGACACTCCAATCTATCGCCGATATCCTGTCAAACGGGTCGAACTAAGCCTTAATCACGAGAAAACTCAAATTTCAACCTTATAACGCGCAGACAAAGACCAAAAAACCAGTGCAAGGATACAATAAATATTACTCGTAACTTTACGATGACAATTAGGCAGTTTTATAGTTTTATTGAGGCGTATTCGCCGAGTGTGTCAACTTCTGAGAAGGTGGACGGTGTCATTATGGTATATAAAGTCGGACAACAGCGTTCTAACGAGCAGATTAATGAGACGTTTATAGCGTAGGAATATGCGGCTTAATTAATAGTGACGAGGGACGCTGCGATGTCTCTATTCTGTGAACGTTTTCGTGTTACTCCTGTTTGGGCTTCTTAATCTAAATTTATTGGTCGGTTCTCAATTAGCTTGGCGGTTTGATTTTCAATTAGACGGGTGATTAATTTTTTTTCAAATATTGTCTACGATAATATTTTTTTTCGATGCAACATGTTTTAGATATATAGATTAACTTAATAATTTTATTAAGTCGAGAACTTTATTTGTGAAGGGCTCGACGGGCGAAGATCATGACAACGTGCGTATTTTTGCCGCAAATCGTTTTTTGCACAACTCTATATACTAGTGGTCCCGGAGTAGTCGAAATTCGACAATAATTAATTGAAATTATAAGTTTGAACATTATTATGGTCCTAGTTACAGATTTCGCCAAAACCACATCATAGACAAATAATATTAAAGATAAACTATTTTAACCTATTCTCAGTTTGACCACAGACTTTAAGCAATAACAAAAGTTTGACAATAAATGAAGAGTATATAATTATATGCGTGTGTGTCAAATACATGGTAGTGTGCGTAATGGTCTTTTTTATGGATTTAATGTATTATTAATGCATGATTTAAAAAAAAAGTATTCAGCACTCCTTCTCTATATTCTCTATAAGTGTGGGAAATTTCATACTCCTCCGTCCGCGCAATTTTTGTAAAAAGGGATACAAAGTTTTTGCTTCACGTACTAACATATAGATGAATAGACGATATGACGGCCTCTCTAGTGCTAAGCGCACAAAGACTACACTTCATAGCATATTGTTTTCTAATAGAAATAGACAGAAAGGTGGTCCAAAACCGCAAAGTCCTATGCTCCATTTTAAAGCTTGCAATGATTTATGGTTAATTAAATGGTTTACGGCATTTATGTTGAGATATCTATGGGTTTCGGATAGCGGTGGATCGTAAATGCCATAGACACTAATGAAAAAGTGAGTTCTAAGTTCGTAGGAGCATTGTGGCAAAAAAAGCGATCGCCAGTTCCATTAATGATATTCTATAAGCTCTGCACGTTCATTAGTACAAAACTCTGATCCTACGTATCATACAAGCATACCTTGTGAGGCTTAAGCATTTAAGCCGCGTTTCAATCACAGACTCCGACCGATACCGTAAGACACCCGAGGCCTGATATCATGTTACGAGCATGCTGACGTGCGTAGGCGCGCTGATGTCCACCAAACATAGTCTAATAGGATTATAGCTCCTATCACGCAACGAATAAAGCTAGAATTTCAGTAACAGTCTCCTGTTTATTTACACAAAACCTATGTGCATTCTACATGATATCTGTAACGCAGAAAATAAAATGCATTTTTCTATGATCGATGAGTGTATTCACGAAAGCAAGTTGTTAAGGAATGATTCGCTGAGCGTTCCAAATTAAAATTTATGTCAAAACCAACAAGATTCAATGTTCCGCGACTTATTAGTGTTCTGAGATAAATTTATGTATTTTTGGTATGCAATACAAAAGACTCATAATACCATGGCGATATGGTTGATATTACAAGTTGCGTTCGGGCTGAATACGTTTCATTACACGCATGCGTCCCCAGTAGGCAATCTCGTGACGTGTATTGCACAATTGCTCTTTGTTTATGGTAAAATCGCTATATGCGATGTGTAACGTGTAATTTTTGGTACTTCGTAAGTTAATTGTCTATGTATAAAAACGATAATGTCTACAGTATAAACAAAATTTTGCGGGTACATCGAAATGATATGTTTTTTGAAGTGATAATTTCTTATGGGAGGGTAAAAGGCAGCGTTACGTAACGCGTTACGGCGCCAATCTGTCTGGCTTCTCTTTCTCTCACGCATACGCCAACGGTGCTGAGAACGTGTATATTATTATGTAACTCCTAACTATTTATATATCTTTTTCAATTTATGTGTCAATTTTCCTTAAATTTATTGATTAATATAAATGAAATTTATGTTTTTTTTTTTGCATTAATGGGTGGACGATCTCACAGTCCACCTGGTGTTAAGTGGTTACTGGAGCCCATAGACATCTACGACGTAAATGCGCCACCCACCTTGAGATATAAGTTCTAAGGTCTCAGTATAGTTACAACGGATGCCCCACCCTTCAAACCGAAACGCATTACTGCTTCACGGCAGAAATAGGCAGGGCGGTGGTACCTACTCGTGCGGACTCACAAAAGGTCCTATCACCAGTAATAACGTTAGCTTTTCTTAAATTAAACAATTTCAATATTAAATAGTTCAACTAAGATTAGTTTAAGTTATCATTTCTGTCGGGGCTCCCGTGACGTACCTACACGTTTTTTTTTTTTTTTGTGTTTTTTTTTACTGTATTCAACCAAAACAAGCAAAGGGTTTTCGTAGGGGTTAGCTGACGGCCGGCGCAATGACACGCGTAGCCCCGCGGTGCTCTGTCTGTCTCGTCCAGGTTTTGAGGGCTCAGAATTCATTGTCGTTTTGATTTATTATTAATTAATATTCCAAAACATCTTTGCAATTATCACTTGTATCAGGTACTTTTATTAAAAAAAAAATTTTTTAAAATTTTATCTATAATACAACAAACAGATCGAATAAATTACAATATTATTGTGTTACGCCTATTTTAATTAAGCGAATGTACGGGCGATTCTTCCTCACTCACAGCTGAATCAACCACGATGCTCAGAGTTGGCTTATGGGCAAGCTTCTAAACACTGAAATCGCGAAATTTTGGCGAACTTAGGTATATTTAAACTTTAAACTGCTAATTTTCAAACCTTCTATTAAACAATGTAGATAAATTCAATTAATAAAGTGTTTGTGTCTGCTAATAAATTAAAACTAATTTTAGGCAATATATAAAAAAATATCTTAAAAGCGTGTAAAAAAGATAAGTTATTCGTTATTTGTCTCAAATGGCCTTTAGATTCGAACACGCGTCTCAAGGCAAGACTAGGCGCGTGAAAGCGTAAAGACAAAATATGGTATACCTAACTATATGTATTTCTGTCGCCCTGGACAAATGACGAGAGGATATATTTGAGTAGCATTCAGCAATTATATCCGAGCGAATGAACGGGCTAATGCTCCATACGGATGTGTGATGATGGATGAATTAACGTGTCTACCTATTTGGAAGCTCGTCTGTCAAGAAGTAACTTCAGCTTTCGGTCCAAGTAGCGAGATAGCGCGGTCCTGTTATCCTTCTCATTTCTTGACACCAGAGCAATTTTGAGCTGTTGTATTCCGGGATGAACGGTGGAACCTCATATCTCAATCTCGATGACCATTTATTTACCCCATTTTTAGCTCGTCTCACCTTAGATACAAATCTTACCATTTATTGTACTTAGATATGCTTACACTGATGGAAAAGCAAGTCGGCTCAAAGTGAATTAGGCGTCACACCTTGGTAGTTGCTATGACCAGCTTAAGGTGAATTAGGTAATTCTTAGCTGTTTCTACGGAATAAAATCTAACGATCCACCAAGATTTGACATTTGATTCGAGATAAAACAGAAAAATGGGCCAAAGGAGTGACAGAATGGTATACAAGATATAAAAAGCGAAATAGAGGAAGACAGCAACGTAGATAGGAAGAGGACATCAAAAAAGTGGCAGGAACGACTTAGATGAGAAAAACGCAGGATAGAATATCATAGAGAACCCTTGGGAAGGCCTATGCTACACACACAGCAAGACGATAAAAAAATCGGTGTCGAATAATAAAACTAGATAATAAGTGTATTTGAAATGTAACTTAAATTAGATTGTTAATAAAGGCTATTTAAAATCTAAAAATCAACCAAAATAAGGGTAAGTAGTAAAGTACTGAATATTTTAATATAAATAAATAGTTAACTAAATCGCCATCGCTTATAATTTAGTACGTCGTCTGATGTCACGATGTGAATCCCATGAGTGGCGGATGTAGATTCTAAACAACTTTTACTGACCCCTGACCGATGTACGGCGTGTCCACACACGCGGAACGATCGTCTGTCTCCCAGTAGATACATCAGTTACGTAATAGGTATTAATCCCGCGAATATAAGAGTATTGGCAAAGTAAAAATTTTGTTTCGATTATAATGTTTAGGTGTAATTCGCATTTGACTTGGAAGCTCCGTCATATCTTTATATAAATTTCGAACACTATCCTTCATACATTGGTTTTAATATTTAAATGTAGGTACTTCCTAATATTTACCCTGATATTCAACTATACTTACTAGTATTTGCTATTCCTACTAGTATCCGCCCTGGCATGTAAATAAATATATAGGTACTCATAAATATGTTTATAAACGACCGCCAAGAACAAAATCGAGTTTTGTTACTACTTACTATTAATAATACGCGCAAAAATTGTAATTTACGTTTCTTTTTTTTTATTGCTTAGATGGGTGAACGTGCTTACCTGGCCCATCTGGTGTTTAATAGTTACAGGAGCCCGTAGACATCTACAACGTAAATGCTACCCAACTTGATAAATGAGTTCTAAGGTCTCAGATTTCTCAGTACAACGACTACACCACTCTTCAAACTAAAATGCATTACTGCTTCACGGCAGAAATAGGCAGGCAGGGCGGACTCATAAGACGTCCTACCACCAGTAAAAAATTGCGTAATTTTTGTACAATCGAAATTATAGGCCTCTAGTGTCAAAGTGGGAGGCGGCATTTGCGCTTGATGTCTATAGACTTCGGTAACTATTTAACATCAGACGTGCCGTGAACTAGTTAAACATTTTATGCAAATTAAAAAAAAAACGAGATTTAACCGACCAAATGTCCGTAGCCTTGTTTGTCTGAGTCGCAGGTATTTAACCCATAGGCACAGCCCACTGAGTTTCTCGCCGGATCTTCTCAGTGGGTCGCGTTTTCGATCCGATGGTAGATTCTGCGAAGCACTGCTCTTGCTAGGGTCAGTGTTAGCATCACTCCGGTTTGAGCCCCGTGAGCTCACCTACTAGTAAAGGTTACGCGGAAATAGCCTCTCAAGGCTATCAGCATAGGTAGGAAAAAATAAAAAAATTGTGATAATTAAAAAAATAAACACCTATCGGTTTCAGGTAAAAACCTGTCATCGGCGCACAATGCGACTGTCGTGCCCCAAAACACGACGCCGGAAAAGCGAAAAACCATCACCGGATGCCGGTCCGATCGAGCGGAAGTCAAACGTTGCCACCCCTGACAGGCGGATTCATGAAATGGAAACGCTTTTCGAATATCCAAAATTTAAACGCAACGGAATCTTTCGACGTATTCACTTACGAATTCAAGAAGTTCGATTGACTTGAAAGCTTGCATACGTATCAAGTACTGAAGACAATACAATAATTTGATTACTCTGATTTTGACGCCTTTGAAATGTGGAGCTGGAGAAAAATGCTACAGATTCCATGGACCTCCTTTCGCACCAACGTGTCTATTCTGAGAGAGCTTCATATCAAAACTAGACTTTCCACTATATGCCTTCGTAGGGTGCTAGAATTCTTCGGACATATTGCTCGTAAAGAGGGTCACGATCTAGAACAGCTAATGGTGACAGGAAAAGTAGATGGTAAACGTCCCAGAAGACGCAGTCCCACGAGATGGTCGGACCAAATACGATCTTCTCTAAACATCAATTTCCACAATGCCCTTCATGAAGCTAAGGATCACAGCAGATGGAGGGAAATCGTACGGGAGAAACTGATGCAGTGGGGGAATCACGACTCTCAGTAATGAGGAAAACGACGCGAGGAGGAGGGGGATTTTAAGTACCTACTTTTAACGGTTGGCTTTAACTCTGTGTTTCCTAAAACAATTTAAAATTCAATAAATTCGTCAAAAACACATAATTGTAAGCTAAATTGTAAGAATGACATTGGACTCCAGCATAAATGTCACTATCCACTGCGCGGTGGACAGGAGGGAATACAGAAAATAGACCAAACAAAAGTGCTCCGTAAAGGTCACGACCCTCAGGAAAGAGGAGGAATTTCATACTATAAAGAATAACTTAGCTGGCCCGGCAAACATAGTTTTGCCATATAAGTTATTTCTAGGATAGATAAATAGACTAGATACCGACTGCAGCGCCATCTGCCGGGCTGATTTTTAAATCTAAACCATTCTCAAATCCACCTGAAGGTTCACAGAAAAAATCATTAAAATCAGTTCAGCCGTTTAGGAGTTCAGTGACAAACACACGCACAGAAGAGATCTATACTGATATATAAATCTTCAGTGGTTTTTACGGATGTTCCGTTATAACTACTGAACCATGCATCCGATTGTCTTAAAACTTAGTATCTATGTAGAAAAAACATGTATACATAATAATGTTAAATTTAAATGACCAGCGAAGCGGACGGGTACAGCTAGTATATACATAAAGATGAATTCTCGTTGTAGTATTAAATTCGCATCAATAAAATAGAAGGAAACTACGTCTCGTTTGTAAATACGATTTCGTTAAGAACTAACTGGAGCCTCGCAAATGTTTGATTGCGGAATAAAGCTGAACTGTAAAATGGAGCGACGCAAAGATTTATCAGCAATGCGAGTTTACCGTCTACAATAACGTATCGCAATTACGGTAGCGTGCGTTATACCAATTACGGGATTATTCTAGCTTACGGCTTTGGAGCGGCTTGGTTTGTTCGCAGGGACTTGATAAAAAAACTTCAAGTGTTTGTGAATAAGTGCCTGCGTCAGATTTTGAAAATCTTTTGGCCTGAGAAGATCACTAACAAAAGAGCTAAAGAGTGTAGGATCACCAAGCAGACACCAATGGAGAAGGAGATCCTAACGCGGAAGTGGCATTGGATTGGTCACATATTAAGAAAGCCTATCAAAGAGAGCACTGACCTGGAAAGTATCTGGAAAAAGGAAGAGAGGCCGCCCCAGAACAACTTGGCGTCGCTCGGTCGAGCAGGAGCTAGGTATCTTGGGCATGATCAAGTTTGAGAGGTAAAACGCCTTTCTTACCTCTCAAGCTTGAAAGGCAAGGCCGGCTGGCGACTGAAATAAACAAGATAATGCTACTCATCTATGCGAGTTCACAGCCAGTCTCCACCAGCACCAACCTTGCAGGAATGTTCTGTTTATTTCTATAAGATAAGCAGTTAATCCAAGTCCGATGACGGATTCAGAGGTAACTAAAGTACTCCAATAATTGCTATCTTAAATTGTGATGAGGTATAGCTTGAAATTGTAATTATTTTTACCTGTTATTTTATACATTTACACCGCTCTTCGATCGCAGAGACAAGAGAAATACGACAAATTTGTCTTGACAATATCTTCTTCTGAGTCGACGTCTTCATTTCTAAAGAATAGATCTACTTTGTTCCAGTCCGTGAGTAGCCGTAGTAGTAGGCTGCCTTAGGTTACCAGCGATTAGGGAGGAAAACACCAAATTTGATGACTATTCTATTACCACCCGTTGCACATGTCGCAGTTTTTAGCTGCTTCAGTATAGGCATGCTGGTAATTGATACTGTCAGTTTTTACCAATGAGTAGATGACCTACCGCGTGACATATAACGGCTTAAACTTTACTTAATGATTTGTGATCACTGCTATCTGGAATAGCCAAGTCGTTTCTTTCACCATTCCACCAATGACATTCGCTGATACTTCCGTTGGTACAGTGACCACATTAGATCGTTTCGTACATCAAATGATAACAGTAGTTAAATCTTGAATTACCATCCGAAAATGATAAATTACAATTCAAAGGATGCACCGACCTCTCTGATAAACAGACCGCGACTTCCCAATAAAGAGACGGCACGCGAACTACGGCCACCGCATTTAGAGCTCACGCATGTCTCCACGTTCGACTGCCTGGTCTGAAACTTCATAGGCGCCACAAACCAACTTAAATTGGTCGAATGAATTGCGTAAATACTCTAAGCGAACACGCTTTTACGACTTGACGCAGCGCCGGCGAGTTGCCAAATTACGGGTGAGTTTTTGTTTTTGGTTTTTGTCGTACCTACATGGACAAGTCGCAATTAGAAGTTTGCGAAACGGCTTTAACGGCTCACGAATAGAAGCTGTCATAATGTATATTGACCTGCGATTTGCGGAGAATTGCCCGCAATGTACGCGGACATTACGAGAGCGGCTAACGGTCGTGATTGACCCAATAGCCAATTTCGAATGGAACCTCTTCCAAGGAAATTTAGTTGCATAAACTTGTCAACTTTTAGTGCCCGAGCACATCAATATCATGTTACGCGAGGACGTTTTAATAGCTTAAGAGTCGGTTTAATAAGCTATATCAATCAATGTCGTGGTTAAAAATCGTGCCGTCTGAATTGGCTTTCGATACATGTTGGCGTATCGATGGTTACGTGTCTGCCTATTAGCATCGTCTTTCTTTGGCGCCATTTCACGACTTCTCTCTCTGTTATCTTCTTTTCAGTTCAGTTCTCTCTTGTATTCTGTTATATCGGACTCTGTTCTCATATATCAAGTTGGTTTGCTACATTCCCAATGTGGAGCGTTAAGGGCCATTTAGCGCTAATTACCAATTAAGAATACAATATAAAAATATTAACGATTATCCAAATTAACGTCACTCAAAATTTGTGTTCTGTTCACACAAGAGTTGATCAGTATTCAAAAACTCGGTTCTAAGTTTTTTATTAAACAAAACGTTCTTTTTTTTTCATATAAATGTCAACTAAACACGAAATCCGCTTATCTATAAAAACGGTGATGACTGGCAATCCTCCGAAGGAAGAAAAAAAAAGCGCGAAAAAAAAACAACTTTCCTCTTGAGATATCAATTTAGAAGAAATTACCGGCTAATCTGTCACATCAAGATACGCCCGGAGCGAGTAATCCTGTCTCCCCTATTTTTATTTTTCCCCGGAAAAAACCTCGTACAAGGGCCCCGAGCGGGACGGACGATGTCGACAATCTTGTTAATTTATCAATTGTTGCTTTGAGTGAGAGTTAAGTGGTTTTTTCGCTTTGTTGAACATGGCCAGGTTACACTTTCTCTGATTAAATAGCTCATTTGTGTTTTTTCATTATAATTATTTTTGTTTGTCACGGTTATAATTAATCTTTTGGTTTATTAATGTGAGTATGGTATTCCTTTTGTGGCGTACCATAAACCCATACAGACACAAGTACTAACATCCTATTTTTTATAATGCTTTAGAAGGTAATCTGACGAGATATGTTGTGTAAGGCTTTTGAAGACGCCAAAAATGGGAGAGGCAAAATAAGCTAGGCGTCTA
The DNA here is from genome assembly GCF_030269925.1 of Bombyx mori. Classification (NCBI taxonomy): domain Eukaryota; kingdom Metazoa; phylum Arthropoda; class Insecta; order Lepidoptera; family Bombycidae; genus Bombyx; species Bombyx mori. The sequence goes on along the minus strand of NC_085127.1, from coordinate 10,488,622 downwards.
GGTATTAAGATAGTGGAACAAATCTTATACAAAGAAACTGTAAAGAACACTGGTTTGCAGTTTGATAGTCGAAGCGATTAACATTTTCAGAGCATAAAAATCGATGTTTGAATCTAATTAAGACGTCACTAAACTGTGGCCTGATCGGTTAATGGATGTACCTCAAAAATTTCACGACAATAACACACCGCATGGATTCCCTCGTCGCTTAAAGACTTTGTTTAAAAAGGCAAAGTATCACGATTGATCCCTCATCTCCCCTCGCCGTACAGTATGTTATCGCGTTTCCCGAGGGTTTGCTCTTTTTATTACTACTCCCCTACGGATCGTGGGGTGTTGCAAAACAGGGCAATTGTTTCATTGTCTTACAATTCGTTTTTTCGATTGTCCCCTTAGCGACGGAATGCGGGATTCAAATACTGGATCAAATTGTAGCTGTTAATCAATTTTCTAAGCATTTATGTTGAACATTTGGATATATTAAGTTTTATCGCTTGTATTCTGACATTGAAAACTTTTATTTGTTGTTGTTTTTTTTTTATGAGTTCTAATGTATGGTACCAATATTTTATACTTTGAAAAACATGCTTATATACCGAACCGATATTATTCATCTTTTATTATTAATTATTTATCTTTTCCTTGTGTTGAAGCTGGTCAGGATATTGGAACGCAAAACTATAATATTAATGCATTGCCATCGATCTTTGATGCGTGTATAAATTTACTCCAAGTCTAATGCGTTTCGGTTCGAAGGGTGGGGCAGCCGTTGTACTTTAACAGCTGAGACTCGGAATTCATGTCTCAATATGGATGGCAGCATTTACGATTTCCATGTATTTTGTCTGCATGAATCATTTAGCACTAGGTAAGCCGCGACCTCGTCAACTATCACGGGAATAAATAAATAAAAACATATATACCATTAAGTGTGTTAAGCACACACTTTATGCTTTTTATACTATTACTAGCTGACCAGGCAGACCTCGTAGTGCCTCAATCGATAAATAAAAAACCTAAATTTTTGTATAAAATAAGCTTAAAACAAACAAAAAGAATCCATCTGACGGGAACACAAAAGGAAAAACAAATATGTTATTTTTATTTCATTCCGAGCATTGTCATATTTATTTACCTTTTAAACCTTCTCTGGACTTCAAGACCAAAATTAGCCAAATCGGTCCAGCCGTTCTCGAGTTTTAGTGAGACTAACGAACAACAATTCATTTTTATATATATAGATTAAATCAACTGGGCGCATATTCAACTTGCAGCAGAAGGTAACAGAAGTCTATTGAAACAGTTAGCCATTCCAATTTGAAGTCTGGCACATCCTTTATACAATTCAATTTAGAATCAGATCTATGGGCTTTTGTAGGCTTTTAAAACTAGATGTAGATTGTAGGTGAGCAGTATAGGTATTCTTTTGTTTATCGAAACCAACCCTTGTTATCGCCTAACTTATAATAAAAATAATATGATGGCTTAAATCGAAATAAACACAAATTAATATCACCCCGTCACATTAAGTAGGGTTATTTGGCAAACTTCTTACATCAAACGTTGGTCATGTTGACATGACGCTGTTACGAATTTTGCTAATCTAAATGTCAACCCAAAGACTGTGGACCGGAGAATTTTACACTGCGACTGCATTAATGAGCGTAGCGATTTAAATATGAACCATTAAATTATCATCAATAATCTTGAAAATTAAGATCGCTTTTGTTGTTTGTAGGCTATTTAATAAATTCATTTCTTTTTAATTAAATATGTGTTAAATAAAGAGGAAGAATGAAGTGTTATGACGTTTGTAAATAACAAACATGGCTGGTGGTACTGCTTCGAGTTAGTTTGGGAATTCAAAACAAAAAATTAAACATTCGTTTTTTAATTGATAATTCAAGAAAAATTGTAAAGTAATGTTTTTTGTTCAATGTTTGTCAGCTCTAATGTTTTTCAGATTTTAGGAGTACCTACGTAGACTATTGATATGGGCAACAGCCGCTTCTTTTTTTAAGAATGATAAATAATAAAAGCTTTTTATTTCTTGCTTTTACATTGTACAATTTCAAAGAAAGAACAGTGTGCATACAGAATTTATTACTAATTCAATGAATACTTTCTTTTTTTTACACAACTTAATGTCATAAATAACCGGGCAACATTCACATTACGACGTCAACAATATAAAATCGCTAAGCGAGTTCCAATAAGTCATATCCCGAAACTCGAAGGGTTCTAGCCCTGTGATCGCCGAGGCGTATGATCCGCTCTACTAATATTATTCAGATTAGAGCTGGCATTGTTTCCGTGCGGTGGCTCCAGGCACGACAGCTTTGACTTTTAATCAGCAAACATTAGGCTGCATATTGAGGATCCCTGTGCAATTGCGTTAGAGGGATGATACACGCGTCACTGCGTCTTACGCTTTGATTGTCGAAACAGAAATTTGTCGCAGAAGTGATTTCACTTTACACAGATAATAATCAGAAAACTTGCTTAAGAAGATTTTAGCGTTCGATCGAAAATAAGGTTTTTTAACTCAATTTAAAAATGTATTCCGCAGCCGCCACCCAGAATATTGTTCTAACCAGATGTCCTTGAGTCCACCATATACAATGCTCTCCGAATAGCCAAAGACAAGATGAGAAAGCACATCGTGAGAACGAAAACTATGGATGAAGGTTGTCGCGCTCCTCAGATTTGGGGCACAGGAGTAGGAGGAAAAATTAACAACCACGTGTTATAATTACGTGAAAGCCAAATAAAATACACAGGTATTTAAAAGTCTATTAATCATTAATATGCAGCGTAAGCTATTGAAGTTAAAACGCGCTAACAAATTAAATTTTATTTTCTTTTTAGGTACGCGACACGCAACGCCGTTCACTATTATTAAATAAACTAGATATGACTGTATAATCTAAACTCAAATGTTACTTATTTAAAGAAACATAAAATACCGCATCCTATTTAACTGTATTTTTTCATTCTATACTTAATGTTTAGAGTACTCACTGGGCACGGTACGTCGCGTTGTGCTTGTAATTTATTCAGGTCTCTGAATTCTTTGTCCTGTTAACATTCTGTATATTTACTTATGGTGAATTGAATTTTGTCATTACGAATTCTTTGGGTGTATTTAGGTGCTTTTATTTGTGTCGCCGTGACGGCTGGTAACCGCTGCAATGACTTCAACTTGTCTGCTGATAAAGAAAAAATAAATAGAAATTTACATCAAAACTGAAACTTTATTTCCTCCGTGATTTTGCCATTTTCGAACATACATTTTGAATTTCCAAATTCTTGATTATCATACTACTTCAGTTAATCCTTTAAATCATTACGTCCAACATGTCAGACGGGGTCAGTGAACATATTTTCTACACGTAAATTACCAGAAGATTCGATCTAGCAACTTCAATTTCGCACACAAGACAGTAGCTTGCATTATCTCAATTTTCTTGGGAGAAAATTTGCTCACGTACGTGTCTCATCGGAGGAACTGCGCACGTTTTGTCATTACCTTGGCAATATGGTAGGCCACAGAATAAATTAGGCAGATAAGCCTTGAAAAATTAAACCAAAATTTCAATCGAGTAGGTAATACCACTACTTTGAACTATAGCTACAGGCTTGGCTCTGCCTCTGGCATTGCTGAAGTCCACGGGCGACGGTAACCACTCACCATCAGGTGGGCCGTATGTTCGTCTGCCAACAAGGGCAATAAAAAAAACAACATATCTGGCATATGAACTCATTAATAATTAAATTTTGGAAGGTCACTAAATGGTTATAAACCAATAAATGAAAAAAGTTCAGCTTAATAATGATATTTATAAGGAAATATTGAACATTACAAAGAAATATATTACAAAAACTTTTTTTGTGTACTTGAAGTTCTGGGTTTTATTACTCTCTACACTATCTTACACTCTATGATTTAAGATTGTGATTATTAATAACGTCGTCTCGTCGCATCCGGTGGCTGGACATCGGACACTGTTTGAATACGTTGAAAATTGTCATTGCAACCGTATCTTGCGATGTGTATCGAGCAATTTTGAAATTGCAAACAAAATTATCTAGGTATATTTCACTTCTATTTTGTAGTTTTTTTTTTCTTTACGAAACATTGCGTTGTTTTTGTTATGTCATTTTGTGTGCTTCTTTTTTTAATAACTTTAACATTTAATTTAATTAAAGGATGAATTTGAAAAATTTCATACACCTAAATTAATTTTCTTGGTAATTTTTCGAGTGAGCTATTCAAAAACGAGCACGTTGCTATACTATGCGATGATTTATTTAAATACGGCAATATGGCTAGTTGATTTTAGAAATCCTGTTACGAAAACCGAAACCGAATCGTATGATGGAATATTAATACACTATTTACAATGCCGCGTTTTTAGCCCTTAGTAATTCTTTGAGACGGAATCTTTAACCTCTTCTTACCGACCTTTTTCTCAGCACCGGCCACTACCTTCTTAACCGATGTATTGCCAGGGATCATCTTTGCCATTTCATCACTAAGCTTTTGAACTCCATACGTTCATTTAGCGCTATTTCATATTATTCTACTCACTGGTTATTAGTGGGGTCTGAAAAAGTTTCCAAGCTCTCAAAATAAATTTAAAAAAAAGAACATCTCATACGACCACACATACCACGCAAGAATAGACAAGAAATCACTTTCGCTGTAGTATTCGTGGGACTGCGCAAATTGCGTAATACACGCAATAACACAAGGAATGCGGCACAAAGGATGCGAAATTGTACCTACTAGGTACGCAACCTGCGATGTGCGAATTTTCCAATTCAGGAATCAGCAAAGCGGATTGCACCCAGTATATGCAACTGTTCCCAAGGTAATATTACTGGTGGTACATAGCATCGTAACAGTTTTGACGTCTTAATAGTTTTTTTTTTAAAATCGCGATTCTATTTGATTGCTACTAATATGGCAGCGGGGAATCGGTCAGTAGCCTTCACTTGATATTTTGCGTAGTTTTGGAAATGATGATATTACTGGTAGTAGATAGCATCGTAACAGTTTTGACATCTTAATTTTTTTTTTTTTAAAAGCGCTAATCTATTGCTACTAATATGGCAGCGGGGGAATCGATCAGCAGCCTTCGCTTTATATTTTGCGTAGTTTTGGAAATGGTGATATATATTACTGGTAGTTCTTAGCATCGTAACAGTTTGTCGTTTTAAAATTTGTGTTTTTTTTTTAAAACACTCAATGTATTACAACTAATTTAACTGCGGGAGAATCGGCCAGCCGCTTTCACTGTATTTTGCGTAATTTCGAACACAAGATATTATACCGGAAATAATTTTTAACCTTTCTTTGGAACTTTGTCTTTTTTTTCTAAAGTATTCGCTTCATATCTATTAGATAGACAAAGACAAGAAAAAAAATCAAGGTGTCAATTAAAATTGTGAATAAATGAATGAATGAAATGAAATGAAATGCGTTTATTTCAGGCAACTTAAGTCCATACAATTTCAAATACAATTACATAATAATTAAATCAAAATTTAATAAAATTATAATCAAGTTAACTACTAATATAAAATTAAAATTAAGTAAAGTAACTAATACAATAAATAATGAAATAATGTTAACTTAATAATAGACAAATTAACTATACGAATATCTCCATAAGCCTGTACAATTCAGTTTAACTGAGAAATCTATATATTAATACGTGAAGCAAAAACTTTGTATCCCTTTTTACGAAAATTGCGCGGACGGAGGAGTATGAAATTTTCCACACTTTTAGAGAATATAGAGAAGAAGTACACAATGCTAATTTTTTTTTTTAAATAATGCATAAAAGATACATTAAATCAATAAAGAAAACATTACACGCACCACATACCATGTATTTGACGCACACACGCATGCATTCTATTTATTGTCAAACTTTTGTTCTTGAGGTCTGTTGTCAAATTGAGAATAGATTAAATATTGTTTGTCTTTGTTAATATTTTTTATAGTGTAGTCTTGGCGAAAATTGTGATTAAAGAAGTATAAAGTACAATCATAATAGTGTACAAACTTACAATTCCAATTAATTATAGTCGAATCTCGACTACTGCGGGACCTCTAGTAAAGTTAAATAAATAAGTGTAACAGAAACCTCAGGGAACAAGACAGCCGTGAATTCAATTTCGAAAACTTTAGAATCGAAAACGACTAGCTACCAATATGTGAGGTGGAAATTGGTTACTCAACGAAAACAGTACACTTCGGTGTGTGATACACAGCCGCGCAGTTCGGATGGCGTTTCCAATAAAGTTTGGTATTGAACAAAAATCGGCCAACTTTCTACGGAGTTTTACAAGTTTGTGATTTGCGGTGCGTACTCAATTTAAAAACATCGGATGATCTCTTGATATTTTTTCAGATACATCTCTACGAGAAACTCAGTGGGCTTATCATACTACCTAATTCTGCTGCTAAGCATTAATTCTTTCCGATTGGAAGGATGGGCTAGCTAGTAGTAGTAGTCTAGTTTTACCAGGTTTATCTAGAACTGAGACTTTATTGAGAAATGAGAACTCATATCCCCTACGCCAGGTAAATATGATTTAGCAAGAGAAATACCAGAACCTCTATCAACTGTGTATCATCTCGTCACCGCAATTCAGGAATTGTTGAATTCACGTGCAGCGACATCTGTTGATAACAAACTAAATAGAAAAATCTTACGTTACGGACGTTTTCTGCCGGTTAGGGTGCCCCTCCGCATCGTCCCATAAGGAACTTCGTTCCAAAAATTCCAACTAATTTTAGTTAGCTAAACGTTTTTACAGTGTGTGTGTCGTCACTCAACACCCCGAGCTCGGCTCGTGTAACGATATTGCCATATGATCAGCACCCAGTTATTTGTTCTCGAATCGTGTGAGAAAAACGTTACAGAACCACCGAACCTACAATTTGGACCGAGCCGGAATGTCAAATGTTGGGAAATCTATGGCGTGTTTACACTGCACCTCTACTAGACATAGTCACTCGACGATGACCACGATATTAGTAAATAGGTCACGACTGAGTCGACGACAAGAAAAGGGCTCTCGTATCAACAATTTCCTAGCGTTTAAGCTGCAATAGGTCTTTCTAGACTAAAATATTATTAATTTGACACATCAGGCAAGTAACTCTAAATAACGGCTAAAACTATTGTATACTGAATATTCTTTGATTTCGTAGAACAAGTTGGCAATTTCCAAGCTAAGTTTTTTTTTTTTTATTGCCCTTGCAGGCAGGCGAGCATACGGCCCACCTGATGGTGAGTGGTTACCGTCGCCCATGGACTTCAGCAATGCCAGGGGCAGAGCCAAGCCGCTGCCTATAAGTATAAATACTGAGTCGTGAACGAAAATTTCCTCTCAAAAATTGCATTAATTTAGTGAATTATCAGAACTATCCTAGCACTAACTAGTCCGTCTTAAGTTCAATGTAAACGCAGCATGGCCCTCTAGTTATATGCCGCGTGGTTTTTATACGTTCGTACGTGATTGTCGTTTGTTTGATTACAATGCTTCGCTTCATGCTTAGACCGATTCAAGATCGACTCGAAATTACCGTCTGTCGTTTATTGGAGAACATTCAACTTGGAGGAATCTCGAATCTCAAATTATATTTGTAGTGCCTTTTACACTGTTTAGTATTTAAATCGGTTTTAGCTCGTTGCAGACATAATCTATAATATATTAATACGTGAAGCAAAAACTTTGTATCCCTTTTTGCGAAAATTGCGCGGATGGAGGAGTATGAAATTTTCCACGCTTATAGAGAACATAGAGAAGAAGTGCACAATGCTAATATATTTTTTTAAATAATGTATCAAAAATACATTAAATCAATAAAGAAAACATTACACACACTACATACCATGTATTTGGCGTACATACGCATGGATACTATTTATTGTCAAACTTTTGTTCTTGACGTCTGTTGTCAAATTGAGAAAAGATTAAATATTGTTTGTCTTTGTTAATATCTTTTATAGTGTAGTCTTGGCGAAATTTGTGATTATAGAAGTATAAAATACAATCATAATAGTGTACAAACTTACAATTCCAATTAATTATAGTCGAATTTCGACTACTGCGGGACCTCTAGTTAGTACTATTTTACCATTGTTTTTTCGCATTTTTTACTGTCTCGATATATATTTATTTTTTGACGTTTCGATTACTTTACTGTTTTCACGGTCAAGGACAATGTGAGATCAAACCGTAACAGTAGTATTTTTATGCTTTTTTTCATTTTTGTCTGTTAAAATTTACAGTAACTAAAAAATACTAAGCAAAAATATTAAATCTTTTTCAATGCTTAAAATTAGACTTTAATGGTTTATTTATACGATTATTGTTTTAGCCATCCAATTAAAATACGTAGAAAAGACAAACAAACATTTCAGTCAGTCATCTTCGATCTATCGAATCTAAAAGAATGACTTCTTTTATTTAGTTATTGCTTGTGTATTAACAATTTTTTTTTATTGCTTAGTAGGGTGAACGAGCTCACAGCCCACCTGGTGTTAAGTGGTTACTGGAGCCCATAGACATCTACGACGTAAATGCGCCACCCACCTTGAGATATAAGTTCTGAGGTCTCTAGTATAGTTACAACGGCTGCCCCAACCTTCAAACCGAAACGCATTACTGCTTCACGGCAGAAGTAGGCAGGGTGGTGGTACCTACCCGCGTGGACTCACAAGAGGTCCTACCACCAGTTATCCGTATGAGTTAATGTCACAAGAAGGCTCCAATATTGTGTACGTGCAAGCGACAAGATTGAATGCCATTCGTCAAACAAATCACAAGGGCAAAGTTCAAGTTGCAGGTGTGTATATTGATTAACAACAACAACTATTGATACACACTCGCATGCGAGCTAACGTTTTGAATACAATTGACCTTGAATTGCGGCTGTTAGTTTTCTATTCATGAAAGTTTATAATTATTCTGTTTTAATGTCAGACTCACGACAAAACACAGCGACGGAATGAAAACCGGAATTATGTCGAGCTTGAGTTGTTTGAACTTTAAGACAGAATTGCATGTGCAATGAATGCTCAACACCTCAGATCGGATAAAGTGGATGTTTTAGGGCAGCAATGGGTGGCTTTCAAAATACATTAGTGGTTTCAAAACAGAACAAGCGGTAGGTAGATGTGTATAAAATACTTTATATAAGTTAAGATTTAAATTTTATGTTTCAATGATGGCGGCATACACGTAGTGTTGTTACTTGTATGCGTTTCATCAGGCTTGCTGTTTGAGGAATTGGAGATTATCATCTTCATTTTAACAGCAATATGTTTCGCTACGTACTACCCGGTTCGGTAGTGAATTCTCTTCCACGTTGCTTCCGGAAGACATGACGCTTGCCGTCTACTTCAAAAGAGATTGGAAAAGAATCTTGAGCATTGCGCATATCCATGAGCATTTGGTTATTGAGGCTTTAAAAAACAATACGTTAATTTCATTCTATTTGTTTCAATTGGCTATCGTTAATACAAAAAAAATTGGATGACATTCATTTAATATAGTTTTTACGATTAATGCCTAAGTCATCCGCAATCATAAAAATTGTAATCTGATTAATACAATAAACAAGTTTTTTTTACAACGAATGTTCTAGAATTTTTCTAGATTTGCGCGCGTAATTCCTGACCGCTTCAAAACAAAAGTACCTACCATATTTACTTTATAGTATGTTTTTTTTTGTTGAATGTTTCTGATTGTATTTAATATATTTTTGTAATAACTGTATAGAACACCAAACAAACATTCGAAGCGTGGGATTTAAAAGCATTTTTGTCTTTTCAGAGCAACGCCAGAACCAGTAATTTGAATCGTATCCGATTGATCTGGGATAAGTGACGCACGATCACGCCTAATGGTCCCTATAAAAATATCACGTAGGCCTGTAGACTCGCTGTGGACTCCACGACAGTTTCACGTGCAATTTTCTTGTACAAACTAACCATTACTTTGATATGATCGAGTAAGTTATCTGTCCCAATCGGAGCGTTAAGCTACGTCAGTCGTGCGATATTTTTAGACGCAGTTTTCAAGTATCGATAGGTTCTTTTTTTTTATTGCTTTGATGGCTGGACGAGCTAACAGCCCACCTGGTGTTAAGTGGTTACTGGAGTCCATAGACACGACCCAAATACGCCACCCACGGCAGCAATGGGCAGGGTGGTGGTACCTACCCGCGCAGACTCACAAGACGTCCTGCCACCAGTAATTACGCAAACTATAATTTTGCGGGATTGATTTTTATTACACGATGTTATTCCTTCACCGTGGAAATCAATCGTGAACATTTGTTGAGTACGTATTTCATTAGAAAAATTGGTACCCGCCTGGGATTCGAACACCGGTGCATTGCTCAACACGAATGCACCGGACGTCTTATCCGTTAGACCACAACGAATTGATTGTTAGCTGTGTTGAAATATATAGCAGGTATACGTCACTGACTATATTTATACAGTTATTATAAAAGGTGCAAGTGCCGCGAAAACTGTATTAAAAGCAACTGTCTGTGTTAAGTGGTCAGCTTATCTACTCGGTGCGTGTACGGAACGGTACTACAATCCTGTCTATTTTTGCTTCGAAGCACTACGTAATGCGTCTCAGTGTAAGGGGCGAGACAATCGTTTAGTAACTGAGCCTCTAACACTAGGAGCAGGCTTAGGGACCCCGGTAACCGTACTCGTCGAACTCGATAAAGAGTTCGACGTGCAACCTAACTCATGCATCAGCTCGCTGAGTTTCTCGCTGGATCTTCTCAGCGGATCGCGATTCCGATCCGGTAGTAGATTCATTCGCGAAGCAGCTGCTCATGAATTGTTAGGTCTCCTTCGGAGGCGCTCGGGCAGTTGTTAGCAAATCCCACCCCTCCTGGCTGAGGCTTTGCTCGCCCACCTGTCCTGGTGAAACTGGAAAGGCCTCAGGTCCACCAGTAAACTCTCAATTATGAAAAAAGTAACGGAGACTTAAAACTTATGTTTGAAGATGGGTAGCGGTAATCACGTAGTCATGTCTATGGGCTTTGGTAATTGCTAGCAATAAAAAAATTTAAAAATTGTATGTTGGTTGAAAAAATTTTCAAGCTTGACCAAATCACTGATATTCAGAAATAGACAGCATAAATAATGCTACTTGTATACTAAACTAGTTGTAGAAAATGATTTTTTCGAAAATCGTTATTAGCGGCATTATATCTAGTCTCTTATAGCACGCCAGTCACCTAACAAAGAGTCCACAATTCACATAACAAGACATGGTAAGTCACGTACATCTCGCCTATATCACGATTATACTTATTCATATTATGTATAACTCAAACAACCAGAGAAATTGCGATGCTGAGTAAAAATAAGCCGTTGACATTCAAATGCTATTTTTGTTATTTTAGCTACGGTAGTAGGTTTTTATTTTTTTAATTGTTTTTTTTTTATAGTTTTCAAGTCGTTGTCAGTTTTGGATTTCGGCCACGACCTAGCCAGGTTACTGCATACTGCATTATTTTAATCATAATCCATTGGACTTCATAAGAGTACCTATTGTTTTGTTGCGAAGTCGTTTCAAAATATTTTTCCGATTTAAGCATACTTCTGGTGATCTTGTGATTTTGGGGCTTGTAAGTGTAATATTGTGACTTCCCGTCGAGCAAATACCCGTCTTTCATGAGTTAGATGGCGTAAAAAAAAAACTCACAGTTTGTCATGTATTGTTTTTTTTTTTCTATCTAAAGAAAAACACAAAAATGAAGAGAAAATTAAATTTATTTTGAATTTTCAAAAATTACGTCACGACACGTAAACGTCACATTTAACATAACTCCAATAACTAAATGCTAAATGCTATACATGGATAAAACTTAAAATTTCCTTAGAATAGATTTTAACCAAATAATCTAAAATACGTAAAAAAAAGTTCATGTCTGTACCCAATGTATCCGATATCTATTCTGGAGTTCTCAAAACGTTTCCACGCCCGCATCCGTCACGTCACGAACGCTAACAAAATACCGTTTCACTGTCAGTCCGCGTGTGACGTTGCCATGACGGTACGCAGACCCTAGGCTCACGTCAAACCTATCAAAAAACATCCAGCCACGATTTATTCAAATTTCGAACCGCTTGTCATTCGACACCGAAATACTGACGTCTTCATGACTATCGAATAATACGAAAACGTCTTAAGCGTCTTGAAATCGAACCCTCAAAAACAACCTTTTCAATTTAGAATGAAAGCTGAGAATTATTTGATTCGAATTGAGCTTAGGTGTCATAAAGGTATTCGTTAAGTGACTATCCGTCACGGCTTTTGTTGAAGACTGTTACTGCACCAAACATCGGATGCGTGTCACAACGACCTAAACGTCATCGGAACAAGATCAATTTTCCATTGAATCAGCATAAAAGTTTGTTGGTATAATCTCGGTGGTCCAAAAGTCGCTTCTTTAGACCGACACTGTAAAAATGTTTCAGAGCGGTCAAGCATGATGACATCTTGTTAACAAGTGTGCCTTAAGACAAGATAATGTTAAAGAACTCTCTTGTGTGTCATTTGTACTTGACAAGACAGTTACACGGTCGACCGAATGTTTGAATCCGTGTTGTAAATGCCGGTCAATGATCACTAATAAAACGGAGAAGGCATTAAAAATAAAAATATATTTAAATTTGACTGCTCCTGTAGACAGAAAAGTAAATAGTCGATGTCGCCCAAAACACGTCATTACGGATCCTCCCGATCCATCAACGGTGCTTTTAGGCACCACAAGCACCGGTCAACGTCATCGCCGAACCTGTCGCTTGCGACGAAAGGCTTCACGAGAGAATTAACCCACAGACACAGCCCACTGAGTTTCTCGCCGGATCTTCTCAGTGGGTCGCGTTTCTGATCCGGTGGTAGATTCTACGAAACACTACTCTTGCTATAGCCAGTGTTAGCAACACTCCGATTTGAGCCCCGTGAGCTCACCTACACCAGAACAGGTGAAGCTGAAATAGCCTCTCAAGGCTATCAGCATAGGTAGGAAAAAAGAAAAAAGAAAGAACGACTTTCACAGGAATATCAACGCGGCAGTGGTACCTACCCATATGTGTCACAAACTCCCTTTTTACCATCATTCTGTAGTGTCTGTAACCCCCTCCTAGCTGAGCACTTTCTCGTCACCTGTCTTGGTGAAACTGGAAAGGCCTCCCGGCCACCAATAATGCCTCAATCATAAAGAAAAGTATCTATACATAAGGAATATATATCCGGTGAAACAATAGGCATACTATGGTAGCTAAATTGAACTAGGTATCACAAAAAATCTCACTATAGCAACATATTTCATCTCGTTTTTACCATCGCACCGCCCGGCACCGGAGTAGAGTTCATCCATACTACCTGGAGCAACTGCATTCATCCACAGTGCGTTTCCAGATATCTTTTTTGCCACGTACCAACCGGCTTTGGAATGAACTCCCCTCCACGGTGTTTCCCGAGCGCTATGTCATATCCTTCTTCAAACGAGGCTTGTAGAGAGAACTTAACGGTAGGCAGCGGCTTGGCTCTGTACCTGGCATTGCTGAAGTCCATGGGCGACGGTAACCACTCACCATCAAGTGGGCCGTTATGCTCGTCTGCCTACAAGGGCAATAAAAAAAAACTTTTTAACAACAAATCGGCATGTAGGTACATAAGGCATATGCCGAAGCACTCTATATGTAGAACGTATATAAATCTTCTCACAGTAACGAGCAATCTTACAACTGGCTGCAACAATATAAATCTTTATACGTATTTATGTATCTAATAGGTAATTATAAGTACACATTTAAACTTATCATAAGTTTAAAATACCGTTAATAATCAGACACGTTTTTCTTAACGGAGTATTTTAAGAAAACGTACTAAAATAATTGACATAAGCTTACTAAGTTCTAAGTTCAAAACAGATAATAATTATTTACTACCCACTCTCACAAAAACGTATCGTAAACTCGAATAAATTAAAATTGCAGAACCTCAATAGGCGCGGTCGTAATACAAAGTTGCGCTGTCATGTATTTACCGAAACACTGATGACATTTTGATGTGAACTCAGTTTGCTTTACATTTATTAGCTCGCAGCAGGTATATCTGCCTTCGGTTCTACACGGATACAAAGCTTAATCGAAACTAGATGTGGCATATCGAAGGACAATTGTTTTCTTAAAAAAAATTGCGATACTATTAAAAATAATCTAAACAATCTACTCTCGAAATAGAATCGATGCAGGCTTAGGGTAACTTATACGGAGACCTTAGAACTTGTATCTCAAGGTGGGTGGCGCATTTACGTTGTAGATGTATATGGGCTCCAGTAACCACTTAACACCAGGTGGGCTGTGAACTCGTCCACCCATCTAAGCAATAAAAAAGGGACGAAAACGCGGATACACCGTAGAATAATTTTTGTCTGTTTTCCCTTCATTCATTTTCATCATCATCGCCAATATGTAACTACAGGAACTACATCGACGACAACATGAAAGAACTTGAATAATGAGCTTTGGTTAGCCCTATGGTGATGAATGGAATAGGCTTAATCGGAAAGATTTATGTATAGAAAATGTCTACAAACCACCAGGGTTTTCACACACAAGATCTATTACAATGAAAATACAATACAATTATATGAGACGTTAACATTACTTGTTTATTACAAAATGTCACGTCATAATTTTTACACAATTAGTCATTTTGTGATTGTTATAGCAATTACAACTTATTTTATACAAAACAAATGAAATTACTGCAAAACAATTGATAAAATGTAGCTCTACATTCACAATAAATATTTTACTGATTTTTTACATGCCTCTGACATGAATTTATTTGACATAAATTACTTTAAACTAATATAAACTTTAATTATTATTATGCAGCTTAATTGTATAATCTAGAACGCTGACAATCTCCAAAATTAACCTATTCGTCCATAGCATTGTAACTTATTCTACAATTCTTATCTTACAAGACGTATGCTAGTTTACATTGTTCATTGAAATACTATTGATAAAAACGACTGTAACTGCTATAAGTAGCTATACTAAGACCTTAGAACTTATATCTCAAGGTAGGTGGCGGCATATACGTTGTAGATGTCTATGGGCTCCGGTAACCACTTAACACCAAGCCGTGAGCTCGTTCACCCACCAAAGCAATAAAAAAAAAACTTCAGAGGTATCAAGGGACACCCGGATGGAACGAAGTTCCTTTCGATTAATTAGTGAAGGATTTGTAATTATTTTTTTTAAGTTATAATAATAAATTACGGCATTATGAAGAAGAAAAAAACAATACTATGAACTAAATTACTATTGTTGAAACGCTATCTCGAGAAACTGTACTCATTACGCGGACCAATCGGATACGAGCAATGTCACGCGATAAGCGCCTACACGTTGATTGGTCAGAATGACGGATCTAAAAAGTGTCGTGACAACTTTTCGTAAGAATTTTTTCCGTCTAGCCCCCTTTCACAACGCGCGATAAGGAACTTCGTTCCAAAAGAAATATGTCACATCTAGAAACCGAAAGATCGGCAAATTGAAACTCAATAAACGGGCAAAAAGTCACGCGTCCATTGCGCCTCCGATGGTACCGATAATTTTTCAACACACCATCTACTTATTACGATCGTAGGTAGAGCATTAACTAACGCACTGCATTCCCGTCTCGCCGAGGCATTTGCAGGCTGAAATACGACCAACGCGGCTAGTAATAAACCAAGAATTACTTTGGCAAAATTTTGTATTGTCAATTTAAGTTTTCATCGTAATTTCAGCTTTAATACTGAGTTGGTATAGTGTAATTTTGCTTGTGCGATCGGGCCGTTGTGAAGCTAGACATCGGTCAAAGAATCGTGACCGGCCCGTCCCATCCACCTGACGTCCAAGTTAATGTAACCTCACCTCACTCGTGATTGAGATTTGAGGCTCCTTTAAACACCGGCCAACGTTTAAACGAATTATTATTAATCACAGAATTGACTAATAAATAAATGAATTTAATTTTAGTTCATGCGTTAAATATTCTCATTGAAATCGTGATCTTCTAATATGATTTCAAAATGTTAAATATAATTGACTTTGTTTCTTTGTCCGTTTGTCTCTCTGTTTTCGCGTTGTTCTTCTATTTTTTCTTTCATATGCAGACGAAGCGTATGGCCTATCTGAAAGTGAGTACTGACCACTGCTCATGGACATCTGCAAACATAGGAGATACAGCTCCACCACTGCCCATCGCTTAAGACCCCCCTTTTCATACCTCGTCATAGCGCTCGGGATCTATCGCGGGTCCTTTTTTCCATAGCGAAATGTTACGTGGCAAGCATGGTCTTGATATAAGCAGTTTTTTATGATTGAAGGATTACTGGTAGCGTGGAGGCCTTTCCAGTTTCACCAGGACAGGTGGGCGAGCAAAGGCTCAGCCAGGAGGGGTGTGATTTGCTAACAGCTGCCCGAGCGCCTCCGAAGGAGACCTAACAACTCAAAAGCAATTGCTTCGCGAATGCATCTACTACCGGATCGGAATTGCGACCCGCTGAGAAGATCCAGCGAGAAACTCAGCGGGCTGATGCATGGGTTAGGTTGCACGTCGACCTCTTTGTCGAGTTCGACGAGTACGGTTACCGGGGTTCCTCAGCCTGCTCCTAGTGTTAGCGCTGAAGGCGTCTAATCAGTGGCGTACCTAAGGGGGGGCGGTGGGTGCGGTCCGCACCGGGCGGCACTTACCCTGGGGCGGCATTTTAGCATTTACTTTTAGTTGTATAAAGCAATTTATTCTTTTCATATTTATTTTCTTTCTTGAATAATAAATGATTATTATGATTATTATAAGTTTAATATTTGATTTATATAAATTATGATTAACTATATGATTTCGAATATTATTCATCGGTGTATATAAATGCATATTAGTGTAAATTTTGAATTCTAATTCAAGAACACGGTAATAATTTGATTTTATTGTATTCATTAAAATTCTTTGAATTCGTAAAAGTATCTTTTCGATTTCTTCGGTAATTTTTCCTAACTAAAATTTTTTAATATCAGTTTATAAATGTCATTTCTTTTGAAAAGTTTATATGATTACTTTGAAGTAATATGAAGTAAGTATCAATATTTTTTTATTAATCGATTTTTCTTTTGAAAAGCAGGGCCGGCGGAAGGCGGTCTGCTAGGTCTGCAAAGCATTAGGGCGCCGGCATAAGAACTATCTTTTTCAAACAACAAAATCTAAACGAGACAAAACAAAAATACTGACGAAGTTACAATTTCAGAACTCGCAAATAGATAAATATTCTCAGTCCGTTTTGAAGAATTGTATTTGGATTGATAAATTGCACCGCTCATATGCCCGTGTCAACTACCAGTTGACATGGACTTTGTACTACAAATGTCCATGTCAAGTACCAGTTGACACGTGCAGTTTGCACGCCCGGCCTCTATTTTATTGAAATTTGCCTGTCTCTGTTTGTCTAAGGTCTATTTGTATTTAACTATCTTGCTTCTCAGTTAAATTATCTACCAAACTACGCAAAAACCGTTATTTCTTGCCGCGCCATATAAAAGGAAACAGATTTTGAAATTTTTAGTCTGTGTCGAATCGCGGGAGTGAGTTGTCGTGTCTGTGTTTCGATAATTTTAATACTTTTAGTGAGTATATTTACGTTGTGTTTTGTTATTTATAAGGTAAGTTATCTACTAATACATAGAAATAAAGGTTTCAGCATGAGACACAAAATTTAGCCTTTTTAAACCGATACATTTGGTGGTACATTTTGGCGTTAGTGACGCCATAATTTTACTCTCATTTTTTGTTATTTTTTGCCTGTTTTACCATACTAAATGCGATTAATATGTTAGATCAACTAATTATCAGCCGGAATAGTAAAAAACATGAGTAAAATATGTGAACTAACTTTTAAGAATTTTGAATTTCAAATTTGAAGTGTCCGTTGGTGCAAATTAAGGGCTGGGGCACTCTGAGATATCTTATTTTCGAACCGACTTTTTTTGTACGCGTTTTTAAATGTTACGTTTGACAATGAAAACTGCGTATGAGTGTATTTTTTTGTTGGTTTTATATAAAGAGAAGGAGAATTTATAATTGTTAAGCATATTGTATTACGTATTGTAGATATATAGATGTTATTCAGCAAAGTAAAATGACTTTGCCGTTTTCTATACATAATATACTATTTATTTCGAAAAGTTATATTTTTATTATATATCCCTAGGATGAAACGAGTAAAAGAAAGCGGTGCGTCATTTAGAAAGAAAAGAAAGAAAAGGGAGGAAATACAGATTAAAAACACTGCAGCACTACTCAAATACATCTCTCATAAGCCAACTTCTAGTTCTTTTAGTATTGTTGCCTCAAATATGGGTGAAGAAGCAGCGCTCGAAGGCGAAAAAACATTATCCAATGTTGTTCAAGAGGAAAGACCTGCTTCACACACTGGCGAAGAAGTAGAAAGTTTATCAAGTCCTGATGAAGAATCTGCTGCACAAATTATTCTGTCTGTTTCTATGAAAGATATTGGATTATGGCCTAACAAAATTGACGACAATACAAGAGTATTTCTGGTACGTCAAGGTCCCTTTTTAATTCAAAATTTAGACGCCGACTTCAGCGAAGGAATAAAACGTTCTAATAATACAAGCAAAGCCAAAGGTGAAACAAGAAAACTGAGTCGGGACTGGTTTTTTCAAATTTTGCCTAATGGCGAAAAGCTCTTAAGATCGTGGATGGTATATTCACCATCGAAGAATAGTATTTATTGTTTCTGCTGCAAACTGTTTGATAATCTTTGTCAAGCAGGTTTTAATACGGAAAATAGTTTTAACAAATGGTGGAAACTTAATCCTAAAATTAGTCAACATGAGGTTAGCCCGCTGCACATCCGATCATATTACAAATGGAAGGAATTAGAAATAAGACTTGGAAGTGGAGCAACTATTGACAAACTACAACAACAGAATATTGATAGAGAAATAAAAAAATGGAAGGAAATTCTAACAAGAATACTTGATATAATTAGATTCTTAGCAAAACAAAATTTGGCATTTCGAGGACATCGTGAAAGTGTTCATCAGGAAAACATCGATTTACTGGAAAATAGAGGAAATTTTCTCGAAGTTGTTGACTTATTGGCTAAGTACGACCCAGTATTACGAGAACATGTAGTAAAAATTAAGATGGGTAATAAATATAGTCTCTCTTATTTGTCGCCGAAGATTCAGAACGAATTCATAGAGAGGCGCAGTCAGAAAAACAATTATGGATCAAATAAAGCAGGCTAAATACTTTTGTATTATATTTGATAGCACTCCTGACATTTCACACAAAGATCAAACCAGTCAAATTATTAGATATGTAGTTATTGAAGGTAGCGAAGTTAAAGTTGTAGAATCGTTTATTGACTTTGTAGAAACTAAAGGAAAAACTGCTGTTGAAATCACAGATATGATTTTAACGAAATTAGAAAATGACGGTTTAGATATAAAAAATTGCAGAGGACAGGCTTACGATAATGCTGCCGTCATGGCAGGAAAGCACAGCGGTGTTCAAACTCGCATTAAAGAAATAAATCCAAATGCAGAATTTGTAGCATGTACAAATCATTCCTTAAATCTGGTATGTTTGCACGCAGCTTCTACAGCTATCAATTCCATCACATTTTTTGGAACTATCGAACAGTTGTTTTCGTTGTTTTCTTCTTCCACTCATAGATGGAATGTTTTACTTTCGGTCACTGGTCAAGGTGTTAAACGTAGTGTAGAAACTCCCTGGAGCGCTAGAGCTGCCGCGGTAACTATAGTAAAAAAACATTTTTTTTACATTTTAAGCGCTTTGGAAAAGTTGACATCTGAAGAAGAAAATAGTAAAACGCGATCAGATGCTGGAGTATTACTCAATTCTATGCAATCTTTTTCTTTTCTATGTTACCTTCATTTATGGGAATCCGTTCTTTTGGAAATTAATGACGCTCAAAAATACCTGCAAATAAAGGGGTTAAATGTCCACCAATGCCATATAAAACTAAATTCTTTGCAAACACATTTAATGGAACAAAGAGATACGCTAGTACAAAACGCTGATAAAGCTGCCAAAATAATTTGTGAAGAGATGGAAATATCGACAGAGCGTCGAGTTAGAAGGAGAAAAAATATGAGTGGGGAAAATTCTCAAGACGTGGGGCTATCCTTAGAAGAAGAAGTACGAAGAGAAAGCTGTATCTACAAAATGTTGGTTGGAAAATTCTGTTCCCAATATTGTAATTTTGTTAAGAATTTTTTTAACAATTTCAATCAGTGTCGCTAGTTGCGAAAGAAGCTTCTCAAAATTGAAGTTGATAAAAAATTATCTTCGTTCTACAATGAGTCAATCAAGACTACAAAATCTTGCAATATTGTCAATAGAACAAGAAATTACAAATAATATAAATTTTGAGAGCATTATACACGATTTTTCTAGTATGAAAGCTAGAAGAGTAGATATTATATAAATATGTTTACGAGTGCATACAAATAAGTCTAAAAAATTTACTCTGTGTATTAATTAATATTGATTAAATAACTTAATAATTTATTTATGTGTATTCATTTATAAAAACCACTATTTGATTGACTTATAATAGAAAGGGCGGCAGACTGGAGATCGCCCCGGGCGGCAAAAGTTCTAGGTACGCCACTGCGTCTAATGCAAAGGTTATTGGATCTGATGGATCCGTAAGGACGTGTCTGGGGTGTCGTCGGTGACTGGCTCCTGCATGAGCAGGATTCAGGGATAACAAGCAGTGTTTCAGACAGAAAAATAAAGTAAAGTATTTTGTTACACCTACTCTATATTCAATAACAACTGTTTTATTTTTATCGTATTATATCTGTAAAAATCATCGATATATTACCATATGGTGGTAATATATCGATGGTAAAAATATTTACATTTTCGAATATTATTTATTAAAATTTTCGTAAATCTTATTCTTATAACGTTTTCATAAATCCTTCGAATGAATTCTGTAAATTTATCGATTATATTTAAGGATTATAAATAAAACATAGGCACTTTGCGGCACTTTGCTGTTCAAACTTTGATTTGGATTTTAACCGATCCCTACCAGTATATTATCTGCTAAGCCAGTCTCTTAAGATGTCCTGAAAATTTCATCGAAATCAATCCAGTTTCTTTGGAACATACAGGGAACTCACACACATACACGCATCGCCTTTCACATAAATATATAATGGAAGTGTTAAACAATTAGCATTCACGAAGACAATTCGTATGCGTTCACATCTTGTTACTTAATCCATTTAAGTTTGAGTGATGCTTTTAGCTGATAATCTACTTATCAATCGATAGGACCAACAAAGTGTCGTAAGTACAATAAAAATACAAAAGTTAAAAGACAAATCGGTAAGGTGTGACGATCAATAGAGCGATACGGTACGCTTGTCACATATAATGTTCATTTAAGAAATAGGTTGATTTAAAACAGCTTTATTGTATGAATTGTAATTCGGTTTAATATTTTCTTCGGTTTTCGCCAATCGCAGATATAATTTAAAATACTTTTTCGGTTTAATCTTGCGTTAAACTTTATAGGAAACTGTGAATTGTTCGAAGTTTCAGAAGTAATATAATGACAACGAAAGGTGAAATAAAAATAATAATAATTCCACAATTCGATTTGAACAAAATGTTGAACTACATATATGCAAACGCAAGACAACTTAACGTTCAAAGATTTTTCGAGAACTTGATTATTTTGCATATAATTAAAATAGTGTCTTTTTTTTTGCTGCTTAGATGGGTCGACGAGCTCACAGCCCACCTGGTGTTAAGTGGTTACTGGAGCACACAGACATCTACAACGTAGACGCGCCGCCCACCTTGAGATACAAGTTCTAAAGTCTCAGTATAGTTACAACGGCTGCCCCACCCTTCAAACCGAAACGCATTACTGCTTCACAGCTGAAATAGGCAGGGCGGTGGTACCTATCCGCGCGGACTCACAAGTGGTCCTACCACCACCTATCTCAACGTGGGAGACTTGCCACTGCTATACGGAATCGCCGCTATTGCCAACGAAAATGAAATTTAAGAAAATTATAATTCAACAATCTCAAGTGAACGTTCACCCTAATATAATAAAATCACAGAGCTATAAATATTTGGAGTTACAACAGAACGGTTGGCGACTTAAGCGTCCAATAATCTGCTTATCTCACGCAGTACCACGGCAGCTGTAAAACGTGCGAGATTTTATTTTACATTTCACTAGTAATTCACTTTCAAGCGAAGATTAAACTCGATCGGACGTTACGTAAGAATGCTGCCATAATATTAGGGGTAATTGTTTTATGCGCGTTCAAATACAAAGAAGAAAATTTACGATGAACAATTCTTTGATTTCATTTTAGCATTAGGTATAACGTTTGGTCAGGATTAATCAGACACGAATGTACATATATTCATCTCGAATAGTTAATTGTGAGTATCCATGAGTATGTAGGCAGCGGCTTGGCTCTGCCGCTGGCATTGCCTAAATCTATGGACGACGGTAACCACTCACTATCAGGTATGCTCGTCTGCCTACAAGGGCAATAAAAAAAAGGTTCTAACATTTTGACTATTTCTGGAAGAGATTTCCGGTTCGAAGACTAAGGTAGAGGTTGCGTGACTTCGATATCATCATTTTGTCGCTAAGTGGTTACTGGAGCCCGCGGGCATCAACAAAATTAATGTCACCACTCACCTTGAAACATGAGTTCTAAGTCTTAGATTTTACAGTACAGTAGCTTCCCCACCCTTCAAACCGAAAGGCATAGCTGCTTCACGGCAGTAATGGGCAGAGTATCTAACTATCCATGTCTGCTTAAATCCCCTGCCACAGTAAATTTAGAGATAGTCATTTTACACGAGGTGATGTATAAGTTCATCTCCCCAACTACAGTGTGCCTAGTGCGAGTTTTTTAACGTTCTCGATAGCGTAAAAGTTAACTCAAATTTGTATGAAGTTTAAACATTTTCCTACGTTTGCCGCTAGGGGCGCTTTTCCAAATGCATTTTTTTTTTTATTTTTTTTTTATTGCTTAGATGGATGGACGAGCTCACATCCCACCTGGTGTTAAGTGGTTACTGGAGCCCATAGACATCTACAACGTAAATGCGCCACGCACCTCGAAATATAAGTTCTAAGATCTCAAGTATGGTTACAACGGCTACCCCACCCTTCGAACCGAAACGCATTACTGCTTCACGGCGGAAATAGGCAGGGTGGTGGTACCTACCCGTGCGGACTCCCAAGAGGTCCTACCACCAGTGAAAATTAATTTTTACGCTATCGAGAACGTTAAAAAACTCGAACTAAGGACACTGGACTGAAGTCCGTCACCGAATAATTAGACTCGAGTCGCGCTCCGTTCCCACGTGCCACATACGACTAATAACGCCGACATACCGGTCCGTATGTACGTCATATAGCACGTAATGTCGTGACCGGAGTCTGACAGCTACTTTTATCCTTCCCTATGTTCTTTTTGCGCAGATTACTCCCTTTGTCTACTTTTATTTACGTGCTCGGCGCGCCTCCATGTTCGCTCGGCTCGTGGAGTCGGCGATGAGACAACGTAGACTCGACTTTAGGCGTTATTACGAAAGAATAAAGTTGGATATTATCTTCTTTTTTTTATTGCTTAGATGGGTGGACGAGCTCACAGCCCACCTGGTGTTAATTGGTTATTGGAGCCCATAGACATCACGCAAATGCGCCACCCACCTTGAGATACAAGTTCTAAAGTTTCAAGTATAGTTACAACGGCTGCCCCACCCTTCAAACCGAAAAGCATTACTGCTTCACGGCAAATATAGGCAGGGTGGGGGTAGCTACCCACGCGGATTCACAAGAGGTCCAACCACCACTATTAATTTATGTTCATGGATGTGTAAGCAACATGGAAATTAAACAACAGTTTTTGTAGGCCTGCGCCTCACATGGTAAGTTGCTAGCGTCGCTCATGGTCGTCAGTAATGCCAGGGGTACAACCAAGTGGCTGCATACCGCTGAGTAGCCAAGTTTTAAGAAGGATATGTGCTTGAAAAAAAGCGTGTAGGCGAGTTCTTTCCAAATCCGGGTGATATGTGTCAGAAAAGATCCTCTACCGCAATTTTACATCACCTTGCCCTGAACGTTTAGAGTACATGTTTCTGAACGTGTGCAATAAATATATATCATATGTAATGTATAATATATATATGATATAGTTATATTATGTATATGATAGTTGTAATATATGTTGTTTCTATAACTTGGAACATGTCTTGCACGGTCATTCGGCCCCAAATTTGGATTTCCTCTATTATAGGTACTAAGCGCAACAGTCAGAGGCACGAACTACTGCTCCACCAAGTCAATCAAATATATTCTATCTGTAATGGATTTGTACAGATTTTTTGCATTTAGGTACACAAACAAACACCTCCTTTAATAATAGCAGTAGCTAAAGGATTCAACTTCGAAAATTTCATTCATATTCGTTAGAACATAAAAAAAATGTGTGCGTGTACTAGTGTACACACGTAAGAAGTGAAACTTCTTTATGGCCTTATTTTTCGAAAAATGATCTACATGCAACTTTCTAGAAATTGGTTAAATAAAGTTAAATTAGATAAAGTTTAAACAAAAGGATTTTATTATCATAGACATGAATACAAAAAAGTTAAATTAGATAAAGTTTAAACAAAAGGATTTTATTATCATAGACATGAATACAAAAAAGATGGCGCGTAACGGAAAAATGTGACGCGTAACCGAAAAATGTGACGGTAAATTTTTTTCCAACGCCGATAAAGAAGTTTCACTTCAATAATAATGGCCTCTGTCTTTTGATTATGATTGCTAAAACTAACAATTTATTAATGTCCTTAAGTTATTTTGAATAACTCTATACAAAAGATTTGAAATCTGCGGAAATAAGATATTCACATACTTCATAAAGATAAGAATTTAGAAAACAAAATATTGTATGAGAGGCATTTGTGTTTGCGAATACCTAATCTAGTCTACACGAAATCCAAAAAAGCCTTCTACAGAAATACTCTATGCGAATAATAACGCCCTGTCGTAGTCCTTAAGGAATGCGATGGGAACGGGTAGCGCTTTCTGGTCCCGACTCATGGTTACATGACACGAAATTATTGAGACGCACAACTCACTATTAGCTCATTACGCTCGCGGTGCATTTAATGAACACAGTCCCAGGTTCGAAGCAAAATTGTAGTTGAACGTAGTGTTCAAATTGGATCCGTGATACTACTCTAAGAGTTTAGTTTCCCCTTTTTTTTCCCAGCGTAACCTTAACTAGTAGGTGAGCTCACGGGGCTCAAACCGGAGTGATGCTAACACTGGGCCTAGCATGAGCAGTGATTCGCAGAATCTACCACCGGATCGGAAACGCGACCCACTGAGAAGATCCGGCGAGAAACTCAGTAGGCTGTGTCTATGGGGTAATTCACTCGTCGAGCTTTTCGTCGCAAGCGACGGGTTCGACGAGCACGGTGACCGGTGCTTGTGGTACCTAAAAGCACCGTTAATGGATCGGGAGGATCCGAAATGACGTGCTTTGGGCGACGTCGACTGTTTACCATTCGGTCTACAGGATCGGGTATGTAGTTTCCAGCGGCCACAACAAGAGGGTTCTCATGTCGTGCCGCCTTCTCGAAGTGGCGCAATGATGCCGACTGTAGCTACTAAGTTTCTCAAAAACTACATACATTAAACATATTTTTCAGCGACTCTCTGTTCTGTTCTCACCTATACCAACATTTACTGGTACCTACCTATTTCTACCATAGTGGGTAGATAATAGTATACGACAAGTATTACTCAAAATAAACAAATCAAAACAAAAAAAAAATTGCATAATAACTGTAGATTAATTGGTGAGAAAAAATCATGAAGTCAAATGTACAAAAGCAATAAGATGATACGTTGTTATGTTATGCCCCTCACACTAGTACCTAAGTCAAATATGAATTCTCATAAACACATTATGTACTCTAACTCTTAGTTCTTAAGTTCTAAATCATTGTTACTATATAATATACTTATTTCCTCATGTTACTAAATCATATGTATATTGTTTACTTTACTTTAGATCTTCATTTGGAATTAGAACATTTGTTAATATTGTATTTCTTTCACATTGGTAAAATTCCGTCATTTATTAATTGTGTCCTTACGGATTCTAAATATGTTTACCAATAAGGTTCATAGTCTAAATGACTCATTTACTAATTGTTTAGTAAATACTATTCATGTATAAATTCTCTTTCTCCTTGAAACCGAGGAGTTCGTCATCAATCTTCAAACTTATAACATCGTAACTCTGTCCGTGTAACATCAGATTTTTGTAAAGGATAAATAAATTCAGTGTATATTAAAATAATTTTTTTTTTAAAACTACAAAACCGCTCACCGCGTAACAACGTGCATTTTCAACGCAAAGGTTATGGCATATTTTTAGTGTTAACATACATATTATATCAATTGCGTTCAAGGTTACTTCCGCATATTCTAACTGAAACTACAAAATTGGAATAAAACATTACCTTACGTTAAAATTGGCTTAAGATATTTTGAGAAAATCAAAGTTATATAAAGAGATAAATAAATAAATATTATTTTGGTTTACTAGACAACCGCCTGAAAGGTACTTCTTTCTTCTTCTGCCATCACAGAATATAATAAAAAAATTCGATCTCATGTATCAAGGTGTACGTCATTCACATTTAAAATTACACAAGATCATAGGATCTTATATAAAGTAACATGTTTTTACAGAACCACTTATCGCCAGGTCACAGGATCACCATGTAGATAAAGTGCATTTCCAGAGATCTGTTCCGGCTTCGGAATGAACTCCTATCCACGGTGTTTCCCAAACGCTATGACATTTCTTTCCTCAAACGAGGTTTGTGGAGAGTACTCAAAGGTAGGCTGCGGCTTGTCTGAGCATTGCTAGCGTCTCTCACACAATCACCATCAGGTAGGTCGTATCCTCGACTGCCTACACGGGTAATAAAAAAAAAGGTGCGTGTACTTATGTACGCGCGTAAGAAGTTATACTTTTTTTTTTTTTAAATATCAAATAATTAATAATATTTAACGTTCATAATTTAATAATATTTAGTATGAATTACATTAAATAATAATATGTATTTTCATTTATATTATTAAAAAATGAATGCAAATAACACTTTTTTTTACGAGTGTACATGCGCGAAAGTTCACCTGCGGCTATATTCAGACTCGCCAAGTTACGTCGGTCGTATTGTAATGAGCGATTTAGTGGGCAGCTTCATTCTGTTAATTTTGTGTCACAGTGCGCGCGCATCGTAAAATTTCACTCTCATCAATTTTTCATAACGCGCCTAAAAAAGTATAACTTCAAAAAGCTCAAAGTGCTCTCTGATAAAATATGACATCATGCATTTCCTGATAATGCAACGATCAGATAAGTTGAGGAAGTGCAGACCGCGGGCCACGAAGCGACAGCCCCACGTGAAAGTGATTAGCGCACAGTGCTCTACTGTCGCGCACAACGAGCCACTGTGCCGAGAGGAGACAAGGCACAGATGACACCAAGACTTAAACAAATTTATTTATATTAAGTCTTCGACTGACAATCGAAATTCGACCATAATCACTGATGCATCAAGGTTTATATTAATAATGAGTTTTAAATTTTTTACTTCTGTTTTGCTATTGACATTTTGTTAAAAAAAAATAAGGTAGTTCCAATTATCTTAATTAAGATCGACATGTGCATGTCCCTTATGGACTCCGAAACGGCTGGACCGATAGAGTTTTTAGGATATCCTCAGGTTGTCCTAATAAGTCATAATGTGTATTTTGCTACAAACCGAATAAAAGTCAGATCAAATAATAATAGCCAAATAATAACTTAAAAGATATTAGCCAGTCGTCTTGAGAGCGATGATCGCATTCGTATTGTGACTGTGTTTTTGATAATTGGAAGAGGTATGTAGGTACATCGGTGCTTTTAGATACCACAAACACCAGTCACCGTTCTCGTCGAACCCGTCGCTTGCGACGAAGGGCTTGACTAACCCACAGACACAGCCCACTGAGTTTCTGGCCGGATCTTCTCAATGGGTCGCGTTTCCGATCCGGTGGTAGATTCTGCGAAGCACTGCTCTCGCTAGGGCCAGTGTTAGCACCACTCCGGTTTGATCCCCGCGAGCTCAGCTACATGTTAGGGGGAAGCTGAAATAGCCTCTCAAGGCTATCAGCATAAGTAAGATAAAAAAAAACGGTAAATAGGTACAGGGTAACCTAATCATAAATCGAACAAACCCTTACATACGTGCCTTTTCAGTTACAGCCCGACCTCCCCAACGACAGCGGTGAATGTCACGTAAGATTGAATTTCCCCAACAACAAGGGTCCTTTTGTTCCGCCACCGCGCCGAGCACGAGAACAAAAAGCGCAATGTATTATCGGCACTCGGCGCGATTCCGTAAAGCGCTAATTACTCGTGACCGCCAGAAGATCGAGAGCTTTCATTAGTGATCTTTCGAAAGAAGTCCGTTTGATCAGGAGTACCTACGAATTGTATTGAAACTTATAATTTTATTGAAATGCATTCAAAATTTAATTATCCATTCAAATTTTTTCTCAAAGTTCTACAATCTATATATTAATACGTGAAGCAAAAACTTTGTATCCCTTTTTACGAAAATTGCGCGGACGGAGGAGTATGAAATTTTCCACACTTATAGAGAATATAAAGAAGAAGTGCACAATGCTAATCTTTTTTAAAATAATGCATTAAAGATACATTAAATCAATAAAGAGAACATTACACACACTACATACCATGTTTTTGACGCACATACACATGCATACTATTTACTGTCTAACTTTTGTTCTTGACGTCTGTTGTCAAACTGAGAATAAATTAAATATTGTTTGTCTTTGTTAATATTTTTTATAGTGTAGCCTTGGCGAAATTTGTGATTATAGAAGTATAAAATACAATCATAATAGTGTACAAAATTACAATTCCAATTAATTATAGTCGAATTTCGACTATTGCGGGACCTCTAGTTAAATTAAATTGCCTATGTTAAAACTGCTTCATGAATGAAATTTTGTACATTTATAACACAATAAGTTGCTAGTGTTTTGATACCGTTGCATGGTTGGGGGGTTGAACACGTGCTATGTTTTAACAAATACTTAGAATCAACGACCTGTTACCAATGTAAGTAACAACCGGAGGGATTACACTTGGATCACAAACTCATCTATCAATATTAGCTACTTATTGTATAATAGAACAGCAGTACTAAAAAAAAAGCCAAACAACGCAGAACTGGTCTAATTAAATTATAGAGAAAGGAACAACCTGTATCGCGGGTCAAATTGAACTGGTCATTATGAGTGCCGAATTTCGTGAAACCCGCGGTAATTACAAGACAATGCGTTGCGAGTCATAACGCTTGACGTGGCGGACAATGAGGTCATTCGGTTAGGCAACGGCGCGAAGATTCCTCCTTGGTACAAAAATTAAAAATGCTTCTTTCAAAAAATTCATTAGCGGGTAAAAGTCGCGCACGTGGTCATTGACCGTAAAGGTCTATCATATTACGTCCGTTGAGTTCGTTTTTGTTTTAAAAAAAACAAAAGGCGTCAGTTGCGCATTTAGGATCAGCGACTCCGCGGGATATTTTCACAAATTACAGACCTACGTTTTTTTTTTATTGCCCCTGTAGGCAGACGAGTTAACGGCCCACCCGATGGTGAGTGGTTACCGTCGCCCATGGACGTCAGCAATGCCAGGAGCAGAGCCAAGCCGCAGCGTATCGGCAAGCCGTCACAATCAGCACAATATCGCCAGATAATTTCTATTGGTGGTAGGACCTCTTGTAAGTCCGCGCGGGTAGGTACCACTGCCCTGCCTATTTCTGCCGTGAAGCAGTAATGCGTTTCGGTTTGAAGAGTGGGGCAGCCGTTGCAACTACATATACCTACTTGAAACCTTAGAACTTATATCTCAAGATGATGTCTATGGGCTCCAGTAACCACTTAACACCAGGTGGGCTGTGAGCTCGACCAACCATCTAGCAATTAAAAAAAAAATTAGAAGAAAATGACTAATAACTAAACTTGTAAATTTAATATATCACAATATCAGTGCCGCTACCCGTCTTGAGATCTGACGTCATAAAACGTGTTGGCATCATAAAACATAAATGTAAATCATTATCGTAATTATTGAGTCACTTCAGAACCAAAACCACCGAATCACTATTGAAAATACGTAAGTGCGTAAAATTATGTACATAAAATGTTTCTATAACTTTACCTTTTATTAATGCGCATTGTTGTGTTTTGTACAATATCGCCGATAGCAGGAAATGAACTCTCGACGATTGTACAAGCACCCTTGTACAGTCAAATATAAAAGAATAATTATAAATACAAAAATAATCCGGCGAATTTTACAAACTTCTCGAATATGGAAAAAAAATATATACCTATATTGTGTAAACGAAAACATTGGTTCCGTATAAACGAATTCTAAAATCAAATATTTACAAATTTAAATATTCTTTATCTCAAAATAGATACTCAGAATTTTTCATGTTTAATGTTTAATTAATCAGTCCTCCAACCAGGTGGACTGACGACTTAGTGCGCAAGGCGGGAAGTCGTTGGATGCGGAAGGCGGAGGACCGCATTATGTGGAAGGCATTAGGGAAGGCCTATGTCCAGCAGTGGGCAGATAAAGGCTGATGATGATGATGATGATGAAAGTTTTTATTTCGACCATTCATTAAATTCATATTGTAAGAGGGAGGCGTTTGGAAACTCGTTCCTTGATTGAGATGATCACTTCAAATCGGGCTTAAAGAGAATTCTCAGCGGTTGACAGTGGCTTGGCCGTTGATAGTACTAGAAATGTAACAGCGTTACTAAATATAATTTTATAATATCAATTCCATTTAATTAACTAAAGCCCATTACTAAGCGCCATTTAAAAGAGCTAATCCCGAGTAAAGCCATTTCGTAATAACAATAAAAGAATATCGTTTTTACTTTTATTTCAATTGATATTAAAATCCCTAATCATTGTCCCAATCAGTCGTTGTTTCCGAACTCAAAAACTTTAAAGTGCCTAAATCTCGCATTCTTGTTAGTTTATTTTTCTAAACACATTTTTTCATTGATTTCTGTCTAGTTCACTGTAATGACTACTTTATTTTTATTTTTATAAAATTCGAAAATTATAATCATGTCGAAAATTCGATACGGACCCCTAAACCATTGACAAAACCCGACCCACTCAAACTGAGCGTAAAATATTGAACAAAAAAATTTACGCAAGTGAACAACTGCCTTTATTGAATACATCATAAAAATATGATTGACATGTTTCTTAATATGACATCTTTTCGAGCCGGTGATATTTTTTTGTCGCACGATTTTACCGAGAACGATCTCCTTTTGTACGTCACAAGTACAACGTTTTTGTTATACGATAATGGCACTATAGCACCAACAAATACAAGTGATTTTTGGCTGGCTTAGAAACATTGCACGGTTGCGTTTTCCAGTAAAGACATTAGAAAGGATATTAAATGGTCGGGTAATCCAATTACACGTCCTTTGTAAAATTTAGGATGTATTATATTTCTGTACCTACCACCGTATTGGAACTTGAACTTACTAGCATTATATACACATACACATACACCTTTTGATAGTTTTTTTCTATTGTTCGTTGTCATGTACTTGTATGGATTAAAGATACCGCCATTCTGAACTAAGATTCCTTAAGATATCTGTGTAAATATAATCTATCTCTTTGTGTTTTCAAATAATAATAAATTTAAAATCTAAAGTGTACGGACTTTTTTTGTGTTTTACTAAATACGACATTATTAGGGTATTGTTTTACCGATAAATCATGGATTTAGCTTAACGTACTTTAGATATTTGCTCTGTAGCATGCACTAGAATCTTGGGATTAATTACTAATAAAATATTATAGGTATTGTTTTATGTTTACAGTACGAAAATGAGTCCCTAGTGAATATTTCCGGTTATGGCTGAGGTCCAAAGGCCCAAAGGTTTCTATTCTTCAACGAGACCGAGGGCTCGACTACAGTGC
This sequence comes from Bombyx mori, assembly GCF_030269925.1. NCBI lineage: Eukaryota > Metazoa > Arthropoda > Insecta > Lepidoptera > Bombycidae > Bombyx > Bombyx mori. Next base: position 10,456,322 of record NC_085127.1, on the reverse strand, counting down.
TGCCGTATGTTTCGGCAATGCGAGAAATTTCCATGTTCAACAATAGTATAACAGATATAATTGTGGTGCTGTTGGGGTACACAATAAAGTTGGAGATGCGTTTGTGTCACTGTATTGCTCATTAGCACAGTGCGGTATACGAAAGTGTCGCTATCGTGTTTATCTGATACTAGTTGAACCCGGACCGCTTTGCTGGTCGACCTCTGATTTGACTTTGAACCAAACGCTAACAAACTTCACAGAATCACCGCCGTCCAATCTAAACATTTATCGAAATAGTTCTACAATTACGGAGCCTATATATATTTAAAACAAATGACAGATAGGTTGTTATGCTCATTGAAAATGTGAAAAAAACGGCTATGTCATTGGCAAGTCTGATGTATGCCACTAACATTTGATAAACTAAATAGTTCGACGAATTTGGCTAAAGAAAAATGCTTATGAGGGTTTATTGAATTCAAATAAAAATCTCTTTCTGATAAACATGATTTCAAATAATAGAAATCATAAAGTATTGCATACACAAAATCAAAGTAAAGACTTTTTTTTCACAATATGGCAAAAGAACACTTTTTGTACAGCCACGTTCTTTTTTTGTTTGCTCTAGATCCACACCAACATTTCTCGCAACGTAAATCACATCTTCCGCCAATTATAAATATGTAGCGCTATCATCTATCATTATTCCGCGAAACGTGATGTGATAAGCCAGCGGAACACGCAATCGGATGACAGGTCGGCTCTTTGTGATTTTAGGTCGAATGTGACAGCGAACGGTTATCGTGAAATTAAACGTCATTATGACAGTGACATGTCCTTTGAAAGTGACGGACACTATCTACGTGATTTTATTAAAAAATAAGCGTTTCCAGAGATCATTTCTGCCACGTACCATCCGGCTTTGGAATGAGCTCCCCTCCACGGTGTTTCCCGAGCGCTATGACATGTCATTCTTCAAACGAGGCTTGTGGAGAGTATTGAGTGTTAGGCTTTGCCCCTGGCATTGCAGACGTCCATGAGCGACGGTAACCACTTACCATCAGGTGGGCCGTATGCTCGTGTGCCTGCTCGGGCAATAAAAAATAACGCTTTTTATTGGGCAGATGGGTGCACGGTGCACTTGACGTAATGTGGCCTGCTTAGTCTATAAGCGTCACTATGTGAATACCGTCACCAGCTTCTAGCCGTCAGGTCAAAATTGAAATTGCATTGTACAACGGCTGCCTCACCCTTCGAGACGCAGAAATAAGCAGGATGATGGTCCCTACCCATCCGTTTATCCAATTTTTTATTTTTTTATTGTTAAGATTAGTGGACGAGCTCACAGCCCACCTGGTGTTAAGTGGTTAATGGAGCCCACAGATATCTACAACGTAAATGCGCCACCCACCTTGAGATATAAGTTCTAAGGTCTCAGTATAGTTACATTCTATATTCGCACGGGTAGGTACCACCACCCTGCCTATTTCTGCCGTATAGCAGTAATGCTTTTCGATTTGAAGGGCGGGGTACCGGTTGTAACTACACTGAGACCTTATTAGCCGTTACATCGGTAATTAATACTAAAAAATTAAAATCGTTCACGCATAAACAATATACGTATATACAATTCGGTTGTCCTGTGTCTGTGCGTGTGTGAGAACAAAAGATTTATTGTTAATGGTGTCCCGTAGATAATTAAAATGGTTGATGCGGAGTCCGGCCCGCCGCGGCCGGCGTCCTCGCGCGACCACAGACTACGCTGCGCTTAAACAAACCGCAAGATACATTTTTACTGTTTCCTATATAGCGTTACCCGAGAAAAATCGAATCTTGACCTTCATAGATCTATGTTTTTACATATTACGAACTGTTCTTTTTTTTTTTATTGCTTAGATGGGTGGACGAGCTCACAGCCCACCTGGTGTTAAGTGGTTACTAGAGCCCATGGACATCTATAACGTAAATGCGCCACCCACCTTGAGATATAAGTTCTAAGATCTCAGTATAGTTACAACGGCTGCTCCGCCCTTTAAACCGAAACGCATTACGGCTTCACGGCAGAAAAAAGCAGGGCGGTGGTACCCACCCGCGCGGACTCACAAGAGGTCCTACCACCAGTAGTTTTAATACAAATTTAAAATTATCAGTTTTGAAATCGTGTTTACCGTATTTTCAGTGTTAACGCGACTCGATTTAACGTAGAAGAATTGATTAAACACAAAATCAAACCATTATAATTGTTTAAATACCTTAAAAACAATAAAAATTGTTTAATAGTTACTTAAAACGGATAATTCTTACTTTATTTCGAAATCAGAAATTCTTAATCGGGTGCCAATAAAAACGATTCTCTGTTCTAATTTATAATCTGCGCAGCGTTCAATATTATAGATGATTGTGAGAGATACGATATATTCGATGGGATCTCACCTCGTGCCTTATGTAGGTACGCAAGCGCCATCTGCCTTGAACCTTTGTGCTTTATAATATAATTCATATTAATTTAATGCACCCGGCAAGGGCAGCGCTTTAAAAGTATTAAAAGGTAAAGATAATATGGTGATTTTTTAAGCTATTGCATAATGCTATTGCTTTGAGCGCGGCGACCAAATCAAGAAATTCCGTAACGAAAATAAAACCTAACACCTCGCACTCCGTCTACCATGTAGCTCGCGTTCAACACATTGACACGTTGCGCTGGTGTAGTGTTTGTGAATAAGCGCGCGGCGTGACGTGTCACTGCATGCGCATAATGAAAATTCTCATCTCTGCCCATCTCTCTCTCGCGCAGTCTAGCTTATGAGTGAAAAGGGACAGTTAATGTTTTGCTTTTGTTAATGTTTATAAATATAGCGTGATCTTATTTTATTATTGTTTTAATATTATCTAATTATAATTCCATAAGTTGATAAAAAATGCTATGCGAAAATAGCTTTACCGCGGCAGTTTCCGAGTGCCACACGCATTTTTTTTTTAAATTGCTATCATAGATTCACTAAACACTAAATTTAGTGCTCGTAGGGTCAATCAAAACAATGTATTTGCATTGTTAATTTACAAAACATTATATCATATTATAATCCAATTACCCGAATATGTTGCACCTATAACGAACTCAACTCTAGCAAAGTCGTCAACTGAGTTGGACATTTTTAGTTGTAGGTTAGTGACGTTTAGAAAAATATTCAATGGCATCTCCCATGCTAATAATAGATTAAGTAGTGTAGTTGTTTAATGTATATTGTGTACAAATTCAGCACATTAGTCGCACATGGCTTATGTTGCAAGCCAGATTTTGTTTCTTTTTACTTGTGTTTTTGGAACGAAGTTCCTTATGGGACAATGCGGAGGGGTACCCTAACCGGGAAAAAACGTCCGTAACGTAGGATTATTGTTAGTAATGCACACAGTGTACGACATAACTTTGTAATAACGTACAAATTAGTAATGCATACAGTGTACGACTTAACTTTATAATAACGTAGGTACAAAAAATAACATATTTCTATTATATATTTTTTTAGAAATCATTGTGAATAAAATAAAGTTTGTAAAGTAGTTTTTTATCAACAAAAAAATCATAATAAAAAATGTATACCCGAATAATTATTTTCATTATACCTCAAATAGAACTTAAAATTAATATTTTTATAATAAGGAACTTCGTTCCTATCCGGTGTCCCACGACAGCACACATCTTTTTTATGTTCTTTTTAGCTTGTGATGTGTATGGCGTCCTAATAAATAAAAAAATAAAAATGTGGATTAAGCACTAGGTACTTAGAAAGTATCGACTTTTCCTGTGCCGCATGATTTCGCCTATCAGTCAGGTAGGCAAAAATTCTCTTTTAATAATCATACATTCATTAACCGAAGCTCACCTCAGTTCTATATTCTGAACATTTAATAAGTAAGTTTGATGTTAAATTATCAAACAGATATGTAATCAGGATTATATTGTGCAGATCAAAACGTTGATACGATAATATAAACTCTATTATACATTAGCATCATATATACTCTCTTTGAGAGAAAATTTAAATAAACATTTCCACTAAAATTAAATATAAAAATATTACATTTAATTCGTGTTTTTTTATATAAATTATTATGCGTCAACAGTTCCAATAATGTTTTTTTTTAAATTGGTAACATTACCTCTATAACATAATCAATTCCAAAAAACATAACTAAACGAAAGCAAAGTAACAACAACAAAAGAAAATCAAGTACTAAGTTATCAGCACGAAAATCCATCGAGTATCGCCGAGGGTCAAACCCGAGCTGGACCTCGATTCATATCTGTTACATGATATATGACCGATGACCCGTCCCCGACGTAATAGAGGGGCGGGGTACCATCATCTGATACATCCCGGAACGTCCCATAGCATGCCCGACACATAAATAAATTAAATAACGCCCGTGTCTAATAATTAAGTTTGGGTGACGTGGAATTTTGATTAATCGTCCGACGGCGACTGTGCCATTTTTGAACCTGGTTATTTGGAAGGCGTCCCGGGAAGATACGCCGAGATTAACGAAACGCTTTGTTGGACTAGAGCAATAATCAAATCTGAGTGATTGTTACAAAAAATACTTTCCTCGGCTTTCGCGAGTCCTGGACATAATTAAAGCTACTTTTACGGTTTATAATAGTCACATCATGTCAGTCGTCTACGACCACGAAATTTTTTTTTTTCCTTCCTATTGGCTGGTAGACTTTTTTTTCCTACCTATGCTAATAGCCTTGAGAGGCTATTTCAGTTTCTCCTTGATGCGTAGGTGAGCTTACGGAGCTCAAACCGGCTCAAACCTTTTGTTGTTAACTCTGGCCCTAGCAAGAGCAGTGCTTCGCAGAATCTACCCCCGGATCGGAAACGCGACCCACTGATAAGATCCGGCGAGAAACTCAGTGGGCCTGGTAGTCTAAGGGGCTATTCCAGCTTCTCACGGACGGGTTGGTGAGCTCACGGGCTCAATCAGAGAGAATTTGCTAAAACTAGCCCTACCAAGATCAAAGCTTCGCAATATCTACTGCCAGACCGAAATCGCGATCCACTGAGAAGATCTGGAGAGAAACTCACAAGGCACGAAAATTGTAAAATATTTGGTTCGTCAGATGTAATTATATGACATAGTGATAATAAAAAACGCAAGACTAAATCATAAAAATAGATTTTAATAAAAATTGGATTGAAATATAATTTTATGTGATCTTTTGAAGTCAGATTTATTGTCGTACGGATTACTTGACTTCTTTAAACCTCGCCTCAAGAACGTAACTACGTTGCAGATACTCCGGGAGTATTATGTTCGGATAGTATTATTAAACTTTATCTTTGAAAACGACCTCTGAATGACCGCACTCACAAGACATCTGATAAGCCCTCTAATTATTACTCGCTTAATTTAAATCGGCTAGAGCTGGCACAATGACACGCACTCACGAACTGCGTGACCTGGACGTGGTGCAGGAATTTGTGTACTTGGGGTCATTAATATCCAGTGACGGTGATTGTGACAGGGAGGTGGTCAGGAGGGCCCAGATGTCAAAATCAGCCGTGAAGCGATTGGAGAAGATTTGGAGAAATCGCAGCATAAACAAAAAAACTAAGATAAAGCTCATGAGAACCCTTATCTTCTCCATATTCTTGTACGCTTCTGAGACGTGGACCCTCAAGGGCCGTACCCGATCGAGAATTGACGCATTTGAAATGTGGTGTTGGCGCAAAATGTTGGGCGTATCATGGACGGAGCGCCGAACAAATGTGTCAATTCTCGAGGAGCTAAACGTCAAGACCCGTCTATCTACAATCTGCATGCAGCGTCTCCTCAAGTACTTCGGACACGTGGCCCGACAAAATCCCGAGAACTTGGAAAAATTAATAGTTGTAGGTCACGTGGAAGGAAAGAGAAGTCGAGGAAGATTGCCAACCAGGTGGACGGACATTATCAAGGAGGCCACAAACACCAGCGTCCCGGGCGCCATTAAGCAGGCCGAATGCAGGCAGCATTGGAGGAAGCTGGTGCAAAAACTGGACCAAGGTGGTCACGACCCTCAGCAATGAGGAAACGACAGAGAAGAAGAATTTAAATCATTTTTTTTATTTTTTTATTGCCTAGATGCGTGGACGAGCTCACAGCCCTCCAGGTGTTAAGTGGTTACCGGAGCCCATATACATCTACAGCGTAAATGCGTCACCCACCTTAAGATATAAGTTCTAAGGTATCAGGTATACCTAGTTACAACGGCTGCCCTACTCTTCAACCGAAACGCATTGGTACCTACCCGCGAGGACTCACAAGACGTCCTACCACCAGTAAAAATCTAATCTATGAAACAATCTTCGGGATCACTTCGATTTACGAAATGAATTATTACGGAATATCGTCTATACGAAACCACTCATACTTCATAAGCCTTAATAAATTTCGATCATTATAACAAAGCGCATCCGATATTAATACAAAACGAAATTCAATCAATCCTAGCGACAGAGCGTCTGAATATGTAACGCCGTCCCGATGTCGAGCGAGAGACAATATCTCATGTCGAACGCACGAGCAGCGCGGCGATCAACATTTTTCAATCGGTTTTTATCAGGGCACAATTAATAATTCGTAAAAATCATTAACAAGCGAGACAAGGGAACAAAAGTCGCCGTTCTTTTGTGGCGTGTCGGGAGTATAAAAAGGCGCACGTAAAAAAAAACAAGGGATAAAGCGGCCGAAGTACCCCGCGGGGCGGTACCGTACGCAGCACAACACCGACTGACTCACTTCAAAATTACGATGCGCATTCGAATTACTCGCAGCGACGTTTCATTAGCAATGTTATAATAAATATCGTGGTCAGTGTAACGAATTTCGCAATAGAAGCTTGCTATATATGTATGTATAATAATATCAACATCACACAAAATACTGGGAGTACATTTAGATTGACATATTTAAATTGTAAAAATCTGAAAATGTTTATGTCATTTATTTACTAACATAACTCGAAAATGGTTTTCTGCGGCGCGTAAAAACTTATGTAGAGGTACTATTGCTGCCATCATACTAGGTTCTATATACGTGCTACATGACATAGTACTATGATACTCTTTTATGAAGAGCCAAAAACAATTGGGCAAGCTTACGGCTGGATAAATCTCGTGCAATGGAATAAAAATCAGAAAAATATAGTCATGATTGTTTCAGAGTGTAATTAGAAATGCTTTTATTTGACGGATTCCGTCTACGATTTTTAATATTTTGAGATCGCTATTATTCAGTGCTGTTTTGTGAACACGGGTAGACAGAAGATTGCTGATAGTTAGTTAAAAATAGACAAAACAAACTCAACAAATCCCATAATCAGTAAAAATTAATTTGAAATTATTTTTTTTTATTGCTTAGATGTGTGGACGAGCTCACAGCCCACCTGGTGTTAAGTGGTTACTGGAGCCCATAGACATCTACAACGTAAATGCGCCACACACCTTGAGATATAGTTCTAAGGTTTCAGTATAGTCACAACGGCTGCCCCACCCTTTAAACCGAAACGCATTACTGCTTCACGGCAGAAATAGGCGGGGCAGTGGTACCTACCCGTGCGGACTCACAAGAGGTCCTACCACCAGTAATTACGCAAATTATAATTTTGCGGGTTTGATTTTTATTGCACGATGTTATTCCTTCACCGTGGAAGCCAATCGTGAACATTTGTTGAGTACGTATTTCATTAGAAAAATTGGTACCCGCCCGCCTGCGAGATTCGAACACCGGTGCTACATCGCTATATACGAATGCACCGGACGTCTTATCCTTTAGGCCACGACGACTTGATAAATGTTATAACAAGAACATTTAGTAAAAAATATTATTATTTTTTAAAACTTCTTGTTTTTGTAAACGGTACGTCCGTTTGTTCACAAAACCAACACGGTATGTGTCGACATTGGGTATCTGTTTGATATTGGCGCGCCCGGGCATCTCTGTTTAATTTCATATAATAATATTGTTGCCACAAAATATTGCCAACAACGGATGTATGCGATACATCGGCTCGTTCCAACACAACATAAATACAACTAAATCTCGATGGTAATAAACATAAACGAAAAACGTGACTTTGCTGAAAAACATATTTATATTTTGCTCCCTATGCACTGGTAGTTTAAGAGGCTATTCCAGATACGCCTGCACGGGTAGGTGAGCTCACGGGTTCAACCTAAGAGAATTTGCGAACACTAGCCCTAGCAAGAACAGTGGCTCTCAGAATCTACCACCGGATCGGAATCGCGACTCACTGTGTAAGTGGTAGTGGTAAGACCTCTTGTGAGGCAGCCGTTGTAACTATACTTGAGACCTTAGAAATTATATCTCAAGGTGGGTGGCCCATTTACGCTATGGCAGTGTATGGGCTCCGGTAACCATTTAACACCAGGTGGGCTGTGAGCTCGTCCACCCATCTAAGCAATAATATATATTTGATTTACACTGATGAGCGAGAACTGACACCGCTTTAGCACTAGAGTCACGCTTAACGAGTAGCTGAACCAGGCGACGCAAGCTATTGCTGTGTCCGATATTAAGAATACTTACTTATTTGCATCGGCTTTATACACAATTTTTTTTTTATGCGTGGAACCCTAATTTTTTTCTCAAACAAAAGTAGCAAAGTTGTTCTACGTAACATTAGTATGACAGTGAAAGTTGCATCGAAATCGGTAGAGACGTTTTGGATATTAGCAGAACAAAATAATTATAATAACAAATTATATTTGTTTTTATTTCAGAGTTACATAAACAGATTTTAATTTATATCAGTAGATTCGAGAGTTAAGAATTATTTTAAAATGACCACTAAATGCAGTTGTATTTGTTTTCAGTGCAATAAAAAGGGGACACCGCGATCATTGAATGTCAATTTTAATTTATTTATTTCATCTGCGATTCTCGAAGACCACTAATAAATTAGGTCAAATGAACTTGAACGCAATTATCGGCTGTTTACTAGGATTCAATGGGAAGAAATGATGATTCCCGTCGCATTGCAAACTCGCATGTTCGTATCTCAAGTCCTAGAGGTAAGAAGTCTACCAAGCAGACACCATTGTATCACATAGCCTGTGAGCATTTGTCTCCACAAATAGCTCAACATCAGGTAAGCTGTGAGCTAATGGGTAGACCACTTTATATTTCAAAACGAGAAATATAACTTGGAGAGGCAATTCATTAATTCATTCAGTCATGCTTTAACAAGCTGGTGGCGGAAGCTTGAGTTGGTTAACGGCGGCCTTAACAAGAGTAGCGCTTCGCGGAATATACCACGGGATCAGTATCGCGAACCGCTGAGGAGATTCGGCGAGAACCTCAGCTGGTTGAGTCTTGGGTTGATCTGCACATCTTCACTCTTCATTGGACAAGAGCGGATAGTGGATCGGGAAGATTCATATTTACAGTACAGGGAGCGATTCTATCATAACCTACCTTCAAAATACCTAAACCACTAAAACAACTCCGACTGAAGAGAGTTAAAAACAAAAAAACAGAATTTCAATTTTCCCAGTTGAAACTAATTAACAGCACTGAAAGACGTATTTCGCGCCAACAAAGCACCGCTAATACACTTTAGTTTTGAGAACAATATAAATCGATGTGTGTCGTAACTTATAACAGTCTTTAATGGGATTCTATTCGAGGCGCCAGATCAAAGGCGCTCTCGTCCCCGTGGACTCCATTCATCAGCTGGTCGTTACCCCCCGCTGCTGCATCCTCGATGGTGACAGAGGAGCTCGCATGAACACGATACGTGTATTATTGTGTTCGATTTAAATTAGCTCCTTTGTATCTCTGAAACAATCCCGTGTGAATAGTTGACATCAATTTAAATATGTTTATTGATTTTGCTCTTGTTTTTTTTTTAACATTTGAGTTCTTTACATTGCGTGGTGTCTGTTTAGCGCTTTCATAGCATTTAGACTAGCACTGAGTTCAGATTGCTATGAAGGAAATTCTGATTTAAAAAATATACTTAAATATGAGTACACAGGCGAATGTAACTTCACTTAACATTTTCTAATTAAGGCGACGTTTCTATGTATCTTCGTCGTGGTCTAAAGGAGAAGATACTTAGTGCCTTGATATCAGATTAAGTGACGCGACTGTGTCAGTGTTCGAATCCCGCTGGTAGGTACCGATTTTTGTAATGAAATACGTCGATAACAAATATTCTCTAACAACTTCCACGATAAACGAATAACACAGTGTAATAGTAATTAAATGTACAAAAATTTTGTTTTGCGTAATTAATGGTGGTAGGACGTCTTGTGAGTCTACCCGAGTAGGTACCACTGCCCTGCCTATTTGGGCCGTGAAGCAGAAATGCGTTTCGGTTTGAAAGGTGGGGCAGCCGTACTTGAGATCTTAGAACTTATATCTCAAGGTGGGTGGCGCATTTATGTTGTAGATGTCTATGGGCTCCAGTAACTTAACACCAGGTGGGCTGTAAGCTCGTTCACCCATCTAAGCAACAAAAAAAAAAACAGTAATAACCGTATCCCAATCGAGATACACTGAGAAGATTCGGCGAGAAACTCAGTGGGTTCCGATCCGGTTGTAGATTCAGCGAAGTACCGCTCATGTTAGGGCTATTGTTAATGAAGTCTTCATGAACCCCCATGAGCTCGTCTGCACGTTCGGTGAAGTATATTTGCTTGAGGTTACCAAAAGTAGGTAGGAAGGTAAAATATCAGTAGGTTGTGTCTGTGTGCCATTATAAGGTACTAGTGAAGCCTAGTCACTATCGATTTTTTCAAACTACCCGCGCGTTACATTTCGTTCTTTGATGGTCCTATGACAGAAACTTTCCTTGAAGTGCCAATAACTATACAGAACTCAACTACAATCGGGTCAATGTCTTAAGAACACATAGCAGACATACAAACCTTCGTTTTTAATTACATAGATTTAGAAAAAGCCAAACAAGTTATAGGTCGCGTTGGAACATCAATTTTGTCTGCTCCAAATGATCTCAAAGAGCTTACCTTCTACATCTATTTTTTATTTATTGCTTAGATGTGTAGACGAGCTCACAGCCCACCTGTGTTAAGTGGTCACTGGAGTCCAAAGACATCTACAACGTAAATGCGCCACCCACCTTGAGATATAAGTTCTAAGGTCTCAGTATAGTTACAACGGCTACCCCACCCTTCAAACCGAAAGGCACTACTGCTTCACGGCAGAAATAGGCGGGGTGGTGGTACCTACCCGTGCAGACTCACAAAAGGTCCTTTCACCAGTAATTACGCAAATTATAATTACAATTAATAGATAATTAGTGAAATTGTAATGAGTATATTGCTAGCACACTTCAAGAGATGAGATAGAAGTCTCAATTGTTTTCTAAAAAACGTCTGCTTAAGAATGGAATGACAATAAATCTCAACTAAATCATGATTAACATACAAACGCTTCACATATTAATCTCGCGAGTTAAACGCTGGATCTAAACATGTATAAATACATTCGCGAGGCCCAACTGAGGCAGGCCTGCGTGTCTCTTCGCCGACGCTGCTGTCCATAAACACAATTCTCGTTGTATTTATGTCCTTTTGTCACGACACCGACCAATTGGACGTCCCTATAATTTACAATAATGCAACGACATTAATACTACAAGGGAGCAGTGATATAGAGACATTTAATTATCCATTCGGGTGACGTGCGACGAAAATGGTTCCTAACTTTGTACTGTTTACCAGAATTAGGGTATTAATTTATTTATTTTTATTGCCCGTGTAAGCAGACGAGCATATGGCCCACCTAATGGCGAGTGGTTACCGTCGCCCATGGACTTGAGCAATGCCAGGGGCAAAGCCAAGCCGCTGCCTACCATATTGTGTTGGTTAACATTTTTTTTTACTTTGACCGCTATATGAGGTTTGGCTACTTTTGCTATACAATTAAGGAGGACCTCAAGTCTACGGACGGGAGGACCTCAAGGTGACGGAATTTACGTTATTAAATCAGTCGACTCGGGTAACCACTTACCACGCGGTGGGTCGTGAGTTCGTTCAAGCTTACACGCAATAAAAATAAAACTTATACGTACAGTTTTAAAAGCTAACACTAAATTAGCAATTTAATAATTAAGAACGATCCAACTAAATATAGACAATTTTAAATTCTTAGATATTACCGGAGATTTGTCTACAGTTTCCTCTATAGAATAGACCAGTGATTCTCAACCTTTTTTTTGTTGCGGTACATATTAAACGATTTCAAAATTTGGTGGCACACAAAAAAAAGATAAAAATTATTTACTTACTACAACACACTGCATAAATAGTTTATCAAAAAATTTTAATATATGAAATAAACTAAAATATACTATAACTTTTTTTTTTGTGGATTTAAATAATTATTCATGTTTAAAATATTTTTCTTTTAAAATGATATAATTTAATAATATTAACATTATTATATATTTGCAAAATTTGACGGCACACTTTTGAAATTTGGCGGCACACAAAAGTGCCGCGGAACAGTGGTTGAGAATCACTGGAATAGACAATAAAAACACTGTTTTACAATACACGATTTTTGATCATCAATATTGGGAGTGGCTGGCGTAGTGATTCGAAACTGCAATATTTGGCCTTTAAATCATGGGTCGGGATTTAATGAAGTCACGACACGGAAGTCCGCGGTGATAGATAAAATTTCATAGAGAAAATTCAGTCCCACGAATTGCATTAACGGACTGTTGTAACGGATGCAAGAGTTTTGATCACGAATAATAATTTTCATATTATTCTCACACTCTCTCTCTACTCTACTTTCTTTGAAGTCGCTAAAAGTCGAATTGAGTGTGTAGGTACACTGAAAAAAATATCAAAATTTAATTAACTGTCTAAAAAACTCGCAATGCATAGCGAAGTCCAATAGCGTGTGAGTTGATTGCGTTGGATGTAGTCCATTGCGTTCCGCGCATAGACGTAATACTTACTTACGTTGTTGTAAGTTTGTACACTATTATGATTCTATTGTCAGACTATTATACTTTTGTAATCACAGATTTCGCCAAGACTACACTTTAGACAAACATTAATAAAGATAAACAATATTACTCTATTCTCTATTTGCCCACAGACTATATGCAATAAGAAAAGTTTGACAATAAACAAATAATATACCTGCGTGTATGTCAAATACACGGTAGTGTGTGTAATATTTTTTCTATTGATTTAATGTATTTTTTATGCATAATTAAAATAATATTAACATCCTGCACTCCATCTCTATATTCTCTATAAGTGTGGGAAATTTCATACTCCTCCGTCCGCGCAATTTTCGTAAAACAGGTATACAAAGTTTTTGCTTCACGTATTAATATAATAAATAATATAGATTGTTGTATGAAAATTATTTGAAACAATACTAATCGAGAATAGACGTCCTTCGTTACCCTAAAAAAATCTTTATCTCACAGATTACTCAACACGCTTCGAATTCATCTCGGCCTCGCGTTACCGAAACATCAATTGAGTACAAAGATAAAACAATTGCATTGTACTGTGACGTATCAATTTAATAGCGATCCGCTTAATAGCAATTAATTAAGTTAAAAGCTTTCAGAGATAATAGTAACTCGTGATATGGTTCTGAGACCTTCGAGTGTATTGTGAAAAGAATAGGCATTTGATTAGTTGCTATAAAATACTAGCTATTATTAATTGATATAAACAAATGAGTATATATCTAATTCTTGTACCATACTATTTCGATTTCTTTATTTTCTCGGGACTTTTTGGCGGGAACGCGAGGAGTGAAGTTGTGTGATTTGTTTTATTTTGTCTAGTTAGTGTTTCTTCAGGTTTAAATATGTAATAACGATGGTTTATTAACTGTTTAATATCTGTGAAAGTGCACAAATATGGGAAAATGAAACAAAGCCACTGAACATAACTTCTCGAGATCCACTGAAAAAATCTCAGTAAATAACCACCATTTTACTGAGATTTTATTTCATCCCATATCATCTCATCTCATTTCATTTCATTTCATCCTAGTTGATTAATGTCTCAAATTAATCATCTTCATTTCATTTCGCTCCATAATATAATTTTTCATAAAAATTAAAACAAGACTTGACCTAAAGTCACCACTAAAGTTACCAGGTCATAAAATTCCTTAAAAAAAAAATTCTCGATGACAGCTTCTGTGGAAACTTGAATGAGTGTCTTTTTTACACTATGTAGGTATAGGCACCTACATTATTTAATAAAAATATGAAGCTTACGCACGTACAAGGTTAAATATAGTTCAAACTAAAATCGTTTTTCATTTATTACATTTTCTATGTTTTAATACCAACGAATTCATGATGACAAAATATCTTGTGAATGAATTTTAATTTAATCCAGATTAATTCAATTTAATTTATTTTAATCAGTAAATTTTTTTTTCATTACTGGTCTGAAAACTAGATCTGATGTAAATCCTAATTAATTATCTGCCCATGATTAATTAAGCAATGCCACTACTGAAAAAAGTTTACTTGTTTTAAGCTTCCTCCTCACTGGTATCGAAAATATGATCGTTAATTTTAAATATTTTTATCATAATTGTTTTGTTACCGATATGAAGTATGGATGTAAAGAACAATTGAAATTCAAGACAATCAATAGTATTATTCCTAATATGTAACAACGAACCGAAGCTATTGTTACGAAAACATCGGCTAATGAAGTCTGTCCGCAATTTAATTTCGCTGAGAGCGTCCAGGTCGTAAATTTTCGTCAGTCAAAACGATTACAAAGAAAAAAAATGTCCCTAAACAAAAAAAAAACAGTGCCACTCAAAGGAGTTTCGTTGCTATTCTAGGAGGCATAAGGATCAAAATTATTTTACAAAATCTGGGGAGCACCGATGAAGTCTAAGTTATCTATGTTACGTTTTTTTTTTTTCTAATACATTGTTTTCTTTGGCGGCTCGTTTATTGGAACCAAATGACACGACAGGTGACGACTTTTTTTTTTTTTTTTTTTCGTTCTGTCGAAGGGAATCGTTGTGCGTTTTATTGCGTGTCGTTCTATCGCTTGATCTGGGGGTATCGTGAAACTAATTTGCTGGTCGCCGGCAACAGATGACGGCGTGGATACGTTGTATATTTTTATTGTTTCGTTTCAATTATTTTTTTTTTGTTTTTTTTTTTATTTTTATTGGCGTGTTGACATTACAGAAATGAGAATTAGGGACTTTGGCCGCATCAGTGCAACTATGAGTTTGTATAATAAATGGTGGGGCGTTGTGACCCCACGCGGGTAAGTACGACCATTCCGCTTATTTTTGGCGCAAAGCAGCCACGCGTTTCAGTTTGAGCAACCGTTATGCAATAACATGAGACTGACCTCATGACTCGCGGTAGGAAGCAACATACAATCTGTCTATGGGCTCCGTAACTTAATATCAGATGAGTCGTCAGCAATATAGTACATTTTTATTTATTTTATCTAGCGTAAATGATGGTGAGCAATCGTGAACACATTTCCAGCTTTACAAACATGATATAGACACGTCAATATACGGTTGAAGCAATTCAATAAATAGTATTCCTTTAACACCTATAAAATTTCATGTATGTATTAAATGAATTTAGATTACAAAGAGACACGCTTGCGACGTCTAACTTAAAAAAAATATGCCCCCTTTAAACGATATTTTAACTCATTTTGAAGCAAATACTGAATCCCACATAAAGGCACATACATACACATATATTACAAATTCGTTAAGTTTCCACTAACATTTCTCAATCAAGTGGCCCCAAATTAGATTTCACAAAACGATAGTTTAAATGAATTTAAATAAATGACACCCGATAATCTACCGCCATTAGCAGACATCACTCAAAACCCTCCGAACAATGGTAATCATCGTTATAAAGTACTATGAACGCGTGGAGGTCAGTTTTCACAAGGCCGCAAAGACGCCGCGTTTAATTTAACGCTCTTCAAAATAAACGCGGTGTTGTTGATGTTTTTTTTAGATGTCACGATTTTATTTGCAGCATTGTGTAATTTCATCGACATATACAGTAAAGGGAAAGTGATGCGTCAAGAAAAACCCGAGAAATGTTTTTTATGCGCGTTTATTGGGAACAAAAAGAAATCTCGTTTATATCATAAGCAAATAAATTATATAGTTAATCATTATATATTCACTACTTTTGGACAACGACAATCGTCCTTGATAACGAAAAATGTAAAGTATTCGAATTGTCGGAAACAACGATGAAAATAAACGCGAAATTAAGCCTTAAAAGTCGTCTTAAACACCGACTCGTAAAAATCGAAGATGGAATAAACAAATATTATACTCTAGTTTTGTTAGTTAGTTTTGTTACTAGCGACCCGCCCTCGCTTCGCTTCGCTTCGGAAACATGAAATTTTATTATTGATTATTTACGACATCACATTATAATCCTAAAAAATAACAGTATTTTTCCACTATTTAATGAATGTTATTATACATATAAACCTTCTTCTTCAATCACTCTATCTATTAAAAAAAACGCATCAAAATCCGTTGCGTAGTTTTAAAGATTTAAGCATACATAGGGACAGACAGATATAGGGTCAGAGAAAGCGACTTTGTTTTATACTATGTAGTGATTTAAAAAATTACTCCAAGGAAATCTTAATCGTAACTTTGAAGGTTATTAGTTTCAAATCAATAATGTAGTATTCGTCGTTCAATATAATTCAAATCTATTAAAATTACAACAAGCAAGTTCTACTGGTGGTAGGACCTCTAGTGAGTCCGCACGGGTAGGTACCGCCACTCCGCCTATTTCTGTCGTGAAGCAGTAATGCGTTTCGGTTTGAAGGGTGGGGCAGCCGTTGTAACTATACTTGAGACCTTAGAACTTATATCTCAAGGTGGGTGGCGCATTTATGGTGTAGATGTCTATGGGCTCCAGTAACCACTTAACACCAGGTGGGCTGTGAGCTCGTCCAGCCATCTAAGCAATAAAAAAAAACACGAACGAAATAAATAACGCGAGTCGCATTCATTTTCACGCCGCGGTTTCTCGTCTGTGTGCATTCTCCTTAACATAAAGCACTTGTTTATGCCTCAAGAACTTTAGTCGCTATTAAAACAACATTACACAGAGATAAGTAATGTAATAGAAGCTAAAAACCAGCGTTGTTTTTTTTTTATTGATAGCCCCAAAAATTTTGTTGAATTTTTAAAATCGAGCGTTACCAGATCAACCTTGTTTGAAACGCGATTAAAATCTGATAATTTGTTTTATAAATCCGAAGACTCCGATGACGGATACGTTTGAAATTATCGCTAAGCTATTGCTCTATTGTCTGTTGAAATTAAAAATCGCCATAAATAACCCAAAATGATAACACGACGTTTTTTTTTACATAATATATTTTTATTGCCGATTGCACGCTGATTGTTTGAATCGCCAGTATCAACAACCGGCTCCACGTTCCTAACATTATATTTGTTGAAATTGTTGAATTATATTTCGAACTGGTATTATAACTGTTCATTTAATTTTATGCTAATGTTATTCAAGCTACACGCCGATAAGTCAATGTTCGTGTATTAAATTTTGATGTCATTCTAATTTGCTATTTATAACGTGATGAACGTCGAATATGATTTCGTAAATACTGATTATAAAAGATGGCCGTCCACGATCTTTTTGGTAGGCTTCAGTTTTTTTTTTTTTTCCTACCTAACTTAGTACCTTGAGAGGCTATTTTAGCGTAACCTTAACTAGTAGGTGAGCTCACGGGGCTCAAAACAGAGTGATGCTAACACTGGCCCTAGCAAGAGCAGCCGTAAAGCACTTGAGACTTCGATCACACGACTGTTTAAGTAGAGCCTAGAAATTATCTCGCCATTTGGTGTAATAAAAATACTAATAACCTTTTTTTTGCCGGCATAAGAGATCATATCTTACCTGATGTCAAGTTGTTGGCGGTCTCCAGGCAAATAATGTAAATAACGTTGAGACGAAATAAATAACCTTGAGACAAAATATGGAAATTATCATAATTGATGAGTGAATAAAGTCGACGCTTCGCAGCATTGATACAAATATATTTGCTAAGAATACGCTCTACCATTTTAAGATTAGAATTAAAGAATTTAGTGTGGACTTGCAAGGCGGAAGTAGCTTTAGAAGGAAGTTCAGGGTTGAGGAAGAATTAAGAAGAGACTTATCCTGAAAAATCTGCGAACAAATCAAATATACAATTGGAAACTCAATATAAATACATTCAAAGATTACTGATGGTAGGTCCTCTTGTGAGTCCGCACGGGTAGGTAACACCACCCTGCCTATTTCTGCCGTGAAGCAGTAATGCGTTTCGGTTTGACAGGTAGGGAAACCGTTGCAACTTTACTGAGACCTTAGAACCAATATCTCAAGGTGGGTGGCGGTTGTAGATATCTATGGGCTCCGATAACCACTTAACACTAGGTGAACTGTGAGCTAGTCCACCAATCCATGGGACAAAAAAAAATTAAGAAAAAAGATCCAAAGCATAATCTTGTTTCAAAAATTAAAATACCGTAAATTTTTTGATGCACCGTAATGATTGCTATACAATGTCATTGTGTGTACCTACCCGTCATTGTTTGTGGGTGGGCTACACGCGACGAATAGGACCGGCACATAATCCGTCTGGGGCCACTGGCACGTCACTAACGCCATTCCTGTGGCCTTTGGGATGACAAACCGAACTGTCACATTTCTATTGTACGGTAATTGTAACGGTGGCGCTACTGCATTGTACCGAATACGAACGGACCTTTGTCGGGAAGTCACTTTTTGTCAGTCAACGAGACGACTGGGCTACTATGACTTCTGAGTTTTTGTTGACACCGGTATAATGGGAATCCTATTTGTATTTAAAAAAAATATATGCAGTTTTTTTTTTTTTGTTTACCAAAGCAATATTCGATTAGTTACGTGATTGTTTAACGTCTTATTTATGCACGTGCAGAGTTTATAGGTAATTGTTATATCTCTATCTAAACTTACCGTATTTCACATTTCAGTAGCTCATCACCTCACTGAAAGGTCACATCTGCCCACGCAAAACCGCCAAGTCATAAAATCCGCAGCTACCTCTGTTTGCGTTTATCCGGCTTAAAGTCCCTAAAAAGCGCTCGTGGTGACACCTCCCCGTCTTCCTCCCACCCCACAGCCCACATACTTCCGTCTTGCTCGCACAGCGCGCTTCTGCGACACAGCGCGACACCGATTCCCGCCGCCAGACGACACAACCGACAAAAGAATAACACACAATTCTAGCCTCTATCCGACTGTATTTTAAGAACGACGCTCCGGATTGTGCGACACATTAGAGGACATTTGAAACTCGGTGCGACAAAGGCGTAACTTCTACGCCACGCTACAATATTGAGCTTTACGGCGCGGAGTTAGTGGTTAGTTCGGTAAGGCAACACGAAAGGTGGTGTAAAGACACTCTTTTCAAATGTCACGCAGTGTAGTCGTCTCTTTTCTCCGGAGTCCTGTCGCATCTGGCCGGTTCCTTTGGCATCCTTCAGCATGCATGTCCCCCCGCGTATCTTTCATCCCGCTCTGCGGCGCCTGAAGCCCAGTGTCCGGTCTCACAGACTGTTAGACGGTCGTGTTAGCGCCGCAGCTTGTATATCGAGGTATAATCACACGAATATATTTGTGTTACGTTACGCACTCGCATGCACAGAGTGGATCCGATGTGAAATGCACTTGAAGTGACCGGGTGTGTCGTTTGATGTTTGTTTGTGGGGAAGACACGAGCCGCACTCATGATTCAGGTCAGTTCGCCAAATTTATGCAGCTCTATCGACAGTTACACGGGCGTCCCGGAACATAATAAGACAAACAATAGGAACGTGACTGCTAAAATTAGAAGCGGCACATCGGCGTGCTTTGCTCGGAGCCCTCTGTTGAAAGGAAAAGTTTAATACAACACCTGCCCCGCTGATAACAAGAAAACAATAGTGCCCTAACTTGTCGCGATTTCTTTACTTAGCAAAAAAAACATTGAAACCTTTATTTTGGTTTCAAAAATATTTTTTTATTTAAAAATAAACCAAACAATCGTCTGAATTAATTGTTGGATCGATTATGAAACTGCAATCGGCTATACAATTCATTGTTAGCCGAGAGAGGTGTGGGCGTCTAAGTGGCCAATTGAAATGTAATTTAATTACACGTACAAAAGAATTATGTGTTGCGAAAGCTGTCCGATAATGATTTAATTAATTTCTTTTCATTAATTTACATAAGTACGACGTTTTAGTGATGAAATTAACGTGTTCGATTGTTTAATGTGTGAATGTGTCCGCTGGAAAATCAGTGCTGATGTAAATTCAAAATTTTGTATTTAGCTAGAAATGAATATATAGAAGAGAATAGAAGAGAATAAAATAGAAATAGAGAGGAGAATAGAAATGAGTAATGCAACATGCATAACTGAATAGCATTGATATTTTTACATAGTACATTATTTAAATTACCTTAGTGGGTATTCTAGTCTTTAAAATGCTTTCGTTCCGAAAAGCTCTCATGCTTTATATGTAGTACATGAAGCTCTTTCCCAAACTTTTTTATATATGAAGACGGCTTCAGCTGCTCCTTTCAGTGTATTATTATCTGAACGTATTAAATAGAAGATGACAAGCCGTGACAGTTGGTAATTAGATAATTGTAAATTTTCCAACTCCTTTACCGAAACGTTATTACCAAGTATTTTTCCTATGAGTATTACCTATTTTCTCAATTAATAAAACTAATGAAGAATAGAATTTTTGACGAAGCATGTTGCTGATAACTCTATTTCTGTAATCTGACGAAGCGTGTTGCGGATAATAAGATGTACCTTTAGGTTATTTAGGAATATTATGTTCTTTTTTTTTATAATAAGAAAATAAATTTACATTCAGAAAATGAAGAATAGTTAATGTTAAGAATATATAATTGATTTTTTGTAGAATTGTAAAACTAATCGTAAACTATCTCAGAGCAGTAGTGGCTTGGCTGTATTCTTGGTATAGCTTAGGTCCATGAGTGACGGTGATTGCTCATTGTAAGCCGTAGACTCCTCTGCTTCTAACCGCGAAACAAAAGGAATTTTAAATTATGGCTGTTTCTTTTCCTACCTATGCTGATAGCCTTGATAGGCTATATCAGCGTTACCCTAGCGTGTAGGTGAGCTCTCGGGGCTCAAATCGGAGTGTTGCTAACACTGGCCCTAGTAAGAGCAGTGCTTGAATCTACCACCGGATCGGAAACGCGACCCACTGAGAAGATCCGACGAGAAACTCAGTGGGCTGTATATAAGGGTTACGGCTGTTAATATATTTGTAGCATATAGCATTTATGGTTGAATTGAGTATGTTATGATAATGACATATTTGAATCTACTAAATATTACACAAGAAGCCTAAAAAAGCGAAACCGCGGTGAATGCGGTCTACGTTGAGACGAGGCCAAACATTTCGCTTGGTCTAAAATTAATAGTAAATAAATAAAAATCACTAATATATTACACGTTTGAATAAAATTTAATTATATATCTCATTACCAATTAGCTTACAACAAATAAGACAGTCATTAGGTACATACATACATTTTGACAACCTCTTTTGCGTTTTCTAAATATGTACTTAAATTTTTTATTATTATTTGAAGATGGTGTCTGATTCTATCCGTTTCATCAACCCATGTACCTACCTATCTACATACAAAGCTATCATTGTTAAAAAAGGAAAATATAAAAAGTAATCTGTTTTTTTATGAGTATTCCCTATATAATAATATATCCTTATTAATAGGAAGTATCGAATTTATTACTCTTTTGGTGGTCACGGAAACCCGAACATTTTAAGCTTGCTAAAGTTTTTGAACTAGAATGACATCAGAATGTAGATTGTTTGATGACCGGCATCCTTTCCACTAGATTACATTTGAGCTAATAATTCAAGTTCGTTTTAAATATTAGAGTTTTATCCTAAATATTGGTTAAATTAGATTTAATATTTGACATTTATTTATTTATTCATTAAATTGTTTTACGTTAAACAAGACTTATTAAATATATAAAAGAGATTCTATGGCGGTTGAGCGTATTGTGAGCACCGGGCGCGTACCACAGTCCTGGCTATATCTGCCGCGAACCTGCCATGCGTTTCAGTTTGAAAAGGAACGTAGCAATTTTACAATACATTTGGAATTTCGACCTCAAACCTCAACATAAATGGCGGTAACAACGCTTGTGATGTTTATGTTTACTACTTGAAACTCTTTCAGCCGTCTAAGCCATAACAAACAATGTAATTCACAGAAAACTGTTTAGAATATATTGTGGAATGTCAAATAGCGGCGCTTTTAAAGTCATTCTTTGGAATTCTTGCCACCGATTGCCGCGAGCATCAGAATTACTGAAGCTTTAACTGACAACCTGCTCGCAGACATACGAATAACTTTAACTTAAGACCTCTGGTTTGGAGCCTCTGGGTCTGCGGAGGGACTTCGGTTCCCTCTGTATTTTGTACCGTATGTTCCATGGGGAGTGCTCTGAGGAATTGTTCGAGATGATACCAGCATCTCGTTTTTACCATCGCACCGCCCGCCACCGGAGTAGAGTTCATCCATACTACCTGGAGCCACTGCGGTCATCCACAGTGCGTTTCCAGAGATCTTTTTTGCCACGTACCATCCGGCTATGGAATGAGCTCCCCTCCACGGTGTTTCCCGAGCGCTATGACATGTCCTTTTTCAAACGAGGCTTATGGAGAGTATTAAGCGGTAGGCAGCGGCTTGGCTCTGCCCCTGGCATTGCTGAAGTCCATGGGCGACGGTAACCACTCACCATCAGGTGGGCCGTATGCCCGTCTGCCTACAAAGGCAATAAAAAAAAAAAAAAAAAAGTTAAGACCATCTTAATGATTGATAGCGATTTTATTCGAGTTATGGTAACCGTTTAGCCTAGAAATCGATTGAACGTTTTGTCAATTTTGACCATTGTATTGTTGAAAACTTTAATAATATAAGAAGCACATTCGCTATCATTATAGATACAAACAAAATCGATTTCAATGCTATAAATCGATTGCTATTAAATATAGTCACGAAAAGTAATACACCTATTAATAATGTGGCTTTCATCTTTGCCTATGAAGATTAATGAAACTACTAAGAAATCTCTAAACAACCTCTTCATATTTTTGAAGTGAAACTTCTTTATCGGCGTTGGAAAAAAATTTACCGTCACATTTTTCGGTTACGCGTCACATTTTTCCGTTACGCGCCATCTTTTTCTTCACCATTCATTGTTGCCGTACACAAGTGAAGGTGCCTCTTTACTCGGTAACAATAATTATAAAATACCGATGATTTTAAGTGGAGATTTTAATGTAAATTTTGCATCGGAAAATTCTTTGAAGCTAGTTGAATTTCTGAAAGATAAATTGAATTTATCCATGAAAAACAGTCCTCAAACGTCAACAACAAGATCTGGCACTACAATTGATGGAGTTTTTACTCGGTCACTAAATTTCGTGGAATGTAAACCATATATTTCATATTTCAGTTACCATAAGCCATTAATTACAAAAATATATAATGACAATGACAATGATAGTAATAATTCTATTACAATTAATGAAATGCTGTAATAATCTTAGTAGCAAAAAGGTAAAGTGAAATAATTGTATTATTTGTATTCATGTCTATGATAATAAAATCCTTTTGTTTAAACTTTATCTAATTTAACTTTATTTAACCAATTTCTAGAAAGTTGCATGTAGATCATTTTTCGAAAAATAAGGCCATAAACAAGTTTCACTTCTTACGTGTGTACACTAGTACACGCACACATTTTTTCTACTATATAAAGTTCTAAATTCCGCGAATCCGATTTATAGTTAATAAAGATCGTGCTACATGGTGTGGTTGGTTTGCAACCCAACCTGAAAATTTTCCGACAAAAATGGGCAACGGCCTGATAATGTCTTTAAGTCGCATATCAACCTTACTATACCAGTACGTTCAAAGACCGCAGTGCGCTTCCAGAGATCTTTTTTGCCACGTATCACCCGGCTTTGGAATGAGCTCCCCTTCACGGTGTTTCCTGAGCGCTATGACATATCCTTCTTCGAACGGGGCTTGTGGAGGGTACTTAACGGTAGGCAGCGGTTTGGCTCTGCTCCTGATTGCTGAAGTCCATGGGCGACGGTAACTACTTACCATCAGGAGGGCCGTATGCTCGTCTGCCTACAAGGGTAATAAAAAAAACTAACACACATTGAGACTGTCAGTACGAAGCCATGTGATTTTGACATCAAATCCTAATCACGCAAGAGCAAGTCACCGTCGTCGACCTAGACACGTCCTTACAGATCCATCAGATACAATAACTCTTGCCTTAGATACCTTCAGCTCTAACACTAGGAGCGGGCTGAGGAGCCCCGGTAACCGTACTCGTCGAGCTCGACAAAGAGGTCGACGTGCAACCTAACCCATGCATCAGCCCGCTGAGTTTCCCGCCGGGCCTTCTCAGCGGGTCGCGATTCCGATCCGGTAGTAGATTAATTCGCGAAGCAGCTGCTCTTGAGTTGTTAGGTCTCCTTCGGAGGCGCTCACGCGGCTGTTAGCAAATCTCACCCCTCCTGGCTGAGCCTTTGCTCGCCCACCTGTCCTGGTGAAACTGGAAAGGCCTTCGGACCACCAGTAATCTTTCATTCATTCATAAAAATAAAAAAAAGATCAAGCATGCTAGAGGCAACTATGCGACCATTATGGTTCGTTGTGGATTATTGAAATAAATCGTGGCCCATCAGCGAAATACACAGTTTGAGCGAAACGTCCATTAGCCTGATTGACTCTCCGATGTTGGTGCAACGCTTCAAATCCGACGTCGAAAAGCTTTAGAAAATACTTAAGCGATTTTGATACTTACAGCGCTGATTATTCCATCGGCTATTGATTAACGGATCAGCGCAGCCAAGCGTCTGATTGCAGTGTGAATTCAGGATTCGTCTTCAAAGAGTTCCGTAACTATTTATAACGTATTTCAACATTATTTATTTATTTATCTTCATCCACAAAAGTATAATGGCGGACTGAATGTCTATGGCGTTCTCTACCAGCCAATTGAATGTGGTGTAGAGAGTCCTGTGATAGAAGAATTCCATCTTGCGAAATAAGAAAAATAATGATAATATTATTATATACATATACAAACACAGAACACATATTATTATATACTTACATAGACATAACATATTACGCGGTACATATTATGATATCATACTTATAATATAAAATTTACACATCGGTAAATATCTCTGTGTACAAATGTATAAGTTTTTTTTTATTGCTTAGATGTGTGTACTTGTTCACAGCCCACCTGGTGTTAAGTGGTTACTGGAGCCCATAGACATCTACAACGTAAATGCGCCGCACACCTTGAGATATAGTTCTAAGGTCTCAGTATAGTCACAACGGCTGCCCCACCCTTCAAACCGAAACGCATTACTGCTTCACGGCAGAAATAGGCGGGCGGTGGTACCTACCCGTGCGGACTCACAAGAGGTCCTACCACCAGTAATTACGCAAATTATAATTTTGCGGGTTTGATTTTTATTGCACGATGTTATTCCTTCACCGTGGAAGTCAATCGTGAACATTTGGTAAGTGCGTATTTCAATAGAAAAATTAGTAGGTACCCGCCTGCGGGATTCGAACACCGGTGCATCGCTCGATACGAATGCACCGGATGTCTTATCTTTTAGGCCACAACGACTTCAATACTTCAGTTTACTGTTGGTCTAATTGTTAGCGATGTTAGATTCGTTTCCCGCCAGAATCTTTGCTTGAAGAAACTTTACATTCACTCTTTAGTTCTTGTCTTCGTTACCTTAACATAAATCCAAATCTCAGCTTATATATTTGAAGTAAATCGTATGCGTTTGCAAATAAAGACTAACATTACCCACAAAATCTTTAGATTCTATTATTATACGTACGTACAAACATTAGTTAACCGTTAATCATCAAAATTAAACTTGGACGCGCTTGAAATCTAATTGCAATTTAAATTCAGCATTTTTACATGTAAGTGTGTATTCGAATCATAATTATAGTAATTGCTGTGCAAAAAACACCAGACCTACCTGTTCTTCGTAAAACACACACATCAAAGTTACCTTATAATTAAATTGTTGGAGTTCAAGGTCAACGTGGAGCGGTACAGGCTTGAGTGACTCTTGGAATATCAGTTTTATTGATCTAAATATAGGTATCAATTTCGGTGTTGACACAAAAATGCCTTCCTCGAATTGTACTAGTTAGAAATATTACGATGCTTCAACTAATTTTTGGAAATTTAAAAAGAATAATTTTTAAGTTAATCGAGTTAATCACAATTATATGACAAGTTTGTTTTTCCCCACTTATTCGCTGGTAGCCTAAGAGGCTATTTCAGCCACGCCCAGACGGGGAGGTGAGCTCATGGGCTCAACCTGAGAGAATTTGCTAACAATAGCCCTAGCAACAGCAGTGCTTCTCAGAATCTACCACCGGGTCGGAATCGCGACCCACTGAGAAGAAGCTGTCGACTGATATTGTCTATGATCAAGTTTAATGTGTTCCTTCATACCGGAAGGTACTGCTGCTGTATTATACTTTGTACTATTGAGCCTGACAGTGTCTCTAAAGAGGTTCAGTGACCATTAAGCATCAAGTAAGCCGTGAACAAAAGCAAAAGAAAATTCAAACTTATAATTAGGTTACAATCCGCTTTAAATTGTCGCATCATTCGATTCTTCTTATCGATAATTCTGTTTACTTACTTTTACAACTCCGTAATCGATACTTGAAGTTCAAGGCTAAGAGCTTTCAGGTCAGCCGCGAAGGCGTACTTTCCGTGAGCTTCGTATATAACGTACAGGTCTGTAATGAAAATGAAAATTAGACCACAACTGGATTTAGATTCGACACACGCTCTTCAGATATACCTACCTCTCGTATCTAACAGCTCTATAGTGAATATTCTATAGAAGTAGGATCCATGGTATTTCAAATGAAAATGGCGACATTAGTTACTAGAAGCAGCGTGATTCAAAATAAAACGCTATGACGAACAATAAGCTGTTCTTTGATCATAAACTTCATAAAACAGAATGTTTTAAAAGATAATATTACAAATACTTACTCAACTAAGGCTCTTGTCGATCTATTTATTACTAAAAGAGACTCAAAGGTCAATGACATTCTGGAAGAATTCGAAAGTGGTCGCTTAAGTATCTCGAAAACGATTCAACTTTAGCAAAACATTGGTCATTCAACTGAAGCCAATATCTCGGGGTAGGTAGGTATATTTTCGTAGTGATGTCCTTAGCCACGCCACATTCTCGCTCACGACTCGGTCGTGCGCGGACGTGCTTTCCGATCCGTGGCCCGCTTGCGAGCTACGTCTCTGAACTCACAGTTGTGCTCGACAGTTTAGTGACCGTGAATACATTCTCGTTTACGACTCGGTTGTGTGTGAACGTGCCTTCCAATCCGTTGGTCGCTTGCGACCTACGCATCGGAATACACATTTGTGCGTGATAGTGTTGTGACCGTGAATACCCACCTCATACCAACTGTCTTTTTCAAGGCAACCAATCGCTACGATCAGGCTTCCTGTGGCACTCACAGGCTAGCGATTTCCTAACCCTTCCCAAAACAACAGTCTTTTTCAAGACTAGACCCCCGCTCGCGATTCTGCCTGCTGTAGCACTATACAGCCCGAGCGGGTTCCTTTCCTTTTCCCCGCCGATTGCCGTTTTCACGGCATAGGCATTCCCCCCCCCCTGCTCCTTGCTGTCCTGCAGCACAGGGGGGTTACAAATCCTATCCGGGGCCTCGCCTTTCGGCGAGTTCAACAAAAGTCCCGGGGCCGCCCCCCCCGGGCAAGAAGACCGAAGAATGGAGCAAGAAGACGTTAGTGATATTGTCGGGTTCCTCCGGGATAGGTACCCGTCAATTAGGGCCGAGTACCTAGAGTTTAGGGCCGCCCGTGGCAATCCCTCCCCCCCCGCGTCCGTCGCCGCGTATCTCAAACGTGCCTCGGAGGCACGCCGCGCCCCCCCCGCCGCCGCGTTAAGTTCGAGCGCACGTTCCGACGATGCGACTCACGAAGCGCCTAGCGCTACCCCCACCCCCGCGCCCGCGTCGACTACGTCATCGCGCGTCTCGTCCGTCGCGACCTCGATCGTTTCGAGTTCAGGCTCCGATACCGAATCGGAGATGGATTTCGAATCCGCGTCAAGCCCTCAGCCTGGAACTTCGGATGGGTTCCAAACCGTAACGCGCGGTAAAAAGCGTACTCGCGCCGTGGAGTCCCGGAGCTCCACGACGAAGCAGACAAAATCCGCGACCGCCTCCCGCCCGCAGGTAGTCGTGACACCGGAGTCGGACTCCGCTCGCCGCGTAACCCCGCAGCCGCGTCCCAAGCCCGCGCCCGCTCCTAAAGCAGCTGCCCCGCCCCCGCTGATTCTCCAGGAAAAAACTGCGTGGAACCGCGTTTCCCAGGCCCTTCAGGCAAATAAAATCAACTACACCCATGCGCGTAACGTCGCGCATGGGATTCAGATCAAGGTCGCAACGCCGGGCGACCATAGGGCCCTCTCAGCATACCTCCGAAAGGAGAACATAGGTTTCCACACCTATGCTCTTCAGGAGGACCGCGAGCTCCGTGTAGTAATACGCGGAGTACCGAAAGAGCTAGACATAGACTACGTTAAGGAGGACCTGATCACTCAGGCACTCCCTATAGTTAGTGTGCATCGGATGCACAGCGGGCGGGGCAAGCAGCCCTACAACATGATACTCGTCGCGTTGGAGCCAACCCCGGAGGCCAAGAAAAAGATCTCATGCCTCTCGACAGTCTGCGGCCTATCCGGGGTCTCCATCGAAGCCCCCCATAAACGTGGCACTCCCGGGCAGTGCTACAGATGTCAGCTTTACGGCCACTCGGCTCGTAATTGCCACGCGCGCCCCCGCTGCGTAAAGTGCCTCGGCGACCACGCCACACTAGATTGCTCGCGTGTTAGGGAAACCGCGACCGAACCTCCAAGCTGTGTCCTATGCCTTAAGCAAGGGCACCCCGCGAACTACCGTGGATGTCCTAGGGCTCCGCGAAAACGTCCGACCCACCCAGCCCCCCGAACCGTCGGCCCAAAGACTTCGGCGCCTTCAGTGCCGAAACCCGCCTTCGTGCCGGCTGCAGTTCCCACGGTGTCGGCGTGGAAAAAACCGCTGCCGTATACGAAGGCGGGAACGGAAACCGCACCCCCGCCCCCGCTCGTGACACGCCCCGCGCCCCAGCCCCTGCTCGCACCTCGCCCCGCGCCCGCGTTCCGTCCCCCGCAACCCTCTGCCGTCAACGACTTCGCGCTCGTGCGCGACTTCGTTACCGCGGTCAACTTCGACCGTCTGCGATCGTTCGCAGACGCGATACGTAGGTCGGTAACCCCCGAACAGCGGCTCGCGGCCGCTTTCGATCATATGGACGTCTACGAGTCCGTGTCCCGCACGTTATAAAAATCTTTACCGGTAACCAATGGCGCAAAAAGGTAGAGAAAAACCGTATTCCCTTACGTTAGCATTCTATAATGCTAACGGACTCGCGCGGCAACGCGATCAAATTTTTGAATTCCTCCGCGACAATCTTGTAGATATTCTATTAGTGCAGGAAACCTGTCTGAAGCCCTCGCGTCGTGACCCGAAAGTCGCGAATTACGTCATGGTTAGGAATGACAGACTCACCGCCTCCAAAGGCGGGACTGCCATTTACTATAGGCGGGCCCTGCACGTTGTCCCTCTCGATACTCCCTCGCTCTCACATATCGAGGCGTCAGTGTGCCGTATCTCGCTGACGGGACACCAGCCGATCGTCATCGCATCCGTTTATCTCCCCCCGGACAAGCCCCTTCTGAGCAGTGACATCGAGTCACTGTTCGGCATGGGAGACTCTGTCATCCTGGCAGGCGATCTAAATTGCCACCACACTAGGTGGAACTGCCATCGTACAAACGTCAACGGTAGGCGTCTCGACGCGTTTATAGACGACCTCACCTTTGAAATAGTCGGTCCCCCAACTCCAACATGTTATCCGTATAACATCGCGCTCCGTCCGAGCACTATAGACCTGGCATTGCTTAGGAACGTAACTCTGCGCTTACGTTCCATCGAAGCAATGTCAGAGCTCGACTCAGACCACCGACCTGTCGTTATGCAGCTCGGTCGCCCTCACAACCCAGTCACTGTTACGAGGACCATGGTGGATTGGAATAAGCTGGGCACGTGCCTAGCCGACGCCGCTCCGCCAATCCTCCCTTACGGCCCGGATTCGAATCCATCCCCCGAGGACACCGTCGAATCCATAAACATCATTACCGATCACATCTCTTCCGCGATCATTAGATCTTCTAAAGAAGTCGATGTGGAGGACAGCTTCCACCGCATCAGACTGTCCCCCGATCTTAGGAATCTCTTAAGAGTTAGGAACGCGGCAATCCGGGCCTACGATCGTCTGCCCACGCATTCAAACCGGATTCAGATGCGTCGTCTACAACGCGAAGTCCACTCCCGCTTAAGCGACGCGCGTAACGATAATTGGCATAGTTATTTAGAACAACTCGCGCCCTCCCACCAAGCATACTGGCGACTAGCTAGGACTCTCAAATCCGAAACTACCGCTACTATGCCTCCCCTCTTACGCCCTTCAGGCCAACCACCGGCATTCGATGACGATGACAAGGCAGAGCTGCTGGCCGATGCACTGCAAGAGCAGTGCACCACCAGCACTCAACACGCGGACCCCGAACACACCGAGTTAGTCGACAGGGAGGTCGAGCGCAGAGCTTCCCTGCCGCCCTCGGACGCGTTACCCCCCATTACCGCTGACGAAGTTAGAGACGCGATCCACAACCTCCAACCTAGGAAGGCACCAGGCTCCGACGGCATCCACAACCGCGCGCTAAAATTTTTGCCAGTCCAACTGATAGCAATGTTGGCTACAATTTTAAATACCGCTATGACGCACTGCATCTTTCCCGCGGTGTGGAAAGAAGCGGACGTTATCGGTATACATAAGCCGGGCAAACCGAGAAACGAAACTTCTAGTTACCGTCCGATTAGTCTCCTCTCGACGATAGGAAAAATTTACGAACGTCTCCTTAGAAAACGCCTCTGGGATTTTGTTACCGCGAACAAAATTCTCATAGACGAACAGTTCGGATTCCGCTCAAAACACTCGTGCGTTCAACAAGTGCACCGCCTCACGGAGCACATTCTGATAGGGCTAAATAGGCGTAAACAAATCCCGACCGGCGCCCTCTTCTTCGACATCGCGAAGGCGTTCGACAAAGTCTGGCACAACGGTTTAATTTACAAACTGTACAACATGGGAGTGCCAGACAGACTCGTGCTCATCATACGAGACTTCTTGTCGAACCGTTCGTTTCGATATCGAGTAGAGGGAACTCGCTCTCGTCCCCGTCAACTGACTGCCGGAGTCCCGCAAGGCTCCGCGCTCTCCCCGTTATTATTTAGTTTGTATATCAATGATATACCCCGGTCTCCGGAGACCCATCTAGCGCTCTTCGCCGATGACACGGCTATCTACTACTCGTGTAGGAAGATGTCGCTGCTTCATCGGCGACTCCAGATCGCAGTAGCCACCATGGGCCAGTGGTTCCGGAAGTGGCGAATAGACATTAACCCCACGAAAAGCGCAGCGGTGCTCTTCAAAAGGGGTCGCCCTCCGAACATCACTTCGAGCATCCCACTCCGTAGTAGGCGCGCAAACACCTCCGCCGTTAGTCCCATCACTCTCTTTGGCCAGCCCATTCCGTGGGTCTCGAAGGTCAAATATCTAGGCGTCACCCTCGACAGAGGGATGACATTCCGTCCCCATATAAAAACGGTACGCGACCGCGCCGCGTTTATTCTAGGACGACTCTATCCAATGCTTTGTAGTCGAAGCAAACTGTCCCTCCGCAATAAGGTAACTCTCTACAAAACTTGTATACGCCCCGTCATGACGTATGCAAGCGTAGTGTTCGCTCACGCAGCCCGCACCCACTTGAAATCCCTTCAGGTTATTCAATCACGATTCTGCAGGATAGCCGTCGGAGCGCCTTGGTTCCTTAGGAATGTGGATCTCCACGACGACCTGGAGCTCGACTCTTTTAGTAAGTATCTACAGTCGGCATCGCTGCGCCATTTTGAGAAGGCGGCACGACATGAGAACCCTCTCATCGTAGCCGCTGGAAATTACATACCCGACCCAGTAGACCGAATGGTAAACCGTCGACGTCGCCCAAAGCACGTCATTACGGATCCTCCTGATCCATTAACGGTGCTTTTAGGCACCACAAGCACCGGTCACCGTCCTCGTCGAACCCGTCGCTTGCGACGAAGGGCTCGACGAGCGAACTAACCCATAGACACAGCCCACTGAGTTTCTCGCCGGATCTTCTCAGTGGGTCGCGTTTCCGATCCGGTGGTAGATTCTGCGAAGCACTGCTCTTGCTAGGGTCAGTGTTAGCAACTCTCCGGTTGAGCCCCGCGAGCTCACCTACTAACGTTAGGGTGAAGCTGAAATAGCCTCTCAAGGCTATCAGCATAGGAAAAAAAAAAAAAAAAAAAAAAAAAAAAAAAAAAAAAAAAAAAAAAAAAAAAAAAAAAAAAAAAAAAAAAAAAAAAAAAAAAAAAAAAAGCCACGCCACTTACCACTTGTCGGAGCGTGAGCTCGTCTTACGAATAATAAAATATAAGCAACGCGTCCCGCAGTACAAAATTAAAAGCAATTAAGGTTTGAAAAATGAGACGAATGAATTTGTGTATTTTAATACATTTCTTTATAATATAAATTTTAGATATAATTTTCTATATTTAACGCGTTTTTGTTCATTAATTAAGGTTTTGAATTGTGAAGATTTAATTAATTTTCATCCTTTTTTTAACAGAAGTCAAACGACGGCTTTTAGAAATTCTTAATTAAACATTTAATTTTAATCAAATTAGTTTATCAATATTTTAATCTGATAAATTGAAAATCGCTAAGTCGTGACCATTATTTCAAAGCTAGACCATAATGATATTTAGTATCTTCCTTAATAAATTTAGAATCAAATATTTCAGTTTTCTAAGATTTTTAAGTACGCGCCCATTACTAGCGCCATCTGTTATATTTTTCCGTAAATCAGTTCTTGAACACAAAAAGTGATGATTTAAGATTGTATTTAGCGTTTGTTTGGATTTTAATAGTTTAATTCGTAAGAAATCTATTGCCATATCGAAAATACAAAAGAAATAGCTGAATTATTATGTACTTTAATGTTTTTATTACAGATAAAATATTGATCTAGAGTAGAGACAGCTGGTCATGATAATATCAAAGCCTACTAAAGTAATTATTTAAGACATTCCTTCATATCGCATTTGTGGGCGTAGTTAATGGATACCGTGATTTCAAACACCGCTGTACTGATAACATTGTTTTGTTTTGTTTTAAACTCCAAACTTTTTGGGCAGAGTTGGAAAGAGCACAATTCGTATCAAATACAACGTAGGGGCTTATACATATACCTATAACTACTTATATATAATTAATTGTTTTGTTTATTACCCACAGCAAACCATAAACTGTTCTTGTGGTTAAATAACAAAGCATTTAACTGGGCAGGAGTTGACATAGAATTTTTTGGTTGTTTTTCGTGGTCCTTTATGTAGGCGTAGGTAGATGTGAAGTCGTCGTGGCCTAAAGGATAAGACGTCCGGTGCATTCGTGTTGAGCGATGAACCGATGTTCGAATCCCGCAGGCGGGTACCAATTATTCTAATGAAATACGTACTCAACAAATGTTCACGATTGACTTCCACGGTGAAGGAATAACGTCGTGTAATAAAAATCAAACCCGAAAAATTTAATTTGCCTAATTACTGGTGGTAGGACCTCTTGTTAGTCCACATGGATAGGTACCACCACCCTGTCTATTTCTGCCGTAAAGCAGTAATGCGTTTCGGTTTGAAGGGTGGGGTAGCCGTTGTAACCGTGGTTGTAACTATACTGAGACCTTAGAGCTTATATCTCAAGGTGGGTGGCGTATTTACATTGTAGATGTCTATGGGCTCCAGTAACCACTTAACACAAGGTGGGCTGTGAGCTCGTCCACCCATCTAAGCAATAAAAAAAATTTGCCGTCTAAAGCAATGGTAATAACGCGTATAATGACGTCATTTCTAATCGACAGGCTTAGTGCCGGCCGAGCGATACACGCGTCTGTGTTTGAAGTCAATATCATCTCACAAACAATAATGGATTCTCACTAATCCAGCATAGAGTTTTATTCCGTGTAAACTACCTCCGTCCACGTGGCGCCTCAATACAACACTGACGCGACAACCTTAAACAATTTTTTTAATATAATCCAAATAATACCTCTGCTCTAATTAATTACATTCGACATAACTATAACAACTTTTATGGCTTAATCAGCTTAAAGATCTTATAAGTAGTTTGAATTTTGTTTACGGCATGCGAAAATCAAATATAATCATGTTAGATTGGTATTTCTCCGCAACACGGAGACACGCGTTCTGGGAATAGCAACGTGTGCACTTGAACGAGAAAAAAAATCAATTTAAAACTTTGAACCGTAACCATTGATTCTTTAGGGAAAAACACGTGAATACCTGCTTACAGACAAACAGCAATATGTTCCAATCATTACATTAAGCTGACAATACAAAAATAATGATTGATTAGACAGATATTAATAACATATCTTCCCGCTTTTTTTCTATTCTTTTCTAAGTCTTGTTAACGATTCCAATATGGCCGCCGATTCCGCATTCAGAATTAGAACACACAAGAGACTTATTTATATTTTGCTTATGCGTAATATTAAGTTGTGTTTACGTAATGGATAAAATAAGAACGGTATCTGTTTGTTTTATGTATGACATACAGTAAAAGCTTTTTATTCTGTGGTTATATGTTCCGCCCATATACCGCGAATATGGAATGGTTATGTTTATTGATTGATTGATTATATTGATTGATTATAGGAGATATGTTCCTAGGCGACAAAAAAAAAGATGTATACAAAAGAAAAGAATTTAATTGAAGTTTTTGACTATATACTTTAGGCATAGTTGTAATAAGGTCTATAGTATTTTTTTTTGTAGTCCATTTGACGACGCTTTTAGAAAGGATATTCGATGGGATACCTACCTACTTAAATATTGGAATCCTTTTTATGAATGTGCATGTATGCATCGATGTATCGATTAAATCTGCGAATAAAGAAGACTAGCCACGAATATGGAAATCGATTCGCATTTTTTTGATCGCGAATAATGAAAACGCGAATGAAGAAAGCGCGAATAAGAAACTTTTACTGTATATGACTGTATGTATACGCGCTTAATTTTACTTGAGCCGTGTAAATTCTGTGTAAAGAACCCTTCAAGTACTTTACGTCATTTTCTCGCAGGAGAAATAGGGAGTTTTATCGGTGTTAATTGGTAGACGATCCCACAACTAATCTAATGTGAACTAGTTAACATTTCTTATAAGTAGCTGAAACCTAAGTTTAGATGAAAAAACGTTGAATAAATTTTATGTAGCAAGTAAACAAAAAACCGTCACTTGGTCCAATACAACTACAAAAAAGAAGCGTAAACCATTGTCCGAGTATAAAATTGACTCGCAATTTATCTCAAAATACTTTCATACTAAACAAATCTCTTTCCTTCAATCTAGAACCAACTAACTGCTTTGCGGCAAAAACGGGCACGATACAGACAGTGCGTTTCCAAAGATCTTTTCTGCCGCGTACCATCCGGCTTTGGAATGAGCTCCCATCCACGGTGTTTCCCGAGCGCTATGACATGTCCTTCTTCAAACGAGGCTTGCGGAGAGTACTTAATAGTAGACAGCGACTTTGCTCTGCCCTTGGGCATTGCTGACGTCCAATAGCGACGGTAACTACTTACCATTAGGTGGGCCGTATGCTCGTCTGCCTTCTTCTTCTATATCGTTCCCTCACTACTGAGGATTGCGACCACATGTGACGTTCTTCCACTGTGTTCGATCATGGGTGGCATGGACCGCATGGTACAGACTATCACCAAGTACTTCCTTTACCAGATCTGAACATCTTTTTTCTCTTTTTTTTAGATCTGCCTACAACGGCAATAAATAATAATAATAAAAAAAAAACTTAATTTTATAAGCGCACGTCAATGACTGTGACTACAAATTAGAAGTTACAATTAGGACATTTCAGGACTATTGAATGACCAATTACAAAGGCTACAAAACAGGATTTTAACCGCGAAAACGTTCTCCATATTCCAAACGAAAACTACACTAGCTTTAATAATTCAAAATGTAGCCCGCTGTATCGGTTAACGCATCGCGTACTATATCATGGCGCATCAGATAGCGCCCGCTAGTGCTCGGCTCGACCACGGCACAACATTTTGCTATTTTGCACAATAATTATACGTTTTAAACGATGTAGATGTTCTGTTCGACTGGTTCTGTGGTATATCTATTCTATACTAATATTATAAAGAGGAAAGATTTGTTTGTTTGTTTGTATTGAATGGGCTCCGAAACTACTGAACCGATTTAAAAAAATCTTTCACTGTTTGGAAGCTACACTATTCACGAGTGACATAATCTATTTTGAAAAAAAAATAGGGATCCTTACTAAAACTCCAATAATGTAACCCAAGGTGTAAAAAAAAACCTAAAATATTCTTTACATCGCGTGCCCTGCGAAAACTATTGATGATAGAATAAAAAAAAGTGTGTGTGTCCGCTCCGACGCACGACTGGAGTTTACTGGATATAAAAAATTAAACGAAACAATACGAGAAATAGTTCTATATTACGACAACACGATACACTACAGATTATTAACAAATTAACGAGACACAAAACAAACGACTAACAAATATATGAAAATACAATAATGAGAGAAACGCGCGATCAGTACGAGGCTTTGTGGCGGACTGCCGGCGCAGCAGCCCGGCGTCACCTGCGATAACGCGGCCGCGCGTTGGCTCCTGATTGGCGCGCGCACGCATCACGCAATCAGGAGCCAATCAGGCGCATAACGCATTTCGTGTGACATGCTAGTACGATTTTGGTCCCCATAATTTTCATACCCCGGGCCTATATATGTAAATCGATTCTAAAGGAGTAAACTCCAATAATGTACTATGACTTTGTAGAACACATTATAATTTACAAAAAGTTTCGCGTCAGCATATATCTAAGTATTATAGTTATGCCGCAATAAGTGTTCTTTTATTTAAAAAAATAAAACAACGTCAAATATCGTTGAAATTTTTGTTAAAGACCTGAGCGGAGCCGGAGCGGGCTGCTTGTCTATGCTAATATTATAAAGCTGAAGAGTTTGTTTGTTTGTTTGAACGCGCTAATCTTAGGTCCGATTTGAAAAATTCTTTCAGTGTTAGATAGCCCATTTATTGATGAAGGCTATAGGCTATATAACATCACGGTAAGACCGGACACGGTAAGGGGAGCACCAATAAAAAATGTTTCAAAATAGG
Source organism: Bombyx mori (assembly GCF_030269925.1). Classification (NCBI taxonomy): domain Eukaryota; kingdom Metazoa; phylum Arthropoda; class Insecta; order Lepidoptera; family Bombycidae; genus Bombyx; species Bombyx mori. Next base: position 10,418,656 of record NC_085127.1, on the reverse strand, counting down.
GGCTTAAATAGCTCCTTAACATTCTATAATTCAAAAATATTTTCAAATGAAGTAAATGAAGTGGGGGGTAAAATTTGGCGTTATGCCAAAGTAACTATTCCACGTGGACGGAGTCGCGGGCAAAAGCTAGTTCTACAAATAAAACAAAACGAATTGCATGTTTATTCATAAATAAATGTTTTGATTGACCCATTAGAATAGTGTTAGATAAAGCACAATTTACCGACTGTACCTTTTTCTAGAAGATATCGTTTTTAGCGATGTGATCGCTTATTGACTAACTATCAGTTTTTTTAACCAACTTATCTGCTAGTAGATTTAACTTTGGGGCGAGTTTACGGCATTCGACTTCAGATAATTTTCTAGCATCTGTTCTAGCAAGAGCAGTGCCACCCTAAATCTGCCCAATTATTAATGTAAATTGTTTTGGTATGCAATTGTTCTCTAAGCATTCTATCTCTCTCAGTAGCTTCACAGACTATAGTTTGAAGCGATACTCGATCAATTAAACCCATAAATAAATAAATACATATGTAATTTACTTCCTCCCTTTATATCTCTTCTCTATATTCATAATGGCTATTCGTATTCATAGATGCAGTGTGTGGCTACGAATATGATAAATTGACCAACATTTCACACTGTCATTTTGTTGATTCCTTTTATTCCATATAGTTTAAGCTGTAATTAATTTGTTTTTATTTCAATAGATATATGAGTTTCATATATGAGTGTCGTTTTGTAAAAGAGTGTATTTTTTTTAATGCAGAATCTTTTTCGGACTCTTTTCTTTCAATAATTTTTTTCCTTGTAACTATGTGGGTAACTTCAATAGCTAAATATACATATAGAATTATTTAATGAAATAATGTTTCAATAATATACAAGCTTTTAGCTAATTTCACACAATAAACACCTACACGAATTTCCGAGACAGCAAACAAAGCTACCCTTTACCTACATACTCAACAAAACATTCACATCTCTATTGTGATATTACAAAAAGCACGCTAAAAGATTTTTTAAGTTTTGCAAAAATAACAGCTTCCTTGAAAACAATGCTATCAGTGAGGTGGGCGCTGCTCTCTATTATGTGTTCGGTTGCAATACGTATTTGTCTATTATTAATTTGTCTCATTCTCGGCGTTTTTCAAAGGCGGCGGCTCCTTTTATCTCGCAGACGCTTCACTTTCCGCGAACGCTGTCATTGTTTTAATAATATACAGTGCATTCGTTTCCGTGTTGGCTTGCCAATGAATGACATATATATGAGCCTATTCATTTTGGTCAAACATTTGGTGAGCAGTTTGTGTTCATTTTTGTGCATTTTTAATATTCAAGTTCTTTCCCATTCTATACCCATTTTGGCAGCGGCTTGGCTCTGCCCTTGGCATTGCTGAAGTCCATGGGCGACGGTAACCACTCACCATCAGGTGGGCCGTATGCTCGTCTGCCTAGAAAGGCAATAAAAAAAAATAAAAAAAAAACTCATAGACACATCCCACTGAGTTTCTCGCCGGATCTTCTCAGTGGGTCGCGTTTCCGATCCGGTGGTAGATTCTGCGAAACACTGCTCTTGCTAGGGTCAGTGTTAGCAGCACTCCGGTTTGAGCCCCGTGAGCTCACCTATACACGTTAGGGTGAAGCTGAAATAGTCTCTCAAGGCTATCAGCATAGGTAGGATAAACGTGTTGGCTCGCCAATTAATGACATATATTCATTTTGGTCAAACATTTGGTGAGCAGTTTGTATTCGCAATTTTTTTTTAGATTTTCTATTTTTAATATTCAAGTTCTTTCCCATTCTATAGTTTTCGTGGAACACACTACATCAATTTTCTGATTTATGTTGTATTTATCTTATAACAAACTATTAACTAACTACTGAAAAAAATAATCCCTAACATCAAATACCTTGAAACTATGAAAGCGTGTACATAAAACAAACATACAAACATGTGTTATATCTTAATACGTGATCACTCATACATAGTAGTAGTTACCCAATGAACGGTAACTAGAAATAGATTTTACTATTCAAACAAAATATATAGGTTATGTTAAAATGTATTATAAAACCACTGATTCACTATGAATAAGAATATAGAATCTAACATCAAACGCTTCGAAACATAAATCCTATAAATTGCAAAATTCATTGCAAAAATTTTAGTTCAAAAACTTGTACAATATTAGGTATGTATTTAAAAAAAAATTACCATTTCATTAGGTACTCATACTTTTTACTCAACATACGTTGTGAATATACTCACTGAATCTCGCGCCGGACCTTCTCTGTGGGTTGCGATTCCGATCCGGTAGTAGATTCTGCGAAGCACTGCTTTTACTAGGGTCAGTGTTAGTAATTATTTTAGGTTGAGCCTATGAACTCGCCTAGGGATCTGGCGCGAAGTTGGAATAGCTACTTAGGCTGCTAACGATTAAGTAGACAAATAAAAAGTAAAATCTGTTTATGTATGTGGCTGTTTCAATGAAATAGTTCAAAAAGAAAATAGGGTATAAAATTTTATAGTTTTTGACGATATATAACTTACCTAGCCTATCTTAGAACGAGCTCTGAGGAGGGTACGCAGCAATATGCAGTTTATGCAGCCACTTAGTAGCATTCCCACCACGGTGACTATATTGCAATCAGGTGGGCCTTATTCCCGTCTGCTTGTAACAACTTGTATTTGGCTCCACTATAAACTTTTATAAATTAACCATCCATAAATTATTGCAGACTTTACATACCATTGACTTTGAAGAATGTTAAAATTAACTTCTGTTTAATTATTTTCAACAAAATATATTTAAGAATTATTTTAAAAATAATTTAATATATTAAAAAATATTTATTTGGTTGATATCATTCCAAAATCAACTTTTTTGGCTGAGAAAATTATCTATGATGCGCCGCCCACATTTTAAATTAAAATAAAAGTCACAAACAATGACAGCCAATGAGCAGGCGGTAGAGAAAACAATGTCCTTCAAAATGATTGTTCGAAACTATTCTTCTATTGTTTCAACGCGCAGGTAGATTTCTTGTTTGGGGCTTTTATCATCCCTCCCAATAAGGGCTAACTTTTTGCATATAAAGTTTGTCATCTGAAAATCTGATTTAGTACATTTGCGAACAGCATTTCGGTACACGACAGTTCGTTCGAGCGCCAGTGTATATTATCGTGATCAACGAAGACTCCGGATTATTACGTGACCGTTTCGTGTCAATCTCTGAACGTACTTAGAAATGTTTGTGTTAGATAACCAATAACGCGATGTGTGAACCGTCCGAGATGTGTGACAGTGACAATCATTTGAACAAGCTAACTCAGTTCGTTAAGCGTTGGTGGGAAGACAAGAATATTGAGGTTCGTTCAAACGCGTTCGTTCAAAGCGACCCTTGTTGACATTTTAATACGCTTTTATTAGCTTCAGACGTATGTATGTAACGGAATCTTTGAACATGATTTTGACCCCCTTCAAAACGTCGGATTAACTCGAAATTTGGTATACTTATTTAGGACCGATGATAATTAAATATTAAAAAAAATATATTGAAAAAATTGAAATTCAACTAGAAAATGAAATATAAGTAATAGTTTAAAAAAATTTACAAAATATGCTTTTATAGAAAATCCAACCTAAAGACAGAAAATAAATTTTAATAAATTTGAATTAGAAATAGTGTAAGAAAAAATGATTTCATTGTAAAAAAAGCGTGGGGTGCATGGAGTAGAAGGGTTATTTTGATAATATCCTGAAAAGCACCCCATTCTTTTTTACAATAAAATCATTTTTTTCTTACAATATTTTTATTTCAAATTTATTAAAATTTATTTTCTAATTTTTTGTTGGATTTTCTATAAAAGCGTATTTTATTAGTTTTTTTTAAACTATTATTTATTAAAAAGCATTTCACGAAAGTATCTTTACAAAAGTTCAAAGTAAAGTATGTAATTATTCTCGTTTAAATCACTCTGTCAATTTAGCCCCAATAAATAAAAACAAAATATAAACAACCTCCTATCGATTAATGCCTAAACTAATCAGTTCTCTAACATAAGTGACAAATTTGTATTCAATTTCAACTCCGATATCGTTAATCCAATTTATATCCAGTTAACGTGTCAACCGAAAACCTCTTTGACGTCATAAGGAACGCGTCTAAAGCTCCGGTCGTCACTTGACCTGTTCCTCATCCAATTATGATTTAATACCCATAACGCGCCGTAAGCCAGATTACAACAAGATTAACTTAAGCTGCGACTGTCCACGCTATATCATTACCGGACTTCGAATCTCGAAAGGTCTCCCCCGTAATAGTATTTTCGTAACCTGTTTTAGCTTAGCGTCTAATTTGGTAAGATCGTCAAAATATAGACGGACCGCAATCTATCTACATGTATTGATGAGTTTGATGAAAATACGGGTTTTTCTTTTGTTTTTGTTTAATTGACATTCGAAGCCGATTAGTTTCGGATATGTGTATATATAAAGAGATATTATATAAACAGTTTTTAAAATTTAAATTTTTTGCACGGTTCGCTAATAATTTATGTTCGTAATTACGAAATTCTATATTTACACATACGTACTTGGATGATTCAAAATTTAAACGATCCATCCATTCGCTCCATAATCAAAGTGTATGTGTCCTAACATCTAAAATTCTACGGGAATTCTATATTATTTCATATCATTTCTTCTGAATAATCAAGTTCTCTTAGATACAGTAGATACTATATAGCGTTGAGTTACACGTAGATGAAATTTGCAAATAGAAACATTTTGTGTCATCTTCTATCTATCTATTCTATCATCTTCATCACGGTTACAAGAGCGTCACTAAGTTTTCTGTCCTTATTTAAGTTCACTCCTTAGTCTTTTAGAGCTGTGACATTTCGCCTCATTTCATTTTTAATTCCATAAGCTAAGGCGATTCACACACTGCTCTGCGCTCCGTCGACCAATACACTGAAAATGCACCAAGGGAGCACGTCCCGCTTGCAGATGTTGGACTTGGCGTGTTTTCTATACTAATCGATGTACTCGCATCTGCATACAATATTAAAATCTGCCACTCCGCGCCAGGCGACGGAGCGCGGAGCAGTGTGTGAATCGCCTAAGAGTCAATTTTCGCTAATGTCACTGTTGACGCGACCATCAAATAGATCGGGATACAGTCCGGGAGCGCATCAAATCTCGAATCCCGGCACAAATAAGCGCTTTCTCCAGAACAATGATTCATGTATCTGGATGGTAATTGAATTAATAGACATTACACCGGCCACCCACACGCGCCGCCATTGTTAACCAAATGACAAATATTGACAAACGCTTTATTTGACATCGACATTGTACGTATTCCTCGTGTTTGTGTATGTCGTATTGTTTTTTTTTCATTAATATCCAAATGCAAGTTATGTTTGTTCGCTTGATTGATGAGCGATGCTTTAGAAGTGGCTTCAAATGTTTTTAATTCACTCAGGTACTCATTTATTAATTAACGAAATTCGCTGATCGAGTCTGTGAATATAGTAACACCGATCTCAATCCTGGAACAAACTTGTCAAACTTTAAGGATTTCAATTCTCGTATCATTTGTTCAAAGAAACTTGTTTACTGGTGGTAGGACCTCTTGAGAGTCAGCGCGGGCAGGTACCACCACCCTGCCTATTTCTGCCGTGAAGCAGTAATGCGTTTCGGTTTGAAGGGTGGGGCAGCCGTTGTAACTACACTGAGACCTTAGAACTAATATCTCAAGGTGGGTGGCGCATTTACGTTGTAGATGTCCATGGGCTCCAGTAACCACTTAACACCAGGTGAGCTCGTCCACCCATCTAAGCAATAAAAAAAATAAAAAATAAACAGATAAAAAAATTCTCTTCATTGTTAGTTAGTATATTGGTATGGTAACAAAACCGCAATGATATTTTAACTAACTTAAGATATAAAAAAAGAAATTGTACTACCACAGGCAATAGCCAGGTAGTTAAAGACGAATCGAGAACACCTTTTAATTTTTGAAGTTGGCTATTTACTTGTTACATTGTGACACAATTTATAATCAGTGTAATTAAGCGCACTTAGTTTACGTTCGATAATAAGCACTAATACCACATAGGAATCAACCTAGGCCGGTTATTATTAAGGTGAGACGTTTCCAACTTTGATACATTGATGATACTGTAGTAATTCGGACGCTCGCGTACAAAAATGTTCAGTTATATTCATTTAAATTAAAATCACGCGTTGATATTTTTGATTGTTATTTTGGAAAATCTACTTTTGTTACCCTTATGTATAATATAACATATCGAGGGGTGAAAGGTTATTTGGTTTAAGCGAAATTATGCTTAATACGCGACATTTATCTTTGTAATTAAAGGTTCATTTGGTATTATCATCAACAGTTCAATGTTTTTAATTGAACTTATTTTTTATATTTTTTATTGCTTTTATGGGTGGGCGAGCTTACAGCCCACCTGGTGTTAAGTGCTTACTGGAGCCCATAGACATTTACAACATAAATGCACCATCCACCTTGAAATTTAAGTTCTAAGGTCTCAGTATAGTTACAACAGCTGCTCCACCCTTCAAACCGAAACGCATTACTGCTTCACGGCAGAAATAGGCGGGATGGTGGTACCTACCCGTGCGGACTTACAACAGGTACTACCACCAGTTCAATTAGTTTTACTCCATTTAAATAGGTGAATAAGTTTTTTTGGTATAATATTTTTTCCAAATTTTACACTTTTAACGGCTCTCACAAGACGTACTACTACTAGTAATTACGCAAATTACAATTTTGTGTGTTTGATTTTTATTGCACGATTATTCCTTCACTGTGGAAGTCAATGGTGAACATTTGTTAAGTAGGTACGACGTACGTATTGCATTACAAAAATTGGTACCCGCCTGCGGGATTCGTACACCGGTGCATCGCTAGATACGAATGCACCGGACGACTTATCCTTTAGGCCGCGAAGACTTCAACTTAGTACTTATTTTACTATCATCCGTTTTTTCGCTCAATGATTTTCATTTTGTTTCATTCTCGAAACGCTTACGCGAAAATTAAAATTTTTAAAATGATAAAAACATCACATTTTATTGGTTTTTCAATATTTTAATATTATGAAATATGTGATCTATACTATCATGATATGTATTTTAGAATAAGTATCTCAGTATTTACTATGTATTCCAAATATTTTCTATAGTAAATGTCAATTTAATTTATGAATACGAAGCAAGTAGGTGTTTGTTAAAAAAGTCTTGATTAAAAATTCTGCCAAGCGTAAAAGCAACCAAAATTTGAAGACTTTATTAGTAGGGAGCACCGCGTCTGGCGTATAATAAATTCTATTGTTCACTTGACCATTGTTCTATTTTTAAATTTTGGTTTCCGTGTCTGCCTAACAGCAGCCCTAGAGCTCCGTATCTACGCTAACAATGAGGTTCAATTACAGGCTTGTACATCTGGACATAATTTATGAAAAAACTCATAAATCACTTGACATCACAACTCTTTTTTGCTACATAATTTATTACCTATAATCTTTGTCGGTTTGCAGTTTTATTGTTTATCTTAATGAATAGTTTTTTGTTCAAATATAACTATACAAAAAATACTGATTGCAGTACTTACCTAACTAAATTTAAAAAATTTAAAAAAAAAAAAAGTTAATTTATAAGCTGTAACACTTGTACGACTGACTGTACAAACCAGTTTGCTCCATGTATCATGCCCCGGACAGTATGGCACGTCGGAGAAAAACGATAAATGCGAAATGCAACATTTTTTTAAAATAATTAAACTGCTACACAATACTCGACCTTAACCGGTCTAATTACAACTCATTTTGATGTTTTTTTCGGACAAAACAGCATGAAATATATCCGTTTGGTCCAGTCAGTAGGCGTGGGACTTGTTCACCAACTTTTTCTCGTGTGTTACACGAAAACGGTCTTTATTGTAACGAAGCAAAAGTGTATATGCGGAGATACAGAGGTCGCTGACCCGCGACGTCGCGACTTGTTTTTGCGACTTTTTTTTGCTAACCGATGACAATTACATGCGAAATTCCCACAGTCGTATGAAAACATTGATTGGACGTGACTAAAAAAAAAAACATCGCTTAAATTTAAAGAAATGTATTCTTGAGCCAGCGTAATTGATTTTCTTCAGTATTTAGTGACAGTTATGGCGTTTCACCGCAATTTAACGTTTGAAATACGAAAGCTAGCGAACGTGTTTAATTTTACTTTCTGCGGAACCATTATTCGAATTCTTTATGCTTAGTTACCGGAATTGTTATGGCCATCATAAGGCAAATTAAAAAAAAAAAATCAAATTAATTGAAGTAATAAAACACTTTAACGCTCGCATGTACTTACTCACGGTGACCACGAAAATGATTTATTTTACTAACCCCAAAAAATTACCTATGGTGTACTGATGTGATGGAGTAATTGCAGGTTGTGCCAGCCACAGCGCCGTGCCTCTGTCTGTAATGAGAAATAATTTTCGACAAAATTGAATTTTTCCCACAATTTCGGCAAAATTAAGGCGTAAATGTGCGCTCATGTTCTGGGATCATGTTAAAATATGTATTTTGGCCTCTTTATGGTTATTGTATGAGTTGTGTTGTACAAAGCTATTAGTGATAAATGAAAACAAGTTACATTAAAGTAAAAGGTAATCAAAATGGTGGGGCATTAGGGCACAGGCTGGAATAACCATTCTGCTTATTTCTACCTTAAAGTTATTATGTTATTTGGTTTGAAAGATTAGATCGCAAGGTTCTAATTGTTTGGTATTCGCTAGTAGAAGCTAAACACATCTTTGCAATAAAGACAAACAAAGAATTCATTTTGATTACACGCAATGGTATCTTATTTACTAGAAATGAAATATAATTAAATTACAACAGTCATTATATTTCAAAAAAAAACAAAGACACCAGATTCCAAAGAAATAATCCTAATTCAACTCATAAAACATTATCTCATACTCAACAAAATTACATTTAAAACGTTTCGTAATAATTTCTCAACAATCTCGTGTGTCCCAGACGTATATTTTGGTTAAACGACACTTTATCATCCCTGTGTTTATCCATTTTGTTTCGTTAGAAATGTTAAAATTCCTTTTTTTTTTATAATTGACGTGTTTAAAGTAAAATTGCCCCTGACGCGGCGGTCGGCAAACGACAATTTAATTTTCCCCAGAAATAGAAATGATATGGCAACCCCGTCGCTTACACGCTATAATCGAGTGACAAACTGTTTTGATAGCGTCTATTGAGTTTATCGCCTCACTTATTGAGCCGGGTTGCACAAAATAGCAATTTTATTTAAATTTTTTTCATCGCTTAGATGAGTGGACGAGCTCACAGCACAGTGTTAAGTGGTTACAGGAGCCCATAGACATCTACAACGTAAATACGCCACCCACCTTGAAATATAAATTCTAAGATCTCAGTAGAGTTACAACGGCTGCCCCACCCTTCAAACCGAAACGCATCACTGCTTTACCGCAGAAATAGGCAGGGTGGTGGTACCCGGGACTCTCAAGAGGTCTTACCACCAGTATTACAAGTCGTATAACAATGACTTGTATTGGTTTTTTGTTTTCTATAAGCAACAAATCAATCTAACGATCAAACATAGACTAAGGGTGGGTTAGTTCAATAAATTTTGTAAATTTTGTACTAAGTTTAAACGTAACTGTAAATTTATCTAGATTTAAAGCCGTGCGACGCAACATAACATTCAGCTCTGACTTTCTAGCGACTTCTGCCCCGCGGCGGAATGATAACAAATTACACACCAGCCACTGAACTTCCATCACAAACGGTATTAGATACATTAATTGTACATTTCAAAACGTTTAATTTCCGATTCTTTCGTGTCACGTCTCCGTCGTGCTCTTCGTAATGGTAGGAATATTACGTGACGGTCGAGGAGTGGTCGAATTAACCGGAGTTTAACTTTGACACAGCTCGCCCGCCCCGAATGCTTACCAAATGAATAGTAATTTAGTTTTCGGATTAAATCGTTTCAAACACGCGACACGGAACCACTTTTCTATTCTCGAGTCGACTCGAAACCGTCATTTTACACAATTTTACCCAATTGCTCTCTGTTCTTGGAATTAATTTGATATTAGCCTTTGAAAACGCAAGGTGTGGTTTTGTGTTGCCCCGATAGTTATTTTGAAGAGGTATTTATGAAACCGGTGGTTAGGGTTATATTCTAGACCGCATAATATCGGGATTAGGAATTTCATTTGTGATTTTAAAATACAGTCCCCTTCATTTTTTGGTACATCGATCATCCAATAAATAAGTATGGGTTCAACCAGCCATAGAGATGTAATCGCTGTGGAAATACGCGTAAATAATTACTTTAAGTGTCCATTGAAAAAGCAAATAACTCGTAACAAGCATGACTAATATTATTTTAATACTTACGTTCAATTAAAAATCAAATATTTGCCAACGAGATAAGTGTTTTACAGTATAACCATGATTGCAAACGACAAATAATAATGTTTTTACAGCTTATGCAGGGCTTGAAGTAGAAGTTGAGACTTTTTTAAGCATCTTTTTCTTTTGTTGCAGGAAACGCAATCGACCAGTGCGGAAAGATGGAGTGGACACGGTCCAGAACACAGCATGGCTCTACAGCAAATTCTCAAGCTTCAAGAGGCAAGAGCGCTTCACAAAACATCGCTTTTACCAATCTACAAGAAGAATGGCTTGGCATCAACCCCGAACGAAGCTCACGACAAAATAAGGGATCGAAAGCCAGAATACGCTGATCCCAGCGAACAGTTGAAGCTCGAAGCAGAGTTCAGAAGGCTGATGGAACAGCAAGGGAGGGACCTTTGCAATGATGATTCTCTGAAGTATTTACAACACATGATGGAAGTGAATCACCATTACAAGTACCTCAAAAGCATTCAAGAAAGAGAATCGCGGAGAACAACGCCCGAGGACACGGTAAATGTGAAAAAGGAAAGAATATCTCCTGCACCAAATAGGACATCTCCTCGCGAAAGTCGGTCTCCTGCTCAAAAGGTATCTTCAGCAGAAGTATCTCCCAGCCACAGTGTTCAACTATCCACATCATCAAGTCCAATTTCCAGTTCTAGTCAGATGAACACATCTCCTTTAAATCATTTACAAAATATGCAACCATACGATTTTCGTAAAAAGGCAGATAATGAAAAGGAAGCAAGAAAACTGAACGATGTCAATGCTACTGACAGAGCAATAGACTTGATGAGAAGTCAATTTTTCAACTTTCCGCTACAAGCGAATTTACCTTGTCCTCCTATGGCGATGCCTTCCGCATTCAGTCACCCGGCAGCTATGGTCGCTGCCCTAAGCCAAAATCCTATGGGACTCGCTTCACTACAAGCCCTCTTACCTCAAATTTCAACGAAACCAGTGGAGCTACCAGATAAATCGGTAAACAGCTTTAGCCAATCCAAGCCTGATGACACAAGAACCGAAGAGGAGAGTGTACTTAATTTAAGCAAAGACACCACCTATGTTGAAAGCAATCAGAATCCGAGAAACGTGCTACTAGGCCCACCGAAACGCCAATGGGGCGCAACACAAATGCCTTTAAATTTAGGAACCCACTTCATAAATCCCGCGACAGGTAAGAAGAGAGTTCAATGCAACGTATGCTTAAAAACATTCTGCGACAAGGGAGCGTTGAAAATACATTTTTCTGCCGTGCATCTCAGAGAAATGCATAAATGCACAGTAGAAGGTTGCAGTATGATGTTCAGCTCTAGGAGATCCAGAAATCGACACAGTGCTAATCCAAATCCAAAACTGCATTCTCCGCATTTGCGACGAAAAATTTCTCCTCATGACGGCAGAAGCGCACAAACTCATTCCGTACTCATTTCACCTCACGCAGCTGGTTTGAATGTCCCACCTGTGATGAACCATATGAATCCGTTTGGTTCATACACACTCTTAAACCCACCACAGGGCCTAAGACAGTTTGCATCAAATATCCCCATGGACTATAAGAACAGTATGAACGTTGGGTTCTCACACTTTGACCAATCACACACAGTCAGACGTGATATGAACTCTATCGAGAACAAAGACCAGGAAGGCCAAGGCGAATCTGATGAAGACGACGGAATTGTGGTCGTTGCTGGTGATGATGACGATGAAGAGAGTGACCATGTCGACATGAATGGATATTATTCCAATTTGAATAAATCCTACTGTATGGAAGATTCTGAAACAGATTGCGACCAACGCAGTAACAGTGACAATAATGAAAGTACGGATTTCAAGAAAGACGATAGCCATTCCGAAGTTCTAAAGCGAAAACGCAAAAATTTAAACCCATTACGCTTACAAAACAACGCCGGTGAAAATGATTACCTGGCTCAAAATCGAGTGCCGAGCGAAGAAGAAAAAGTTTTGGATTTGAAAAGGATAAAAAAGGAACCTCACCATTACGAAAGAAGAACCGAGGAAGCTGAGACTTCTATAACCAATAAAACACATATTAAACAGGAGCCTACAATCGTCGAAGAAGAACCCGCCGACATGACGTATAACGTTCAAAATCTTCGAGTTAAAGAAGAACAGATTGAAAGGCCCGAGACAATAAAAAGTAGCACTCCAACTAACGAACATTATTCTTCAGAAAATTCTCTGAAGAGGCTGGAGAGCCTGTCTAAAGGCGAATTTCCGGAAATCCCGAAAAAAAATGACATTAATGCATTAGGACCTTGTAATCTGACAACAAACGATTCAATCGACTTCTCTGATCGATCCCCATCGTCCTCAGTCTCCAGTTACGATTGTCCTTCCGAAGAAACACAAGGTCAAATTTACGGACATTTTGACGATGGCTTCTTTGTGAGCATAACCGATATCCCTGTTGACAACGACAATCCAAAGAAATGTACCGCCTGCGGAAGGCTATTTCAGAATGTGTACGTCTTAAAAACACACTACCAGACCGCTCATTTGAAGCTCAGGTATAAATGTAACTTCGACGGTTGCAGAGCGGCATACTCCTCGAGAAAAGGTCGGGATCAGCACAGCGGAAACGTAACATTACACAGGAAATTGTCTTCAGACGACTTCAGAGTGACGGACGACAGTTCCAAGCTTCTTGACAAAATCCGAGATCAAATGGAGCTGATCGCGTCTTTCAAAGAAGAAGAACGGGCTGTGCCGTTCGTAGAATCACAAGTCTACTACAAAGCAAAGGAGACCGAGAAGTACAAAACGCAAATAAATCAAATACCATTTTGCAATCCCTACCCGCCTATGCAACTGCCTGAGTATTTTAACAATCGTGATGTCCTTACCCATCACCCATTTCTCTTTTCGCCGTTCGGTATGTTTCCGAGCTTCCCTCCGGTGCCTCTAGGCTTCCTACCTCCGAGCTTGAACGCTTTTAACTGTCAAAGCTACTCCTCGTCTCTGAGTCGCAGATTGAACTACTGCGTTGAAGATGAAGCGCCTCAGTTGAGTAAAGACGGAACGTATCCTTGCCGCGGCTGTAGAGATAACTTCAAGGATCTGTCTTCGTTGAAGCAGCATTGTGAGACGGTGCACTCCCAGTCGTTACACCGCTGTTCTCTTCCCGGATGCAACTCCGCTTTCTTTTCTAGAACGAAAAGGAACATTCATTACGAGTCTCATGTCTCCCGAAGACAAAGCTTGAGGATGCCCCTGAGTCCCTCGTGATCTGGTCGAGTTTAAAACAAAAATATTTGATGTAGAGTGATATCTTCAGTGCATTTGTGATCATATTTAATATAGCTTCGATTAAAATAAATTAATATAGTCCTAAATAATGTCTTAAATTTCTATGCCATATATCGTTATGGTTTCGAAATTTACATATGTAAATAGGTAATCTTAGTTGAAACAGTAAACTTATTTTTTCATCTTATCAACGTTATTCACGCATGTCAACTAATCCCATCAATAAATTACTTTAATTATCAGATAAAGTTTTAGTCTGGCTAGACGTAATGTAAAATTTTGAATTCCCTCTCTTGCAGTAGGATCATGTATAAAGATATTGTTATGATATTTCAATGTTTTAGATGTACTTTCGTCTTGTTTTATTTACATAATTACGTACTTTTAATGCATTCCATAGTAATAATTGTGCAATAAATGTAAATATCGAATGTGTACAAATTATTTAAAAAAAATAATTGTAATGTTAACGTTAACAATATAATGTTGTATTTGTAATAATAAACTTACCTCGTAAGTCGTTTAATTTAAGATCATTTTATCGATTTATACTATATATTTATACTATATTTATATCGATACTACCTGGAGCCACTGCGGTCATCCATAGTGCGTTTCCAGAGATCTTTTTTGCCACGTACCACCCGGCTATGGAATGAGCTCCCCTCCACGGTGTTTCCCGAGCGTTATGACATGTCCTTCTACAAACGAGGCTTGTGGAGAGTATTAAGCGGTAGGCAGCGGCTTGGCTCTGCCCCTGGCATTGCTGAAGTCCATGGGCGACGGTAACCACTCACCATCAGGTGGGCCGTATGCTCGTCTGCCTACAAAGGCAATAAAAAAAAAACAAAAAAAAATTGCCGGTCTATGCGTTGTTTTTCCTGAAAAATTTGCTGTGTCAAATTATTTTATTGCACCATACGAAACAAAAATAAAAATAATGTATTTTAATCCTATAAATTGTGATAGTGATTTATTATTAATCAAACGTCATGTTATTTACAAGACCAGAGATATTGACTTTGGGTAAAAAAAATTCGGCTTTCAAAAACTAGTAATCTCGCGTACAAATTTTGTAGGTAATGCAATCCTTCATTATTTCGATACTCACAATTCTTATCGCCTTCAGGAAAAGAGGAAGACACCCACAGTTGGTTTTCCTTCTTTTTTTTTGTAAATACGTATGATGATCTTGGTGCTAGAACCTTCAATAGTGAAAAATAAATTACGAATGTATGTAAATTTTATAAAATTTAATATGTGATTTTCATGATCAATGTGTAAGTACCAAAAAGTATTAAAAAAAATGTAATTATAGTTTTAGTTAATGGAAGTTCGCGCTTCCCTCTGCCAAAATAATGTAATAAAAAGTTTTGAAAATTCTAAGCAATGATGTTTTATTGTTTCATGTTTTTGTCATTCTACCCAAAAAAAATTCACAGAATCAACATTTATTCCTGTTCTTTTTAAATTATCAACTATCTTCTTGTAACCGCATTGTTGCCAATGTTGAGTTTATAAAAATCTTAAATTATCAAATGCATACAAAGTC
The DNA here is from genome assembly GCF_030269925.1 of Bombyx mori. NCBI lineage: Eukaryota > Metazoa > Arthropoda > Insecta > Lepidoptera > Bombycidae > Bombyx > Bombyx mori. Next base: position 10,403,327 of record NC_085127.1, on the reverse strand, counting down.
TGTGCTATGAAGAATTATATGAGCAGAATTGAGAAGAGGTTCAGTAATATGTGACTATAATCAAATGGGATGTAAGTTAGTTACTGGTGGTAAGGCCTCTTGTGAGTTCGCACAGGTAGGTACCACCGCCCCGCCTATTTCTGCCGTGAAGCAGTAATGCGTTTCGGTTTGAAGGGTGGGGCAGCTGTTGTAACTATACTGAGATCTTAGAACTTATATCTCAAGTTGGATGGTGCATTTACGTTGTAAATGTATATGGGCTCCAGTTACCACTTAACACCAGGCTTGGACGGGTCGAGCTCACCACTGTAAGCTCGACCCAAATAAGCAATAAAAAAAAAGAGCTGCGATGCAATGAAATAAAGTCTAAATATGAAATGAAAATAGATTAAATTCAAAATGGTAGTTATGGAGACTTTCTCAGTGGACTTTTCGTAAGAAACTACGTCCAGCGTCTTTGTTTCACTTTGATGCTAATCAGTTAATACTCAAATGTTATTAGGTACACATTTAATCCTGAATAAACACTAAATTAACGAAACAAAACAATTCACACAACTTCGCACTTTGCGTTCTCGCCAAAAAGTCAAAAGAAATTTGATGATCTTTTAAGAAATTCTAATGTTGGACGAAGTGATAAGGCGCATGAAATCAGATTGGTAGGTGGGTACATTTCAACGAAATTAACATTTTGAACATTCGTAACAAATCATTAGTTGTTACTAATGTCTACATGATCACAAGTATTAAATTATACACGAGAGAGCTTTAAGCTACGTGTACAATGGAAAGTGAATACCTTGGTATGGGCACAGCTCTGATGTGTTCAAATAATTCAGAAGCTATCACTAAAAGAAATTGTCCTAACCGCTAACAGTCATGTCATATAGAACAGTAGTAGCTAACAGGTACTTCGAACAATATTATAGTGGGTAGCACTCATTACTATATAAAAAAGATTTTTTTAATGCTTAGATAGGTGGACGAGCTCACGGCTCACCTAGTGTTAAGTGGTTACCGAAGCTCATAGACATCTACAACGTAAATGCCGACACCCACCTTGAGACATGAGTTCTAAGTATTAAGCTCAAGTCCTCGAAAGGTTAAGGAAGTGAAGATACTTGTTACTCCAAATGTCACCCCAAGTATTATCCTAATATTAAATGAACCAACTGAATATAGAATGAATATTTACAAGGTTTTTGAAATGGATGCTGCTCTCTTCAAAACTGTTATTTAATTAGATATCTATACTAATATATAAATCTACAGTGGTTTTTACGGATGTTCTGTTATAACTACTGAACCGTGCATCCGATTGACTTGAAACTTGGTATCCATGCAGGAAATCCATGTACTTAATGGATAGGCTAATATTTATATGAGTGTTGGACTCGTTACACCAGTTGCGGGGGCGTTAATGATGAGAATCTTTGTGCGGGTGAGAAATAATAATGTTAATTTTAAATGCCCAGAGAAGTGAACGGGTACAACTAGTATTATATATAAATTCCGTGTTCGTCAATATATCGAAACAGCTCGTCTTCTTAGTAGTAGATTTTTAACTATCATAGTGTTTTAGCTTTGAATAGCATAATGATTTATTTGAATTGGTCTAGTTTTTTTAGTGATGATTAACAGCATAGCCAAAAGTCAGCGACTATTTTTTTTTAATCTAAACCCAAAACCCTGCCCCTAAGTGTGTATACTTACAATTATTCAGACGTCCCGAATCCAGAAACGAATCATCGCATTTAAAAACCAAGAAGCTTGCGTGCTTAAAATCCTGGTTATCATTAACATAACAAAAAAAAAAGTATATCCATGCTACCTATAAAATCAAAAGATCACAAACAGCCTCGGGCGAAAATCGAAATATCCAGAAGCATAAAATCATTTGCGTGATTTACGAATTCGCAAATAAGCTTTTAAAATTTATGGATCGCAAATTCTATACAGGCAAAAGGGCCCAAATAAATTGTGGGGAACACAAAGTGGAGATGATGGAAAAATTATAAAAGGGTTGCGCGGTGAATAGTCGGCCGATCGAGTTGACCTGAATTAGTGTTGAAAGTCATTTGAAGACGATTTTACTAAACCAATACATCTATAATATATATATAAAAATAAGTAATAGCTTAAAAAAACTAACAAAATACACTTTTATAGAAATATTACTAAAAAATAGAAAATAAATTTTAATAAATTAGAATTATAAATAGTGTAAGGAAAAATGATTTTATTGTAAAAAAGCGTGTGGTGCTTTTCAGGATATTATCAAAATAACCCTTCTACTCCTATCTGTTCATAAAATATTTATAACTACTGATACCATGCAACCCCCGCTTTTTTTTACAATAAAATCATTTTTTCTTACACTATTTTTAATTCAAATTTATTAAAATTTATAATCTAGTTTTTTGTTGGATTTTCTATAAAAGCGTATTTTGTTAGTTTTTTTAAACTATTATTTAATTTTCATTTATTAGTTGAATTTCAATTATTTCAATATTTTTCTTACAGTTTTTTTTTTAATGTTGTATTGTCATCGGCCCTTAATAATTATTAGATTAGATTTCGAGTTAATCCGACGTTTTGAAGGGGGTCAAAATCATGTTCCAAGATTGGGTTACATACATACGTCTGAAGCAAATAAAAAATAAAAATGTGTGCGTGTACTAGTGTACACACGTAAGAAGTGAAACTTGTTTATGGCCTTATTTTTCGAAAAATGATCTACATGCAACTTTCTAGAAATTGGTTAAATAAAGTTAAATTAGATAAAGTTTAAACAAAAGGATTTTATTATCATAGACATGAATACAAATAATACAATTATTTCACTTTACCTTTTTGCTACTAAGATTATTACAGCATTTTAATAATACATCTCTTTGATATCATAATACCCTGGTACTTTTCTTCCTATAAATTAATAATAATAGCACGGTCCACGTGGTGTTAAATGGGGTTCCTGAGGTTCGTGAAGTTTGACCCACCTTGAGACATGAGGTCGATTTCTCAAATCCGAAACCATGCTTCAGAACATACCGCCGTTAATTATTAATAAATCTCTTTGCTATCATAATACCCTGGTACTTTTCTTCCTATTATTTTACGTAATAACAGTAATAAATAGCACGGTCCACGTGATATTATTAAGTGGGCTCCCTGAGATTATTGGAATTACAAAATGATTTCCGTAATCCACCTGGAGACATGAGGTCAATTTCTCAAATCGGAATCCATACTTCAGAACATACAGCCGTTAATTAATAAAGAAGGCTGTACGTCAGAGTAAAGTTATAATAATACATCTCTTTGATATCATAATACCCTGGTACTTTTCTTCCTATTATTTTACGTAATAACAATAATAGCACGGTCCACGTGATATTAAGTGGGTTACCTGGGATTATTGCAATTACAAAATGTATTCCGTGACCCACCTTGAGACATGAGGTCGGTTTCTCAAATGCGCATCCATACTTCAGAACATACAGCCGTTAATTAAAAGATGGCGCGTAACGGAAAAATGAGACGCGTAACCGAAAAATGTGACGGTAAATTTTTTTCCAACGCCGATAAGGAAGTTTCACTTCAATAAAACAGTCCGTAGTCATTAATTAGAATTTTTTTTGTCAACTTCTAACTAACAAATTAGCCATTGATACATTTTAGTTGTGACCAATTATACAATAGCTGTATATAAAACAAGTATTATATCGAGGGGTGAAAGACTATTTGGTTTAAGCAACATTTTTGCAACTCTTTAATAGTCATATAAAGATTAAAATTTGGAAAAAATGTCATAACGAAAAATATTTTCTGCTATTTAAACGGGTCAAACTTAACTGAAGTTCAATTAAAAGCATCGAATTGTTGTTGTTGTAAACAAATCCTATTCATCAAAATAAATATTGAAATAGCAGCATAAATGTTTTCTATTTTAAGATATTTCAATATTTGACTTTGTAATCATGCTTGAGGATAGAATTATAATATGGTCAAAACATGTTAACGTTAACATCCACGGTAAAGGAATAACATCGTGTATTAAAAATGAAACCCGCAAAATTATAATTTGCGTAATTACTGGTGGTAGGACCTCTTGTGAGTCCGAGCGGGTGGGTACCACCACCCTGCCTATTTCTGCCGTGAAGCAGTAATGCGTTTTGGTTTGAAGGGTGGGGCAGCCGTTATAACTATACTGAGACCTTAGAACTTATATCTCAAGGTGGGTGGCGCATTTACGTTGTAGATGTCTATGAGCTCCAGTAACCACTTAACACCAGGTAGGCTGTGAGCTCGTCCACCCATCTAGCAATAAAAATAAAAAAAAACCTTATAAAACCCTGCAAATAGCTTAGCTATAAAACATAGCTCAGTCACAGAAGTTCAAGTGCAGTAGCTTTTATAAGCTTTTGTTTTAAAAACAAAGTTGAAATACTTGAACGAACACGGAAACAAACTTAAAATCAATTTGTGAGCTCCCCTCAGACACAATAAAGGTTGATAATGGAAACTTTAAAAATTAACTAGTTCGGCGCACGCGACGTCACATGTGACAGCCAAATGTCGCGTGACGTGACACGTTAAATGTCACGACGACAACCAAATGTCACGGAGGTGAAATATGGCGGGAAATAGCGTAGGGCTTCCTATTTCTTATGTTGTAAACGTAGACCAATTTTATGAGTTAGTAAATCGCTATCTAGATTTTTTATTTTTAGAATAGATTTGACGTTCGCTGTCATTCGATATTATTATTTTATAATAATATGTATAATAATATGTATAGTAATAATATTTATATATATTATTTTATAATAATATCGAATGTAAGTTGCGTTGAAACAAAACACAATCACGAAATAAAAACATATTAATACGTGAAGCAAAAACTTTGTATCCCTTTTTACCAAAATAGCGTGGACGGAGGAGTATGAAATTTTCCACACTTATAGAGCATATAGAGAACAAGTGCACAACGCTAATAATTTTTTTTAAATAATGCATAATAGATACATTAAATCAATAAAGAAAACATTACACACACTACATACTATGTATTTGACGCACACACGCATGCATACCATTTATTGTCAAACTTTTGTTCTTGACGTCTGTTGTCAAATTGAGAATAGATTATATATTGTTTGTCTTTGTTAATACTTTTTATAGTGTAGTCTTTGCGAAATTTGTGATTATATAAATATAAAATACAATCATAATAGTGTACAAACTTACGTTCCAATTAATTATAGTCGAATTTCGACTACTGCGAGACCACTAGTAAAACCTTAAAACGTTATTTATTGAAAGTTGATAAAAAAAGTAAAAACTAATTTTAATTCTACGATATAAATACAATAAACATAAAAGACCGTTTAAATATCGAAGCCAGCTACTTTTTCAACATAACAATATGCACATCAAGAAGTCCCACAAAGCGTTAGTCCGTTCTCATTTGCATAATCAACTCTCATCAGCCGCATTTGCATCTGAAACGCACAACGAATTAAATCCAAAATATAACAAAACCATTGCGTAATTTGTTTTATTCGCTCCCGTCAAATCTTAAGTCGACGTGATAAAGTCGAAAATGCTTTGGCGAAACGTATAATTTGTTGAGCCTAAAACTGCGGTTGGCGTATTTCAAAATAAGCATTCGAACGTCTTGTCTGCCAGCAATTTGTTTTGAAGAGAGAGAACTTCTAATTTGCAAAAAGAACGAGCGTTCTATGTTTAAAAAGCATCGTCACGCAATCTAGGTAAGGGTGCGTTTGAACTTGCAAGAGAATATCACAGTTTCACCCAAATAAAAATAGAAAGGTATTATTAATGTCACATACAAATCCTTTTTTTCCTCTCCTCGTTAGGAGAGGAACTGATGGAGACTAGTAGTAGTAGAGATAGAACTAGAAGAACAGGAAAATAGCTGAGCGGCCGTCAATGCTTAGACTTATTACAAAATTAATATGAATGATATTTTATAACGCCAGGGTAACGAGGAGACTGACTGTGGATATACGCAGTGCCATATGACGAATCTATGCCCTAGAGCTTTCAAACGTTACGTGAGTATGTGTGAATTACAAAGCATAAGATCAGGCTTTCAAGTAACGCTTTGCTTTGTTGAGGACTCCCAAATTTTATAAGCCAACTTAACGTAGCCTGTCAAATGAGAGCGATACTTAACACCGCTCGAAATATCGATCTCTTAGAATCGCAGAGCTGTGACAAAGAATTTCAACTTCAAACAAGCGTCATATTAATTTACAGTTGGCATAAGAGAAAAATTAAACAGAATTCAGTTATTGGTGAAGGGTACATTTTCGTCTTAATTTCACTGAAAAACTATTTATTACATACATATACATATATATTGTTATACTGTTTTTTTTATTAACCTTGTAGGCAGACGAGCATATGGCTCACCTGATGGTGAGTGGTACCGTCACCCATGGACTTCAGCAATGCCAGGGGCAGAGCCAAGCCGCTGCCGACCGCTTAATACTCTCCACAAGCCCCATTTGAAGAAGGACATATCATAGCACTCAGGAAACACCGTGGAGGGGAACTCATTCCTTATCCGGATAGTACGTGGCAAAAAAATCCTCTGGAAACGCACTGTGGATGACCGCAGTGGCTCCAGGTAGTATGGATGAACTCTACTCCGGTGGCGGGCGGTGCGATGGTAAAAACGAGATGCTGGTATCATCTCGAACAATTCCTCGGAGCACTCCCCATGGAACATACGGTACAAAATACAGAGAGAACCGAAGTCCCTCCGCAGACCCAGAGGTTCCAAACGATCCGTGAGAATGGGGTTATCGACAATCCGAACGGCCCTCTTCTGTATAGAGTCTGGAAATGGAAGCTGGTTACCCAAATCAGAATTCCTAAAGTCTACTGGTCCATTTTGATAGCTAAATCTAACGTGCAAAATAAAAAGCATTTTGAAATGATCTTAATTGCTTCCAATCAAACAATTACTATAAGCATATTACATTCTCACCACTGTCTCGATGTTTGATTAACACCTAATCGCTATCTTAGATTTAATTCAGTCTAAAAATAACTGAAATATGTTTTAGGCTCAACTGTGATCGCGTCCTTACGAGCTCCGAATTTGAATTTGGAAATATCGAATTGTGCCTTAATGTTGGAGTAGGTAGCGTTTGTTAAATGAGTGTGTAGTCTACTGCACGTACCGCATTGTATCTCTTTAGCGAGTTCTTAGGTGTCCAGAAGTCAAAGGGATTCGAAAAAAAATTATTAAAAAAAATATAGAGGCGTTTTTGAATGAAATTTTAGAGATTTTAAATAATCGATTCCCGGGCGTCGATAAATTAAAAAAAATATATAAAAGAGGTAAATACAAAAGTGTGCATTCAACTTGCGAACTTTAAAAAATCAGCGTTCGTGCTAAAGATATTTGAAATTTAATTAAATATCTATATATTAAAACGCATATAGCTAAAACACACGCACACACACACACGAACACACAATCAAATGAGTAATCTAAATGAATTTAGAAATTTGCCATCTACCAAATCTTACTTTAATAACCAACATTAATTTAAAATTCAATTACAATGTACCTACCTACTACTTGATTCAGAATTTCGTATTGCATTACAGAAAATAAATTACGTATTGTTTATAATTTAAAAATAGGATGACTCTGTTGTTTGTAAAAAGCTAATCTCAAGAAGCACAGAATTCATTCAAAGTCCATAAGATGTGATGGTAACTTATAGCCGAAAACAAAATAGTTCAGTACTTTTTTTATCTCGAAACATTCTGTTCTTAAATTTAAATATTGACGAGTATACTAAAATATGTATATAATACTACTACATAACACTATATACATAATATATCGGTATAAATATTATATTATTGAAATAGCACTATTTTTCCACCTTTACAAGAAAAAAAACAAAAAAAACATTACTGTTACAAATTTGAATCTTTAGGTCTCAATGATTACGGTTGAAATTCGATCACTCGACTAACACTAGTTATAATCTTAACAGATATTTCGATCAAACACGCCGCTCTAGCTTCGGGACGCGAATTGTAAACATTTCGAAATTTGAATTTGGAAGCATCGGTGACGGAGACGTTTTACCGCCATTTTATATAAGATAACAATGAAATAAATTTAGAAATAAAACGAATTTTATCTTTTTATTTATTTATTGCTTAGATGTGTGGACGAGCTCACAGCCCACCTGGTGTTAAGTGGTTACTGGAGCCCATAGACATCTACAACGTAAATGCGCCACACACCTTGAGACTCAGTATAGTCACAACGGCTGTCCCACCCTTCAAAGCGAAACGCATTACTGCTTCACGGCAGAAATAGGCGGGAAATATCTAAAAATAATTTCACAAAATCGTTATAGAGAATGACGTACTACTTTAAGTTAAATTGTTTCTCGCCGAATCTTCTCAGTGAAACGCGGTGGTAGACTCTGGGAAGCAGTATTTTTTGCTACAGCTTGCTAATTTTTTTTATTGGATAGGTGGATGGACTAGCTCACAGCCCACCTGGTGTTAAGTGGTTACCGGAGCGCATAGACATCTATAGCGTAAATGCCGCAACCCACCTTGAGATATAAGTTCTAAGGTCTCCGTTTTTACAGTACAACGGCTGCCCCACCCTTCCAACCGAAACGCGTTAATGCTTCACGGCTGAAATAGGCCGTAGGATTGTGGTACCTACCCGTGCGGACTCACAAGACGTTCTACCACCAGCAATTATGCAAATTTTAATTTTGCGGGTTTGATTTTTATTACACGATCTTATTCCTTCGCCGTGGAAGTCAATCGTGAACATTTGTTAAGTACCTACGTATTTCATTTGAAAAATTGGTACCCTCCAGCGGGATTCGAACACCGTTGCATCGCAAGATACGAATGCACTGGATGTCTTATCCTTTAGGCCCCGACAATTTCAAAGTTAGGGCTAGTGTCAGCAAATTCTTTTAGGCTGAGGCCGTGACGTCACCTTCACATACCGGCGTATACCACTAATGATTAGGTATAAATAAAAACTTTTTAAGCTAGACCCGTCATGGCGTCGAACCTATGAACGATTGTTTTGTACAGGTGTCCTTCGAATCTCAAAGTATGTTTACGTGATTCGCGGAAGTAATAAGCGGGTTTGTGGTACCTACCAGGGCGGGCTTACAATAACATCAAGTGGCTATAATATTTCATTTTTACTTACGGCAGCTACCGATATTACTTTAGTCAAAATAAGAAGTGTTAAAATAAATTACTTATTTAAGCGCCTAATAATTTTCTGTATTCTTAGAATCTGTTCGACACTTTGTGAACATATCGAACGTTTTTATTAGTAACATAAAGTAGCGTTTTTATTTGCCAAAATTGTTTGTTTAACGTAACCTATTCGAATTAGGTATGTAGTAGGTAAGTATTTATTTTCAAAACATTCTGACATAAAAGCAAAATAGTCGTTCGATAAAAAATTATGCAAACCTCTTCAGGCGCCACGCGTTTTCGAACGAAATAAATAGTGTTCGAAATTTTTTTTAAAAACAAAACCATAATTCCTAATTCATGCGACCTCCGTCACCGACCGCACGTGTCAACATACCTTTCGAATTTCGAATATCAATTTGTCGCTTCGAGGCTCCAAAAATCCGTGGGAAGCAGATCACGTGCCTCGAAATTCAAATTATGCGGAATGTTTCTTCGTGTGATCGACCGTTGCGATTTTCGAACGACTACCGAACACTTTAAATTCCAGTTTTTTTTTCAGAATTTAAGCTGTCATTTAAAGGCAAAGGGAACATTTGAAATTCAAAACAAATTTTCAACTCATGATTCTAAATTTGAAATGAATATTTTAAATAATCGGCTATATGGTGCCTACCCTACTACTTATCTGAATTTTTGAAGATTTTTTTCGCACGATTATTTTTATTGTATTATATTGTATATATTTTACTTAAGGTTCAAATATAAAATCAATTGATCAAGTAACAAATGAGGAAGTAATTTCCTTATTAAAACTATATTAGAACTAGTCTAGTAGGTTTAACAATAAGTTAATCGTCTAAGTGAGTTAAGTGTCTCTAGACGCTGTTAGTACCATGATTAGGTAATTATTTTAACAGAACCAACTCCCTCACGCCTTAAGGGTTAATCGAAAAGGCTATTTAACAATTCGATCAATGAGAACAAAAAAAAGCGATTTCTAAATTCGGATTGTTATAATAAACTTCTGTAACGGCAGCCGTTCTCGGATTCCGACACGGAAGCACGAACGCAACAAAAATTTAATCGAAATTAATCGAATTAAAATCGGACGGGAGCGAGCGATTTGCCGAAATCACTCGATTATATCTCCGGGCACGCTTCGTATCGCACGCAACTATAATTTTTTTAAACAACAATACACGAACGCATCTTGTGTTGTTACTAAAAAAAATAGACTGTTCTGGAAATTATTTATCCACATTTAATACAAAACTGAGCTGAATAACAAAACATTTTATTAACAAAGTATATTTATGAATATTTTTTTTTCAGGAAACAATCGCAGCCTTCATTCTATATAAGCTATCCCGTTCGCGCTCGCAACTAATTGAATATGACTATCCTGGTCTAATGCGACATGCGACAAACAGTGACATCTACGTGTCGTCAACCAATGACAAAAGCGGAGCTTCCATTGGCCGAAATACCTACTCAACAAATAATCCTGAAAAACATAAAAACTTGCTACCCCAAATCACTTTCGAACCAACGATTTAATGTAAGCTATTCTTTATAAATTAATCTAAAATAATTTCTCTTGTGTATTTTTTTGCGGCCACTGTATTATTGAAACTCGTTGAAACATAACAAATGTTATGTGTCAAGCGTCGTACATATTTAATTCGAAGCTGTCGTCCCTAAGACCGTACAAAGTAACTGTAACAATTTATAACAATGGAAACAATTCGAGAATGGAATGAAAAACGCGTGGGCGGGCTTAAAGCGGTTGGTTAAAAATGTCACCGGCACGGACGCGCGCTCGTCTGCTATTGGTCCAAACTGTCACCGTGTCGCAACGCGTGACATCCGTTATTGGTTGGACCACGCCTTTCCGGAGACGTATTCAAAAATTCGAATGACAGTTCTGGAATTTCATTCGATTTCTTTCAATGGAATTTTGTTTGTTCGGGTTGAAATGTGTTTTTTTTTATTGCCCTTGTACACATCATAATTTGACTGGTTCAAAATGGCATTTTCTCGACTGCTAACAAGAATTTTTATAGAAATTTTTGTATTCACCCTACCAATATCATCTTTAATATTCCTGTTAAGAAACATCTTAGATTTTTTTATTGCCCTTGTAGGCAGACGAGCATACGGTCCACCTGATGGTGAGTGGTTACCGTCGCCCATGCACTTCAGCAATGCCAGGGGCAGAGCCGAGCCGCTGCCTACCGCAATGTCGTGTAATGTCTCGCTGTTCGACGAGTGCCCTCGGAGTTGCGCGGAACTATTGATTGAGACGAGCGCCGGCCGACGCCCGCCACTTGTCCCGCACAACGTGACAAATGATGTCCTCCGACCGCGTTATTTATTTACGTTGCGCACCGATTGCTTGATTCGATTTTCTTTTATTTGAATTTAGAATATGCACCGACTCTTAGTTAAATTGGTGACGTAATAGGTATTCCTTTTTCGAATTTGAATTACGAGACTAGAGCTGAATTTAAGTAGATACCTAACAAAACGACGGGTGAAGGGTTATTTAGTTTAAGTGACATTTTTACAAATTAACAGAAGTGACATTTAAAGTTTCAAATTAGGAAAAAATATCATAACAGACAAAAACTTGTTCAGATAATTTGAATGGGGTAAACTTAATTGAAGTTCAATTAAAAAATACGAACTGTTGATGCTGATACCAAATAAAACGGACCTTTAATTACAAAGATAATAAATGTTGCGTGTTAAGCGAAATGTCGCCTAAAACAAATAGCTTTTCGTCTCTTGAACGTAATATTTTAAAATCGAAAACAATGTAGGTATTAGGTACATCTTGAACAAAGATACCCAATTACGAGTATTTTTGTGATACAAATCTTCTAATTCCTTTGTTGTATCCACAGCCACTAAACATTACAAAATCGATTATATATCTACATATAATACTTTTATAATACTTACTGACTTGCACGATATAGGATATACCACCTGCGCATCACGTTGTAGAAGTATTTATATTTTGCCAAACATCTCTAATATTGGGTAGGAATAGTCGAAAGTTAGGAAGTCGTCGTGGCCTAAAGGATAAGACGTCCGGTGCATTCGTGTTGAGCGATGCACCGGTGTTCGAATCTCAGGCGGGTACCAATTTTTCTAATGAAATACGTACTCAACAAATGTTCACGATTGACTTCCACGGTGAAGGAATAACCTCGTGTAATAAAAACCAAACCCGCAAAATTATAATTTGCGTAAATACTGGTGGTGGGACCTCTTGTGAGTCCGCGCGGGTAGGTACCACCATCACACCTATTTCTGCCATGAAGCAGCAATGGATTTCGGCTTGAAGGGTGGGGCAGCTGTTTTGACTATACTTGAGACCTTATAACTTATATCTCAAGGTGGGTGGCGCATTTATGTCGTAGATGTCTATGTGCTCCAGTAACCACTTAACACCAGGTGGGCTGTGAGGTCGTCCACCCATCTAAACAATTAAAAAAGTAGTTTTTTATATAGTTACCGAACAACGAATACAATGAAAATGCTCTTACTACGAAAGCTCCAATTAAACAGTTTTTTAACGGTACGCTAGGTCGGCCCTAGGTATAGTTTTAATAAAAAAAAATTGTATTTTCTTTTCACTAATAGCTCGTTACGAAAGTTTTTCTAGTAGGCAACGGTATGAAATTCTAAACTTTATCGGCGTTTTGTTATGCGAACGTTTTTACGTAGGTAGTAGGTACCTACCACAATTTAACTCGGAACGTTAAAATATTTCTTGGTTCTATGTTTGCATGAAACGATTTTATTCAGACGAGGCTCAAAAAAAAAATCACTCATATTTTACGTAAAGTTTTAAAATCGAAAAAAATTTACATAAAAAACGACTTCATCTGACTGATAGCCTTGAGAGGCTATTTCAGCTTCAACCTAACGTGTCGGTGAGCTCACGGGGCTCAAACCGGAGAGTTGCTAACACTGGCCCTAGCAAGAGCAGTGCTTCGCAGAATCTACCACCGGTTCGGAAACGCGACCCATTGAGAAGATCCGGCGAGAAACTCAGTGGGCTGTGTCTATGGTTTAATTCGCTCGTCGAGCCCTTCGTCGCAAGCGACGGGTTCGACGAGGACGGTGATCGGTGCTTGTGGTACCTAAAAGCACCGCTAATGGATCAGGAGGATCCGTAATGACGTGTTTACGGCAACGTCGACTGTTTACCATTCGGTCTACAGGATCGGGTAAGCCTAAAAAAGTTCAGAGTGTAACGTCACTCATACAAAAAAATTGCCGCTTTTTTTTTCTTCCCTTTGTAGGCAGACGAACATACGGCCCACATGATGATGAGTGGTTACCGTCCCTCATGGACGTGAGCAATGCAAAGGGCAGAGCCAAGCCGCTGCCCACCATTTAGAACCTCTTTTTTTGGAAGTCGATTAAAAATATTACGTAATTATAATTTTTTAAGCTACCCTCGTTTAGACTTTTGAAATAGTTTCTAAAGTAGTCGGCTTTGAAATAAACAGGTTTAAATAAGGCAGTTTTGATTTTTCCAATAACCAAAAAAAAAAAGATACAATTTACCTAACCTCATACGATATAAAGTTAATTAACATGAAACAGAATAGGAAAAGAAAGCTATCTTAGATAAAGGGGAAAAAGTGAAATAGTGCAGCTTTCGAAATAGGCCACTCGAACGTTAAACTTTATCTGAGACGGTAAAAGCTCCGCATACGAATATCAACAAGTTATGTTATTTTTATATATTTCATTTTACGGTAGGTACTTCATTACCTATCTAAAAGGACTAGTGGTCCCGCAGTAGTCGAAATTCGACTATAATTAATTGAAACCATAAGATTGAACATTATGAGGGTTCTACAATCTATAATCACAGATTTCGACACTATAGACAAATAAGATTAAAGATAAACAATATTAACCTATTCTTAATTTGACCACAGACTTTAAGCAATAACAAAAGTTTGACAATAAACACAGAGTATATACATTTAAGTGTGTGCGTCAAATCACGGTAGTGTGTGTAATGTTTTATTTATTGATGTAATGTATTATTAAAGCATCATTCAAAAAAAAATAGCATTCTGCACTCCTTCTCTATATTCTCTATAAGTGTGGGAAATTTCATACTCCTCCGTCCGCGCAATTTTCGTAAAAAGGTGTACCTGCAAAGTACACGTATTAATATCTAAATATAAAAAAAAGTTTTTAGATTTAGATTAGATTTAGATTTAAAATTTAGATAGAGAATATAGAGAATGCACAATGCAAATTTTTTTCTAAAATAATGCACAAAAGATGCATTAAATCAATAAAGAAAACATTACACACACTACATACCATGTATTTGGCGCACACACGCATGCATACTATTTATTGTCAAACTTTTGTTCTTGACGTCTGTGGTCAAATTGAGATTAAATATTGTTTGTCTTTGTTAATATTTGTCTATAGTGTAGTCTTGGCGAAATTTGTGATTATAGAAGTATAAAATACAATCATAATAGTGTACAAACTTACAATTCCAATTAATTATACCTAGTCGAATTTCGACTACTGCGGGACCTCTAGTATAGATAAACATGTCACACGAACAATAAATATAAAACTGAGCTGTTCACATAATTGCACTTCCAAATCGTTGTTTACAATCTGACAATTCAATAACTACATTTCTCTTGATGATGAAATATCGAATATAAACGTTACAAATGACAACCTCTGATTCGGTTCTATCCTAATGACACAGTTTGACCGTAATCGAAAAAAAAAAACAAAAAAAATATCTCTTCTTCAACCCGTGTCCACTCAATGCTGAGTGTAGGTCTCTTCGATAGCACCCCATTCTCTTCGGTCTCTGCCTTTCGCATCCAGTCTCCACCAACCACTATGACCAGGTCATCGGTCCACCTCGTTGACTGTCTGCCCACGTTACGACATCCAGTACAAGATCTCCACTCCGATAATTTTGTGCCCCACCGATTGTCAGTGCGACGACATATCGCCTTTTCGCATTCAAAGTGTACAATTTCCAAAAATATTCGAAATATGAGTTAATATGCGGAAACATTTGGTATCACCAGTATTTTTCTCATAAATACTGTCAAAAGAGCGAATTTAGTTTTTATTCTATATTTTTTTTAGTTTACCTTTATTTTGACTACTATTAACAAAATTAATACATAATTTTATCTTACTTTAAAAGACAGATAATGTAACTGGTAATAAATAAGAAATAAATGTTGCAAAGATGATTAATATTAAAAATATTACATGTTAAACCTTTAAAACACTCTCCTGTAAAATTAGTAAGTTTTGAGATTATACAGTTTTAATGCGAGAAGACGATATGTGGCCGGCCCACTTCCATTTTCTCCGAGCTATTACTTTGGCTATGTCAGTCAAACCAGTTCTTCTGCGGATTTTGGTAAACAAAAAAAAAATAGTAAAAAAAAACAACACGAGTCCCTCGGATGGTATATGTGGATCGCAATACACACGAGTGAACGAATAAAGGTTTAGCGGGCAGTAAACCGACTTTTAGGAGGGCCACTCACTCCGATGAACATTATAGGAGCTCCGTTCACACTGACACGTCGGATCCGATACGATTTATTCACAACGCTACTCAACCCTTTGACTGCCGTGTAGGTCACCGGTGCCCTACATGGCGCGCTGAAGTATACTTATATCGATCTCTGTTACTAAGGGGCTTGCATTGCCTAACTTTGTCTTTTTTTTGTTTCTGGAACGAAGTTCATTATGGGACGATGCGGAGGGTACCCTAACCGGGAAAAAACGTACGTAAAATTTTTGTTAGTAATGCACAGTGTACGATTTAACTTTGTAATAAAGTACAAAAAAAAACATATTTTTTTATCATTCATTGACCACGATCTCAGAGCGTTCGTTTGCGCAATACACGAACTCTTATGCGAACGACCGTGAATGAAGTGTACCACAATAAGTTCGCACGTTACCGAATGACCGTGGGTTGTTGCGAAACCTCCAGTTTTATTTTCTTTATACCTCGAATAGAACTTAAAATAAATATTTTTATAATAAGGAACTTCGTTCCTATCCGGTGTCCCACGACACCACACATCTTTTTAATGTATGTTTTAGTCTTTTCAAGACTCTTAGAAATAGATTGATGCTCAATATCTTCGGATTCGTCTTTCCCAGAGTCTACTAGATATTCTGACGCATTAGTAACAAAAATCGACACAATTAGTTCAGTACACCGCGTAGGGCACCGGTGACCTACAGTCGATGAGTTAAAGCTATGCCAGTAGCGGTAGGTACGTACGTACGTATGTACATACCTACCTTTATTATGGTCAATTACAATTTATTGTTTCTGCCAATGATAAAAGATATGTCCGTTATAATATTAGCACAATCAATCATGTGTCAAGGTGGATTTACATGTACTTAGTGGAACAAAAAATAATTTATTATTTAAAAATTAACGAATAGATACTCCGCGCATGTCCATATTCTTCTACCTAAATCGTTTTTGTAGTTTTCAAACAATCCCACAAGACGTGCGCGCTTGGCGTACAAGTTGGCGAACTTAATAAGTAACTATCAAAATGGACTTACAATAAGTAGGGAAATTTAGTAGGTAGGTACTCATTACCTTAAATTATGAAAACTTATTTTGAAACTGAAGAAATACATAACATATTGTAATTACTTGATACACATACTGCACAAGTTACAACAATTCAAAAATAATCATGTAATTTTTCCTACATATTGGTGGAGGTGCACAAAAAAGGCATAGGGTAGCTTTCATCTATATATTTTTACGAAATTAACGCGAGCGAAGTCACGTGCATGAGCTAGCTATTAAGATTTTTAAATTCATATTTCAAATATACGGAATTCACTAATCATTGTCAACTAAAATTTATTAACAAGAATACGAGTAAACAATTTCTCATCAATAATAAAATCTACAACGAATATCTTTAGATGTGAACGTACCTAAAAGTACTCAAGGAAATTACAACAACTGACTTTTATAGTTACCTTAAATGGAAAGAAGTGTACAGCATTACAGTGATAAAGCAGATTTTCAGTAAAAAGCTCTAACAAGAATCAATGCAGGCTTTCTGTGAGTGTAGGTACCTCACAAACCGTGATGGGAAGCACTTGCTGGCCTTGTACTTCTTCGGTAGTATAGTGGTCAGTATCCCCGCCTGTCACGCGGGAGACCGGATTTTAATTCCCCGCCAGAGAGTCCTTTAAGCCCAGTGAGTTTCCGGATCTTTTTGGTGGGTCGCGTTTCCAATCCGGTGGTAGATTCTGCGAAGCATTACTCTTGTTAGTGTCAGTGTTAGCAACACTCTGGTTTGAGCCCCGTGAGTTCACCTACACGTTAAGGTGTGGTGTTTTGTAGTCGTCGTGGCCTAACGGATAAGACGTCCGGTGCGTTCGTGTTGAAGCGATGCACCGGTGTTCGAATCCCGCAGGCGGGTACCAATTTTTCAAAGAAATACGTACTCAACAAATCTTCACGATTGACTTCCACGGTGAAGGAATAACATCGTGTAATAAAAATCAAACCCGCAAAATTATAATTTGGGTAATTACTGGTGGAAGGACCTCTTGTGAGTCCGAGGGGGTGGGTACCAACACCCTGCCTATTTCTGCCGTCAAGCAGTAATGCGTTTCGGTTTGAAGGGTGGGACAGCCGTCGTAACTATACTTGAGACCTTAGAACTTGTATCTCAAGGTGGGTGGCGATCGTCCACCCATCTAAGCAATAAAATAAAATAAAAAGTAGTATGTACAGTTGTTCACCAAAATCGATCTTCTTAGCAAATAATAAAGAAATGCTTATTCGATGTATCGAAGTCCTCGTCGCTTAAAGGATAAGGCGCTCAGTGTCTTCGTATTCGACGTTGCGGGATAGATAACAATTTTTCAAGAAGATAACATAGGCAGTATGTCTATAAGATTTCGACGATGAAGGAATAGCATCGCTTAATAAAAATCAAACCCGTTAAATAATAAACTGCTCATGGTGGACTAGAATACGTCTAGTCATGCCCAAGTGAGTATCGTTATTCTGTCTAGTCCTGTCCCAAAGCAGTTCTGGTTTAGTAGGTTGTTATAAGGAATAATTGCAACAGATTTTTTTTATTGTTTAGATAGGTAGACGAGTTCACGGCCAACCTGGTGTTAAATATTTACCGGAGCCCATAGACATCTACGACGTACATGCCGCCACCATCTTGAAATCTGAGTTCTAAGGTACAACGGCTGCCCCATCCTTCAAGCCGAAACGCATTACTGCCTCACGGCAGAAATAGGCAGGGTGTTGGTACCTGCCCGTGCGGACTCACAAGACGTCCTACCACCAGTAATGACGTCCCACCACCAATAAATATTCCATCAAATTTTATGTCTCAAAATAAATATGGTTCTATTAACATGGACTTCGAAAGTAATTTAATATGCGGTACTTATCGAATCTGAATATTACTGGTGGTAGGACGTGTTGTGAGTGCGTTCGGGTAGGTATCACCCACCTGTAAATTTCTGCTGTGAAGCAGTAATGGGTTTCGGTTTGAAAGGTGAGGCAGCCGTTCTACTGTAAAAACTAGTGTAGATGTCTATGGGCTCGGGTAACCTCTTAACACCAGGTGATCCGCGATCTCGTCCACCCCTCTAAACAATAAAAAAAGGAATCAACTCCTCAAGTCGATGATTGTGATGATGCGCTTAAAAATTGCACGACATCTCAACGTATACTGTGCTGTCCATTTTATCTTCTAATCAACATTCTTTTACCGATATTCGATGCAGTGATGGACTCGTATCTCCACATGATCAATTTCACGACGCGATCATCTGGACACACCCAAAAATCAATTCGGATAAAACTTTTCTCACGAGCGGGATCACACGCAATTAAATCGAAAGAAAAAAAAAAAAAGCCCGAAACCCCTATAAACCCACAAAATGAAAATACAGTAAAAAAACACATATAAAAACCCCTCGGGTTCGTGCGAATGAAATGGAATGCAAATCTTAGTGGTGGAATAAACAAATTGCTGGCACGTGGTTTTCCGGGATTAAATGGCCCTGGCGAAGGAACTCTTTATGGGCGTAGTTAGAGCAGTGTCGCTAATAACGTGTTTGTATCACTGACTGAGAGAGACAAACGATCAGTTGTTGATTTTCAATTTAATTAACGTAACGGGAGCACAGTTCACGGGTCTACTAGTCATTCAAGAATTTCGTTAGAGATCTTCTAATTCTATGGTACTATATTGTTATGGCATCCTCAGAAGTTATAAGTCGTCGTGGCTTAAAAGATAAGACGTCCGGTGCATTCGTGTTGAGCGATGCACCGGTGTTCGAGTCTCAGGCGGGTACCAATTTTTCTAATGAAATACGTACTCAACAAATGTTCACGATTGACTTCCACGGGGAAGGAATAACATCGTGTAATAAAAATCAAACCCGTAAAAATTATAATTTGCGTAATTACTGGTGGTAGGACCTCTTGTGAGTCCACGTGGGTAGGTACCACCACCCTGCCTATTTCTGCCGTGAAGCAGTAATGCGTTTCGGTTTAAAGGGTGGAGCAGCCGTTGTAACTGTACTTGAGACCTTAGAACTTATATCTCAAGGTGGGTGGCGCATTTACGTTGTAGATGTCTGTTGGCTCCAGTAACCACTTAACACCAGGTGAGCTGTGAGCTCGTCCATCCGTCTAAGCAATAAAAAAAAACATCCAATATAGTAAAAGGCAGCTTTTCAATATGCCTTAAACAGCAAAGTAATTCCACGTTTGATACGCGAGGCAATTGAAATAAAAAAACAAAAATTTTTATACAGAAAATAGTTAGCATTTGCTTATCTAAAACCCTCCATCCTTTTATCGTGAATATTAAAACTTAAATCAAACCAACTGCCAAACTTCAAGATAATATTAATTCGTTCTGTGTGAAATGAAACGTAAAAATCTAGAAAATATTTTTTAGCAGAACAGAAGGTAGTTGGCACAATACTCAAATCGTCTTCTCGCATTAAAACTGTATAATAGGTAAACTCAAAACTTACAAATTTTACACGGGAATGTTTTAAAGGTTTTAACATGTGTTATTTTTAATATTAATCATCTTTGCAATATTTATTTGTTATTTTTTACCAATTACATTATCTGTCTTTTAAAGTAAGATAAAATTATGTATTAATTTTGTTAATAGTAGTCAAAACTTAAGTAAACTAAACAAAAAACCTAAAACTAAACTACATTCTTTTGACAGTTTTTATGAGAAAAATAATGGTGATACCAAATGATTCCGCATATTAATTGCATTTCAATGACGGTCAACAGTGTGACGAGTAAGAAAAAGAAAAAGACACCCACAGATGGACCTTGGAGATTTCATTTATTATATATGTAGAATTTATTCAGGATCTCATGATCTAAGAGACTGTACCTATATAATCAAACTGCGCAATAGTCGATATACCGATGCTTCCCACTTTAAACGAATTAATAGAGGGTCGATCAATCGACGGTTGGCGCTCAAAGGGCTAAATACGATTTTCCTAGATACTTACATAATATATTTTGTTACATTGATATTTTCCACAACGTCACAGAATCCAGTTAATCTCTTGATCCCCGTTAGGGATTTAAAATGTTTTGGATTAATTGATTAATTAATATCATTTGAAAATGCGTCATCTGCTCAGGTAAATGCACCTTCGAATTTTTTTTGCAACGAACCGTTCTAATCTGGTCTTTAGCGACTGATAAGTTAAGATTAAGGATTGGAATCTATGTAATTAGAATTATAATATATGTTTTTTTTTCCTGTCTATTCTGGTAGCCTTGATGGTACTATATTCGCCGAACGATTAGGTAAGCTCACGGGGCTCTAACCTGGTAACGTTGCTAACACTGGCCCTAGCAAGAGCAGTGCTTCGCAGAATCTACCACCGGATCGGAAACGCGACCCTCTGTGAAGATCCGGCGAGAAACTCACTGGGCTGTATCTGCGTGTTAAATATGTCTATTTGGATATTTTTTGGACAGATATATAGTCACGTTGCTTTAAAAAAAATGTTTTTTTATTGCTTAGTTGGTTGGACGAGCTCACAGCCCACCTGGTGTTAAGTGGTTACTGGAGCCCATAGACATCTACAACGTAAATGCGTCACCCACCTTGAGATATAAGATCTAAGGTCTCAGTATAGTTACAACGGCTGCCCCACCATTCAAACCGAAAAGCATTACTGCTTCACGGCAGAAATAGACGGGGTGGTTGTACCTACCCGTGCGGACTCCCAAGAGGTCCTACCACCAGTGATTACGCAAATTATAATTTTGCGGGTCTGATTTTTATTACACGATGTTATTCCTTCACCGTGGAAGTCAATCGTGGACATTCGTTAAGTACGTATTTCATTAGAAAAATTGGTACCCACCTGCAGGATTCGAACACCGGTGCATCGCTACATACGAATGCGCCGGACGTTTTATCCTTTAGGCCGCGACGACTACAATGTGTAGAAACGAAAACTGTTTAACTGTTTACGAAGGTAGGATAAGGTGATCGTAAGCTATGTCTACCGCTCAGGCTTGTCAACAGTTCAAATTATATAGTGTAACTCAAAATGAGGTTCCGTCTTTGAAACAACGCAAGGTATGAACTTTTCGCGTTGACGCAACCCGTAATTACAAAGAACAATTTAAACTTCAAGCGAACTCGAAATTAGTGCAAAACAATGACATTGTAAAATCTCTTGAGCAAAAGTGCAATAACTCAAAATATCCGCGTCCGCCTCCCTCGTTAGTGCGCTAAGTACGAATTTTAAATTCATCTCGAGCCATTTGCTCGCGATCGCGCTGCGCGGGACACATGACGTCATTAGTCAACTTTCTGTGCCTACTTGGACGGGACGATCATGATACTTGTTTTGACATTTTATTTATTATGGATTAAAGAAAACCGTTATTAAATTTGGGTTTAATGCAAAATATTTCGTTCGTATTTCTAGCTTAGTTATTGGAAATCTTTAAGAATTGATTGCATATAAATTATATGGCTAGTAAAAACGAGCTTTAACAAAAAGCGTTATGTTTATTAAATTTATATAGAATAATATATCTTATTACATGAAACTTAAGCTTTAATGTATATTGTGTCTAAACATGTCTATTTGACATTCCGTTTTTAATTAGGGTACCAAAATTGGCATTACTTTCAGCTATTTATATTAATTTACATACTTTTAGTGGTAGGCAGCGGCTTGGTTCTGCCCCTGGCGTTACTGACATCTATGAGCGACGGTGACCACTTTTTATCAGGTGGGCCGTATGCTCGTCTGCCTACAAAGGCAACAAAATAAAAACATTGTAATAGTATGAATAATGAACATTTTCATTAAAAGATTGGTTTATTGTCATCAATTTTAACTTTATAAAATGTTCTTAGAATTATTTAAGTAGAACATTACATAATTATATTTGCATAGTAGTAGTATAATACAGTATATTAAGTGTACTTACCACACAAGACTAGTGCAGCACATGCATTTTATTTACATGTTAAATAAAATGCATGTGCTATAATTTAGGTACATTTTTTTATAGAATATAAATAAATATTTAAAAAACAATGTACATGGTCTTAGTATACTCCTTTGAGCTATTTTATATTCAACAATAATCGCACTTCAAAGGGAAACTTCAGTGGCGCGTCTGAGTTGATACGCTCATCTTTTATAGTAATGTTATAAAATAATTTTATAAAGAACTATCGCTAATTACAATAATTCCAGGGGCACGTTGGTATAATCAAATGCGCATATCACTACAGTCGACTATTCAAAGGACTGAACTTTGTAATTGTCTGTATCCTGGTCACACCATTTTGAATTTTAATAATAATATAATATTTATCATTTATTCATATTATGTAATTTATTTCAATAATGTCCTATTTTGAATACAAAACATTAATACGTTTAAATACGACCAACATAAAACAAAAACACGAACATAACAAAAACATCAAAATTTTGAATCCGCCTACACGAAAAGTCGGCGTAGTGTCGCTGGCGCGGCGGCGACATGACGAATGGGCTCTCGCTCGCGTTCCAAATTTAAAATTTGCCGCGTAACGTTAACACTAATGGCATTGTTTATGGAAGCTGCCACGGACCTGCCAGTGACTTACCAATTTGCACGCATCGCCAGCACGGCTTCCTTGGTCTAAATGACGCTTGAAAATTATTTTAAGTGCGAGTCGTTTGCCGTTGCGGGAAACTGTTATAACTGTTGTTTCGTTAGTGTGTTTGTTATTGATGAAAATATATTTAGTCTTTTGGTTCCCGCCACGTTCGAGATCATGAATATCCAAAGAAAGAAAGTCTTTAAAAATAAAAAAAATAAAACAAAAATAAAAATCATTTAATTCAGACCATTGGTAATCCATATGTTGTTAGTAGAGTAATACTTATAACTATATAGTGAAATTAAAATTAAAATTTTAATAAAAAAAAAAAAATTAAAAAAAAAAAAATTATTAAAACATTTAAACATATGATTACCTGCGTTGCTTTGAGGCACCAAGTTAAGAAACGCGGTTAACTTTATGTTCTAGCTGATGCAAAAATGACCTGAGCAATACCCAACATATTAGTCAGAACTTCAAACGTGATTCCAGATCGTCTATAGAACTAATTAAAGTATACGCATTTAACATTTTGATAAATAAATGATATTACGTGAATGTAAGTGCCGTACATAAAACGTAATGCAATTAGAAATAGCTCTAAAAACAAATTAAACTGTCTTGTAGGTAGCTCATTTCATTACACTAACTCCCAGACCTATTCAAAGTATTACCTTGGAGTTTTGTTAAGGTACGGTTGCATTCACGCGCTGCTTATATTTAGAATTATTTAGGATTATTCTTATTGCCCGAGAAACGTGCCCGTCAGGGCGTAGCTGTAATAGCTTATTTGTCTACCAGGGAATTGGTAGAGAGAAAAAAGAGAAACATATAAACTATATTTACTAAGTTTTTGAAGTGAAACTTCTTCAGGCGCATGAGGGTAAAATTTTTACAGATGTAACGTCACGCAGGTATGCAACGTAAGTGTCGAAAAAGAGAGAGAGAGCGATCGAGACCGACTGAGAGAGAGTAAGACAGGGCGAACGTAGCATGAAGCAACTAGCCATGGAGTGAGAGTAGGGAGCAAGCAAGTGAGAAAGATCGAGAGAAAAAGTGAGACAGAATTCTCAGTTCCTACATACTTTAAAACATACGTATAAAGTATTTTATTTTTAATACAGCGCCATCTGTGAGATGTTTTAATACTAACGTATGTATGAAACCTCTTGTAGTGAATTTTAATTTAGGATATACGTGAAGTTAAAATATCAATCCACAGAGGGCGCTACCTCATACTATAAAAAGTGATTTACAATTATTTACTAATAACCAAATTTTACTAATAATATACTTAGACATTTAGGATAATTGTATTTTAATTTTTGAAGGTTTTACTTCTAACACGTGTGAATTGTACACATGTTATTTTTTTTTTATTGCTTAGATGGGTGGACGAGCTCACAGCCCACCTGGTGTTAAGTAGTTACTGGAGCCCATGGACATCTGCAATGTAAATGCGCCATCCATCTTGAGATATAAGTTCTAAGGTCTCAAGTAGAATTACAACGGCTGCCCTACCTGCTTCAAACCGAAACGCATTACTGCTTCACGGCAGAAATAGACAGGGCGGTGGTACCTACCCGCGCGGACTCAGAAGAGGTCTTACCATCAGTAAAGTAAGTGGAAAGATACGGCTTATGGACTCTGATATTCAGAACGCTATAAGTTTTTGGGATGGATTCGTAGCTCATGCCGGACACCATGGGCTCAGCTGGGAGGGTTGGATTACGTTAACAAAAGATCTAGTGTTTAGAAGATGGCTCACCTCAAGAGGGATCACCTACTACTAACTTGAAATTGCGAACAGATCTAAATACAAACTCACGAGACTGTAATAATTAGGCTAAATACAGGGTTCAATCAGGATGTCTCTAGGGCAATGGCTCTCAACCTTTTTGATTCAGGGACGCACTAACATACTCGTAACAAATTTCGAGACATCGCCATACGTCTTTAACCTATTAGTAAAAGTAGTAGGTATTATTAAAAGATACAATATTTAGCCCACATGTTCGCCAGAGATGCAATTCTCCCGGTTCGCTTTAGATAAAAATATTGTCAAATTTATAAATCTCGCGACAAGTTGGAGGGGAAGAGTAATATGTTGCGACTCGGTGGTTGAGAGCCACTGATCTAAGATAACATATTAAAGCAAAGGTAATGAATATATCATTCAATTAGTCTCTCCTGTGTACGTATATCTATGCATTTTTTTATCAGATCGACTTGGTAAAATTATTTACGGTACTTCGGAAGAGGCTGTTGTGGAATACCATCGCCGTGTAGATTTCCGGGCTTAACTAATGTGTTTTATGAAAACATATCTCAATATAAGTTTCAACACGGAAC
The DNA here is from genome assembly GCF_030269925.1 of Bombyx mori. Taxonomy (NCBI): domain Eukaryota; kingdom Metazoa; phylum Arthropoda; class Insecta; order Lepidoptera; family Bombycidae; genus Bombyx; species Bombyx mori. Next base: position 10,377,501 of record NC_085127.1, on the reverse strand, counting down.
GTGCTTCTCAAATGTTATCATTTCTCAAATACATTGATTCAAATGAGGTGATGTAAAATTAATATTTCGAGAATGCCCTTCAAACGAATTCGCATTCTAACTAGTCTGTCCATAAATCGATTACATAAAAACTTTTACATTTTTCAACTTTTTAATTATTTTGAATTTGGAACACGTATAGGTATTATTTTAACAATTTCTTTTTATTTTGCGCCATTTCGCATATTTTTTCGTGTTCATTATCAATTACAATAATTATGGAATGGGGTGTTAAAGAAAATAGGATTACATTGAACAAATTGAAGGCCTGTATAAAAGCCAAAGGTGGCCACTTCGAATAGAATATTTTCTTATTTTTAGCTGGGCCTTTAATGAATATATAGGTAGGTAGGTATAAATTATAATAATATTACATTATTTCATTAAAAAAAATCATTTTCATTTGTAACAAAATTTATGGCTGGACTAGGCATATCGGTCTATCTTCTTGTATGGAGCTGAGACATGGACGTTGAAAGCAGCAGACCGAATGCGCATCGATGCTTTCGAAATGTGGTGTTGGAGACGTATGCTAAGAATTCCGTGGACAGCCTTCCGGACTAACGTGTTGATATTGAAGCAACTGGGCATCAAAATCAGACTGTCTACTGTATGTCTGAAGCGGATCCTCGAATATTTTGGTCACATTGCGAGGAAAGACGGCGATAACCTGGAAAAACTTATGATCACAGGGAAAGTTGAAGGCAACAGATCTAGAGGCCGCAGCCATACTCGTTGGTCCGATCAGATCCGCACCCCTTTGGACAGTACAGTGTACAGCGCGCTGCATGACGCCGTGGACAGGGGAAAGTGGAAAAAGATCCTAAGATTGAAGCTCATGGGTGATGGTGGTCACGACCCTCAGACATGAGGAACACGACTCGAGGAGGAGGAGGCATATCGGTGTTCTAGAAGCTTACCGTGCTATATTTTAAAATAAATAAATAAATAATTGAAAGCACGTCAAAGTCCGCTACGCCCTTAACAAAACAAACTCTGATTTTAATTCTCAGCGGGATACAGATGTGTTCCGTTCACATCTAGTCGTAGTCTCGTGGACGGACGAACTGATTAGTAACGAACGTATTTAATTAAAACAATTATGATTCTAGGTGAATTGTGGCGTACTTCATAGCTCGGAGTTGTTGCTGTATTTTGAAGAAAAAAAAACAAAAAAAAAAACGGTGCGCGTGAATGAAGTGAAACCTCTTTTTCGATGTGCAGTATTGTCGTTTTCTTCATTTTTCATCCTTAAATTAGATTGCTCTTGTAATAGCGAATGCTGTGTATAAGAGATGCGATATCTTCAACATTTATATTATACTATATATTTTAAATTACGTTACTCTTAGCGGCGTAACAGTACGATAAAAAAACAACGAAGAATCTTTAAATTATAGATAGAAAAAATATTTTTTTTATGCTTTCATAAAATAATGGACTCTACTCATTGCTAATGCTCGCGCAGGCCTGTAGCAGCTATACTACGAGCATGCGTTTTAGTGCCACGCATTCACTCTCACTCTGTCTCTTTTTAGTATGGTAGCGTTAAACTTTTAACGCAACCTTGTTGGAAGTCGCATTAGAAGTTTCACTTCAAATAGAATATCTTCTTCAAATTTCTACACTCTTTTCTTTGAAATCAGTGGCGAGTCCTGGTCGCACTTCCACTCAGTTACCGCATCCCCACGTAGATACGGCGCGTTACAAAGTTCGAGTTGCCAACAGTTACAAGACGCTGGCTAAAGAGCTGGCCATTACCATCACGGAAGCTCCAACGACCGTCCAATTTAAGACCGAAGTACAGCAGTTTCATCAGAGTTCCAGACGCCTCCCGACATGGACGTTGACAAATCGTTTCCTCTAAGGCCCTGAAAAGGCCTAGGATTTGTGGAGCACACCAGGGCTCTGAAACTGCGATAGTTTAAGACAATTTTTTTTGTATAGAAACTAGCGACATCTTGTAGCGGATGCCCCTAAACTTATATGTTATTAAAGTTAAGGCATTTAATTATTGTACAACTAAACACAGAAAATAAAAAATACAAAATCATTCAAGTCTTTATTTGTTATAGACAAATTGATTAAATTTCCTCAGTTTGTGGTTTCTGAAAATTTACAAAATCCTTCACTAAAAATAAAACATAGGATAGGTAATATGTTACTGCCATCTACAGGAGCGATGAGAAACTAATCGAAGCGAAGCCATCTAGGTGCCTACGCCCGTAAACTTTTTTGTTGAGTGGTTTAGTTGCTTATCTATAACTAATTTATGTGTATTATCTATGGAGCCCACTCGAAGTGCTAAAAAAATAAAACAAAAATAAAACTACTAAAAATACTGAGTTCTTCTTCTTAGTCATTTGCATTCTTGGCAGAGTGGTCGTGGTCATCAGTTCGGGTGGTGGTGCCTTTCACAAGACGTCGCCATTCCTCGCGTAACGCAGCCCTCCTTGTGGACTCGTTAACGGGAGCGTTTAGAACTGCCTTTATTTGGTCGGTCCATCGTAACGGTAATCTGCCGCGTGGTCTTATACCCTCAATCATGCCCTGCACCACAAGGCGTTCAACTGAGTCATCACCCCATTGCGACACAAGTCCGAAGAAAGTGAGAATGCTACCCTGAACGATGGAGGATAGACGCTACTTGATGCCGAGTTCCTGTAGAATTGACTGATTCGTTCTGAACTCCGTCCGCGATATTAGCAGCATTCTTCTTCAGTATCACATTCCAAGAGTATCTACCCCCTTTTTCTCTGCTTCTTCTTTCTTTCCCATTACCCTCTGCTGAGGTGGAAGGATTCAATTAAAAAAATAAATTATTTACATTGTTCTCTTCTTATTTTCTCACTTTCTCTTAATCAGGTCTCAGCGGTCTAAAGAGAAATGAGGAAGACGAGCGCTCTTACAATTCTAATTTTAATGGCTTTGGTGATATTTTGACAAGATACGATGAGATAGATACGAGCACAGTACCTATATACCTACCTGTATGTATCACATATGTACATAAAGTGTCAATTTGTGATGAGTGATTCAGTCTAGTTTATCGATTAGGATAACCATGGTGCTGATCCAATTTGTAATTAGACTTGACACTCGGGATAGAACAGTGTTTTGACTGTGTTATGTGAATGAGCATTAAAATAAACCAATAAATATGTACTAATTTAGAAACATCCAACTGTCGTAGCAACACAGACCACACTGATTTTAAAATCAATAAAAAATTAATAACCCAAAAACATTTCGTCAGTGGCTCGGAGAACAGACGTCTCAGTGGTTAGCTTTAGTGTTGCCAGTTAAAAATAAACTCGACGCGGGTGGTCGGTCATGGAGATCAATTAATACTTATTAACACATAACACACACAACACACGAATTCGATACGTATATAAGAATTAAAGATTACCTTGCCGAGTACTATCACAGTCAGATGTTAGGCCGTTTTATAAATGCACGCGAGTTTTTATAGTTTTTATCCCTTCTTTTTTTTTTTAATTGCCCTTAGGGAAAGACGAGCGTACGGCCCACACCTGATGGCGAATGGTTACCGTCGCCCATGGACGTCAGCAATGCCAGGAACAGAGCCAAGCCGCTGCGTACCGTTACTAAACTAACTCAATTCAAGATAGATACAGCCACATTACAAGGCACTCCTTGACTCCATAGAGTATCTCTCTCTCTCTTCTGTCTCTCTCTCTCTTTCTCTCTCTCTCTTCTGTCTCTCTCTCACTCCCGTTGCCGTATCCACCTGCAATCTCTGATAATGTTTCCGTAACAAGTCAATAAAAAAGTAATGGTCAATGTACAAACGGTCATCACCTAATGTCTGAAAAAGATTAACTGATCTGATCTGACCTGACTGATGAAGATTAAGTGAATTCGATTGGATTTATTTGATATAAATGATCAAATCGCATAAATCGAATTATTTTTAGAATTAAATAATACGATTATATCTAATCTTCCGATTATATTTCTTGCTGAATTCATCAGTAATTGTAGCAACTGATGAATTCATTTGTTTAGAATAATTTTAGGTATAGGAATTCGTGTGTTTTTTTTAAATATTTTCTTCGACTTTTTTATTTATTTTTTATTGCATGGATGGATGGACGAGCTCACAGCCCACCTGGTGTTAAGTGGTTACCGGAGCCCATAGACATCTACAACGTAAATGCCGCCACCTACCTTGTGATATGAGTTGTAAGGTCTCAGTATAGTTACAACGGCTGCCCCACCCTTCAAACCGAAACGCATTACTGCTTCACGGCAGAAATAAGCAGGGTGGTTGTACCTACCCGTGCGGACTCACAAGAGGTCCTACCACCAACTACACTCACACTATAACGATAAATAGTGTTTTCGTCAATTTTCCAGACTCTTAGATATAATTAAAACTTTTATGGTTTAATCTCGCGTTTTTTATTGTTATTTTATTATTTCTGAAGTTTCAAATAGTTTACCGTAGAAGTAATTTTAATTATAATCGATCAAATATTTAAATATATTCTATTCAGTCGACTAGTCTCGTAGATGTCCGTTAGATCCAAACACCAATTCGAGAAGTTCAATCTGAAAAGCTAAAATCATGGACAACCGAACCGCGTCTGACATCTAGAAATAATTACACACATACATGCCCAATTCTACCATACATAATATGTAATTTCAACTAACCAATGAACAAAAGAACCACAAACAAAACACCTCTACATTAAATGCTCCACATAACAGTTCCAGAGAAACTGACTAATTAATCTTAATTGTGCTTTTGCAACTCGAATATCTCCAGTCACGATGGACCTCTTAACGACAAACAAAGGTCAAAGAGTTTTATGAATGACAGGGGTCCGCTCAGGCTGGCGTAGAGCTGTGTCATTGAGTCATTGTGGCCCGAATGGCATCGCAATGCTAATGACACTCATTGCCCGCCAATCAGTTTAGCGCACTGCCGTTTGCTAAACGTATTACGACTTGAATACGTTGACCATCATTTTAAGCGAGCTCCAGATATTTTCATATATTTTTTCTGAGGAATTGTTTGAGATGATACCATCATCTCGTTTTTACCATCGCACCGCCCGTCACCGGAGTAGAATTTATCCATACTACCTGGAGCCACTGCGTTCATCCAAAGTGCGCTTTCAGAGTTTTTTTTGCCACGTACCACGGTGTTTCCCGAGCGCTATGACATGTCCTTCTTCAAGCGAGGCTTGTGGAGAGTATTTAACGGTAAGTAGCGGCTTGGCTCTGCCTCTGGCACTGCTGAAGTCCATGGGCGACAGTAACTACTCACCATCAGGTGGGGCGTATGTTCGTCTGCCTACACGGGCAATAACAAAGCACGAATATATAAAATAATAATAAATCCGTTTGTTGTATGACTCTAACTTTTGGGTTGCATTCTCTTTTTTTATTTTTATTACGTACGTAACGAGCTCACAGCATACCTTGTGCTACATTTACCGTAGCCCGTGGACACAACAACGCGAGTGCCACGAGGTTGAAGTATATTATTACACCTGTAAATCCAGAACGCATAACTGCTTCGGTTGCAGAAAAAGCGGGATGGTAGTACCTATCATCGCTTACCCATGCAGGCTTTTTATTCGCTACCAACAGTAAATATACCAAGTCCAGCCATAAGTTCTGTTACAAATGAAAATGCATTCTTTTAATGAAATAATCTAATATTTTTAAAATGTATCTACATATTTATTAAAGTCCCAGCAAAAAATTTAAAAACCTTCAATTCAAAATGGTCTTTTATTTTATACCGGTCTTTAATCTGTTTGGCCACGAATCTATGGATTTACGCACTGTTTCCAAGGGAAATTTCGCCACTACTTGCTCCAAAGATTTTTTAAGAGACTCAATGTCACCGTGTCGTTAAGAGCAGGCTATGATGTCCTCTAAAATTGGCCATAATTTGAAGTCTATAGCGTTGAGGTCTAGGCTAGATGAAGGCCAGTCTTCAGCTCTTATAAAGTCCGGAACGTTGGTTTCAAGCCAAGCTTGGGTAGTTCGTGCCTTGTGACCAGGTGTAGAGTCCTGCTGGAAAGTCCACGGTATATTTTTAAAAAGTGTATTGCTGAGAGGTTTCACAACATGATTCAAGACTGTATCTTGATACACTTTAGCTTAAGTTTTCACTCCTTTTTCACAAAAATGTAGTTTTGTGACACCTTGATCAGATGATGATGATTTTTAGCTTCCTAATGGGGTTTCAACGAATTCTGGCTTTAACAGCATTAACAGGATTTCTAGTTCTAGCAGCAAGCAGCCGTCCCGAACTTTTCTGGTCTTCGACAGACGAAGTGTTGTTGTATCTGTTGATAGTACGATATACGAACATACGGCTGATACCAAGGTTTTGAAGTACCTGGAATATGACCGATGGCTCCATACCCACTTTGTACAGGGTGATCACTGCAGTCCTATTTTATTTAACCCCAAATTCCATATTGTTATTTGTATAATGAAGACGAAAAAAATATGTGGCGCAAAATCGAAAGAACTTTTTAAAATAATATACGTGTTCTAAATTCAAAATAATTAAAAAGTTGAAAAAAAAAGTTTTTATGTAACAGTATTTATGGCCAGACTAGTTAGTAGTATAATACTTAGAGAGCACTGCTACTGATTCTCCGGGGAATTCCTTGGTCACTTCAAGACATACACGGGAAGAAATCGTTTGTCGCTATTCAAGGACGAAGGAACATAGCCGATGCTGATAGCCACCTACCGATTAATCTGTATTGTTTTCAATAATCACATATATTTATAAATATTATCTTATTGTTTGCACGTTTTAACATTAAGATTTTTCGCATTCGACAATCTTTGTAGAAAAAATCCATGTTTGGCCTATAGTTAACTTTTTTTAAAATCATGGTCACTATATTCCCGTATTGCGGCGTGTGTCGGTCAAACTCAGGCCCTGTGTTAATTTGGGAACTTCCGCCATATTGATCATACAGATCATTGTTTGTTTTCATTTGAAGCTTACTCAGCTACATAGAGACGAAAACCTTTGCAATGACTTTGGTGTTAAAGTTGAAAAGGCTTGAAATTTTAGGAACCTTACACTGTCTAAGCATATTAAACATGAAAGATCTTGTTCAAATTTCACGTTATTAAAATACACTTCATCTATATATTAATACGTGAAGCAAAAACTTTGTACCCCTTTTTACGAAAATTGCGCGGACGGAGGAGTATGAAATTTCCCACACTTATAGAGAATATAGAGAAGAAGTGCAGAATGCAATTTTTTTTTAAATTATTCATTAAAAATACATTAAATCAATAAAGAAAACATTACACACACTACCATGTATTTGACACACACACATATACTCTTTGTTTATTGTCAAACTTTTGTAATTGAATAAAGTCTGTAGTCAAATTGAGAATAGGTTAATATTTTTTATCTTTAATATTACGAGTATTTGTCTATAGTGTAGTCTTGGCGAAATCAGTGACTATAGAAATATAATAGTCTTTGACAATAGAACCATAATAATGTATAGTCGAATTTCGACTACTGCGGGAACACTTGTATTAGTAAACATGAGTAGTAGCACAGATTACTAAATAAATAAGTAGTAGTCGCTTCCCCGGTTCTCCCGTCTAAATGGTAAAATCAGATGGAAAGTCCCGTTAAAGTTCAAAATATTGGGTTTACGGACTTGGAAAATAATTTCAGGGCACATTGATCCTCGCGATCTTTGGTGTCATGTACTAGCACCAATATCCTCTCTTTTTTATTGATTCGATGAGTGATCGGACTCACCTGGTGCTCTGTAGCTACTGGAGTCTATTTAAATTAGTAAAAATAATAATTATTATGTATAATAAATATAATACTGTACACTTACCAAAACTTGACGGCTTTATCTCATATTCATCGAAAAACGCGAGGAACCAAAATGAAGGGGTAGTTATATATGTAAGAAACACTCTGAAACATGTTATTTTAGAACCATCTTTCACCGATGCCAATTGTTTAATATGTAAAGTTGATGATGAACTTGCTATCATTGGATTGTACAGATCACCTTCTTATAAAAACACAGACAATTTTATTCTTAGCCTAAATAATGCTCTTTTAAATTTATCTTCTTTTAAACATATCGTCATCATTGGTGACGTCAACATTGACATCAAGGCCCATAATAAAGATCCTCATTCGCACGAGTATTTGAACACAACTGCATCTCATGGACTTCTACCTGGTCATTTGTTTCCCACGAGAGGAGATAGTTGTCTGGACCACGTACTCATAAAGTCGAGCCTGGAGTCTACGACTCTTGTCACAGACTCCACTATAACTGATCATTATTCTATAATTTTTAACTTAAACTTCCAACCTATGAGACGGCTCGTTAACAAAATTGGTACTAAAATAGATTATCCTACGCTAATTGCTGAACTAAAAGTGTACGATTTTTCAGAAATCTACACCTCTCATGATGTTAACCTGGCTACGGATCTATTTTTAAACAAACTTATCTCGCTGCTTCAAACACACACAATATCTTTTGTAATCCCATGTAGATTAAGAACTATAAAACCCTGGGTAACCACAGGCTTAGTAAGATGCATGCGTAATCGTGATAACATGCACAAAAGCGTAAAAGCAAATCCCAATAACCTCATTCTTGTCCAGACTTACAAAAGATACCGCAATTTCTGCAATGATCTACTTAAAAGGCTGAGGAGAGAGTTTGAGAGATCAGAGTTTAATAAAGTAAAAAATAACCCAAAAAAGACCCGGAAGGTAATTAAGAGTATCACTCAAACTGGAAAAGAAACTATTCCGCCTCTAGAGCTTCTTAATAATTTTAGTGATAGCCAGGTCTCCATTAACTCAGTTAACTCCTACTTTTCAAATATTGGGAAAAAGCTTGCTAGTAAAATAATTCATGCTTCGGTTACTGAAACCACTGTTCCCAAGTTGACATTTTCTCAACTGAATTCAATGGTTCTGCCGGGAGTATCCGAACAGGAAGTTATTGACGTAATACGTGGCCTTCGTGGTGACTGTGCTTCTGGCTGGGATGGTATACCCCCTAAGTTATTCAAGCTCGCCTGTCCTGCGTTAGCCCCAGTAATTACCTACGTTTGTAACCTCGCTATTGAATCCGGAAAATTTCCCAACTCACTCAAAAAGGCAATTGTCCATCCAATATACAAGAGTGGGGACAGAGACAGTGTTAACAATTATAGACCGATTTCAGTGTTGCCAACTTTATCGAAGGTTCTGGAAAAAATTCTGAATAAAGCATTGAGTGGCTTTTTAGATTCCAATAAAATAATTTCAGATTATCAGTTTGGATTTAGAAAGAACATTTCCACTGAAGATGCTGTAAGTTCGCTAGTTAAGCACACTGTTGCGGAAATTGAACGCAAACAAAAGTGTCTTGGTATCTTTCTAGATCTGTCTAAGGCATTTGACACTGTCTGTGTCCCTCTTCTGATCAATAAATTGGAAGTTCTGGGAGTCAGAGGTAACGTTCTGTCTCTTTTCAGTGACTATTTGTCAAATCGTACACAATGTACCAAGATCGGTCCTCATATAAGCAAGCCGGAGCAAATTGAGTACGGGGTTCCGCAGGGCAGTATTCTTGGGCCCACTTTGTTCCTGCTCTATGTAAACGATCTTTGTAGTCAATCTTACCCCTACTGTCGTCTCTTTGCATATGCTGATGATACAGCACTTATAGTTTCAGGCAACACGTGGGTAGAGGCAATTGAGAATGCTGAGTTTGCAATGAAGCAGACAATGACATGGCTGAACCGCAACCTATTAACTCTAAACATTGACAAAACCAAATTTTTAACATTTGCAAGCAGAAAATCTGTCCAACCCCCGCGTGATTCCATTACTCTCAAGGCCCATGTATGTAATGGACGATATTCCGCATGTAATTGCTCGGAGATTGCTAGGACTGATAATATCAGATACTTGGGGGTGTTGGTGGACAGCTGTTTCAATTGGTATGATCAGCTGGAACTTGTGACGACGCGCATTCGAAGATTAATTTTTATTTTTAAAAAGCTAAGAGGCTCGGCAGATAAGCAAATTTTGTTTACCGTATACACTTCCCTTTGCGAGTCGCTTATAACTTATTGCATCCCTATTTGGGGATGTGCCTGCAAGACAAAGTTTATTAATATCGAACGAGCGCAAAGGGCAGTGCTTAAGGTGATGCTGGGGAAGCCTTTTGGGTACTCTACTAGACAACTGTATCGTGACGCAGGAGTGCTGACGGTTAGACAACTGTTTATGCACAGGTCCGTTCTGCGACAGCACTCCTGCCTCCCATCAATACCTAAAGAAACTTCACTTTCCACAAGGAGACGAAAACCGGCCTTTGACACTATTGCTTGTAGGACGGAATTTGCCAGACGACAGATTTATTCGTCAGGTAGCAGAATTTATAATAAAGTAAATATATCTCAGCAGATAGATGGCTTAAATAGGTATGACGTTAAAAATAATCTGAAGTCTTGGCTCTTAAACTTAGACTATTTTGAAACAGAACAAGTCGTGTTGTAAAAATGTATAATGGTGTATATATAGTATGATATACTGTTGATTTATTGTAGCTAATTTTAAATTAATATTTTATATAATAGTATATAATATAATATATAATAATATTTTTATACTTTATTATATGACACACATACACACACACAAACACACTAACACACATACACTCACACACACACACACGTACGTACTATATTCTTACAGATCGTTCTTCCTGGTTAACTTTCTTTACCTGGTGACCTAGCACTGAACCACTGACTTTTGTAACACAGGTTTTCCTAGCATAAAAGTCAGGGAATATTGGTATTGTATACCTCATAAAAAAGCCATGTATATTATTATACTAGTGTTAAGTATTTTTGTACGTGTTTGTATTTTAAGAGGCTTGAATGAATAAATATTATTATTATTATTATTATAATAATAACAATAACATAATAACGTAAATGAAAGTCCATAGACAATGCAAATGCCGCCACCCACCATCCATCATAAAACTTGAGTTTCAACAAGTCAATTCCTTCACCAACAATTTAAGCCATCTTGGAGGACTCGAACACCAAGCCCAGCCGAATCGCTCGATATCAGTATACTCACCCGGCAACTTATCCTTTACACCACAACGACTTACAACTTGCCAGTTTTCATTGCGAAATATTTAAAAGGACAAATCACTTAAATCTCATGTCCATAGAGTAAATAGTCTTGGAGTTAGTTAATTGTGACAGACCGACAGATGCACATGACTAAATCGTAAGTATTCTGTTATCTGGCCACATTCGAAAATGTGGTTTTGGTGTCGCCAGCATCAACAAAAGAACTTAATCTAGGCGTAGCCATGACCTATTCAACGCGCTTCCTATACCTCTAATATCATTCGCTTGATAAAACCAAAAACGATAACAGTATCAATCATTGTCTCAGTCGAAAATAATAAAAGGCCTTACACACCCTAATTGCTTGAGTTAGAGGCCAAAATATTTATATTCCAGTGTTACCAATGAATATGAATTATCACAGATAGGACAGCTTATCCGATGCAAGCCAGTCACCGGAGCCCAAAGAATTGAAAGATAGAGAACTATCATAATCGTCACGATGATACCTATTTTTATTTATTTATTTTTATTGCTAAATGGGTGGACGAGCTCACAGCCCACCTGGTGTTAAGTGGTTACTGAAGCCCATAGACATTTACGACGTAAATGCGCCACCCACCTTGAGATATAACGCATTACTGCTTCACGGCAGAAATACGCCGGGTGGTGGTACCTACCCGCTGGGACTCACAAGAGGTCCTACCACCAGTAAATCCTGAGGATTCCCGCGTTCTGCGTAGCACAACCTGAAGTATTGAGAAGTTGAAGTGACAGTGGACAACAGAAGAACAGATGAAGGAATCTGTTGAAAATAGAATTTGACATGTCGCCTCCACCCCAATTTTGTTAACTAGTATTCCCGAAAAGAGAAACATCCGTTAACTGTGTCTTCGCTGTTCTTATGAATGAATGTTCAATGACCCTGTTTCCTGTGTGTTTCGATATGCGAGATATGTAACGAAGCGTAATTTGCAAATATAAATTGAACGACATATTGGATCATTTCTTAATAATATGGAAGATAAATGTCGGGAAATACCCAGACAGGAAATACCCAGTGATGTTGTTTGTACTGTGGAATCATTCAAAAGTGTCATATAAATCACTACATAGTAAAAAACAAAGTCGCTTTCTCTGTCCCTATATCTGTCTGTCCCTATGTATGCTTAAATCTTTAAAACTACGCAACGGATTTTGATGCGGTTTTTTTTAATAGATAGAGAGTGGTTGAAGAGGAAGGTTTATATGTATGACGGCGTTAACGATATTTATGTTATATAGCACGTGCAATAGGAGTGACTCACACAAGCCAGGCGCGCCGGCCGTGTCGTTCCACTCGTAAACAACAGCTGCAACAGGAGTGACTCATAAGCCAGCTGCGCCGGCTAGTATAAAAAGGCGGAACGTGCCTTGAAATGAACATTCGTTGGACTGCGCTTGCCTGGTGCACTTACTATATCCTTGTTACGTTGTGTGATTCAGTAACTGTTGTACGTACTGGTTAAAGTTGGACAAGTGTTAAAGTGAATTGTTAAGATAACATATTGTTGATTAAATCAGGAATCAAAAAGTGACATCGTTTTACTTGGTGTTCAACAAGATAATGTCTACCCTCAAGCTTACATGTATAATAACATCCATTAAATAGTGGAGAAATCAATAATAAATTACAGTTTCAGGAGCGAAGCGAGGGCGAGTCACTAGTATTTTATAATGAAAGGATGTGTAATTCCGAATAGATGGAGCTACTATATTTCATTTCCAATCATTTGTATGTATTTTCAGTAATCCGATACGAAATCCGTATTTAGATAATATTTACGAGCGACTTGCACGATTAAATAATAACATCGTGTAATTAAAAGATAATCAAACCCGCAAAGATTATAATTTGGGTGGGGCACCCAAAGTTGGCGTCTGTCCTAGTCTAGTATAAACTTGGAACTTATGTCTCTGCTGTGGCGGCATTTACGTTGTAGATGACTATGACGATCCGATGACCACTTAACGGCAGGCGGACCGCGAACTAGTCCACCACAAAAATAAAACACGTCATTAAAATATGTAGAATGCCTTTAATACGAAAACTCCACCGTTCACTTCATTGACATATCAATACGAACGACCATTGAACATTGATTATTCCACATCAGACATAGATTATTTGTTACGTTTATCAGATACACAACAGCAACTTCGTTCAGGTGGATACGATATAATATATATCACATCGATAGCTAGGACACGAAGACAACGAACTATCATTAAAATCGCATAACCCACAATCTAATTAATTACATTACATTAACGGCTTAATTTCACGGTTTTGGAACGCAGTTCCTTGTGGGACGATGCGGAGGGGTACCCTAACCGGGAAAAAACGTCCGTAACGTAAGATTTTTATTAGTAATGTACACAGTATACGACTTTACTTTGTAATAACGTACAAATTAGTAATGCACACAGTGTACGACTTAACTTTGTAATAACGTACAAAATATAACATATTTTTTTATCATTCATTGACCACGATCTCAGAGCGTTCGGTTGCGCAATACACTAACTCTTATGCAAACGACCGTGAATGAAGTGTACCACAATAAGTTCGCACGTTACCGAATGACCGTGGGTTGTTGCGAAACCTCCAGTTTTATCTTCCTTATACCTCGAATAGAACTTAAAATTATTATAATAAGGAACTTCTTTTATATTATCTTTCTTTTTTATTATCGATACATTGCGTGCGACATTTCGAATTCGTACTTTCTTATATTCGTGATCAGGGACAGCTGAGTTTTGTTATCTGTGGACATTTGAATATTGTGCTATCTACCGTCTACCTTTGAATAACAAAAAAAAACCAAACTATTACGTTTCATTTCGCACAGGGCGAACCATTGCTATCTTAAAGTCTGATAATTTGTTTGACTTGGATTTTTACATTTCGACGTGACTAAGCGAAGAAGTGACTAAGCGACAAGAACTGATTTGTACATAAATGATAGGCAATAACCATATTCGATGCGCAAAAAAAATATATTTCTAGGTCTATTAAAATCATTTCAATCCTACAGCTACTAGCTAGATTCTACTACAGCGGGATTCGTTAAAATAAATTTTGTTTTCAGGTATTTCAACTTTAAATTAGTCTACTGTAAAGTTCACGCATTGTCGCTTAGTCACGTTTGCCTTTCAAGCGTCGATTTACATTAAGAGGATCCCAATTGTTGTACACAGATAAGTAACCAAATCGGTGCATGACGGATATTGATTTTCAAACACTTTGTTTCACCATAGACCAGTTAGAATGTTGACGCAATATTTATGAGATTCATATAAATGCTAAAATTGCATAAAAAAGTTATGGTTTCTAGCTTTTCTAGAGCCGCGAGAAAGTCGTAAACCAATTAGAAACCAATGAGTTGGAAACGTTTTAATCCTTGTGGTATTATAGTTTTATAAATGTTCACGAAGTTAATGCGAGAGATACAGACAGATGTTTTGTTATGCGGTAGGCAGCGGCTTGACTCTGCCCTTGGCATTGCTGAAGTCCATGGGCGGCGGTAACCACTCACCATCAGGTGGGCCGTATGCTCGTCTGCCTACAAAGGCAATAAATAAATAAATAAATAAAAAATTAAAAATTATCTACTATGTAATTTATTTTTTATTATATTGCTTAGATGGGTGGACGAGCTCACAGCCCACCTGGTGTTAAGTGGTTACTTGAGCCCATAGACATCTACAACGTAAATGCGCCACCCACCTTGAGATATAAGTTTTAAAATCTCAGTATAGTTACAACGGCTGCCCTACCCTTCAGACCGAAACGCATTACTGCTTAACGGCAGAAATAGGCAGAGCGGTGGTACCCACCCGCGCGGACTCGCAAGAGGTCCTACCACCAGTAAAATTTATATGTATGTATAAAATAATTATGATCCTTTTTTCATTTGAAAGTCGTGTACATAAAGTATTACATAATCAAGCATACTGAACGCCGTATTAACTAATTTATAATTTATTCTAAAAACTATTAGGTAGGTACTTTAAAAAATATGAACAAAAATCACTTTGAATTTTTTTAACTAAACATTATTATTAAACATATATTTAATTCATAGAAACAACAAAATATTTCCAAAATAAACAAACAACACTTATAATTAAAATAAATAAAATTAATTATTTTAAAGCCGAATTCCAAATAGTACATTGAATGATATTCAATCAGCTGCCCGCTATTTTTCCATAGCGGACAGGCGGTGGCGCTATGGACCATTCGGGGTTGTGTGATTACCATAATCCATTAGCACCCACCACCACAATAACGCCAAATTCACAAACATGATAGCCACCGCCAGTATTGAGACAAAATATCGACATTTTGAGATTATATTCAGTCATGTCAATATCACTGGTGATCGATTCATATTACGTGCAGTGAATAAGTAATTTGTGGTCTCTGAGACATACCACAGAGTAAACTAAATTGAACTCTAAAACGAACAGAGATATACATGGGCCACTCGGGGTTGTGTGATTACCATAACCCATTAGCACCCACCACCACAATAACGCCAAATTCACAAACATGATAGCCACCGCCAATATTGAGACAAAATATCGACATTTTGAGATTATATTCAGTCATGTCAATATCACTGGTGATCGATTCATATTACGTGCAGTGAATAAGTAATTTGTGGTCTCTGAGACATACCATAGAGTAAACTAAATTTAACTCTAAAACGAACAGAGATGTACATGGGCCACTCGGGGTTGTGTGATTACCATAATCCATTAGCACCAACTACCACAATAACGCCAAATTCACAAGCATGATAGCCACCGCCAATATTGAGACAAAATATCGACATTTTGAGATTATATTCAGTCATGTCAATATCACTGGTGATCGATTCATATTACGTGCAGTGAATAAGTAATTTGTGGTCTCTGAGACATACCATAGAGTAAACTAAATTGAACTCTAAAACGAACAGAGATGTACATGGGCCACTCGGGGTTGTGTGATTACCATAACCCATTAACACCCAGCACCACAATAACGCCAAATTCACAAACATGATAGCCACCGCCAATATTGAGACAAAATATCGACATTTTGAGATTATATTAAGTCATGTCAATATCACTGGTGATCGATTCATATTACGTGCAGTGAATAGGTAATTTATGGTCTCTGAGACATACCATAGAGTAAACTAAACTGAACTCTATGGTGAGTTCTAAAACGAACAGAGATGTACATTATTCTCGTTATGAATTTACAGAATCCTGCAAATTGACATTTCCAAAGTTGCCTTTACGGGCAAAGTCGTTTAAGATCTTGGTAGTATATCAACATAAACGCCTCCTTCAGGTTCCAAAGCCGTCCTTAGGGGATCAATCTTGTACGCATCCTTCGTTCTCGTAGACGGCGCCACTCGATACTTCGTTAGGAACTTGACCATGCAAACTTTGTATTGTAATTTCGCTAATCTGATGCCTGAAACAAAAGAATTTCAAATTATTATTTCAATTCTGAACAGTCAATGTTAGAGCATATTATCATTAAGTTGTTCACAGTGAATGACTATAAGCAACGCTTATTATATTTGAACTCTCCGTTGGCTACAATGAAAAACCACATTAAAGCTACCCTGTTTTAGTATCATTAGAACATATATCTATTTAGAATAAGCAGACAATGTTGTTACATGTCAAACTTATAAACTTTTTAGGCTTTCTCTCACATTATTTTACTGTTTACGACGCCTCTCTCACATTATCGTCAACTTTATTATCCTAATATATTTTTGGCCACATGGATCATTCATCTTTACTTCGCCTTTTGCTGGTGATAGGACCTCTTGTGAGTCCCCGCGGGTAGGTACCACCACCTTGCTTATTTCTGCCGTGAAGCAGTAATGCGTTTCGGTTTGAAGGGTGGGGCAGCCGTTGCAACTATACTTAAGACCTTCGAACTTATATCTCAAGGTGAGTGGCGTATTTACGTCGTAGATTTCTATAGGCTCCAGTAACCACTTAACACCAGGTGGGCTGTGAGCTCGACCACCCATCAAAGCAATAAAAAAAACGTGCTCATAGCACGATAACCTTCTTTATTAATCATAATCAAGTCCCGTATCGGTTTTGTATTACTTAAGATTACTATATTGCATGACGCGATATTCATTACAGCAAAAATAAGGAAAATATTTGCGAAAAAAATAACGTATTTTCCAATTAAAAAAACAACGCTATCTATCTGACGTTACGTAAAGAAAACGAAGTTTTAATGATGCGAAAGATTGATCGTATATTTCTGAATAATGAAAAAATCCTAATTGAATGTATTATTGGATGGTGATCTATAGTTTCAGACTACTGATGCAATGCGAAAGTGAGTTTGTTTACATATTACGATTTCATATCTAAACCAGGAGACCGATAGTTAAATAATTTTACATACACTTTCTCAGGAGTATAGAAAGGCATAGAGAACATTTTATCCAAAACAAATGTACTGTTCTCGAGGCATATACATATATGTATTATAAACCTACATTACGTAATGAAAGTATTCACCGATTACTAAAAAAAACCACTTAACGCCAGGTGGGCTGTGAGCTCGTCCACCGATCAAGAAATAAAAAAAAAAACAAATAAAAAAGGCTTCGTGATTCAGTTATTCGTGAACACATCTCAAACATCAATAAACATTTTCGAATAATGTAACTTTTAACTTAATGTATGAACTACGGTGGGTACAGTCTTAGCTATCAGAATAAGATGCAGGTTCGCTCATAATCAACAAATTAATTTAATTTTCAGTCTTTTTTGATGACGTCAATCTCCTATATAATTTTATACTTATAAATATCTATAGCTTATCTCACGTCAAGTGTCAAATGCGTTAATCCAGGCTCTAGACTATCTTTGTGCGAGATATAATCAAAATACGCTCAGAAATTATTGATTAAAGCTATAACATTAAAAAGATTAAATAAATTAAAAAAAAAAAAGTGATGTTTACCACAACTCACTTTGATTGAGTACCTATTTAATCATCATAGCTATCGTTGAGCGGAATACGCACAATACATTATAATGACTAGAGGTCCCGCAGTAGTCGAAATTCGACTATAATTAATTGGAATTGTAAGTTTGTACAGTATTATGATTGTATTTTATTTATACTTCTATAATCACAAATTTCGCCAAGACTACACTATAAAAAATATTAACAAAGACAAACCATATTCTATTCTCAATTTGACAACAGACGTCAAGAACAAAAGTTTGACAATAAATAGTATGCATGCCTGTGTGCGTCAAATACATGGTATGTAGTGTGTGTAATGTTTTCTTTATTGATTTTATGTATCTTTTATACATTATTTAAAAAAAATATTAGCATTGTGCACTTCTTCTCTATATTCTCTATAAGTGTAGAAAAATTCATAATCCTCCGTCCGCGCAATTTTCTTAAAAAGGGATACAAAGTTTTCGCTTCACGCATTAATATATAGATAATCAAAATCGTCAACATGCAAATCATCGTGCATAGGCTTTTGTTTCATTAAAAGCATTAAGTACATTAAAAAAACACCTTATCTAACAATATCTTCATTGATTTGTAATGATTTGCCCACACGGGCAGGTGCGAGACCGTTTTGCGTATTCTGCATGATTTTGTAAAAGTGGCCAAAAACATTTTCTCTGATTAGTTGTCCGCGCATGGCTCATATTACAAGCCAACATTTTTACTTGTTGTTATCTATTGTGTATCTTTTCTTTTTAGCTTGTAATCTATACTAATATTATAAAGAGGAAAGATTTGTTTGTTTGTTTGTTTCGAATAGGCTCCGAAACTACTGGACCGATTTGAAAAATTCTTTTTCCATTAGAAGCCGACATTTTTCCGTGATGAACATAGGCTACTTTTTTTTTTTTTAATTGTTTTTTTGGTTTCATGTTTGTTTTAATGTTTCCGAAGCGAAGCGAGGGCGGGTCGCTAGTGTGTATATAAATAAAAGAAAGCTTGATCACACGAATGTTTGCCCGAGGTGGGAATAATAACCACGACTCTTGGCCCAACAGTCAGGTGTGCTAATTAGTAGCTTAAGTCATCATGGCCTAAAGGATAAGAAGACGCCCGGTGCATTCGTATCTAGCGATGCACCGGTGTTCGAATTCCGTAGGCGGGTACCAATTTTTCTAATGAAATAAGTACTTAACAAATGTTCACGATTTACTTCCACGGTGAAGGAATAACATCGTGTAATAAAAATCAAACCCGCAAAAATATAATATGCGTAATTACTGGTGGTAGGACCTCTTGCACGGGTACCACCACCCTTCATATATCTGCCATGAAACAGTAATGCGTTTTCGTTTGAAGGGTGGGGCAGCCTTTGTAACTATACTGAGACCTTAGAACTCATATCTCAAGGTGGGTCAATAACGTCGAAGATGTCTATGGGCTCCAGTAACCACTTAACACCAGGTGGGCTGTGAGCTCGTCCACCCATCTAAGCAAAAAAAAAAATAAAACCAATATTTCGAAATAATGACAAAGTCGATCCAATCCGAACCGACCTTAAAAATATTGACTGGCAACTATAAAGTGAACGATTGCTGCCTTATTTCAAAATTAAGCTGCAATATTAAAATGAAATTCAAACAGACCTATTTCAGTTGGCTATTTCGACATGATAAGGTTTGTTTTAGAAAATCAGGAGGTTGATACGCCACTACAAATAGAACTTTAAATAGTGAATAAAATGAATACAAAGTAGATTCAGTAAGTATTTGTTCAAGAATAGATTGTAAAGTCATTATCGTTAACATTAATCTACATAATATGTATATCCACTGGGATCATAAGCTTCCTTCAGGTTCGGAACAATGAAAAGTCCTGTATTGTGTTCCGCATCCACTTTCATCAGGACAGGAGATAAACAACACATAAAAAGTTTGTCCGGAAGTGAAAAGGCCTACAATAAGTAAATTATATAAAGTGATCAACAATTGACACAAAATAATAATTTTGCAAGAAAAATGCAAAAATACTGTAGCACAAAGAGTTGAAAAATGCCGGCAAATTTTATAAAAAAATTAGGAAACTTACCTATACAGGTCCGTGGGCCGATTCCGAAAGACAAAAACGCACAAGCATGCCGGCTCTTGTGATTCTCTACGGAAAATCTTTCAGGATCAAACTTCTCAGGTTCAGGGTAAATTTTCTCGTCGTGATGAAAAGCCAAGGGGGGTATGAGCACTAATGTGCCCTTTTCGATCTCTATGTCCGTCCCAGGTATCGTGTAATCTTCTAAAGCAGAGCGTTGGAGTGTGTTCGTTGTCGGGTGCATCCTCAAGGTTTCGAGAAATATCATCTCCAAGTAACTCATCTCGTTAATCGCTTCAAGAGTCAATACGTTGTTATGGTTTTCCAGCACCGTCTCTATTTCCCTCATTAACCTTTCTTGAATGCTTTGATCTTTCGCCAAATGGTACAGAGAGAATGTCAGCGTGATCGTATTATTAACGTACCCGGCTGCAAAGAAGACAAACACTTGTCCAGCCATCACATGCTCGGTGATTTCAACAAAATCTTCGCTGCCATTTTTCATTTTTAATTTATCACAATTGACACCTAACAGCATATCCATCATGTCGTTTCTGTTGGCTGGCTTTCCGTTCCTTTCGTTTTTAATAAATTCGACAATCTCATAGCAGAAATTGTTGACGGTCGGCCCGAAAATCGATCGGTTCGTTTTCCTCAGAATTCCCGGGAACACCATATCCAATTCGCTGATGTAGCTGTTTTCGAAGACAGCAACGTTGAGCATCTCATATACTTGCATGTCGTTGATATCGGTTTCCATGCTGAAGCTGCAAGCCATTATAGTCGCGATGTTGTACTTGAGGAACAGGGATACGAGCTCTTGTTCGGGTCGCAAGCGAACTTCGTTGGTGACGTGGTCCACAAACCGGTCTCCCGTTTGCGACAACACCCTCACCATGTTCTTTAATTTTCCCGAACTAAACATCGGCGTCAGGTGGCTTCTTACCGCTTTCCAAGCGTCAGCATCAGCATGGAACAGGTTGTCTCCGAGCCCTTCCTTGCTGAACTTAATGCCTCTCTCGTTGAACTTGGCATAGTCTTTGATCATTATCTGTTTGACAATGTCCAAGTCGCGCACTATCAACGTAGGAGATGTCATTCTGAACATTCCCACTACCTTCTCATCGGGGTACTGATCGTATATCTCCTTGAAGACGGTCGCGATATGCTTCCTCCTGTGGAAGCTTTCCTTCAAATTCCCAAACAAAAATTCCGGCTCCGGACCGGCTATGTTTTTATTTTTCCAATATTTGTATTTATTATTGAGATAAAAATAAATTAACACCACTATTGAAGCGAACACATACAGGAGGTAAGCCGTGAGCATCTTGGAGTGACCACCGAGGAGGTTTGATTACTAAGAAACCGTTCGTCGCTATTTATATTAAATTATACTGTTTTCCCCTGCGTCAGAGCACGCGCCGTGTCAGGCCCACGCGCACCGAATGTACCATTAAATACATATGGAAATTCGTAGTATATTCAATTCGTATTCATTCATTATTGACGATCGTCACAACGCTTATCTATATAATATTTACTACGTAGACTTACAATAATTCATATCTGATTAATTTTCATTACACTTTTTTCTACCAATAAATCAGAAAACAATAAATGTCGCATAATACTGCGATCGAGGTGGTCTTTATTTTTATTTTCACATTTATTCTGATTGATGAACAAATCGATTTAATATAACAATTAACTTAATGTATAGTCTTATTTAAAAACTGAACGCCATTTATTAGTATGTTCATTATAAAATGAAATTATTACGAAAATTTAAGGTTGCATAAATCTTTACAACATCCATTCATTTTATTCAAAATAACATTACATACTACGGAAAATGATCAACGAATTCATTTTCCTTTAAAAATTTGTGTTATTGACGTAAATGAGTAATTGAACAGAGAGCCAAGCATTGGCTCCCTTTGAGATATGAGCTCAGTGTTTGAAACGCACTCATATTTATTTCTACCCTTCGACTTAGATCCACGGGCTCATCGTTTTAAAAGAGACAGAGTAGTGACAGGATTATCATTACCCTTCTTACCCGTTCTCTTACCACACAACCTATCAGCTGCATCCGAGATAACATTCTATCAGCGAAGCAGCTGCTCTTGAGTTATGAGGTCTTCTGAGGCGCTCGGGCAGTTGTTAGCAAATCCCACCCCTCTTGGCTGAGCCTTTGCTCGCCCACCAAAAAAACATTATATCTCTCTCTAAGGTGAACGTTAGAAAGAGTAAAACTTTTTTTTTTTTTTTTTAATAATGTAATATTTATTCAAGCCTCTTAAAATACAAACACGTACAAAAATACATACTTAACACTAGTATAACAATATACATGGCTTTTTTATGAGCTATACAATAACAATATTCCCTGACTTTTATGCTAGGAAAAACCTGTGTTACAAAAGTGTGTGTATGTGTGTCATACAATAAAGTATAAAATATTATTATATATCATATTATATATTATTATATAAAATATTAAAATAATAAGCTACAATAAATCAACAGTATATCATACTATATATACATCATTATACATTTTTACAACACGACTTGTTCTGTTTCAAAATAGTCTAAGTTTAAGAGCCAAGACTTCAGATTATTTTTAACGTCATACCTATTTAAGCCATCTATCTGCTGAGATATATTTACTTTATTATAAATTCTGCTACCTGACGAATAAATCTGTCGTCTGGCAAATTCCGTCCTACAAGCAATAGTGTCAAAGGCCGGTTTTCGTCTCCTCGTGGAAAGTGAAGTTTCTTTAGGTATTGATGGGAGGCAGGAGTGCTGTCGCAGAACGGACCTGTGGATAAACAGTTGTCTAACCGTCAGCACTCCTGCGTCACGATACAGTTGTCTAGTAGAGTACCCAAAAGGCTTCCCCAGCATCACCTTAAGCACTGCCCTTTGCGCTCGTTCGATATTAATAAACTTTGTCTTGCAGGCACATCCCCAAATAGGGATGCAATAAGTTATAAGTGACTCGCAAAGGGAAGTGTATACGGTAAGCAATATTTGCTTATCTACCGAGCTTCTTAGCTTTTTAAAAATAAAAATTAAGCTTCGAATGCGCGTCGTCACAAGTTCCAGTTGATCATACCAATTGAAACAGCTGTCCACCAACACCCCCAAGTATCTGATATTATCAGTCCTAGCAATCTCCGAGCAATTACATGCGGAATATCGTCCATTACATACATGGGCCTTGAGAGTAATGGAATCACGCGGGGGTTGGACAGATTTTCTGCTTGCAAATGTTAAAAATTTGGTTTTGTCAATGTTTAGAGTTAATAGGTTGCGGTTCAGCCATGTCATCGTCTGCTTCATTGCAAAATCAGCATTCTCAATTGCCTCTACCCACGTGTTGCCTGAAACTATAAGTGCTGTATCATCAGCTTATGCAAAGAGACGACAGTAGGGGTAAGATTGACTACAAAGATCGTTTACATAGAGCAGGAACAAAGTGGACATTCGCCAACTTAACAGCAATTTGTAGTTTTGCATAGGCAAACGAATCCAAAGCTCACCGAATGTTAAATGGCTGTGTACCAGGCATTGCTGATAAGAATGACCGCTAGCGGTAATCGTATCCGGTCACAATCAGGTGGGCCGTATGCTTGTCTGCGTACATGGGCAATAAAAAAAAGTTCCGTAATGAAGGATAAATAAAAATGCTTTGCGACCATAAGCACCTCATTCGAAAATGATTGTGCCGATAATTTTGATTTTATTAGCGTCGTAACAGTCGATACTTATATCGCAATCTTAATTCCCAATATAAATCGTAAATTATGTGAGCTGCAATGATTCTTCATTATTCATTTTTTTTAATTTAAACTGGTGTAGCAGTAATGCATTTCGGCTTGAAGGGTGGGGCAGCCGTTGTAACTATACTGAGACCTTAAAACTTATATCTCAAGGTGTGTGGCGTATTTATGTTGTAGATGTGTATGGGCTCCGGTAACCACTTAACACCAGATGGGCTGTGAGTACGTCCACCTATCTAAGCAATAAAAAAAAAAAAAAAAAAAAAAAAATTTAAAGGGACGTATGTAATTCCGTTTTCCGCTGGCACGATTTTGAAGAATTGTTTTAATGCGCTTAAAGAGATCGCTGAATTAATTTTCTATTTTTCAATTCACGACAGATATGCTCGCTGCTAAAAATCGAACCCTTTAAGCTTTGTGTAATTTTACTGGACCTCACGTCGCATGGTCGGTGATCGCATTCATATTGTGATGTGTACGAACCCCAGTAAATAAATAATACTAAATGATGTAGTGATGTATGGGGATACAATAAAAATAAAACGGTTTTCACCAGAAAAACGTTTACAGGTTTCCCGCAAGCATTTAATTGTATTTTTTGCGCAGCAAAACCCATGACTAGCTCGATGGTGATCTGTGGCTCACTCGAGGATAATGTTCAATTAATACAGATCGTGTTTTTGACGAGATGCCGTTGGAATCTTATGTCTAGACTCGAAGTAACAAAAGGCTTTAACATTTTTTGTATTGCTTAGACGAGTGAACGAGCTCACGGCTCTGCTGGCGTTAAGTGTTTACTGGAGACTGTAGACATCAACAGCGTAAATGACGGTACCTACTCAGACATCTACGTCTCAGTTCTATATTACAACGGCTGTCCCACTTTTCAATCCGGAACGCATTATTCCCTCGCGGCATTAACCCTCACACAGCCCACTGAGTTTCTTGCCGGATCTTCTCAGTGGGTCGCGTTTCCGATCCGGTGGTAGATTCTGCGAAGCACGGCTCTTGCTAGGGTTCGTGTTAGCAACGTCATCAGGTTTGAACCCCGTGAGCTCACCTACTAGTTAAGGCGACGCTGAAATAGCTTCTCAAGGCTATCAGCTTAGGTAGGAAAAAAAAACCTTCGCGGCAGACACAGACATGGTGGTAGTTTCTATCCATACGAGCTTACAAGACGCTCTACCCTACGAAGTTGTGCCTAAACATAATCAGCGTTTTCACCAGCAGAAGTATTTTTAATCTTATTGTCTATCCATCCGCCATTTTACTTATTCGTCTAAGCAAATAGAAAAAAAAGCTAGCCATTTATTACTTTGTTTCCTCTTATATCATTTCGCCTTCTTCAGTTACCGCATTTAGGATTCCCCTGTGTGTTTTCCTGTTTTCAAACAAGGTCACCTGGTTACATGACGTGTTTCACAAGTTCAAAATCAAATTGACGTACGTAATTAATCTGCTTTCAGACTACGTTATACTATAGTGCTATAGTATAACAGTGTATACTTAGCCAATAATATATAGTAAGTTTTTTTATTTTTTATTGCTTAGATTAGTGGACGAGCTCACCTGATGTTAAGTGGTTACTGAAGCCCATAGACATCCACAACGTAGATGCGCCACCCACCTTGAGATATAAGTTCTAAGGTCTCAAGTATAGTTACAACGGCTGCCCCACCCTTCAAACCGAAACGCACTACTGCATCACGGCAGAAATAGGCAGGGCGGTGGTACCCACCCGCGCGGACTCACAAGAGGTCTTACCACCAGTAATTACGCAAATTATAATTTTGCGAGTTTCATTTTTATTACACGATGTTATTGCGATGTGCGATATTGTTGTGCTATGAGCTATATACTATATGCTATTATATTATAGCGTAGTCTGAAAGCGGCTTTAGAATCACACGTGATAAAGAAATAGCATAACAAATGTATGTATTGTGAACTAGTTCAACGTGTCCAAAAACAACTAATTTCCACGAATCAAACGCTGATAATTTATAATAAATGAGATAAAACTTAAAAAAAATGGAATAACATGATAAAAGAAAATCGAGAAGATTGCGTTTGGTTATTTCGATCGTGTCCATATCACACCTATAAAATTGAAGTAGCTTAAACCAAAATTATTGTTTTTTGGTAAACGCCAAAAATTTTATTGAAGAATCTTATTATATTTTTTTAGTTTTTCGATTTTTAATACTTTCAGGTATGCGCTTTATCTGAAAGAGACGGAAAGAGTACTTTGTCCTTTTCTAGAGCCCGTTATTTTTTTATAAACTGACTAGCTTTTGTCCGCGACTTCGTCCGCGTGGAATATTTAGTTTGGCATAACGCTAAATTTTACCCGCCTCTTCATTTACGTAGAATATCATCTTTATAAAAACACCTTCACATGTATTGCTTTATTTTAGAACAAATTTGGTTAGCATAAAAACGTTATAGAGAGCAAACCTTAACATATACCTAGACATATGGTGTCGCGGACTTTTTAGATCTTTTAAAGGGGAACAATTCTCTCATACATTATTTTAGCGAAACTTTAACCATTTCCGCAGCGCACGCAGTGGAAGCTCTCAAAAGGGAAAAAAACCCTGATTTTAAAACATTATTTATTGGTGCTCCGCTTGCATTGGTCTTAGCCTGATGTTATATTGCCTATAGCCTTCCTCGATAAATGGGCTATCTAAGACTGAAAGGATTCTTCAAATCGGACCAGTAGTTCCTGAGATTAGCGCGTTCAAACAAACAAACTCTTCAGCTTTATAATATTAGTATAGATAGTATAGATAGGATACATGTTTTTAAGAAGGGTCCTTTGAAGTATAAAACGAATTTTCTTAAAAATTTTAGTTAAGCCATTTCAATTCTAAAGGTGCGATATATTGTTCGCGTATGTGTATCTAAAATACAACTTTTGCATTTAAAGGGCATAAAAAAT
Source organism: Bombyx mori (assembly GCF_030269925.1). Lineage (NCBI taxonomy): Eukaryota > Metazoa > Arthropoda > Insecta > Lepidoptera > Bombycidae > Bombyx > Bombyx mori. The sequence goes on along the minus strand of NC_085127.1, from coordinate 10,350,425 downwards.
TAGGGCTGTGTCTGAGTCGTTTATTTTTTTCAATGTCCATACATTGTTCGCTACGTCGTGATATCAATATAATTTGATGCATGTCAGGTTTTCTGCGTGTTTTCGGAACAATGTGTTGCACCCGCGGCGTTCTTTATGGTCGAAACTTATCAACGCTGGTACCTGCACGGTCAGCTTTACACCGTAGTGTATTGATGTTTTCCCATTCCCGATCCTGCGGACCGAATGGAAAGCAGTCGACGTCGCCCAAAACACGTCATTTCGGATTCTCCAGATCTACTAACGATGCTTTTAGGTACCCAAAGCATGGGTCATTGTTCGCGTCGAACCCGACGAAGGACTCGGTGAGTAAATTAACCTACAGACACAGCCGACTCGTTTCTCGCCGGATCTTCTCAGTGGGTCGCGTTTCCGAGCCAGTGGTAGACTCTGCGAAGCACGGCTCTTGCTAGGGTTCGTGTTAGCAACGTCGTCAAGTTTAAGCCCTGTGAGCTCTAGAATAGCCCCTCGAGGTTACTAGAATAGGTAGGAAAAAAAAGATTTCTTTTAATAGTTAAACTCATATTTCCATCAAATATATTATATTCTTATATCTATATATTAATGCGTGAAGCAAAAACTTTGTATCCCTTTTTACGAAAATTGCGCAGACGCAGGAGAATGGAATTTTGCACACTTATAGAGAATATAGAGAAGAAGTGCACAATGCTAATATTTTTTTTAAATAATGTAGGTATAAAAGATACATTCAATCAATAAAGAAAATATTACACACACTACATACCATGTATTTGACGCACACACGCATGCATACAATTTAATTTTATTGTCAAACTTTTGTTCTTGGCGTCTGTTGTCAAATTGAGAATAGATTAAATATTGTTTGTTAATATTTTTTATAGTGTAGTCTTGGCGAAATTTGTGATTATAGAAGTATAAAATACAATCATAATAGTGTACAAGCTTACAATTCCAATTAATTATAGTCGAATGTCGACTACTGCGGGGCCACTAGTAATATTTCAAATATAGATATGTCATATTAAAAATCGAGAAACGTCCGTAGTCACAATTAATGAGCCATCGCAAATATTAATAAATATATCAAGAGGTGAAAGGTTAAAGCGACATTTCGCTTAATACATTTATCTTTGTAATTAAAGGTCTGTTTTATTTGATATTCGTATCAACAACACGATGTTTGTTGATTGAACTTCAATTAAGCTTACCCTTATTCAAATAGTTAAAGAAGTTTTTTTGTTATGTTTTTTTTTCCAAATTTTAAACTTTTAATGGCTCCCCTGTAGAGTTGCAAAAAGTACATTAAATCAAAGCGACTTAAATTTAATCAAAGCCTTACATCCGTCGAAATTTTTTTTTTTAATTTACGTACCACAAAAACTAGATGTAGCAGAATATTAGGATAACAATCTAGCTCAATATGACTGGCTATTAAGCAATTTAAATTTAATATAAACTACTTATTTGAACTATTCGTCTCTAAGAATGAACTCCACTAACCTTAGTTATTATCTATTAAGATTTGCAGATATGCGAATATATTTTTTGGAAAACTTTTTTTCCAATACAACACGACATAGAATTATATTGGAATATTGGAAATCTTCGTTTTGGGGTAATTCTGGTGATTTTATCAAGTGTGTGTCTTATAGTATAAAAATGGAAGAGTAATTTGGTTAATTTGAAGATCTCTAGGTAGACAGTAAAATATATGGTTATTGTCATCGTCGGCAAATCTTTTACTCAAAGATTTTTGTCATCCAGCTGATTGCATTGGTGTTCGGACGAAAAATCTGTGAATGGTTTTAGCTGCAGGAAAGAGTCGTGTTTTATTATAAATAAAACAATGAATTGTAACATAACAGTGTAACAAACGATCCCATTTAGCATACTCGAGCGACAAAAGACGTCCATACGCTTCAGTAGCCGCGGGCCAAATGAATTCTTCTCGCTTTTTTCGAATGCGGCTACGCAAGAATGTGACCAAGTTCATGCGGTATGGTTGCCAGGGGCTGTTAACAAAATACTTGTTTTTTTTTTTAATTCTTTTGAAACTGGACCTATTTTCATTGAGTTCATACTTTTGAAAGCTAATAGTAATATAATATTATTCCCGGATCTAACCAACAAAAGCATCAACATTGTGTCAATAATTACGAATCGTTCGACGAAATAATTTTTGTAATTTTAAATTTTTAAATTTAAAATTTTTATCCTGCCTTTTTCTTTTCATTTATTCATTTTTTTTTTGGTAATTTGAAATTGAAATTGAAATTTGCCCCTGATCTTTTAACAACGGGTTAAAGCTACCACTGGGTTAAGAGACAAGAGGTTAAGCCTGTGAACTTGAACGATGTGAGCCTTGAACGATGTTGACTACTCGATAGAAGTTCTTTCCTTTGCGGCTTAACCGCGAATTTTGCGCAATCCACCAATTCCGCTTAATGTTTTTGAAATAACATTTTCACACAATAACTTCTTGTTAATATTTCCTTCCCACATTGGTTTTGTCCACGCGCCAAACCGTAATGTTTTCCTGTTAACGTTGTTACGTCACTTAAATCGTGTTATGTGAGTTATGTAAAGGCACGCGCGTTCGCAATTTGTTTTTATTCATTGGCGGCATTTGCAATATACGTAAACAATGACAAAAAAAACGAACATTATCTTGTCATAGATAGTTAATTTATTTACGAACATCAATCTAGAAAGCAGTTACGTGAAAGAAAAAAAGGGCAATTTACAATTAAATATAGAATTCGTCCTGGCCTAAAAGATAAGGCGTCCGGTACATTCGTATCTTGCGACGCACCGGTGTTCGAATCCCGCAAACGGGTACCAATTTTTCTAATGAAATATGTACGTACTTAACAAATTTTCAAGATTGACTTCCACGGTGAAGGAATAACATCGTGTAATAAAAATCAAACTCGTAAAATTATAATTTGCGTAATTACTGGTGGTAGGACGCCTTGTGAGTCCGCACGGGTAGGTACCACAATCCTACTGCCTATTTCAGTTGAAAGGGTGGGGCAGCCGTTGTACTGTAAAAACTGAGACCTTATATCTATTATCTCAACTTAACATAAGGTGGGCCGTGATCTCTAAGCAATAAAAAAACATATAAGAAATCAACAACAACATACCAATATAACAGTGTGTATAATGTATTCACAGTATACTACTTCGACATATTAATAATACTAGTGGTCCCGCAGTAGTCGAAATTCGACTATAATTAATTGAAATTATAAGTTTGAACATTAATATCACAGATTTCGCCAAGACTACACTATAGACAAATATTAATAGTGACAAACAAGAAACATATAGTATGCACGCGTGTGTGTGTCAAACACATGATAGTGTGTGTAATGTTTTTATTTATTGATTTAATGAATTTCTCATGTATAATTAAAAAAAATATTAGCATTGTGCACTGCTTCTCTATATTCTCTATAAGTGTGGAAAATTTCATACTCCTCCGTCCGCGCAATTTTCTTAAAAAGGGGTACAAAGTTTTTGCTTCACGTATTCATCTTCTATATATCTACCTAGTCAGGTCATACATAAGTATTGTCACACAGTAAAAACTTTTCTTTTAGAATGCTGGCCACAAAAAAGTTTATTGAATTCGAATTTCGAATTGTTCATGAAAATAAAAATGTATACTTTTAGAATTTTACTCATTTTTAAATATGTAGTGGACGCTTAAAGAAGACCGTGTTGCAGTTATTGCGTTGCATCGTTGCGGTTACGCGCCTATTCAAGTTTTTAACATACTGAAAATTTTGAATATAACCAAAAGATTCGTTTATCGTACCATCAAACGATACAATGAAAACTCTAGTGTAGATGACAGATCAAGAAGTGGTCGCCCTCGATCTGTTAGGACTCCAGCAGTGATAAAAGCTGTGAAGGCGCGAATTCAAAGAAATCCCAAACGTAAGCAGAAACTGTTGGCCCTTCAGATGGGGTTAAGCAGAACCACGGTGAAAAGGGTGTTAAATGAAGACTTAGGGCTTCGGGCATATCGAAGAAAAACAGGACATCGTTTGAATGCTCGTCTAATGGACCTGAGACTGAAGAGATGCCGCGCTTTATTGAAGCGGTACGCGGAAAAAAAATATCGGGAAATTCTTTTTTCGGATGAAAAATTTTTTACCGTAGAAGGGAGCTACAACAAACAAAATGATAAGGTGTACGCACACAGTAGTGAAGAAGAGAGCAACCGTATTCCGCGTGTCCAACGAGGTCATTTTCCATCCTTGCTCATGGTATGGTTGGGAGTTTCTTATTCGGGCTTAACAGAGATACATTTTTGTGAGAAAGGTGTAAAAACGAATGCAGTTGTGTATCAAAATACAGTCCTGACGAACCTTGTGGAACCTGTTTCTCATACCATGTTCAATAACAGGCACTGGGTATTCCAACAAGATTCGGCGCCAGCTCATAGAGCGAAGAGCACACAAGACTGGCTGGCGGCGCGTGAAATCGACTTCATCCGGCACGAAGACTGGCCCTCCTCCAGTCCAGATTTGAATCCGTTAGATTACAAGATATGGCAACACTTGGAGGAAAAGGCGTGCTCAAAGCCTCATCCCAACTTAGAGTCACTCAAGACATCCTTGATTAAGGCAGCCGCCGATATTGACATGGACCTCGTTCGTGCTGCGATAGACGACTGGCCGCGCAGATTGAAGGCCTGTATTCAAAATCACGGAGGTCATTTTGAATAAACTTTAGTATCATAAGAATCTATGTTTTGTTAAGTTCATTTTGGTATATGAATGGTTACATAATGAATAAACTTATTTCAATTATTTTACATTAAACATGTGACAGAATTTATGACCTGACTAGGTATATATATAAAAAAGAATTGCTGTTCGTTAGTCTCGCTAAAACTCGAGAACGGCTGAACCGATTTGGCTAATTTTGGTCTTGAATTATTTGTGGAAGTCCAGAGAAGGTTCAAAAGGTAGATAAATATGAAAATTCTCTGAATCAAATGAAAAATAACAATTTTGTTGTTCCTTTGATGTGTCCCCCGTAGGACGGATTCATTTTGTTTGTTTTAAGTTTATTTTGTACAAAAGTTTAGGTCTTTTATTTATCGATTGAGGCACCACGAAGTCTGCCGGGTCAGCTAGTATAAGATAAGAATATTAACATAAGCAAACAATAATTTACAAACGACCAGTAAAGTCCCTGACTATTGAACTAATCAGTAAGGTATTAAACATCCTATAATTAGATCGTCGTGACCCTTTACATGGGCACAGGTCAGACTTCTAGGAATTCCCCTTTACAGGGGCTTGAACTTCCTGTCTGTCAAGACAGATATGATCTTATTGCTGGATAAATACATAAAATTTATTAATACGCTTTTATTAGCTTCAGACGTATGTATGTTTGCAACGGAATCTTTGAACATGATTTTGACCCACTGCAAAACGTCGGATTAACTCGAAATTTGGTATACTTACGAGGGCAGCACTGAAAATTTCGGGAATTAACGAAGTGACACAACATTACTATTTAAAAATGTATTTATTGCTTTTCGAAGTATTCTCCGCGAAATTTGACACATTTTTCCATACGATGGAACCAATCATTGAAGCAACCATTCCATTCGGAAGTTGGGGTCTCCAAAATGGCCGTTTTGTAGGCGTCCGTCCACAGCTTCTTCAGGTGATGAAAATCTCTGTCCACGCAATTTATTCTTTATTTTAGGGAAAGTATAGAAATCATTAGGGCTTAGGTCGGGGCTGTACGGCGGATGGTCTAATAATTCTATGTTTGCTTGCTCTAAAAACTCTTTTGTTCTGTGCGCGGTGTGAGAACTCGCATTGTCGTGATGGAGGATGATGCGGCGGTTGCAGTTCTCTTTACGGAATTCAGAAACGACCTGTGGTAAACAAATGCTAGCATACCATTCTGCATTAACCGTTCTTTGTCCCTCAAGAGGAATAGTCGTAACATGGCCGGTTTTGGAGACAAACGTGGCCACCATTTTTTTTGCAACACTCCGTGAACGAACAATTTTTGTTGGCTTTAACTCATTTTCGAACACCCAAACTCGTGACTGGTTTTTTGTTTCGGGTTCGTACGCATATATCCAGGATTCGTCACCTGATACAATGTTGTATACAGCATTTGAGGATCCTGCGTGGAATCTTTCGAGAGTTTTGACGCACCAAGTAACGCGAGCCGCTTTTTGCTCTTCACAGAGCGAATGCGGTATCCATCGGGAAAACAACTTTTTTACACCTAATTGTTCATGCAAGATTATTTGTATTTGACTCATGCCAATGTCTAAAGTTGCCTGAATTTCGCGGTATGTCACATGTCGATCTTCCTCAATCAGCTTACGCACAGCATCAACGTTTTCTTGGGTGACTGCAGTTTTTGGACGATCTTGACGGGGATCATCACTGAGCTTGACACATCCACGTTGAAATTCAGCAAACCAGCGATAAATTGTGGTTTTGGATGGGGCTTCATCACCAAATGCAGAAATCATCCGGTCAACACACTGTTTTTGTGTTAAACCACTTCGAAAGTCATAATAAATCATCGCTCTTGAATTTTCTCGAGTCAATTCTATTTTCTCAACGACTAAACAAGTTTGACAAAACCTCGTGACAAGACCGAGAATCTTTTTTAAAATAAATAAATGGTATTCGATTTTTAAAACCAAGGAGTTTTCAATTAAAAAGATTTTAATATGACAGGAACAGTGGAAATATTCCATTCCCGATACTTTTAGTGCAGCCTAATATTAAGGACCGATGACAATTCAATATATTAAAAAAATATGGAAAAAATAGAAATTCTAGTAAAAAATTACAAGTAAATAATATTTAAAAAAAACTTTAGTTTAGTTATATTATAACATAAGTAGGTATATTTATAACTACTTAATATATTTATAACTACTTATACCATGCACCCCACGCTTTTTTACAATAAAATCCTTTTTTCTTACACTATTTTGAATTCAATTTGATTTTCTATTTTTTAGTTGGATTTTCTATAAAAGCGTATTTTGTTAGTTTTTTAAACTATTCTTTATATAACATTGGTATAATTTCATGCATGATGTAATGCCAGCGATAGTGGGAGTGTTTAATAAGATTTAACTTACACATGCTCGTATAAAAGGATTGATAATGACAAAAGAATACTTGGTGCCATATCTCGTTAGACACGCTACCCCAACACTATAAGAAAAACAAAAGAATAACACAATAGGTATTTAGTAACAATTGGTTGGGCTCTTCAATAAAATACTGATGACAATATTAGGCATTTATTGCACACCTTGTTTAACTGGCGGTAGGCGAATAACTGCCCCCGCAGGAGCGTCGCCTGACATCGCACATACATGTAACCTCTATACGATTTATCTTAAAAGAGGTTAATATGTTATAAAGATGACATAAATGAATTTTTGAATATTGAAACATCAGAAGAAGGAACATTAGAAATATAAAAAGCAATTTGAGATTTTGAAATATAAAAAAACATACAAAAGTGGTGAAGCAATAGCTTTAAATGTTGTTTCTCTTTATAAGAGCAACTCAATTTTTGCTATAGTTTTACTAAACTAAACTGTATTTTGGTGTAAATAGAATAATACATTATATACATACACGTCATATTGTAATATGCAACATTGAATATTATCTACACTATATGTACTACTGATTATTTTACTAGCTGCTTATTTGCTGAAGTCAAATGATTAAAGCACAACTACTCTAAATTAGAGTTAGAGTGGGTGAGCGGTCTCCTCTTAAAGTCCAGGCCCTGGAATCCTCACTCCTACAGGATCTGCACAGATCACAGAAGGCTGCCGCACGGGTTACGGCCCCTAAATTGGAGAACCACGCCGTTGTCCCACTCCGGGCCATAGATGGGAAGGAAGGAGTAGGAGTAGAATATGGAGTAGGAAGGAGTTGAGTACTGCTCTCATACCGTTAGGGGGAAGGGGAAATCAATACCGCTCCCATACCATTGATACGGGTTTCCGATCCCCTGAAGGAGGTACCGCCTCTCGCAAGTGTGAGTTATAGAGGGGCTGGTGAAACTAAATCCCAAGGGGGGCACTAATTTCTGTGCAATTCATAATCTACGGTCTTTTGAAATCGTCGTGTCATAAATGATAAAACAACCGGTGTACTGGTATCGAACGATGTGACCGTTCCGGTATTGCAAACCCGGAGACAGATAACAATTTTACTAGTGAAGTATGTCCTCTACTAATGCTCACGGATGACTTCCACGACGAAGGAATAACAGCGTACAATAAAAATTGTAATTAAACTGTCTATGGGATTTAAAAAAATATGCACGCACTTCGGTCGCACTGTGATTTGTACCGTTTATTACCACGGGAAGTGAGTTTGTTTATTTATTGCTTAGATGGATGGACTAGCTCATAGCCCACCTGATGTTAAGTGGTTACCGGAGACCATAGACATCTACAACGTAAATGCGCCACCCACCTTCAGATATAAACTCTAAGGTCTCAAGTACAACGGCTGCCCCACCCTTCAAACCGAAACGCATTACTTCTTCACGGCAGAAATAAGCAGGGCGGTGGTACCTACCCGTGCGGACTCCCAAGTGGTCCTACCACCAGTAAAAAAGTGCTCTAAGATGGTGATCATTCAACGTCAATTAGGCTGTAGCTCATCCGCCTTCATAAGCACTACAAACAAACCCATTTTAAACAGTGCCCTGTGAGAAATATGATCTAAGTTCTTATACGACTTCGGAGATATTCAAATGATTAATAATTTATAAAAACCATCATGTAAGTAAGCACGAATGTCCATATTCCCAAATGCAGTTAAGTTCAAAGTGGCCAAACTTCCATGACCAGATTTTTTTATTGCTTAGATTAGTGAACAAGCTCACGGCCCACCTGGTGTTAAATGGTTACCAAATAGACATCAACAATGTAAATGCCATAACCCACTTTTAAATTCGAGTTCTAAGTCTCTTTTTTTTTATTGCCCTTGTAGGCAGAGGAGTATACGGCCCACCTGATGGTGAGTGGTTACCGTCGCCCATGTACTTCAGCAATGCCAGGGTCAGAACCAAGCCGCTGCCTAACTTTAAGTACTCTCCACAAACCTCGTTTGAAGAAGGATATGTCATAGCGCTCGGGAAATACCGTGGAGGGGAGCTCATTCCAAAGCCGGATGGTACGTGGCAAAAAAGATCTCTTGAAACGCACTGTGGATGAACGCAGTGGATCCAGGTAGAATGGATGAACTCTACTCCGGTGGCGGGCGGTGCGATGGTAAAAACCAGATGACGGTATCGAGCTCGATATACGAGTTCTATAGTACATCTACATATACTATATATACTACATTACTGCTTCTCGGCAAAAATTGGCGGGTTGGTGGTTGGTACCCGTGCGGGCTCACAATCTTGATGTAATCAATGCCAATGATGCGACTGTGTCGTTATTGTATGTCATTTAGATAACATTACATATAAGTAAAGCACAGAACACAAACAGTGTTTTATGGATCATGTCATTTACCTTCCATTGGGAGTTTATGTTACTAAATAGCTCTGACTCATTGGCCTGTTTATGATCTCGACTCTTGAATCTGCCGAAAACCGAACCACGAGGCATTCGATTCAAAACAGGACGAAATTAATTCATAATGGGCACGAAAGAATTGTAGAACGGAACCAAGAATAAAAGTATTAAACATTTTGTGTCCTAAACTGCTTTTTTTTTTATTGCTTATATTGGTAGATGAGCTCACAGCGCACCTGGTGTTAAATGGTTACCGGAGCCCACAGACATCTACAACGTAAATGCGCCACCCACCTTGAGATATAAGCTCTAAGGTCTCAAGTATAGTTACAGTTACGGCTGTCCCATCCTTCAAACCGAAACGCAACACTGCTTCACGGCAGAAATAGGCAGGGCAGTGGTACCTACCCGTGTAGACTTACAAGAGGTCCTACCACCAGAGTAATACAAGCCTTTGATTTGAAACTAAACACAGCAAAATTGTGTTCTATAGGTATTTTTCATAGCCCGCGTTACAAAATTCCCTATCGTATAAACGATAAGTTAAAGACTTCTGGCTCATTACAATCTATGGAATTTCACGCGTAATTGCGTTCAGATCCAAGATATTCAAAAAGATTTATTTAAATAAAAATAACAGTATTAAACGGATTAAAGGTAACTTGTGACGTCATGGTTCGAGTCTTTGTTTGCCATCGACTGCAATGAATATTATATCGTTTTAATCAGGTCCGATTGTCACCATAAGCGCAGACATAGGTCCGGCATTGTTGTCTTCTCTACTTGAATTTTATCTGGCCGTAACAAAAGACTGTCAAAGAAAGAGAAAGAAGAAGGATTAGTGAAACGTGTTACTGAAGAAGGATGCTCCGTATATCTTGGACTGAGCATCACATAAACGCCCCGATCCTAAAGGAACTTAACATCTCTCAAAGGATCTCGTCAACAATGCTGTCCAGGATTCTCCGATATTTTGGTCACGTATCGTGACGGCCAACTGAGTCTATCGAGAAACTTGTTGTTTAAGGTAGGGTCAATGGTAAAAGACCTTGTGGACGTAGCCCCGTGCGCTGTAAAGTCAAGAAAAAATCTTACCGAAACCCCACTTAACGAATGCGTATGCCAAGCCTTAGTTCGCGAATTAGTTGGAGAATAACTGTCAAGGCAAGGATAAAAAAGGACTGACTATGATGATGACTAACCACGACTGCTCTGCCAGGAGTAACCGACTATAATTATGATGAACAAAGGAACATTTTAATTAGTAGAGAAAATTTTCAAACCCTACTGACAAGTTCCACAATTCTGTTGCCACGAAGCAGTTCTGGATTCCGACTTAAAGGCTGAGAGTCTTTGACCTCCCTGAGGTGTGGCGGTATTCACGTCATAATATGCATGAGCTTTTATCAGACTATTTGGCGTGAACGCGATGAGCGAAGCTGTATGAGTTTTGTTTTGTTAATTTAGTGATTGTTCAGCATTAAATGAGTAACACCGATGGTTTATGATAAGCATTTTATTTTATTGCTTAGATGGGTGGACGAGCTCACAGCCCACCTGGTGTTAAGTGGTTGCTGGAGCCCATAGACATCTACAACGTAAATACGTCACCCGCCTTGAGATATAAGTTCTAAGGTCTCAGTATAGTTACAACGGCTGTTCCACCATTCACATAGAAACGCATTACTGCTTCACGGTAGAATAAGTGGGTAGCGATTCCAATCCGATGGTAGATTCTACCAGTGCGGGCTCACAAGGAACTTCGTTCCTATCCGGTGTCCCACGACACCACATCTTTTTTTTTTCGAGATGTTCTCAACTATTGCACTGTCCATTGTACCCATAGATTATACACTTAATATTATGATTGTACAGATAATTGATGTGACATTTGTCACGTATTTCTTGTTAATTGGCCAATATTTTACATTGATAATTACTTTGATACAATTAAATCAATAAATAAAGACCCTATAGTATGTGGTAACCACTCATTATCAGATCCGCCGTGTGCACGCCTACCCAACTATATCAAATAATAATAATAATAAATAATGCTTAAAAGATAAAACCAAAGCAGCTTAACTATTAATTTCTTTAAAGATCAAGATATTTTTTTTCAAACTCCATGTGACACCATGAGAAAGCCGATGCGTCTCGCGAGGGGCTAATTGTCCCCAAGGGAGGAAGGGGAAGGACTTTGTAAATAGCCGGCAGGCAATTTGCGCATCGAGACTTGCCGCGAACGCAACCAGTACTTACGCGCTAATTGCAGCGTACAGCTTACAAAACAAACAAAATTAAAAAGGCCACATTAAAAAAAAAAGATATTTAAAGTGTTTGAAAAAATCTATTCAACATATTTTTTTGTCCGTCAAATTAAGCCTCAAACCATAAAGTGGGGAATAGTATATTAACAACTCACAATACTAAAAGTGACGAGACTTTTTGGCGGGAACGCGAGGAGTAAAGTTGTGTGAATTGTTTTATTTTGTCTATTTAGCGATTCTTCAGGTTTAAATGTGTAATAACGGTGTTTTATTAACTGCTTAGTATTTGCGAAAGTGCACAAATGTGAAAAAATGAAACAAAGCTGCTGAACGTAACTTCTCGGGATCCTCCGAAAAGTTCACTGAAAAGTCTCAGTAAATGACCACCATTTTACTGAGATTGTATTTCATCCCATATCATCTTATCTCATTTCATCTCATGCCATGTTTCATATTAATCAACTTCATTTCATTTTATAATATCATTTTTCATATATATTTTTTTATAAAAGATTAGGCTGTACGGTATGATACCTTTGCCTTTCTAGCTGGAAAAATAAAACTACTACTAAAAGTGACGAATGTTGTGCTTAATGTTGTAGGAAATAGGAGGAGATAATCATCGACTCACTCTGAAGTTCCTTGATGGACTTTTAACTTTTTTATTTTTTATACAAATTGATTAACAATATTCACAAATCTTCGTTTTAGCACAATCAGCGTGTTTTCGTTTTTTGCCGCCATTTTTTTCAACTTTTTTTCTTAATGCGCACGGAGTGTTATTTGTAGCGTCATAGAGTCAAACAGATGACGTGGATTGAGGAAGACTTATGCAAAAGGAAATCACAACAACGAATTATGTAATTGCTTAGGTATCTTGCGAACAACAATTTTTGGGGAAATTGTCATTGTTTTTTTATAATACAATTACCTTTGATTACCTTTGATTAATAATACCTTTGATTACAATCAAAGTAAATGTCATTACGTGCGCGAGTAGAAGAAATCAACAGTAAACAAATCGTAGATAGCGCTTAAGTAATATTTAATACTAGCAAATCGGGCCGGGTTTGCTTGTATTTAGACCTTGCTGTTCGATCTTGACTTTGACACACAATCGTCCGTTAAGCTGGCCTAATAATTTTCCGAAAATTTCATCAAAATCGGTCCAACCGTTTTGATGTCTATAAGGGACATACAAACACACGTCAACTTTTATATACATTTAATATTTCTTTAAAGATATGTATATCACTGATCTCATTAAAAGCTGCAGCAAACGTAAAATCATGAAATCATAAACATATCCTGTGTCTAAAGTCTTATTCTCTAAAGTCTAAGAATATTAAACCGATTTTGATTAACTGTATAGTATTATATTATCCGGCCCTATTATATTATCCTTATCAAAGATCCGGCTCGTACAAACTCTTGTTTTCCCCATATTCCTATACGCTGCGGAGACGTAGACTTTGCGGCAGGTCGAGAGAAAGAAGATTGATGCTCTGGAGATGTGGTGCTGGAGACGAATGGCATTCAGTCTTCGCACCAATATCTCCATTCTTCGAGAACTCGGCATTAAGCAGCGTCTTTCGGCGCTCGTGCATGGACGCATACCTACTATCATTTTTTGGACACGCTCCCGGCGAGGAAATGACTCCATAGAGCGTCTTGTCGTTCAGGGCAAAGTAGAAGGCACCAGACCGCGTGGAAGGGTGCCCATGCGATGGACCGACCAGATCAAGTTGGCAGTTGGCGGCTGTTTGCATGAGTGCACCAGACTCACCACAAACCGGGAGGAGTGGCGATTGCTCGTGAGTCGCATAACATCTGCCCACAGCAATGATGCTGGATGACGACCACGACCGCTCTGACAAGAGTGATACGACATACGATACGAGATTATATTAACACTAATTCACAAATAACCGTCTGTATTCCTAATATTACGCAGAAAAAAACACAAAAAGAGCATAATATGCTATCCGTACAAGTTGTTTTAGTACGTAGCGGAATTCCCGTTCTTTCAAATGCGTGTTAAATCTGATGGTATTTCAGTTAAATTGCTTGTTAAATGTACCTCAATGTCGTTCATGGTGATTTGAAAAAAAAAGTGTGTTTCAGTTATAAATAAATGATGGCTTTCTGTGCTGGTATTCTGACATTACATACAGATCTTTATTTTGCAATACGAATATTTTCTAGCCAATGTTCACACCAAAAAGCAATAAAAAGAGATACAATGGCTTTTTATTGACATAAAAAAAAAAACTACGACAGACTAGGCTGTATAGGCTACGCTCTTTGCCTGCTTATTGGCGAATTTAAAAACAACAACTACAATATCGTTGCCGGCTTCCGGTTTTTCATTTCATTTTGTTATTATGAGGATATAATAATAATAAAATGTACGTAAGGGCTTATTTCCAGCAACATTAACCACAATTAACTTATTTAATACTTTAAATAATGATGAGAGCAATTATTGATTTCGAAGAAATCAATTAACAACTTAATTTTAGCTGCAGGAAAAAACAGATTTCCCATAAACCTGGGTGAGAATATAAAAATCGTTTTCTGAATATGAAACGATATTTCTTTGTCTATCAAATTAAGTTAAAACCATCATCACTGGACAACTTTTTTTAGGGGCCCAAACGCCCATAGAAAATGAGCATTGTCCTTTGGCATACTTATTAAGGACCAAATCAAATCAAATCAAATCACCGACGATGACAATTCAACATTTATTTTTAAACATGCATGGTATCAATAGTTATAAATATTTTATGAACAGGTTTGAGTTTCTACTCTTCTGGTTTTCTACTCTTCTAACCCATCTGGGTTATTTTGACAATATCCTGAAAAGCACCCTATGCTTTTTTTACAATAAAATATTTTTTTCTTATACTATTTTTAATTAAAATTTATTGAAATTTATTTTCTATTTTTTAGTTGAATTTTCTATAAAAACGTATTTTTTTTAGTTTTTTTTATACTATTATTTTTATTTCTTTTTGTTCACACTGTAATACGGGCATTCTCTCGCCAAAATCCACTTAATCTTGAATACACCGGTGTACACCGGTTCTAGTCCGATCACCGAAGTCAAGCAACATCAGGCGCGGTCAGTACTTAGATGGGTGATTATCTCGGGTCACCACGTGATGTCGGATTTTTGTTTAGGTATCTGCTGATAACATACCGGATTGGTCATAGTTAGACGTCGACCATTTTGGTAATCGTTTACAATTATAATCCAGGTCCTATCTAAATCCGCTTAATCATGCTTTATAGTCTCGTTTGGAGAATTTGCTATAAACGCGGTACTAGTATATATTTTCTTAAACATTCCATAAGATTGGCAATGGTTTTTTTTCCACGGACAAAGTGCGTGATATGATGGGTACTCACCTAGCCGTGTAGCACGTAACGTAACAGATACAGTATCCAGTGAGTACGTAGGCACGAGCCCACTGCGAGCCGCTCGCGGAAGGAGCGCAGCAAGCTCGCAGTGACCCGCCGAGTGGCGGTATCACTGCGAACACAAAGGCGGCTCGCAGTGTGCTCGTGGCAGCTCGTAGCTAGATACGCTGTGGACCGTGGACAAGTCGTACCCACTTGCAGGTTGATACTGTATCTGTTACGTTACGTGCTACACAGCTAGGTGAGTACCCAGCTTTAGATATAATCTATAACAAGCCGTTACGCTTTAAGTCCAATGGAGATAATTTGGATTAAGTTCCGTATTTTTAAAAGTATGTATGTATTAATGATTAAACTTACGCATAACTAACTACCTGCGCTATGTTAATGCAGTAATAAATGTTTTATGTAATGGAAAGAAAAAAAAACGATGTTTTCCTTGTAACAATGATTACGACTTTATTTAATGTGTTCTGGTTTCATACTTAAAATGCAAGATTGCGATTTCAATTCATATTTAGAGCATCACACTCAACGAGCGGTATGCAACCTTAATTAATCCATTTCATGGAGACGAGCTAAGCACCTTTTTTTTTTTTTGGGCCGGGGTCCAAACCTCCTACGAAGTCCCCGCGCATAAGGGGCGCGCAGGGTATGTGACACTCAACAATCTGCAGGTGTTGAGAGCAGATCGCGGGCCTAAGGATTTTAGGGCCCACCCACTAAACGACTCCCCTGCACTCTTACACCCGACGTCCGATCCCCTCCGAGGCTAGAACCCGGATGAGGTAGGGGGGGCTACCGCTGTCAACACTACAACCAGACAGCGCGGCTCAGGACTCCCAGCCGACGGAGTCTTCGAGGCGAATCGAAGACTCTGAAACGTCGGCCGTCTCGGTACGGCAGCCCGTCAGGCCGCTCAGACGGTGCCGCTGGTGTCCCGGAATACCCCGCTGGACCAGAACCAGCCCGCCGGGTCGGGACGCGATACACTGCCAACCCGTCGCTCTATTACTCCTTGGCAGCGCGCTAGAGTGCTGGTAGCGTGCCGCGCGGCCTCTACCCCCTCAGGTCGCCCCTTGACCTTCACCGGGGACGAGCTAGGCACCTACTGTCCGATCCCTGAAGGAATATGTGTCTGACGGTTCTTTTGTTTGCCTACCTAACTGCTAGTAGCCTCGAGGAGTTATTCTGGCTTCATCATGATACGTGGCCTTTCTTACGGGGATCAATCTGAGAGAATTTGCGAAAATCTATCCTATCCCGCCTATTTCCGCCGTGAAGCAGTAATGCGTTTCGGTTCGAAGGATGGGGCAGCCGTTGTAACTATACTGAGACCTTAGAACTTATATCTCGAGGTGGGTGGCGCATTTACGTTGTAGATGTCTATGGGCTCCAGTAGCCACTTAACACCAGGTGGGCTGTGAGCTCATCCACCCATCTAAGCAATAAAAAATAAAACTACCCTAGAAATAGCAGTGCTTCGATGAATCTACCATGGGATCGGAATCGCTACCCACTGAGAAGATCCGGCGAGAAACTCAATGGGTTTATGCGCCTTAATAATTGTACATATATGTTATGTTCTAAGTCGCGAATACAGCTCGATGTTCAACAATAAGTGGCTACGCTACATACAATTAAACATATCTAAACAATTATCCAATCACATAATAATAAGAATAACCGATAAAAAATTAATTTACGAATGCATCCAAAGAGCGGACGCTCTGCGTTTAATATGAAACATCTTTTGAAACACCAATTATATCTGATTGTAGGGCCATTAATGTTTTGCAAAATTCAATGAACAATAATGGCCTTTTGTGGCTACACAATAACAGATATGACAAGATATGACGACGGGACCTCCTAGATTCTATTTCAAATGAATTAATTTAACGAGAATTTTATCTTATAGTTAAAGAAATAAAGCAGATATTAGCTGTGAAAGCTTTATTGTATTTATGGTGGCGCTATGTCTCCGAAGCGAACACAATTTCACGGTATTTCGGAGCGCGTTCACGCTTTTATGAATTTACGAAGAAAACTATTGAAGTAAGTACCTAGTTGTTTTCATATCTTGTATTGTATTTCCAAATTTTGGGTTCGCGTAAATTTAACTACCCATTCGATATTCAGGTAGTTATTATTTTTAGTATGAGATTTATTGATAATCGACGAGATAACTGGTCTATAGAGCGCCTTCTAGTGCAAGGAAGGGCTATGGTATAAGACCAAGACAAGAGGCGGTAGGGACCACCACTATTTCTGCTGTAAAGTAGCCGTTATACTGTAAAAACTGAGACCTTACAACCCATGTCTCGTGTTTTTAATATAAAAAAAAATTGTATATTTTGATTTGATTGATTTAAACATCCCATATCCGATATTTGGGCTCGAGAATTTTGATAATGCTGGAAATTTATCTTCGGGCCTGCGGGACCTTCCGATGAGACACGGACGAACAATACTCATCCCGACCGAGGGTGAACCTAGCGTACGATACTTGCAGATTAGATTAAATCATGTAGGTTTACGATAAAGAGAAGATCTTTCACCGAGCGGGTGATATTGCTCGGTAGACCGACGGTCCGAATGTTGTTCGGAATTTATATAGGTATATGCAGGTTTATCTTGAAAATGTGAGCGAGATTCAGGCTTCTGCCAAATATCTTGTGTTTTGTTATGGCTACCGCTTCACTGGTGGTAGAACCTCTTGTGAGTCCGCACGGGTAGGTACCACCGCCCTGGCTATTTCTGCCATGAAGCAGTAATGTGTTTCGGTTTGAAGGGCGGCGCAGCCGTTGTAACTATACTGAGATCTTAGAACTCATATTTCAAGGTGGGTGGTGGCATTTACGTTGTAGATGTCTATGGGCTCCAGTAACCACTTAACACCAGATGGGCTGTGAGCTCGTCCACCCATCTAAGCAATAAAAAAAATCACCTCTACAAAAACTGAACAAAAAACTTATTAGCCATCTACACTTTCGTACAATAAATCAGAATTCAAATCCAAGTTATTGTAAGTAAACTTACATCAGTTAAGTACTTAAGTAAATTGTGATCGACAAAATGTGATTAAATCCTGTTTCACTGTCGCCAGATAGGTAGGTAGGTATATGCAGGCTCATCTTGAAAATGTCGTAAGCGAGATTCAGACTTCTGCCAATATCTTGCGTTTTGTTATGGCTACCGCCACAAATCACCTCTACAAAAATCGAACAAAAAACTTATTAGCCATCTACACTTCCGTACAACGAATTAGATTTCAAATCTTTTTTTTTTTTTTTTTTTTTATGATTGAAAGTTTACTGGTGGCCCGAAGGCCTTTCCAGTTTCACCAGGACAGGTGGGCGAGCAAAGGCTCAGCCAAGAGGGGTGGGATTTGCTAACAACTGCCCGAGCGCCTCCGAAGGAGACCTAACAACTCAAGAGCAATTGTTTCGCGAATGAATCTACTACCGGATCGGAATCGCGACCCGCTGAGAAGATCCGGCGAGAAACTCAGCGGGCTGATGCATGGGTTAGGTTGCACGTCGACCTCTTTGTCGAGTTCGACGAGTACGGTTACCGGGGTCCCTAAGCCTGCCCCTAGTATTAGAGCTGAAGGCATCTAATGCAGATTTCAAATCCAAGTTATTCTAAGTGAATATCATTTCAAGTTCAATTCAACTCATTTAAGTACTTAAGTAAATTGTGATCGACAAAATACGATTAAATCCTGTTTCACTGTCGCCAGTTAATGGCGGTTGCGTTTCGTCGGTGTTCGTATCGGCGATGCGATCGCGTGTTGGCAAATGATGTTAATTTTCGTGTTTAACAGCAAAACAAAGCAATCGCTATCTGGTTGCGCATCACTCACGAACCGAGCTGGCTGCCTTATCTGTTTTGGACCTGTTTTAAGGAGGTTGTTGCGATGGGCCAAGCTTTTAATAGTACTATTATAGTGGAGCATTGAAACTTTTATTATACCTAACTGAAGATGACGTATAATGAGAAATTTCAGCTTTTCTGTTGCTTTGTCATTTAAAATTTGTCATGGAATAGAAAAAGCTGACGTAAAAGAAAAGTTGCTCGTAAAGAAAAAAATGGCGGTGATAACGTTTTTTTTGTTCACACAAAATGTTTGTTTTATTTATATTTTATTGCCCTTGCAGGCAGACGAGCATACAGTCCACCTGATGGTGAGTGGTTACCGTCGCCCATTGACTTCAGCAATGCCACGGGAAGATCCAAGCCGCTGTCTACCGTTTAGTACTCTCCACAAGCGTCTTTTATGTAACAAAATATTACGACATGTATTCGCTAGCTCGCCAGGTCAAGCATCTTGATTGATGCGGAAGGCTTCTGTCTGCTCACTTTGGTTCGTAATGTGTAGTTTGCGAAATACCAACTCGTCTAATCCATATGCATTTATAGTTAGCTTAGAAAAAAAATTTTTTTTCATTGCAGTATCTGCGAACAAGCACTCGGTCTCTCTCGGTTTAGGTAGATAGTTACAGGTGAACTAACAAAGCAATTTCAAGGTGAACGTCGCCAAAACTACTTACTTACTAGTGGTAGGACCTCTTGTGAGTCCGCACGGGTAGGTACCACCACTCCGCCTATTTCTGTCGTGAAGCAGTAATGCGTTTTGGTTTGAAGGGTCCTACCACCAGTAATTACGCAAATTATAATTTTGCGGGTTTGATTTCTATTACACGATTTCATTAGAAAAATTGGTACCCGCCTGCGGGATTCGAACACCGGTGCATCGCTCAACACGAATGCACCGGACGTCTTATCCTTTAGGCCACGACGACTTTAGAACTTGTTGAAAGAACTGTGTTTTAACAACGATAGGTGAATTAACTCGCAACGAATACCTCCTAAATTGTAAGACTACGCAGATCGATGGTATCTAGTCGTGTGTATTCAACGCTAAGGAGGACTCTCGGCTTTTATTGTTATTCTTATACAAAATGCTATCATCTGAACGTCAAATCACAATCAGGCAAGAAGACGAATGGCTTGATAAGACGCTGACAGCTGACGCGTGCCCAAGTCATTTGGAATACTTCAATGAACATTAGTCATGCACAATTTTAATTCACCATTAATTTTCCTTATATATTAACCTCAAAGAAATATTTAATATAATTGGTATTGAATCACCGTGTTCTTAGAAATACGAGGAAAATAAAACATCATGTAAGTAAAGCTTGCCATTCCCAGTTGCATGTGATAGTTGGCCCCTTTGACGTAATAAAATAAATTGCTAGACCATGTCATTCATCAAGGTTATCCTATCACCTTCTGTTGGTATGTAGGTACTTGGAACAACAGTTACATATTTCGCTGAGTGACTGTTGGCTAAAGAGACATTGATCCAATTGCTTTTGCTCAGAAACTGGTTTTCTATCACTACATAGTATAAAACAAAGTCGCTTTCTCTGTCCCTATATCCCTATGCATAAATATTTAAAACTACGCAACGTATTTTGATTCGGTTTTTTTAAATAGATAGAGTGATTGAAGAGGAAGATTTATATTTATAATAACATCCATTAAATAGTGGAGAAACCAAGAATAAATTACAGTTTCCCAAGCGAAGCGAGGGCGGGTCGCTAGTTGATAATAAAGACGACCGATAGTTCATACGTGCTATTTCATTGATTGTTCTTTGCTATAGTCGCAACTTCAATACAGTGATAGATTAACTCGCGAATTGACTGCCTTTGAACTAATAGGCCTTGTTCGGAGGCGCTCGGATAACTGTTATCCTTCCACCTCTCGGGTGAGTCCTGGAGTTCACCCGCTCATCCTGCTGTAGCTGTAAAGGCCTCCACGCCACCAGCAATCTGTCAATTAAAAAAAGTCAAGTTCGTCTCAAGGCCTTCGAAGGTTTAACTCTGTGCTTTTTAAAATTATTTCTATTTGATTTGGAGTTTACTTTAAATTGTAAATACACATTTTTTTTCCTACCTATACTGATAGTTCGGAGAGGCTATATCAGCGTTACTCTACCGCGTGGGTGAGCTCTCGGGGCTCAAACCGGAAGTGTTGCTAGCACTAGCTCTAGTAAGAGCAGTGTTTCGCAGAACCTACCACCGGATCGGAAACGCGACCCACTGAGAAGATCCCGCGAGAAACTCAGTGGGCAAATGCAAAAAATCGTTTTCAGTCGAAATATTCCATTACAAGATAATTTTAATTTCATATCATAAGTGTGACAATAAGTTCTCTAGTTTGAGAACTGAATTGAATTCTGAGATATAATTCTTATTGGTTAAACGAGTGATCGAGCTCTCACGGTCCATCTGGTGTCAAGGGGTTATTAGAGCTCATAGACAACACGAACGTATATTTCGCCAGCAAATTTGAAATATGAATTTTAATTTTTAGTTTTTTAACGCCGCAGCTTTCAAACCGAAACGCATTACTGCATCGCGGCAGAAATAGGCGGAGTGGTAGTCCCTTTTATGTGGGGGCTCACAAGACGTTCTTTTTTTATGCTGATAGCCTTAGTCCTTATGCTGATAACCTTGAGAGGCTATTTCGGCTTCGTCTTGGGGTGTGGGTGAGTTTACGGGGCTCAAGCCGGGAGTATTGCTAGAACTGGCCCTAACAAGATCAGTGCTTTGCAGAATCTACCATCGGATCGGAAATGCGACTCACTGAGAAGATCCGGCAATGCGTCCTACAACCAATAAATTTTAGTGTGTAATGAAACTATATACTTATCTTCGGTACATCTGGTTATAATTAAATGAAAATATAATAAATCTATCCGTTGATAATTTCAAAAATACTTGCTGTGGGAAACAAGCTTTGCGTGTTATAGTCCTATCAGGGTGTTAGGGGTGCCTTATCTATATAGTCGAGCTTTTCGCTAAGATGCACGAACTTCGTGCAGATGTCATCGCGAGCCGACGTTTTGACGTCAGTAAAAATACTTTATAAGTTTATCAATGGAGTTATAAGTAATTATCGGTTGTATTCAGTATTTAAAAACTGTCAGAAGAAACCCGCAGAGTTAGAACAGCTTTAAGTTATATAATAATTGTAAATAGACTTTAACAATAACCGATTTGAAATAGAAAAAAAAAGATATTCCAAAACAAATTAATATACAATAAAAACAATAATCATCGAAATCGGTTAGCGTAGTTATTGTGTTTTTCATCTATTTGTCGCGCACGTACTTACTGCAAATTTAAGACATAAATCGTTTTCTCATGGATACCACTATCAGAACTGGACTAAATTGAAATGGGACTACATGAAGTCGTTGTGGCCTAAAGGATAAGACGTCCGGTGCATTCGAATGTAGCGATGCACCGGTGTTCGAATCCCGCAGGCGGGTACCAATTTTTCTAATGAAATACGTACTCAACAAATGTTCACGATTGACTTCCACGGTGAAGGAATAACATCGTGTAATAAAAATCAAACCCGCAAAATTATAATTTGCGTAATCACTGGTGGTAGAACCTCTTGGGAGTCCGCACGGGTAGGTACCACAACCCCGCCTATTTCCGCCGTGAAGCAGTAATGCGTTTCGGTTCGAAGGGTGAGGTAGCCGTTGTAACTATACTGAGATCTTAGAACTTATATCTCGAGGTGGGTGGCGCATTTACGTTGTAGATGTCTATGGGCTCCAGTAACCACTTAACACCAGGTGGGCTGTGAGCTCGTCCATCCACCTAAGCAATAAAAAAAAAATTAAAAAAAAACATGGGAAGCGTCAGCTTTCTAGTAAAAAAAGAATCATCAAAATCAATTTTCCCAGTCAAAAGTTATGAAGTAACAAACATAAAAAAACATACAGTCGAATTGAGAACCTCCTCCTTTTTTAAAGTCGGTTAAAATACGACAATATTTTAAAAACTATAAAGAATAAAAATAGTCCGTTACTAGTCATGCAGTAAAGCTTCGAATCTATTTGTTAACAATTATATTATTATACTTATGTACAATTAACTTAAGAACAATATACTGTAACTACAGTACAATAAAGTGTTACTACAGTAAATATGGTATAGTTGTTTTTATTTTTAAGCTATTGCATAGCTTCTATTGCGGGCCTTGAGCGCGGCGACTTAATCAAGAAATTCCGTAACGAAAATAACCTGACACCTCCACTACGCTTACTATGTAGCTCGCGTTCAACATATTCACACGTTGCGCTGGTGTAGTGTTTGTGAATAAGCGCGCGGCGTGACGTCGCACTGCATGAGCATCATGAAAAGTCTGCCCATCTCTCTCTCACGCGGTCTAGCTTATGAGTGTGAAGGAGACAGTTAATGTTTTACTTTTGTTAATGTCTATAAATATAGCGTGGTCTTATTTTTATTATTATTTTAATATTAAATTATTATTGTCTAATTCTAATTGCATAAGTTGATAAAAAATGCTTTGCAATAGCTTTACCGCGGCAGTCCCCGAGTGCCACACGTCTTTTTTTTATTTTAGCGACTCATAGACATAATTAAAATTACTTTACGGTTTAATGTTATGTTATATAACCTCAACACCTTTGTCATCCGTGACCACTAAAATTGTTATGTAATCGAAACGTTCGAAATAATGTAATATACATTACAAAAACTTCAGATGTAAACCGTAAAAGAAGTTTTAATTGAATTGTTTTTTTTTTATTGCCTTTGTAGGCAGACGAGCATGCGGCCCACCTGATAGGGAGTGGTTACCGTCGCCCATGGACTTCAGCAATGCTAGGGAAGAGCCAAGCCGCTGCCTACCGTTATTACCGTATTCGACGTGATTTACGCTAACTTCAAGACCTTCGATTAACTTGAAAATTGGCATTTGAATGTAATAGCTTCTTGCGGCATCATCGATCCAATGTCGAGTTTATACTTGTCGGTACATATTATAAAAATATACAATAGTTTAAAAAAAAACTAAACAAAATACGCTTTTATAGAAAGCCCAACTAAAAAATAGAAAAAAAAATTTAATAAATTTGAATTAAAAATAATGTAAGAAAACATGATTTTATTGTAAAAATAGCGTGGGATGACAGATTATTTACTGAGACTTTAATGGACTTTTTGGAAAAACCCAATATGTCACATCGAATAAATAACACTAAATGAACGAAATAAAATAATGCACACAACTTTATTCCTGGCATTTCCGCCAATTACAACAACTTAAAAAGAAATAATTACTTTAATATCACCAGGATATAAAACAAGTGATAATTTTTACTTCGACTTACGATTGAAATGTATTTATTATTATATTATTATGTTAATTGTTTTTAAAATTATCAACTTTCGTATTGGTTTTGTTACTATGAACTTTGATTAAAAATGCAGATATTAATTCGGCGCTGCTTTGTTTTTTTAATTGAAGAATAATTAGTTATTTTTTTATTTTATTTTTATTGCCTAGGTGTGTAGACGAGCTCACAGCCCACCTGGTGTTAAGTGGTTACTGGAACCCATAGACATCCACAACGCAAATGCGCCACACACCCTGAGATATAAGTTCTAAGGCCTCAGTTTAGTTACGACGGCTGCCCCACCTTTCAAAACGAAACGCATTACTGCTTCACGGCAGAAATAGGCGGGGCGGTGGTAACTACCCGTGCGGACTCATAAGAGGTCCTACCACCAGTAGTTACGCAAATTATAATTTTGCGGGTTTGATTTTTATTACACGATGTTATTCCTTCACCGTGGAAGTCAATCGTGAACAATTGTTAAGTACGTATTTCATTAGAAAAATTGGTACCCACCTGCGGGATTCGAACACCGTTGCATCGCTATATACGAATGCATCGGACGTCTTATCCTTTAGGCCAGGACGACTTCGTTACCCGAAAGCCTTTCCAGTCTCACCACGACAGGTGAGTGAGCTGGGCTTACAGCTGATCAAGTGCTTCCTAAGGAGACCCAACAGCTCAAGAGCAGCTGTTTCGCGAATGCATTTAAAACACAATTCTCTTCTACGGTCTCACTTATAAAAATTACTCTACAGTATGCATGGAGGTCAATATGGTCACCTTTAGGTACGTGTTGTGTCTGCATTTAAAAAAAATCGAATAAACATGTCAATTACAAATCAAATCAAAACTAAATGCTTCACGGTCATATAGACAACGAGGTTTGGATGTTTTCTGTACCCCTACCTCGATTTGAATACGAAGTTAGTTAAGTGTATAAACATAGAACAAATTTTGTGGTTTCAATCAATCTGTTTTTATTTATTGCTTAGATGGGTGGACGAGCTCACAGCCCACCTGGTGTTAAGTGGTTACTGGAGCCCATAGACATCTGCAACGTAAATGCCGCCACCCACCTTGAGATATAAGTTCTAAGGTCTCAGTATAGTTCGAGGGGTGAAAGGCTATTTGGCTTAAGCGACACTTTTGCAATTTTACAGGAGAGCCCTTTAAAGTATAATATCTAAAAACTATAGGTAATAACAAAAAAACTTATCTGCTATTTGAATGGAGTAAACTTAATTGAAGTTCAATTAAAAGCATCGAACTATTGATGATAATATCAAATAAAACGCACCTTTAATTATAAAAGTAAATGTCACGTATTAAGCGAAATGTCGCTTAAACCAAATAGCCTTTCACCCTTGATATATGTACTCGCAATAGGTCGTATAGGTCTACATCTAAATGAAAATTTAGTTTCGACTATCATTACATGATTTTATTGATAAATTAAAACCAAAGCGTTACTGTTAACAACTGTCGAAAACAAAACAAAAAGCCAACATCACGTGGTGTTCCCAGGCGGTCACCCATCCAAGTACTGACCACGCCCGATGTTGCTAGACTTCGGTGATCGGACGTTTTTTTTTTTTTTTTTTTTTTCCTACCTAAGCTGAGAGCCTTGAGAGGCTATGTCAGCGTAACCCTAACTTTTGTAGGTGAGCTCACGGGGCTCAAACCTGATGACGTTGCTAACACGAACCCTAGCTAGAGCCGTGCTTCGCAGAATCTACCACCGGATCGGAAACGCGACCCACTGAGAAGATCCGGCGAGAAACTCAGTGGGCTGTGTCTGGGAGTTAATTTACTCGTCGAGCCCTTCGTCGCAAGCGACGGGTTCGACGAGAACGGTGACCGGTGCTTGAAGTACCTAGAAGCACCGTTAGTGGATCGGGAGGATCCGAGATGACGTGTTTTGGGCGACGTCGACTGCTTTCCATTCTGTCCGCAGGATCGGGAATGTAGTTACCGGCGGCCACGATGAGAGGGTTCTCGTGTCGTGCCGCTTTATCGAAGTGGCTGATCGGACGAGAACCGGTGTATTCAACATGGTATGGACGTTGGCGGTAAAACGGTCGTATTGCAAGGAGAAAATCTGCATGTCGTCACAAGTTACCAAAAGAAAACAAAGCAAAAAGCCAACATCACGTGGTGTTCCCAGGCGGTCACCCATCCAAGTACTGACCACGCCCGATGTTGCTTGACTTCGGTGATCGGACGAGAACCGATGTATTCAACATGGTATGGACATTGGCGGTGAAACGGTCGTATTGCAAGGAGAAAATCTGCATGTCGTCACAAGTTACCAAAAGAAAACAAAGCAAAAAGCCAACATCACGTGGTGTTCCCAGGCGGTGACCCATCCAAGTACTGACCACGCCCGATGTTGCTTGACTTCGGTGATCGGACGAGAACCGGTGTATTCAACATGGTATGGACATTGGCGGTGAAACGGTCGTATTGCACGGAGAAAATCTGCATGTCGTCACAAGTTACCAAAAAAAAACAAAGCAAAAAGCCAACATCACGTGGTGTTCCCAGGCGGTCACCCATCCAAGTACTGACCACGCCCGATGTTGCTTGACTTCGGTGATCGGACGAGAACCGGTGTATTCAACATGGTATGGACGTTGGCAACAAATAAAACGTATTTTACCATCAGTATATTTATTCATTACAAAATGTCATAACAATATTATGTTATTCTCACGAGGTGTTCCCAACCGGTCAACTATGTAATAATACCTGTGAATTCTGAATTCTTTATTAAAAAAGAAAAATCTCGATCAAAATGTACAATGTTTTTCCGTCATTCTTACTTATGTAAGCGACAGTGAAAAGCAACATCCATGGGATTAACCCTTTGGGCGCGAACCGTCGACTCTTTAATGATGAGTATAAAGTGCGGAGCGTCGGAATACCGACTATTTGCGCAATTTGATTATATATATTATGTATCGACCTGTACCGACGTGTCATGGGTCGCACATGCATAACATTTTGAATAAGTTAATACTTAATATTTTTAAATTACCAGTTCAAATTGTTTTGCACTAAATTTAGCATTGATTTTTATAAGGTATATACGGTCGTGGTCAACTAATTAGGGACATTTAAGATAGTAAAGGACTATAACCGGTTATGTACATTTAAATAAAAAACCCTATTGATTTCTCAGCACCTATTATTTGCATAATGTGGTCCGATTATTATGCTATAAATGGCTGTAAATAAAAGATTTAATAAATAGAAAAAGTATTTAATATCAAAGATGAAACATGTATTAAATATTAAGGTACAATTCTGTAGTGGACATTTAATTAAGGACAGTAAAGTAAAATGAAAAATACAGTTACACAAAACTTATAATCTTCAGTGTTATAATATCTTTAACAGCTCCATTTTATTACGTGTAAAATCAGTACCCAGTAGCAAAACCTTTGTTAGTAATTACCGCTTGACACCGATGTGGCATAGACATTATCAGTTTCTGACATGTTTCGACAGGAATGTTTGCCCATGCCTCACGAAAAGTTTCATGAAGTTCATCCAAATTTGTATTACGATAAGTGGCAGCTTTTTTCTTGATTTCGTGCCAAAGGTGCTCAATTGGGTTGAGGTCCGGGCTATTTGCTGGCCAATCTAGCACCGATACAAACTGATTGGTAAGAAACGACTTGACTGAATGGGCGGTATGTTTCGGGTCGTTATCCTGCTGAAACGTCCATATAATAGGGAGATGCTCCTCAGCATAGGGAAGCATAGTTTCTTCCAATATTGTCTTGTATTGATGTTGGTCTAAGTTACCCTGAACTTTCCTCACAAGTCCCACTCCACGTCCAGAAAATGAACCCCATATTTTAATGTTTCCACCGCCATGTTTCACCTGTTTTTTTGTGAATCTTGGATTCATTTCCGCTTTTACAGGACGCCGTACATATTGCCTTTCATCTGAAGAAATCAAATTAACCTTGGTCTAGTCAGAGAAAAGTACATGTTGCCATTGGGCGTAGGTCCAATGTCCATATTTACGTGCAAATGCCAAACGAGCATTTCTATGTTCTTTCTTCAACAACGGTACTTTGCGAGCCACTCTTCCGAACAACCCTGCTTCTACCAAACGTCGTCGAACGGTCCTCGCAGATATACTGGCTCTTTCGTTTGCCCCAAACACTTCGTGTTTAATTAAAATAGAGCCTAGAAACGGATCTTTCTAAGCTAACCTGGTTATCATTCTATCTTCCTGCGGAGTCGGTTTTCTCGATCTTTTTGTTCTGGACACGTTTAAAGCTGTGTTATAGCGCTTGAAATGTTGCACTGCATTGCATACCATAGTTTTTGAACAATTTAAATGTTGTGCTATCCTTCGGTATGACCAACCACACTCAACAAACTTCATGATAATTTTTCGTAGTATCGGATCGCAACTTTTATTTTTGCCCATTTTTCTTCAAAATAATTCTCATAACTTAAAATAAAAAATCGGGATTGCCGTCAAAACGACCACTAAACAATAAGAAAAGAAACAAAAAAGTATTAAAATTCAAATTTTTAAATTAGAACGCAATACCTCAGTGTCCCTAATTAAATGGCCAGCCAGCATTCTTTGAACCAATAGCACTATGATATTGTATCAGCTATACTGTAAAGAGGTTTAATGTTTAAGAAGTTGTTATTGTTTGTATAATCGCGCACATAAATGAATAATTACACTTACATGTAAAAGATATGGAACATTGCTAAGACTCGTTGGAAAATAAAAAAAATATTCACAATTTGGCTTAACTAGAGATTGTCCCTAATTAGTTGACCAGGACTGTATTTTTAGAAGGTACTTTTTCTCAAAAGTCCTTTGTCAATTTCTGCAAAATATGTGAAAATAAGCTCAGCAGTAAAAAGTACTTAGTTAAAATGAATTATTTTAGTTCAGATCCTTACAAAGATGAAACTTACCTATATAAACAAGTCTAAAAATCACCACAATATTCGTTGCTGTGTCCCGAAAACAAACAAAAAAAACACGTGTGGCACTCGGAGACTGCCGCGGTAAAGCATTGCATTTTTTATCAACTTATGCAATTATAAATCGACAATAATAATTTAATATTAAAACAAACAATAAAATAAAACCACGCTATATTTATAAACATTAACAAAAGCAAAACATTAACTGTCCCCTTCACACTCATAACCTAGACCGCGCGAGGGAGAGATGGGCAGACTTTTCATGATGTGCATGCGGCAGTGCGACGTCACGCCACGCGCTTATTCACAAACACTACACAAGCGCAACGTGTGAATGTGTTGAACGCGAGCTACATAGTAGACGTAAGGGGGGTATCAGGTTATTTTCGTTACGGAATTTCTTCATTCAGTCGCCGCGCTCAAAGCCCGCGATAAAATCTATGCAATAGCTGAAAAATTAATTTAAAACGACTTAATTCGCTTGTAAACAAATTAATTTGATGATAACATTATAGCATTTTCTTGCCGGCAATTAGGTACGTTAAGAGCTTGGAACCTCGACACGTTCGACAATTGCTATTTCTGCACACGAAAAACGTGATCTTTTTGAACCCAGTCCACTGTTACCCCGAGGGAACGAAAAAGTGGTCGGTCACTCAGTGTCGAGTTGAACGACCTAGTTTGAAAGTCGGAGATTGCCGATTGACAATCCTCGCAAAATTAGTTTTAATAAAACGAAAATAAATTAAAATATAGGTGTACGTATCCACCCAATAAAGCACACGAATATTCATAATAAAATGTTGCTGTTCATGAGAATCTGAACTTTTTTTCACGAATAACAACAGATACCTACTTTTGTTTTACTTCACTAAAAATCTATAATGTGACGTACCTATGCTGCGTCCTAAGCACGTCATTACGGATCCTCCCGATTCATTAACGGTGCTTTTAGGTACCCCAAGCATCGGTCATCGTACTCTTCGAACCCGTCGCTTGCGACGAAGGGCTCGTTGAGTAAATTAACTGATAGACACAACCCACTGAGTTTCTCGCCGGATCTTCTCAGTGGGTCGCGTTTCCGATCCGGTGGTAGATTTTGCGAAGCACTGCTCTTGCTAGGGCCAGTGTTAGCAACAGTCCCGGTTTGAGCCCCGTGAGCTCACCTACTAGTTCGGTGAATCTAGAATAACCCTTCGAGGTTACTAGAATAGGTTGGAAAAAAAATGCGCTGCTAAAGTTTTTATACAAAATAAGCTGAATTTAATTTCTTCACAATTGCTATAGTATGTACATTTTGAATATTAAATTTGTGCTTTGAAAAGGTGACCAAATAAAGGATGATGTTGGCTTTTTGCTTTGTTTTTTTGGTAGCTCGTGATAACATATTGATATTGTTCGTACAATACGCACAACACATCGCCAACGTCCATACCATGTTGAATACACCGGTTCTCGTCCGATCACCGAAGTCAAGCAACATCGGGCGTGGTCAGTACTTGGATGGGTGACCGCCTGGGAACACCACGTGATGTTGGCTTTTTGCTTTGTTTTCTTTTGGTAACTAATGACGACACGCAGATTTTCTCCGTGCAATACGACTGTTTCATCGTCAACGTCCATACCATGTTGAATACACCGGTTCTCGTCCGATCACCGAAGTCAAGCAACATCGGGCGTGGTCAGTACTTGGATGGGTGACCGCCTGGGAACACCACGTGATGTTGGCTTTTTGCTATGTTTTCTCTTGGTATCTCGTGACGACACACTGATATTCAGCCTTTAATGTAAAAATCATCGCCAACGTCCATACCATTTTAAAAACTCAAGCTCACGTATACCTTCACGCATTTACATGAAAATCTAAATGTTAGTCTAGACTGAAGCGAGGGATAATGGTAATACGACTACTAGCATGACAGAAATTAGTTTTAACATTTTTCGTAAAGCTAATTTTATTTTATCCAGAGAAAATCTAAAAAAACAGACCAAAGGTCGATAGCAGCAGCTAGTTTTTTCTTTCTATTTCTTTGCAACGTGAACAAGCTCTGAGAGCGAGTGCGAAAACCAGGATTTTATAAAAAATAAAATGCGGAAGAGGATTCCTAAATTAAATTACGGTTTTTAAAGGTGAAAATCTACTAGTATAACAAGGGTCTATATTATTTAATACGGCTCTATGTGTAGCGAGATACTCTTTTACCACAGATAGCTTTTAAAACCAACCAACTTTACCAACTTTTAAAAACAAATTTCTTGGATTTTCTCGATTTTTCGATACCTTCTTCATCTATACAAATGATTGGTATAATAGTAAGATTCGATATTTTTTTCCCTAGCTAAGCGTCGGTAGCCTAAGGGCTTACTTATACCAAGTAAGTGCGGAAGGGTGAGCTCACGGGCTCCAACTGAGAGAATTGCTAACACTAGCCCTAGTAATCGCAGTGATAAGAATACATCTTTTAATTTATTCATAAACTAGCCGTACTCGCCCGCTTCACTGGGCATTTAAATTAACATTATTATTTATTGTCATTATTATTATTATTTATTTATATTTATTTAAAATCTTATTAATTACACAATATTTTTTAAAAAATATATTAAAAATACAATTTTTAAAAAACACTATATAAAAATAGATTGCCGCTGATGGCGGTGTCTACGACACAAGCCACCAGTGGTTAGGACTCCAGAGTGAGAAACCTCCTCACAATGCGTGCAGTATCGAGGATAACTGCTTTCTGTATTAGGCCCTTAACCCAGCTGGATAACGAAAGTTTCTTAAGATGTTGATCGAAACTTTTCGCTATCAAGCCGTGTACCGATACAACTATTGGAACAATGATGGTTGAATCAACATGCCACATGGCGGTAGTCTCGTGGGCCAGGTCTAAATATTTTATTAATTTGTCCTTTTCTGCCTTCACGAGGTTCTCGTCATGAGGAATGGTGATATTATAAAGATTATATAGATAGGGTCAGTATCAGCAATTCTCTCAGGTTGATCTCGTGAGCTCACCCACCCGTAAGGGAGAAGCTGGAATAGCCCGGCTACTAGGGATTAGGTAGGGACAAAAGGTCATAGAAAGTGCCCTATAGATTTAGATACAAGTTAAGATATAAAGTTATTTTTGAGAATACCATTTTATTTTATTCAACTTTTGACTTTTTTGGCTTGACTGAGATGTTTGCGATTTTTAGGAACTCCTTTCGTCAGATACTTTAATATCGAGAATAAGAAACAATGTTAAGTGTCGCACGACACGATATTAGGACAGGGACAAACAGAATAGCAGTGTAAAGGTTCCACTTATTTCTACTTTTGATGGCCCGAACCAACACTGCTCGACGCGCAGATCGATCTATTATCACAATATCAGGTTTATTGGCAACAATATACCTATCCGTGATAATAGATCGGTCCCAGTAGAGCGTAACATGACCATTATCAAGAACTGGTTGAGGTTGGTATTGGTAATAAGGTACAGCAGAATCAAGAAAACCATATTTCAGAGCAAGTTGTTGATGAATAATCCTAGCCACTTGGTTATGTCTATGCAAGTACTCGCCGTTAGCAAACCGAGAACAGCCAGAAACAATATGTCTAATAGACTCTCCCGGACGGTGGCATGCCCGACAAATGTCGACCGTCCCATCCTTTAGTATATATTTCCGGTAGTTGTTCGTCATGATAACTTCGTCCATAATTGCAAAGATAAAACCTTCAGTTTCCCCAAAGAGGTTACTGAATCGTAACCAGGCCACGGAAGCTAATTGGTCTACATCAGGCCCTGTGAGAGCCCGGTAGAACCTACCGTGTAACTCCTTGCTCCTCCATACGGTTATGCGATCTGAAATACCCTCTACCTTATTATTATTATTATTATTATTTTGCCCTATGCCCGTGTGCCTTCAAGGGCAATAAAAAAAACATCCGTTTTTTTTTTTTCCTACCTAAGCTGTGAGCCTTGAGAGGCTATTTCAGCGTAACCCTAACTTTTGTAGGTGAGCTCATGGGGCTCAAACCTGATGACGTTGCTAACACGAACCCTAGCAAGAGCCGTGCTTCGCAGAATCTACCACCGGATCGGAAATGCGACCCACTGAGAAGATCCGGCGAGAAACTCAGTGGGCTGTGTCTGACAGTTAATTTACTCGTCGAGCCTTTCGTCGCAAGCGACGGGTTCGGCGAGAACGGTGACCGGTGCTTGAAGTACCTAGAAGCACCGTTAGTGGATCGGGAGGATCCGAGATGACGTGTTTTGGGCGACGTCGACTGCTTTCCATTCTGTCCGCAGGATCGGGAATGTAGTTTCCGGCGGCCACGATGAGAGGGTTCTCGTGTCGTGCTGCTTTATCGAAGTGGAAAAACATCCGTAAGAACCGCTGTAGATTTATATATTAGTATAGATAAAACAAACACACGCAATTCTCGAACATTTATTTCTTTTTACACGTTTTCTTATGTCTCAATATATCGACCGGAGTCGAATACAAAACCGCCTCGCAATTCTCGCACTTAAACTCCTTGCAATTAGGTTTATTCTCCTTTACAGTTTTACTAGGGCCGGGTTCCTCTTTCACCGCTCTCGCCGAACAAGTGAACAGTTTGTGTTGCAGTCTCTCCAGCGGCGACAGACACATCGACATCTCGCATTTCTCACACGTCCAAGGTAAACCATAAGTTTCTTGGTACGTGTTGTAACTCCAATCTGTGTCGACGACGCTGCAAGAGGACATGTTAATTTACTAATTAACCCACAGACTATTATTACGTGTCTCCCGTCTTTCAGGACTATTACAAAATAATAACAAACTAGTCGGTAGTGAAATTATAAGTTTGTACACTATTACGATTCTATAGTCAAAGACTATTATACTTCCTAATCACAGATTTCGCCAAGACTACACTTTAGATAAATATTAATAAAGACAAACAATATTTCTGCCGTGAAGCAGTAATGCGTTTCGGTTTGAAGGGTGGGGCAGCCGTTGTAACTATACTGAGACATCAAACCCATATCTCAAGGAGGGTGGTAGCATTTACGTTGTAGATATCTATGGGCTCCAGTAACCGCTTAACACCAGGTGGGCTGTGAGCTCGTCCACCCACCTAAGCAATAAAAAAAAAGATTGACTGAAACCACAAAATTTGTCAAGAAAACGATTCTATATTTATATACTTATCTAACTTCGTATTGAAATCGAGGTAGGTGTACAGAAAACATCCAAACCTCTTTGTCTATATAAACGTGAAGAATTTAATAGACCGCTAATTCTTTTCGTTCGAAACGATCCCTCTATTGGTATTATTAATATCATTTTTTTAACGCCGCGATTGACTAATACGAAATAAAAAAGCTTAGAATCTTCGAAAACGTAAACATTTAAAAACTTACATTTCATCATCCATTGTCAGTGGTTATTGTAGACATCGACGAACCTATAGACACCGTCTACGAAGTTTATGGGTGACCGCTGTAAAGCAGTGGCTACACATCTACTGGTGTATCACTACATCGTATAAAACAAAGTCGTTTTCTCTGTCCCTATATCTGTCTGTCCCTATGTATGCTTAAATCTTTAAAACTAAGCAACGGATTTTGATGCGGATTTCTTTAATAGATACGAGTGATTGAAGAGGAAGATTTATATTTATAATAACATTCATTAAATAGTGGAGAAATCAATAATAAATTAGTTTCCGAAGCGAAGCGAGGGCGGGTTGCTAGTTGAATAATAAAACAGACTCACCAATTATAAACGATATTATCGGTGACGTAGACACCGCCTTTCTTCTCGTGAGGTCGACATTCGAAGCCTTCTTCGAACGGATTAGGGTCGATATTTGGATGCGCTTCATCATTACCGTAGTACAATATCTTTAGGTCGCCTGAAAACCATTTTACATTTTCCTTTAGATGATCCTCACTATTTGTATATAACATGACGTTACGTGGCGTGACGTGAGATGGCTTTGCATGACATGACGAGATGTGACATGGCATGGCGTAACGTTACATGGCGTGACGCGACGAGACATGGCGTGGCATGACGTCACGTAACGTAACGTAACGCGACTTCACGTAACGTAACGCAAAGACCTCTCACCCCTTATCCAAATTTTGATGCCATTCTTTATAAGACTTTACAATGCTGGGTAAAATTAATAAAATATTCCTATTTGGAATTTTTAGTAGACAGAAGCGTTCACAATACGATGTCTATGAGCTCCAAAAATAATTCAACAAATAGCAGATATTTATTAGTATTAATAGGTATTGTTACGCCGGTAAGAGTAACGTCATCTATCGCCGAATAGTCGAACGAACATCGAAGGATCCAGAATGCTCGAGAATTACAACGCCATCTATTGTCAGATAGCGGAAACTGCTACTAGACAGGTGTGGAATATTCTCGATAATTCTAGGGATGAGGTATCGGCTATAAAAGCGTTGTAGGGATGGCACGCAGTCAGTGAGTAATTGGAACTACTCGAAGCGAACCAGCGAACGGATCACCTGAAGCGAAGCGGAACAAGCGAATTAAGAGTTTTAAAGTGTTTGTTGAATGTTTTCAAGTGTTTGTGAAGCGTTTAAGTGTTTTAAGTGTTGAATACAGTTTTTAAGTTGTACTTTGGTGATATTTTATTTATCCCGAACCCCAGCGCGTAACAACAGTATTACCGTACCCGGTAGTAATCTCTTGATCGTATAATAAACTTCGCTGTTCATGTACGAACTGATATCGCAGGACAGCTCGTACTGTGTTTCCTCGTACGACGACTTTGAGTGCTTCTGTTTCTCCAATTCCGATTCCACGGTCTTCGCTGGGTTCGCGTCTGTAATCGACAATAGCGTCGTGACATGATGAATTGCAATTTTTTTATTGCTTATCTAAGCAATCAGCTCGTCAGATCACGGCTGTCAGTTCGTTCCATCTGGTGTTAAGTGGTTACTGGAACCCATAGACATCTACAACGTAAATGCGCCACACACCTTGAGATATAAGTTCTAAGGTCTCAGTATAGTTACAACGGCTGCCCCACCCTTCAAACCGAAAAGCATCACTGCTTCAGGGCAGAAGTAGGCGGGGCGGTGGTACCTAGCCGTGCGGACTCACAAGAGGTCCTACCACCAGTAAAGAACCAACAGACCATTGGTTTTTTTAGAAGTGAAACTTCTTTAGGCGCATTGAGAGTAAAATTCAAATCGCGACAGATTCGTTACGGCTAGAGATAAAAGATACAATTTAGGAAGAGCGAGAGTGAGAGAATAGACAGAGCGTCTCCCGAACCACTCTACCGAGAAGAAAGGGAAGGGACAAAGCGAGCTAGGTCGTTTCTCTTATACACTGCATTCCTTATTACAAGAAAAATTTGATTTAAAGATGAAAAATGAAGAAAACCACAATACTATAATACGCACCGCAATAGAAGTTTCACTTCTTTCACGTGCACCATTTTTTTAAAGTCTGACATAGGCGTCTCACTCGATACGAATGCACCGGGCGTTTTATCACCTTTAGGCCACGACGACTTAATTCTGCCGCAAAGGGTTCATGAAAAGTCACGTGTCTATGGTCTCCAATAACCAAAGTACAAAGTACTTCTTACTAGCACCACCTACTGTTTCAGTATACATATTTCTACGTCACCAACCTGCAAGTCGTCGGTTCACCAGATCGTTCCACCTCCGTCTCAGCCTAACAGCTTTCATCAGCAGATTTAACCCGGTTTCAGGATAAGGAAACTCCAACAGGAGCCACGAGTCACATACTATCCTGTAACAGAGCAATACGTTCAAATTGATTTCTCAAGGCGGGCGAATCTGCGTAATTACTGGTGGTGGGACCTCTTGTGAGTCCGCGCGGGTGGGTACCACCACCCCGCCTCATTCTGCCGTGAAGCGGTAATGCGTTTCTGTTTGAAGGGTGGGGCAACCGTTGTAACTATACTTGAGACTTGGATGTCTAAGGGCTCCAGTAACCACTTAACACTAGGTGGGCTGTGAGCTCGTCCAACCAACTAAGCAATAAATAAAAAAAAGAATGAGCTCGCAGCCCACTTGGTTTTAAGTAGCTACCGGACCACATACATAGCAACGTGAATACCGCCTTAAGATACGAAATCGAACTTTCAATTTTGTTCACGACAGTCCTATACAAACTACGCTGTAGATATAAGCGGAATTGAGGTACATACCCATGCGAGCTCACATTACGGCACACCATCAGTGAATACACAATAATACTAATAAGATTATCTTCATATCTTAAGCCGATTACTTTTATTGGCTAATATAAAATTAAGCCTTATGCGGTATGGGTAGAGTTCGTTTTACCTTGTAAATCCTATATTGGTATCAATGGAATGCGCCAATAGCAGCAGGGTCTGTGCGGCCGGCATCCTCATGGAATTCACAATGTACGGCTTAGTTGTTTCGAGCAGAGACCTGTAATATTGGTACGGTACAGTCGTGAGCAAAATTTATTTATTTATATATTATTTATTTATTATATATTTATATATATGTCGGCGGCAGCTCCAGGGATGGCTAAGCGGTAGTTTCCGTCATCACTCGTATTTAGTTGAACTCAGTTTATAAAAAGTCGATAAAACCTTTTGAATAATAATTATTGAAACTCAACACACACAACTTTCACAATGTCAGGGTAAACCGACAGTTTCGTTCCACATACCGACAGACTGACTGCCAGAGACTCACTGACTGAGACGGACGGACCGTCTGATACGGACTGAATGACTGTCTGACACGGAATGCCACGACTCTGTCCACGTACCGCCATTTTATACTGTGGCGTTACGGAGTCTACCCTACATTTTGTGATATTTGTCAAAACAACATTTCATCATTTAAAATAATAATCAAAACCACCGTCTTAATATTACTAAAAGTCGTTATCCACGACACGGCCATTCTGTCACTTTGACGTTTGTGTATCGTTGATTTTCCGAACTATTGACCCGGATGCGACACGGCCATCCTGTGTTACACACGTCCTCGTGTGTTAATCTGAAACAAAAGCCAATACCGCACAGTATCATTCACACTCGGCCATATCTGACCACTCTACTAAAATAAAAGTCTTGTGTCATCACAAATTCTATAACGACATTGAAAGATAACACAAACGAAAATAAGTGATTTACTACTGCTGCAAGTTCTCCCCGTACAATTCATGTACACAGTAACTAAGTCATCCCTGTGACTCTAACTCTAATCAACAGTCATCCCTGTGACTCTAACTCTAATCAACAGTCATCCCTGTGACTCTAACTCTAATCAACAGTCATCCCTGTGACTCTAACTCTAATCAACAGTCATCCCTGTGACTCTAACTCTAATCAACAGTCATCCCTGTGACTCTAACTCTAATCAACAGTCATCCCTGTGACTAACTCTAATCAACAGTCATCCCTGTGACTCTAACTCTAATCAACAGTCATCCCTGTGACTCTAACTCTAATCAACAGTCATCCCTGTGACTCTAACTCTAATCAACAGTCATCCCTGTGACTCTAACTCTAATCAACAGTCATCCCTGTGACTCTAACTCTAATCAACAGTCCCTTTATGAGAACCATCGCATATAGATTTCTCGACAAGAGAACATTCAGCACCAGATTCCAAATAAAAATAAAACGACTCACCAGATTTTTCTCATTTACCAAAATACCCGATGTTACGCAGCTACCGGCACGTCACGGCGTCCCTCCGCTGCTGCGTTGCTCGCGGCCGTCGATGACATCGCGCCATCAATTTGCCTCGGCGGCAACTCGTGGCAATGTTTTTGCTTAGATGGGTGGACTATGCACGAGCTCACAGCCCACTCGGTGCCATGTAGTTACTGGACCCCACAGACATCCACAACGCAAACGCGTCATCCACCCCGAGATACAAGTTCCAAGGTCTCAGAATAGCTACAACCGCTGCCCCACCATTCAAACCGAAATACACACTGCTTCACGGCTGAAATGGGCCAGGGTGATGGTACCCGTGCGGTCGATGGCACTATACGGAGCACCCGTCTGGTGCCACGTCCTTACCCACGAGAAAGTCGCCGCGCTGCGACGCCGGCAGCGCGCGATCGCAGTCAGAGTCATTCAAGGATACCTCACAGTCTCCTACGAGGCGGCGCGCCCTAACGTAAGTATAGCCGGAGCGCGGGGGCTCCAATCTCGGCAGTCCGAGCTGGAGGCGTGGTCTCGTCGTTTGGCGGACCCGTCGGCCGGCCTCCGTACCGTCGAGGCGATCTGCCCGGTTCTCGCGGACTGGGTAGACCGCGACCGCGGAAGACTCACCTCCGGCTACCTGTGCAGACTCACAATACATTTTACCACCACGCAAACTTTTTACCACCGCAAATCTTACCAGCCACCACGCAAACTACAATTTTGCGGGTTCCACCTCTCCTACACGATGTTACTCCCACACTGCGGAAGCCAACCGCAAACACTTGTCAAGCACGCACAAGCACGCACTTCACCAGAAAAACTTGCATCCGCCAGCGGAACACGAACACCGCCGCATCGCCAGACACGAACGCACCGGACGTCTTATCTTACAGGTCACGACGACTTCAGATCCGATTCGTGTCGGAACTACCCACTCGTCATGACAGATCCATTATTGCGATCGAAGTTTCACTTGAGACTTGCACTTTTGCTACGTGTCGTATTTCCGCTAGTAAATGCCATGTGATAAGTCGAGAGACAACTGGGCAACATGAGCCAGAACGTAAGATGTGACGATTTCTTCGTGGCTCAGATCTTCCATCGAGGTAGCAGACGTTATTACACGACTTGCGTATGCTGCATTCACGCTTTTGTGGCTTACCATCGTTGTGAAATCCGCGACATGATAAGGCACCGCCTTTCAGGGCCCCACTGAAGACTACAATGAGCTATGCACCATCCAGTAGACGTTCATCGAGGTACATATCAACCGTAGCGCACCAAGCACATGGATCGGCATCTGTCTGTTCCTGATGAATTTCCGACCCGTGATCTCAGATACCGTTACTGGTATTCTGATCTGCATCATGTTTTTTCGCTGTACTTCGAACATGTTCAAACACGTCACGCCAGTGAGAGTTGAGTCCTGATCCCACTTCTGATGTCGGCGGCAGCTCCAGGGATGGCTAAGCGGTAGTTTCCGTCATCACTCGTATTTAGTTGAACTCAGTTTATAAAAAGTCGATAAAACCTTTTGAATAATAATTATTGAAACTCAACACACACAACTTTCACAATGTCAGGGTAAACCGACAGTTTCGTTCCACATACCGACAGACTGACTGCCAGAGACTCACTGACTGAGACGGACGGACCGTCTGATACGGACTGAATGACTGTCTGACACGGAATGCCACGACTCTGTCCACGTACCGCCATTTTATACTGTGGCGTTACGGAGTCTACCCTACATTTTGTGATATTTGTCAAAACAACATTTCATCATTTAAAATAATAATCAAAACCACCGTCTTAATATTACTAAAAGTCGTTATCCACGACACGGCCATTCTGTCACTTTGACGTTTGTGTATCGTTGATTTTCCGAACTATTGACCCGGATGCGACATATATTTATTTATTTTTGGTTAACCTAATCGCTGGTAGACTAAAGCGCTCTGTAAACGATCAAATTGTTTGTCAAATATTACGTGTTTGACGCGTTTGATGGGTGGGTACCACCACCCTACCTATTTTTGCCGTGAAGCAGTAATGCGTTTCGGTTTGAAGGGTGGGGCAGCCGTTGTAACTATACCTGAGACCTTAGAACTTATATCTCAAGGTGGGTGGCGCATTTACGTCGTAGATGTCTATGGGCTCCAGTAACCACTTAACACCAGGTGGGCTGTGAGTTCGTCCACCCATCTAAACATTAAAAAAAAAATTTGATTGACGGCGTGTTTGACAAACAAGTTTGAACGTGTATGGGGGTGTTTGTGAAACAAGATCTCAGTCGTTGCTCGACACGACGTCTCGTTACGGCAGGAGAAAACCGAACCTACGGGTAAGTTAACAAACTTGTTTGATCTTTGGTTTGATCGTTTTAGCTATTGTTTGATGAAAACGTAAAGTTTGACGAACAAATTTGTCAGGCAAATTTGATCATTTACAGGGCGCTTAAGGGCTTCTAGCTACTAACGGACTGGTCGGTGAGCTCACGGGCTCATCCTGCTAATTTGCTAACACTAGTCCTAACAAGAGTAGTGCTTCGAAGAATCAACCACCGGATCGGAATAGCGACCCACTGAGAAGATCCGGCGAGAAACTTAGAGGGTCAGACATTTCACCCGCTTTAAATTAGATTATTCAGAAATAATTAAACGCATTGCACTTTTTCTAGGTTAAGTGTCTGGCAAAAAGAAGATAGACCGTCCCTTGGTGTCGCTCAGTTGAGTAGGAACTTGGGGTCTTAGGCATGACATGAGGGGAGTTAGAACACACTGCTCAAGACCGATGCAAATAAAAGAATTTGATTCGAGCCCTATCAAAATGAAATCAAATAAAAAAAAATTCAATTCAATATTTTTTGTATCTATATAATACCTATATAAAAATGAATTGCTGTTCGTTAGTCTCGTTAAAACTCGAGAACGGCTGGACCGATTTGGCTAATTTTGGGTCTTAAATTATTTGTGGAAGAAAGTTTAAAAGGTAGATATGTAATAATAAAAGATCCAGAGAAGGTTTAAAAGGTAGATGAATATGAAAATGCTCGGAATTGAATCAAAATAACAATTTAGTTGTCCCTTTGATGTGTGAAAGTTTCGGTCTTTTATTTATTGATTGAGGCACTACGAAGTTTGCCGACATAAACGAAAGTACATACTTGCTGAACGTCAAAAGAACTACCGCCAATTCACAAGAACTAGCCTCCGTCCTGAGAACTGGCAAGAAACTCAGCGGGCATGCCATTTTTTTTTTTTTTTAAATAGTATGTTTTTTTTAAATATTCATTATATACTCCAGCAGAGGATAATGGGAAATAAAGAAGAAGACTTTCGTAGGTCACTCTCTGCTTCACAAACTACTACTTTTCAAGCAATTAATATAATATAATATACTAGCTTTTGCCCGCGACTTCGTCCGCGTGAGATAGTTACTTTGGCAGAACGCTAAATATTACCCGCCTCTTTATTTACGTAGAAAATAAAAATATTTTTGAATAATAGAATGTTAAAGAGCTATTTAAGGTACCAAAATCACGCTTTTGAACCGACTTCAAAAGAAGAAGTTATCAGTTCGACATAGATTACATAGATAAAAAATTATGGCATAAAAAACGTTATATATAGTGAGCCAACCTTAACATATAGAAATATTATTATGCTGCTGCGGACTTTTTTTTAGATCTTTTAAAGGGTAACAATTTTTTCATACATTATTTTAGCGAAACTTTAACCGTTTCCGCAGCGCACGCTGTGGAAGCTCTCAAAAGGGAAAAAAAACAGATTTTGAAACATTATTTATTGGTGCTCCGCTTGCATTGTTCTTAGCGTGATTTTATAGCCTTCCTCGCCTTTTTCGATAAATGGGCTATCTAACACTGAAAGAATTTTTCAAATCGGACCAGTAGTTCCTCAGATTAGCGCGTTCAAACAAACAAAATCTTCAGCTTTATAATATTAGTATAGAATCTATATATTATAGTATAGTCTAGTATAGTTTTTTAGTTGGTCTTTAAAGATGTGACCACATGCCGCAGGTAATACTTACAAATAACACAGTAACTGGTGTTTTGCTGACAAGGGTAGTTTACTCTTGTACCCGGCGGGCGGGTCCGTCTGTATGTCCGCCTCCGTCAGCATCAGCACGCGGGGCTGCTTCCCGAAATACGAGGTGGGGTGTAGGAACACGAAGGGCTTACTCCAAGTGTGGTACAATTGTTCGGCTACGGACTGCAAAAAACATTGGTTTTTTTATTTTTATTACGTCAGTTTATTTGGGTAGACTGAATTGAATTTTTCTTTAAAAATTTTATGGCCTGGTAACGAAACCTTTAAGCCAAGTCCTATTTTGAAATGAGATGAGGTTGATTGATGCACGACTTTAATCAACTAAATGAGATGGGATGAGTTAAAGTATCAGTAAAATGTTGGTTGTTTACTGAGAGTTTTTCAGCCGATTTTTTGGAAGAGCAGTAGAAGCTATGTCTAGTGATTTTGTTAATTTTTTTTCGTATTTATTTATTTAAAAAAAAAAACAAGAATTTAATTACAACGCCATTTACTGGGTCAAGTTGTTTATCTAAGCTAAGCCACGTAAACTAACAGACCAAAATTTGTGAAATGTGCTGTAATCTGTATAGTGAATGTGTGTTGTGTTTTTTTAAGTGATGGTTTTAGAAGTCAAACGAGTGATACCGGCTACATTTTATATCGAAAAAATCACATTTCCACAGGAAACTATACTGGCATTTTTCTTTGACTATGCGGTCGAAGCCGCGGGTAGTAGCTAGTTATACATATAATTGAGATGAGAACCAACTACAATTCGACTAGTTGAGTGACGGATATTCGATCTTCTGTCTATGATCCCAAGAGCTACTATAAGTTTTTTTTTATCGACTCTACTCTTACCTTGCAATAATTGAATTCATCGGCAACTGCTACTTGTGGGTACAGCGCTCTGGCTAACACAATCTGGAAATGTTTCAAAACATTATTATTTATAGACACCCAAAGATTATCATCAGTACATTTTAATTATTACATAATATTTTCTGTGGTCTCGTCGAGCCCGTCGCTTGCAACGACGACTTACTAGTCGAAGTAAATTAACCCACAGACACAGCCCATTGATTTTCTCGCCGGATCTTCTCAGTGGGGGGTCGCGTTTCCGATCCGATGGTAGATTCTGCGAAGCACGGCTCTTGCTAGGGTTCGTGTTAGCAACAACGTCAGGCTTGAGCCCCGCGAACTCA
This sequence comes from Bombyx mori, assembly GCF_030269925.1. Lineage (NCBI taxonomy): Eukaryota > Metazoa > Arthropoda > Insecta > Lepidoptera > Bombycidae > Bombyx > Bombyx mori. The sequence continues at coordinate 10,305,974 of NC_085127.1, read as the reverse complement.
CCCACTAGTTCGGTGAATCTAGAATAACCCCTCGAGGTTACTAGAATAGGTGGGGAAAAAAACACGTGTGGCACTCGGGGACTGCCGCGGTAAAGCTATTGCATAGCATTCTTTATCAACTTATGCAATTATAATTAGACAATAATAATTTAATATTAAAACAATAATAATAAAATAAGACCACGCTATATTTATAAACATTAACAAAAGTAAAACCTTAATTGTGCCCTTCACGCTCATAAGCTTGATCGCGCGAGAGAGAAATGGGCAGACTTATCATGATGTGCATGCGGCAGTGCGACGTCACGCCGCGCGCTTACTTACAAACACTACACAAGCGCAACGTGTGAATGTGTTGAACGCGAGCTACATAGTAGACGGAGTGGGGGGTGTTAGGTTTTATTTTCGTTACGGAATTTCTTCATTCGGTTGCCGCGCTCTAAGCCCGCGATAAAAGCTATGCAATAGGTTAAAAAAAGGACTCGTACGACTTCACAAGCAAGGTCTTGCTACCAGTAAATGTCAGTTGGGGTTAAATCGCCTTTCTGACCACCACGGAACGGCGGTGGCGCTAGTACCTGAAGGCAGTACACCGTAGACCTTACCTTCAGCATGACAAGGTCCCGTCCACTGGACGCGCTGGAGCCGGATATCAGAGCCTGGATCCTCTGAGCGTCGTTGCTCATACGGAATTCAATGTCCCTTATATCGAAAACATTGTCATCCTCGTTCTCATTCTCGTCGACGATCTCCCACGAGTCTATCTTCAAACGTTTCTTGCGTTTCGAATCTTCAGCCGATTTCTGTTTGTATTGCCTGAAAATTAAAAAAAAATGTGCATATTTAGGGGAAATTTACTATAATTTATTAGACCCAATTTTGTTTATAAAATGGTACATTAATGATACCAACATAATTTTTTTTTGTTCGTAAATAAACAGAGGCCTAAAATTAATCGGTAACAAAGTTTTCGTAACGCAAATACTCCAATCACTTGGACGTGAACTTCTAAGAGCGGGATTGCCATTTTACAATTGAATTGACAAATCTCATGTCAAACAGGGGTTTTATCTTGTAACGCCTATGGCGTTCCGTAACCACTTCAAGCCAAGTGTATCGTGAGCTAGTTCACCGATCTACCTAATAACAAAAACATTATGTAGACGTGTACATTTAAATTAGTCTAGTGTATTCCTCCTTTGCTAATGTTGTTTCTTGCTTGCTGATTGTTTTTAATTTCTTTGTTTCTATGTTTTTGTTTCTCTGGTGTTTTAATTTGTTTATGTTGGTGAGGACCTTTAATTGGCTCTTTGTTTTTATTATTTGTTATCTATACTAATATATAAATCTACAGTGGTTTTTACGGATGTTCCGTTATAACTATTGAACCATGCATCCGATTGACTTGAAACTTGGTATCCATGTAGAAAATACATGTACTTAAATGGATAGACTAATATTTATATGAGTGTTGGACTCCCTACACCAGTTGCGGGGGCGTTAATGATGAGAATCTTTGTGAGGGGTGAGAAATAATAATGTTAATTTTAAATGCCCAGCGAAGCGGACGGGTACAGCTAGTATTATTATACTATGTTAGTTGGCTTGTAGTAAATAAATAAATAAAAATTACAAATCAAATCTCGCTTATAGAAATTAGCGGACACATTCTTATGCAGAGCTGAACGATTCTAAAGAAAATATGTTTTAATTTGCTACAAATTATGAAGTTATTCAATATAGGTACCTCCTCATGTCCTTGAGCTGTTTCATCTGGCCGTGACGTAACGCCCTCTCCGCTGAAGACATCGTCTCCGGTTCAGGAGTCTCAGATAGATTGTTGTCCTGTTACCAAACAATTAAAGCACCAGCAAAACTTTGAGAGGCTGCAACCCATAGACGTCTCTATCTCGAAATTGTCGTGATTATGATACCCTTTAGGGCAGGGGTTCCCAAACTTATTTTGTCTACTGCCCACTTGGAGAATAAATAATTTTTTAGCGCCCCCAAATATTCATATACCTAAAAACCACTATAGTAAGAGTTTAGTCGGTGTCTAAGAGTCCTCATAGATGACATTACAAATCGCCTCTCATACTTCTGCACAACGCTCCCATTTTTTTCTGGGTCTGTTACCGCCCCCCTTTAGGCCTGCAGCACCCACACGGCGTTATCGCCCACTTTGGGAAAGACTGCTTTAGGGTAATACGCCCGGTGTATTTGTATCGAGCGAAGCGACAGTGCCGGTTTTCGAATACCCGCATATAAGAACCAATTATTTCTAATGACATTACGTACTAAACTCATTCAGGTATCTGTCAACTGTATGACAACTGTCAAAAGGTCGTTCAATTTTACTAAGTAATAAATAAATAAAAAATTAATGCCGTTTTCGCTATAAAATCTAGTCTGCTTATGCCGTACATCAAGTCTTCAATTTGGATACCTTACCTGCAAGAGGCCCCTTAGTTGTGCCGCCAATTTAGTCAGCTCGTAAAGTCGCTGTTCCTCGATGCCCCGCCTCTTGCACCAGCTTCTCCCGCCGCGCTCCTCGGCTTTGACACGCAACCAAGCGCAGTACAAGGACAGTAATGTCAGCGGGTCGCCGTGGTCTGATTCATCAGGCTTCCTTGCATTCTAGACATCAGAATCGATGGATGTGTAGCTCAGGGTTGCTCACGCTCACGCATGCATAGCTCACGGCTTATTTGGTGTTGAGTGGTAACCGGAGCTTGTAGACGTGACAGCATGTGTGAATAGTGACGACGTGAGGTCGAATCTTCAACTTTATTGTATAGCAGCCGTCGAACCCTTCGCGACAGAAATGGGCAGGATTGTTCCTATCTGTTGCAGGACTTGCATACGCTACTACCAGTAATCATAAGTCTAGCGTGTTTGTTTTTTATATATTTAGTATAGTGCTATTCTTAGATCGTGAAAATCGTTCGTAATCTTAAGAGGCTATTTAAAAAAAAAAAAAATTTTTATTGCAGAGATGAGTGGACGAGCTCACAGCCCACCTGGTGTTAAGTGGTTACCGGAGTACATAGACATCTACAATGAAAATGCCGCCACCCACCTTGAGATATGAGTTCTAAGGTCTCAGTATAGTTACAACGGCTGCCCCACCCTTCAAACCGAAGCGCATTACTGCTTCACGACAAAATAGGCGGGGTGGTGGTACCTACCCGAGCAGACTCATAAGAGGTCCTACCACCAGTAATTACGCAAATTAAATAAATAAATATTTACTAACAATCACGCCACGTTAACTGGTCACATTTTTTATTATACACATACATATATTTAATATACATCCATAACCCTGGAAAAGACATTTATATTTATCATACAAATATCTTCCCTTGGCGGGATTCGAACCCGCAACCCCCTTGTATAGTATAATTTTTTCACACCTACCTCACAATCGAAATCTCGGTGCGCTCTAGTGGTGAAAATGGAACGAATCCCTAAAGCGGCGGTCAACGCGAGAGCAGAGTCTCTCTTGTGCGTCTGTAAAGTTGCGCTCCCGATGACCAGAGCTTTCGCTAATGAAACTTCAACTGGCAGATTCGATAAAGCTTTCCCTAGCGCTGTTAATTTCTCGTTCGATGTTAAAGCGCCCTGCAATAAATAAAGTTATTTGTAACGATTTCCCGAACAACAAGAATATATCGAGGGGTGAAAGGCTTTAAAGCTTTAAGCGACATCTATATATTAATACGTGAAGCAAAAACTTTGTATCCCTTTTTACGAAAATTGCGCGGACGGAGGAGTATGAAATTTTCCACACTTATAGAGAATATAGAGAAGAAGTGCACAATGCTAATATTTTTTTAAAATAATGCATAAAAGATACATCAATAAAGAAAACATTACACACACTACCATGTATTGACGCACACACGCATGCATACTATTTATTGTCAAACTTTTGTTCTTGACGTCTGTGGTCAAATTGAGAATAGATTAAATATTGTTTGTCTTTATTAATATTTTTTTATAGTATAGTCTTGGCGAAATTTGTGATTATAGAAGTATAAAATACAATCATACTGTGTACAAACTTACAATTCCAATTAATTATAGTCGAATTTCGACTACTGCGGGACCTCTAGTTTCGATTAATACGCGACATTTATCTTTGCAATTAAAATCAACAGTTCGATGCTTTTAATTGAACTTCAATAAAATTTACTCCATTTTTTTTATTGCTTAGATGGGTGGACGAGCTCACAGCCCACCTGGTGTCAAGTGGTTACTGGAGCCCATAGACATTTACAACGTAAATGCGCCACCCACCTTGAGATGTAAGTTCTAAGGTCTCAGTATAGTTACAACGGCCGCCCCACCCTTCAAGCCGAAACGCATTACTACACGCCGAAACACTAAATAGACAAAATAAAACAAATCACACAACTTCACTCCTCGCGTTCCTGCCAAAAAGCCAAAAATGATTCTTTGTCCACTATGGGGTGCGCTAGAGTGCGTTGCTCTTTTTTTGTGTATTTTCCTACCTAAGCTGAGAACCTTGAAAGGCTATATCAGCGTAGCCTTAATTAGTAGGTGAGCTCACGGGGCTCAAACCTGACAACGTTGCTAACACTGGTCCTAGCAAGAGCCGTGCTTCGCAGAATCTACCACCGGATCGGAAACGCGACCCACTGAGAAGATCCGGCGAGAAATTCAGTGGGCTGTGTCTGAGGGGGTCGTTGCAACCTCGACCTTCTACAGGAAACTAAAGGTCTAACCACACTCTAACCCTTTTCAAACAGCTTAATAACTAAGCCAAAAAAACCTCACATGCTGTTTGAGCTCCAACAGAGCATTCTCGATGCTCTCCTCGGGCGGAGTATCGATGAAAGGGAAGCGCCTGACGTCGTTCACCCCTAAAGAGCTCATCAACAGGAGCAGAGAGGCCAGCGGGACCCTGGACACCTCTGGAGTACTGAACGGCTCCATATCCGTGTACTGTTGTTCGGAATATATCCTATAGCAGACGCCGGGACCTGTGCCGACAATGAAACTCATGATAATTCGTAATCCTAATAATTTCGGTCCTTTTATATGTATTTTTTATTACTTTACACTTGTAAACGTCATTGCAGAAAAAATTATAAAATAAAAAACAGTTTAAAAAAAACTAAAAAAATACGCTTTTATAGAAAATCCAACTAAAACGTCTAACCTCACGCGAGATGCTTCAAAACTTCTATTTGAACGGTAAACGTGTTGGATTATTGAGAAAATTGAGCTCTATTACTTTTATTGAAGAGTAGCAAAGACTAGTATTTGTGAATATTACCGTAATTTAAAATCACAATCATAAAAATAAATAATGAAACAATCAAACAAACAATATTTTACTCTAGAAATAAATTTTCACGCAATTTTACACCGTTTTCTGCGAGAAATATAATTACGTGATATTTGCCAAGTAAGTGAGATTTGGAAAGATTTCGCTTGATCCCCTCCCTCCCTAGAACACCTCACGTAATTAATGGACCCCCCTTATATAAGACATCAAATTATATTACCCGTTCTTCCGGCACGACCTTTCCTTTGGTCGGCGCTGGCCTTCGATATCCAAAACTCTTTTAACCTCTGCATCTTCGATGTCGGGTCGTAGCTCATTTCTTTTACCTACAAAATATGCTATGCTTTGTCAATCTCGATCTATTTACCTTGGCTAACAATTATCATTGGATCTAACTTGTAACCATTTTAATTCATCCAATCATAAATTTGATTCGAGTTGCCAAGTTATTTAGATATTTCCAATTTAGTTTATTGTTTAGAAGATCATGAATGCCATAAAAAAATATCGCCGCTAACCGTTGACTTAGATATCGCCGGAGGCACGACTGGCTCCCATAAAACACAGATTAACCTTTGAATTTCAATCACAATACAAGAGCCGACATAATATCTCCATGAGCCTATATCTAGGGGTATCTTATACCTTTAAACGAGCAATTCTTGTATATTAATATATACTTATATAATCTGAATCTCGGAAACGGCTCCAACGATTTCCATAAAATTTAGTATACAGGGGATTTCGGGGGCGATAAATCGATCTAGCTACGATTTATTTTCAGAAAATGTTGTTTTATTCGTGTTTTCAATAATCAACTCTTCCCGACATCTATTGGCGAATAATAATACTATTTTTCTTAATTGAGGGCAACTAACCGCTTTAAAGACACAGCAAGTTGGCGTGATAAAAAAAAAACCGAGTAAAGCTCGGTCATCATCTAGTGCATTATTTATCCTTATCTATAAAAACAATTTAATAAAGTTGGAAATGAAAGGTTATCTGTGAAGCGATAGAAATGTACTGGCAGGGTATTCTTAAAGCCTGTGGCACTATCATCCGACTTACTGCTTCTAAAGTTATTATGAATTCCAATTTGAAGGGTATAGACGATTGCCAATTGTCATTTCAGGTCTTTCATCATCAACGTTTTTGCTATGGTATATGATTTGGGCAAACAGTAAAAAGTGTGAACAAACCTTTCCGGAATCCACAACGAAACGAATACCGTCGATTGTGACAGAGGTTTCTGCTATATTCGTTGATATAATACATTTCCTGACGCCCTCTGGTGGATAATCGAAAACCTGTACAAAATTTATCACGTATTTAGAAAACAAAGTCGTCGTGGCCTCTAGGATAAGGCGCCTGGTGTACTCGTATCGAGCGATACGACTATGTCGGTGTTCGAATTCCGCCAGGCATCAATTTTTTTTATCAAATACGTACTTAACCACTGAAGTAGGAAACCTATGGAAATGAAACGTCAACAAAAAATTCGTGCCACTGTGACGTCATCCGGCCACAAAACATGGCGGTTTTAGTGCTGCCCAGAAGATTTTAATGTTAGTAGGTTTTATCGATAAACGTTCTTGGCTTATTTTATTTTAAATATTGTTGAGTATGAATGTATTTGTAGAATTTATACTTTAATAGGAATTAAGTATATTGTTATGTGCAAAGATGATGTGATTTAGATATTATGTGAAATCTAAGACGAGTTCGTGCTTCAAAGTTTCCAAGTAAACGATATGACGATTTTTAAAATTTGCTACACTGATTTTATAAAGTTGTCGTTTGCCGCAAAACATAAAGATATGGCATAGTACAGTGCCATCAGCCCATTTCTAGCATGCTGAATGTTATCGTATTTTGAGTACGTGTTTTTCTTAGACTATTACAATCTATTTTAATTGTTTTGCTGACCTAAAGTCCGTAACAGACTATCGCAGTGCACCTCAAGGAAGGTGCACCGCACCATTTGAATCACTCTCACTTGAGAGTGATTCAAATTTTAAACTTATCAAGGGACCGCCTGATAAAAAAAAAATACCTACAGAACATTTATTCGTATATGAAATTACAAACGTCATTCCTTGTGACTTCCTCTCTAAAATCACTTAATTAATAAATATTTAACGAATTTAAAATAGTGTTTTACTCGCTGCGGAATAAAACTATTTTATTTAAATAGTTCCGAAGAGATTTTGTCGGTAGCCTTTTTCCCGAAATATCTAAACAGAATGTCTAAATATGTTTTGATGACATATTTTAAAGAGGTATTTATGATTAGTGTCATGATGAATAGATTCCGACCGAAAAATGGTGTCCGATATTTCGGATTCAAATATATTATTAAGTGTATAATCTATGTTTCGGATGAGGGCTCCTTATTGAATTTAAATATATATAGATACTAGTTTTGGGGCATCGACCTTCTTGAGATCCTATAAAATATGTTTTAATTATTATTTTTGTATGTTTTAAGCATGATAAAATTAGAAATTTATATAAGCAATCATATTAAATCGATATCAAAGTCAATAAATAATGTACAGCCCAAAACAGACGGCCGAACTGACGTGACAATGACATTTGGCGCGCTAAACATGGCGGATTTTCGGCCTCATTAGACCATAGACCTATATAGTAGGGACACGACATATTGTTCTATACGTACAATTGCTTATATAAATAGCACCCATTTTGAAGGCACATACATAAACATATATCTATCTCGTTCTTACTCAGCACTTTAACTCGCAGGAAAACAATATAACAGTATTTCAGTGCGTACATAAAATGAAACATGAATATACGTAAATGTCTCCGTCTCCGTCTAATGAGACCGAAAATCCGCCATGTTTAGCGCGCCAAATGTCATTGTCACGTCAGTTCGGCCGTCTGTTTTGGGTTGTAAATTATTTATTGACTTTGATATCGATTTAATATGATTGCTTATATAAAATTTCTTATTTTATCATGCTTAAAACATACAAAAATAATAATTAAAACATATTTTATAGGATCTCAAGAAAGTCGTCGGAACTATTTAAATAAAATAGTTTTATAACACTATTGTCAACTCGTTAAATATTTAATAATTAAGTGATTTTAGAGAGGAAGTCACAAGGAATGACGTTTGTAATTTTATTAACGAATAAATGTTCTGTAGGTTTTTTTTTATCAGGCGGTCCCTTGATAAGTTTAAACCTTCCTTGTACCTTCCTTGAGGTGCGCTGCGGTAGTGTGTTACGGACTTTAGAGTCAGCAAAACAATTAAAATAGATTGTAATAGTCTAAGAAAAACACGTACTCAAAATACGATAACATTCAGCATGCTAGAAATGGGCAGATGGCACTGTACTACGCCATATCTTTATGTTTTGCGGCAAACGACAACTTTATAAAATCAGTGTAGCAAATTTTAAAAATCGTCATATCGTTTACTTGGAAAATTTGAAGCACGAACTCGTCTTAGATTTCACATAATATCTAAATCACATCATCTTTGCACATAACAATATACTTAATTCCTATTAAAGTATAAATTCTACAAATACATTCATACTCAACAATATTTAAAATAAAATGAGCCAAGAACGTTTATCGATAAAACCTACTAACATTAAAATCTTCTGGGCAGCACTAAAACCGCCATGTTTTGTGGCCAGATGACGTCACAGTGGCACGAATTTTTTGTTGACGTTTCATTTCCATAGGTTTCCTACTTCAGTGCATTAGACGGAGACGGAGACATTTACGTATATTCATGTTTCATTTTATGTACGCACTGAAATACTGTTATATTGTTTTCTTGCGAGTTAAAGTGCTGAGTAAGAACGAGATAGATATATGTTTATGTGTGTGCCTTCAAAATGGGTGCTATTTATATAAGCAATTGTACGTATAGAACAATATGTCGTGTCCCTACTATATAGGTCTATGTACTTAACATATGATCACGAATGACTTCCGTGATGAAGGAATAACATCTTATTGTATTAAAAATTAAACTCGCAAAAATTATAATTTGCATATCACTGATGGTAAGGCGTCTCATGAGCTCGCCCGGGTAGGTAGCAAAAACCTGCCTATTTTTGAAGAACACAATCGAAGGACAAAATAGAGACCTGCATACGAATGTGAAGTATGTTCACGAGTACTCACGATAGGCAGCGATGAGGAAAACATTGACATGGTTAATAACATAAACCACGGTTGCACGTACCTTATCTTGTTCGGCAAGTGACAAACCGCTGTGTAATGGAAGGACGATCCAATTTTTCGTCTTTTCTGCATACTGTTGCGCCGCGTCACATATCGCTGTGATTTCTTGAACTCCAGACATAAATATTAGGAGATCACCTCGTTCATCCTCTAGAAAAAATATATCAAATAGATGGTTATTTCTTTTATTATCATTGACGTATGTTCGAAATTTCGACTATTTTTTTTTATTGCTTAGCTGGGTGGACTAGCTCACAGCCCATCTGGTGTTAAGTGGTTACTGGAGCCCACAGACATATAGTTACAACGGCTGCCCTGTCCTTCAAGCCGAAACGCATTACTGCTTCACGGCAGAAATAGGCAGGGTGGTGGTACCTACCCGCGCGGACTCACAAGAGGTCCTACCACCAGTGTCTCAAAGCAGAAGGTGGAGGCTGCTATCTCGATGGGTTCCGGTAAGTACTGGCCTCGGATAAGCTATAGCGACCTTGTTTGTCAATTAAATTAATTTCATTTATAAGTACTCATTATTATTATGATTACATTTGTTTTTGTTTGTTTAAACATCAGTTAATCGGTTGCATATTGGTACAGTTATTGTTTGTATTATACTTTTTGCCACTGTACATTTATCATTAATATAAGTGATTTTAAACACTAAGTGGTTTTTATACTTATAGTATACTTATAATAGTGGCGGCAGACCATAGCCCGGTTTCATTAGTTAAAATAATTTATAAGGCAAAGAGAATACTGCTTGTTGAATACATTTTTTTTTTATTGCTTAGATGTGTGGATGAGCTCGCAGCCCACCTGGTGTTAAGTGGTTACTGGAGCCCATAGACATCTACAACGTAAATGCGCCACTCACCTTGAGATATAGTTCTAAGGTCTCAGTATAGTCACAACGGCTGCCCCACCCTTCAAACCGAAACGCATTACTGCTTCACGGCAGAAATAGGCAGAAAGAAATAGGCAAATACATGTTGTATTAATGAATTTTCTGTAGCAAACTATAGTCGACTGTAGTCACAGCTTACTTGGATATTTATTGTCGATCAACTGCATTATTTGCACATAAGGCTGAGGATCTAATCTGTCATCTCTTGTCGGTCTTTCTTCCATAAATATTGGTTTGTAATTTAATTCAATTGTATAAAGTCGACCTGGTACCTTAAAATAAATAAGATTGTCATAAGCAATGATAATTTCAAGAAGTCTTGCATATACATGTTTCCAACAACCACTGCTACATGAAAACACCACTACAAACTCCATTTCACAACTAGTTTAGAATTGTCAAGCGTCTAGAAAGATTTTTTTTTCTCTACTGTACTACCTTATATTTCACAGAGAATGCTCCAAACAGTATTTTAGTCTATATTTCACATCATAATGCGACCTCAATAATATTTTTTTATTTGTTTATCGAAAATAAAGCTTATAGTGAACTTGAGTATGCGGTGATTTGGGCTTAGATATTCATTGGACTTGTTGGTTAACTATTCACTGTCTCATGAAAAAACAGACTAAGTACAATTCTATAGCCAGCACTAATGGAAGCTCTCTTCTCCTGGTAGAATTACAGCAGAGGATCACAATCGTTATATAAAATCAATCAAAAGTTTACCTGTATAACAACAGCCGATTCACTTGCAAAATATTCTTCAAACAGTTTTATGTTTATTGTAGCAGACATCAACACTAATTTAATATTGGTTCTAGTATGTACCAAGCATTTTAAAATACCCAGTAGAAAGTCACCCATTAAATGCCTTTCATGAATCTCATCTAAGATAATGACATCATAGCTAGGTAAGGTTTCTGAAGACATCTGTAATGAAATGTTTCCTTCAAAAAATTACATTATGGCCAATATTCTTACTCATATCTGAATCCCTTAATGTTTCACATGCCCAAATCCTAATGATAATATCATTTTAATTGTTTCCTTAATTTAATTTAATAAAGTGAATACAATATTAGCAAAATTAATTAAATTACCTGACCTGTCTTAGAAGTAAGCCTTCGGTGATGAAACATATTTTTGTATCAGAGGTTTTGCTCTTCTCAAAACGTATCTGATAGCCAACTTTACTTTCAAACTGGGTCAGCATTTCATATGCAACTCGTTTTGAAAGGGACACACAGGCTATCCTTCTTGGCTGTGTACAGGCTTAAAATTACAAATTTAATACTCATTAAACTATTTCTCCTCACATTATAGAGCAAATGATTTAGGTTTTAAAAAGAAAAATGTGTGTTAAATTCCTTTGAACTTTGAACTTTTATTAGTGGAAGGACATGATATAAGACTGCATTTATGCATTATGTCCTATCCAATTCAATATTTTGTTATAAAGTACTAATAATATTGAACATCAAAGTTTTCACACAATCTTACCAATATTTTGAAAACCAGCTTCATGCAGATACTGAGGCACCTGTGTAGACTTGCCACATCCTGTATCACCAGCAACTATGACTACCCTTTCATTCTGTACTGCTGACACAATTTCATGCCTGAAACAATTTTATAAAAGTATGTCATTTTCCTAGTCCCCTTATATTCAGTTACTTTCTTGCTGTACTTAAATAAGCTTTATACAAAGAAGCAACTACAAATGCTACAATTTACTATTATTATTATTTTTTTTTTTTGCTTAGATGGGTGGACAAGCTCACAGCCCACCTGATATTAAGTGGTTACTGGAGCCCATAGACATCTACAACATAAATGCGCCACCCACCTTGAGATATAAGTTCTAAGGTCTCAGTATAGTTACAACGGCTGCCCCACCCTTCAAACCGAAACGCATTACTGCTTCACGGCAGAAATAGGCGGGGCGGTGGCACCTACCCGTGCGGACTCACAAGAGGTCCTACCACCAGTAATTACGCAAATTATAATTTTGCGGGTTTGAGTTTAATTACACGATGTTATTCCTTTACCGTGGAAGTCAATCGTGAACAATTGTTAACTACGTATTTCATTAGAAAAATTGGTACCCGCCTGCGGGATTCAAACATCGGTGCATCGCTAGATACGAATGCACCGGACGTCTTATCCTGTAGGCCACGACGATGACAATATACTAATATTTATTTACCTATAATTAGCAACAGGTAACTCTTTTTGTGTTTGTCTCAGCTTTTTCAATTTCTCAAATTTTTCCTTATTCTTAAAATCTAAATAAATCGAAACTATCTCCAAAAATGCATCAAATATTTTTCTGTTTAATTTTTTACGACTTCCTGACTCGCATACTGTGTCTATAAATTTCATAGAAGAAGTAAAATTAATGCAATGAAATTTTGAGAATCTTTCACTGTTTGTATCTATAATATCTTTGCCACAGTTGGGTTCTAGCAAAGGTTTTCCTGACTTCTTTAAAGTGGCTTCATACTTCTTTAGAAATATCCAAAAATCACTCAAACTATTCACGACAGTATTGCTTTCGTTGCTGTAAAGCATTACTTTTTCTAAATCTCGTTTATAGTCCAAGAAACTAAATTCATTTAGAGGAGTTAGAGGACTTGGACTTCTTCTTCTTGGCCGATATCGTTCATGGTCAGGAGAAGGTGTTCTAATTCTTTTTGATGCATATTGTCTTTTTAAATTTGGAGATCTTCTCATATTGTTTGTTTTCTATACTTTTTCTTTTATAATTGGGCGTAACTTATCAAACAAAAAAAAATTTGGTGTGTGGAAACAGAAACTTGTCAGTTATGGTCATTGCTGATAATTATATATGTTAAATGGTATGTTATTAAATTAATCGTTATCAATTAATAACAAACTTTGGATTTTTGTGACAGATCTGATTGCGGTACCTACGCATTGACAGCATCTTTTGTTGTCAGTGTCAAGAATAAGGGTGATACCAATATATTAGTATTCACTAAGATATTCGTAATACAGCTTGTATTCGTGTATCGGTAATCCGTCGAATTCTGATTTGCTAATATTCCGTATTCACTTATTCATAATATTAACCAACTCACATCGGTCGGGTTGTATCTATCCACAGAACACTGTTACTTCTAGTGAAGTATCTATCACACGAAAATATACTGGCATACGCCGTACGTGTCTCGCGGATATCTGTCTATCACATTCATATCAATACTGCACGTGCTAAGAGTAAGTGAAATAATCTATATGTTTATATACTGAGGAATGAAAATAAGTACATTTCGCTTTGAGTTTAAGGACTATTTTGTATTGCATTTTTTACATGTCAAAAATGCTAGTGGGAATTTTCAAATGCACTACTTTTTTATGTTTGAACCTTCATTTCTTGATTCTACTAAAGATTCTACTCAAGACAAAATATTGCATTTTCACATTTATTGGAATAAAATCGGTGAGCTTTATTTTCATTATTTTAATTTTATTTTCTGTTTCCTTCGAATTAGTTGGATTTAAAACGATGATTTGAAAAACGAAAGTAGGTAGCTGACAATGTTTACCAATTTCATAAATCAAAATATTTTTAGACAAAATGTAATACTGCTACAACAAAATTAAGTGTTTTTACGTAATAAATTATGATGACAATATATTTTTGCGGTGGTACTTATTTATCTTCTAAGAACTTCTCAAATTTTATATAAAAGTTTGATTTTTTAATCGAAATAACTTTCTAACCAAACTGTTCATGGATTATAATATTATAACTGTTGTGTACCTACTAGCCACCTCAGTACCGTGTCAGAGAATTTTTTCGAAAATCCCAAGTCTTTCGGTAGAAAAAGTAAAAAAGCTGATGTTTTTATGCACCAATAAGAAATAAATAATATTAGTAACTTGTTGTTTATTATTAATGTACAATGTTGACCAAATTCTAATTTAATAATAATATTCATATTAATGTACATAATATTACTTGTAAAGTATTTAGTATGAAGTCAAATTCCTGGATACAATATACCATACCATATTTATATTAATTTAATAACTAATTTATGTGTATTATCTATGATTATTAACTTATTTCACGAATACCGTACTATGTTTAACTCGTTTACCCGTTTTATCGAAGTATGTTAAGATATCAGGATATATTCACGTATTAGTTAAGGTATTATAATATTACATCATGAATATACTCGTATCAGCTAATATTGACAAATATCGGTATTAACCCATCTTCAGTCAAGAACGTTTTTTTAAGGGATTTTATGACTTGGTAACTAGGACCTTTAAGTTATTGTCAAGAACGTAGGATCACCTCGGCATAGATTACTAACGTTAACTACCTACGCTCTTCGATCAACAATACAAGTAATTATTGTTCATCTTAGACTGCGCTAAATTTAGAAGGTTTTGTAATTTTTCAGCCTACTGTAGTCTATTGTTTACTCTGAACGTTTTTTTTTTCATTATTTAGTCGTTTTTATCAAACCGTTATAAAACTGAATCGTTTAATTTATTGAAAGCTTTTAAACAGTGACAGAAATGGAATGAAAAATGCTTCAGTAGTTTGAAGTTAATGTAAAAAAGTAGCGTGAAGGCATAAAGATCAGTAAAATATACATTGCATGTAACTGAGAACATTTCAATTTCAAAATGAATAAAAAACTTTTCATTTTGTCTAAAGCAACAGCTTAAATATCATTTATTGGAGATAATTTATTACGTACATTGAAAATCAAAGTTACCCGCTTCGAGGTATTGTTTTTGCAAAAAAAAACTAGGTAACTACTATTGACCAATCCAAAGTACTCTATGTAGTTGACTGCTATGCCCTCTGTCGGAAAAGTAAGCTCTTTACAATTTTCGACAATGTGTTCCGCCATTTTGCTTGATAGAGGAGTGAACGTAAAATAAATTCCATGTATTTTAACGTGGATAGAGACTATTTATAATAAAAATTAGTGTTCACACACACTAATGGCTTGCTTAAATACCCTTAAGTTAGAAATTAAAACATTAGAACAAGTGTTTCCAAAAAACCATGAACGTTTTCAGATAATGTCAGCTAGTGTCGACGAACTGACCTGCAGGTTCGTTGGCAAAAATGGAAAGAAATATGAAATACACGCAAACATAACTGTAAGTAATATCTAGGCACAATAATTTACTATTATTCTTAAAGGGGGATTTGTGATAAAGATAAGTTATTGATTACTTTTAGAAGTAGACAAAGGGTCGTTGTTTATGAGGGCAGGGCTGTCAACAAAAGGTTTACGGAAATGCAATGAACATTTCCTCATTTCAAACGAATATTTCTGCATGTGCAGTCACTTAACATTTTATCTAGCAGCGGCTATTTTTGTACAGGAAGTGAAAACGAATACTATTGTAATAACTACTCATATGATTGAATATTTCAATACATGTGAATCATGACTATTTCATACAGAAAAAGTTTTTTTGTTTATGTAACGGTATTCAGGATAGTTTTTGGGCCAAAGCCTGCTTAGTCACACCACCTGCTTTTTGTCATGTACACAATAAAAGTGTTAATTGCATCAGTTCTCAGCGATACTTTGTTAATGACAAGTTGAATGTGCTCTAAATGAAAACCAAACATAAATGACATTTCAAATCAATTGAAAGTTATATTCTATTAGACAATCGTTATCAGTAACAGTTGTTAAGTAAAGTACATATTTAATTAGTTTCCCCTTTTTTATTAAATTTGTGTAGATATTGTCTTATATTAATAAAATATTAACATTTGAACTGTGTTTAGATGTTAAAAACATTTTTAAGCATTGAAATAGTTTTGTAATAAAACCAAAAAAATTTACATATTAAAAATATCATTCATACAATCTTTATTAAAACAAATAAATGTAATGGTATATAAAACAGTGTTAATATTATTATCAAAACCGAAATAACTCTAATATTATTGAGAATAAGGTGATCTAATAATTTAATTTTTACAATTAGTATGGTTTGTCACTTTTGAGGAAGGCAAGAAATGAAGAAATGGTTTAAAAGTAAAAGTGATACCTGTACTATGTTATGTTGTTTTTGATCATGTGTTATTGATTACAATTTAGTTTGTGTATATAAAAATATAACAAAGTCTTAATTTTGTAATAATTCAGGAAACATACCCCACCACACCACCAGTCTGGTTTGCAGAAAGTGAGGATCCAATTGTGACAAATGCTGTTCAGATACTCACTAACACTCAAGGACGAGACAATCATGTAATAAACCAGGTAATACAGTGTATATTATTAATAACTTTTCAGAATTTATTGATTACTTACGATAGGGCTTAATATAAGCCTGTCTAATTCTTGTCTAAACTTGTTTGATGTATTAAAATAAAATAGTCTATTCAACTATAGAATATATAGAATAGTTCAAATATAAAGTAGTCTAATCAACTTATAATCATAAGATTTGTCTTTATGTAGCAATAAATGAGAAAAATCTATTCAATATTTAATACTGGTATTCAAATACAGCTTTAAGCTACTGAGAGCATCTTTTGATTCTTTTGTACATTTATATTTTATCTTTATTTTGTATTATTAATTAATATTTTGTTACATATTTAGTATCTGGTGAAGGCTCCAAACCAAACAGTATTATCAAAAAAAAAACTATAAAATATTTATTGATGAGTCATTGATTAGAGGGTAGTATTAGTTTGTATACCTGGAGTAAAATTTCACTTCCAAACAATATTCAGACTATCCAAGTATAGAAAATAATGGTGTGAGTTAAAGGAATAGAAATGGTAATAGGTAATAATCTGGAAACTATGAAGCAAATAATTCACTTGATTAATTTTTGATTGATTTGGTTTAATGATTAAAATTCAACTGGTTTTCATTATCATAATAACCATTAACCATAATGCTCGCCAATTATGAGACCTAGGTATGTTTAGGACCTAGGACATCTTGATATAGTCAACTTAACAAGGAATTTACATAAAGCAACAGTAAATATTTTAATTTCTTACAGTTGGATGTATTTATTGTCTTAAATTATTTTACTGTTTATCTTTTAGGAATCTTATTAAAGTATCAAGAAAATATATAGACATATGGTAGTAACAAAAAAAAGAATACATAATATTATAAACAAATTTTCATCATTGGGTGTGTAATGGATTTGGTCAACCCCTTTTCAATTAGAATAATAGAAGTTCTATGTATTAGCTGGCGGGCTGGTTGACTAAATCAATATCTGTCAGAAAAAATACAATTATTTGTCGTTTTAGAACTTTGTAACAATAGACTTTCATCCTTACTTGGTAACTTGAAATTTTGTTTGAGTGACTTGTCACGCATTCTTATCTCCCTATTGGGGCCTGTGTCCATATTCACCACGCTCCTTGAAACAAGTAAATTAAAACTACAAAATGTTAACAAAGAATATTTCTCATTAACAAGTACTAGCGACTCGCCCTCGCTTCGCTTCAGAAACTGTAATTTATTATTGATTTCTCCACTATTTAATGGATGTTATTATACACATAAACCTTCCTCTTCAATCACTCTATCTATTAACAAAAACCGCATCAAAATCCGTTGCGTAGTTTTAAAGATTTAAGCATACATAGGGACAGACAGATATAGGGACAGAGAAAGCGACTTTGTTTTATACTATGTAGTGATATTGATAGTCACGTCGAAGGCATTGACCCTGGTTCCAAAGAATGTCAGATAAACTTATTATTACTAAAATGCTTTCTTCATTTCAGGTTGGGATATTGCTGCGAGAGCTATGCAAACTACATGGAGTACCAGAACCCCCAGACTTAGATTCATTATCCTTGCCAGTACATCCAGCGCCCCCTCAACACAGGTTACTAAAATTTATTAAAACCCAATAGTTACCTTTACCAAATGAAAACAGATGGTTTTATTAGGGATTTCTGAAAACAAAGCTATTCATCAATGTTGTTAATGTATACAATTGTGTAATTACTGGTGGTAGGACCTCTGGTGAGTCTGCACGAGCAGGTACCACCACCCTGCCTAGTTCTGCCGTGAAGCAGTAATGCATTTCGGTTTGAAGGGTGCGGGCAGGCGTTGTAACTGTAATGAGACTGTAACTATGTCTCAAGGTGGATGGCGGCATTTACATTGTAGATGTATATGTGCTCCGGTAACCACTTAACACTAGGTGGGCCGTGCGCTCGTCCACCAACCTAAGCAATAAAAAAAGGCCCAAAAAATCAGCTATTATGTAGAATTGATCTATAATAAATAATTGATTTTAAGAAAACGACTCCTAAAATCCTTACAATTAATTTCCATTACATGTTTTTAGCTTATGTTGTTTTTTATCATATATTAATAGTTTGTACACTTATGTAAATAAATAAATTATGCAGTTATCATTCTAATATCAAAACTTGTTTATCAATATGGTAGTATGGAAATATTTTTACAATAGGTACAGAAACTAATCTTTTATGTCTTTGATTGTTATTATAATTTCATTTTCTCCATTTCACATCTACATACTTCTGGAATTGTGCTGTACCTAAATTAATTTTTCTTCATTGAAACTATTTGCTAACTATGCTAGTTTTTGTTTTATATCTTGTGATATTAATTGTTGTGCAACATGTTTATCAATTAATTTAAAATTGAATTATATCAAAGTGTGTGTGCAGTGAGCCACTGCAAATCCTTTAGTGATAGATTTTTTCAATACTGCCATTTCGTGTTTAGTGTCAGTGTTTTGATCAAAACTTCATCTAATTGTCTAGAAGAGATAGCTTTTTTGTGATAACACTGCTGTTTGTGAAAAGACCTCTGTTTGTATCTATTGTTTATTCAATTGATTTTATACTTACTGTACTGCATGCTATTTACATTGATGTATAAATAAATATAGAACTTACATTTATTATTTAATTGTAACAAAATGTATAGTTAATTGATATTTAATTTATCATTATCAGAGTACCAAGTGTCACATCAAATGGTGCTGAATCTGGTACAGAGGAAGATGAGGAAATGGCAGCTGAGGAAGATGACTCTGAAGGAGAAGATGACTTGCCACTTGAGATGGTTGAAGATGCTGGCCGTAGCAACAAGGTAGGAATAGCAATAATATGATAAAAATGTAATTGATTCTTATATGTACATGTTCTTAAATATTTAAAATATAACTGTTGAATTAGTTGTCATATTTGTGAGGTGACACAGGGAAAATCATCTTTGACTTTTTTTGATGATTTTTATGGAGTTATTTATTACATACTGTACTGTAATATAACGTGTTGAATTGAACAATGTATTGGTGGTGACTGACTATATTACATTAATTATTAGACAAAAACACATGCGCCTAACTCATAGTGTTCATGGCCTAATGGAGAAAAACTAATGGATTTGTGCTATCCATAATGAGGTCCAATCGTAAAACTCAAGAAGTACTCATACAATGAATAAGGCTCCACCCTTTTCCAACAAAAAATAATAAACTTTTGAAGTTATACTTCTTTAGGCGCGTTATGAAAAATTGATGAGAGTGAAATTTTACGATGCGCGCGCACCGTGACACAAAATTAACAGAATTGAAGTTGCCCACTAAATCGCTCATTACAATACGATCGACGTAACTTGGCGAGTCTGAATATAGCCACAGGTGAACTTTCGCGCATGTACACTCGTAAAAAAAAGTGTTATTAGCATTCATTTTTTAGTAATATAAATGACAATATTATTATTTAATATAACTCACACTAAATATTATTAAATTATTAACGTTAAATATTTATTATTAATTATTTAATATTTAAAAAAATAAAATAAAAATAAAGTATAACTTCTTACGCGCGTACATAAGTACACGCACCCTTTTTTTTTAATAGCCTTACTAGGCCTCATGACAGATTTCGTGAAAGAGTTTCCGCTGTTTAATTTACTAATTTGAATTTTAATCAATGATCACATAATAATTTTTAGCTTGTTTAAAAAATGAATGAATTAAATGAAAAAGAATAAATAAATTTTGATATATATTTGTTACTATATAGGAATTAAACTATGATTTTAAACTTTCTTTTTGAATTATGTATTCATCAGTTGGACTTCTCATCTCTACTTCACTCATATTAATCATAGTTGAGTTGTTTGAATTTCTTGTATCATGTTAGATAATGAAAATCAATTTAAATTACAGGATGACATGGAAACTGAACATTTAGCGACACTAGAGCGACTGAGACAGAACCAAAGGCAGGACTATCTATCCGGCAGTGTGTCTGGCAGTCTCCAAGCCACGGACAGACTCATGAAGGAGCTCCGGGACATATACCGTTCACACTCTTTCAAGAATAATATGTATTCCATTGGTTAGTATTCACCACATTTATTGACTTTTTAAAGCTTAGCATACCTAAGGAAGTTAATCCTTAGGTATGCATTTTAGATATATTACTTATATTTACTTACCAGTCACATAGGGTAGACCAACTCACGGTAACTGATGTCAACTGGGCGGTGGCATGTATGCTCTAAATGTCTATGGATTCCACTAACCACTTAATGCCTGGTGGTGCCTTAAGATGGTGGAAGTTTTAACCTATTGGTGGAACAGTTGTTACCATTCAAACCAGTATTTCGATACATGACTGATTCATGGTAGAAATAATTATTTCGTTCATTTCATAGCCAGAGATATACTATCATTAGTTATTGAATACAGGCCTTGAAATCAGTCTTAGAAGTTAGTATAATGTGCAGTGATAATGGACAAATTATATTGTTTTTTTTATTTGTTTCTCTATGGTTCTAACATTACTAGTGATATTCTTTGTAATAACAGCAAAACATAAAATAGAGAGCACTAGATGATACTAATGACGAAGAATGAATGATCCAATTAAAACAGTAGATTATATTATACCAAGAATAATATTTTAAATAGATAGTGCAGCGAAAAAAAGTGTGTAAGGACAACGTTTTTTATACTCAAAAAGTAATAGTATACTAAATACTTGTAGGTATAAAGTGTTCACGTTACGTCGGTTCGTGAACCTTTGCGAGCGTCCCTACCGTCTCGTAGAAGACCAGTGACGCCGCGCGTCATTTTGTTTTGACGCGTTTGATGTAAAGACGTTGCGTGCGGTGCGTAGTAATAAATCATGAACTGGGTGCTTAGTGCGAGTTTTTTAACGTTCTCGATAACGTAAAAGTTAACTCGAAATTTGTATGATGTTGGAGCGATTGCCTGCGTTTGCCGCTAGAGGCGCTGTTCCGACTGCATACAAATTTGAGTTTTATTTTTACGCGATCGAAAACGTTAAAAAACTCTCACTAAGTGTCCCACTGCTGTACCACTCTCACCTGCGTTGTTCAGGAGCCACGCCATTATAGGCAGCGGCTTGGCTCTGCCCCTGGCATTGCTGAAGTCCATGGGCGACGGTAACCACTCACCATCAGGTGGGCCGTATGCTCGTCTGCCTACAAGGGCAATAAAAAAAAAATACTGCTATTACTGTTCACTTATTGTGGGTCTGTACGAATAGATACTGCCCAAATTATATATACGTCTTTCTGTCGCACAGCAGTAAAAATTCCGTTTGAAGGTTATGACAACCATACGATTTAGATATCGAATTCACATATTTTGGCTCAAGTGACTACTTAATACCAGTTGAGCTGTGAAACTCTTCTAATTTATCAAAACTAATAAATGTTTCCTTTCAAATAAAATTAATATATTTTAACAGAATTAGTAAACGACTCACTATATGAATGGAACATCAGACTGCGCTCTGTGGATCCTGACAGTCCACTACACAACGACCTCCTCCTGCTGAAAGAAAAGGAGGGAAAAGACTCTATTCTTCTCAACATTATATTCAAGGAAACTTATCCATTCGAGCCGCCTTTTGTGCGTGTTGTTTATCCTATAATCTCAGGTATGTTCTCTATAAAGATAAAATGTGAAAAAAAGTTAACTGCCTACAGGTAAAAAATAATAAATTAACATTATTATATTAAATAAAAGTATATATAATATTTTGTATCTTGTAATATGTATATATTATTTATTATATGTAATGTTTACTGTATGCACTAGGTTTGTGTTTCTTATTCTTCTTTCCTTTTGCGGGCCTACTGGAAGAGATTTCAACACAAAATAAGTAGTGCCCTTTTACTCTGTATCCTTATTGTCGTCTTTCTTCTAACAGCTGTGTGTAAAAAATAAAATAAAAATAACTTAACATTATTATACATCATAGTTATTTTTTTGTATACTTAAATAAATATTAGTGTACATATTTTATATTTTATTTATATAAAATACAAAATATTTTATTTATATAAAATACATTCTATTGACTTCTAATGAATTTATACATCATAGTTATTTTTTTGTATATTTAAATAAATATTAGTGTACATATTTTATATTTTATTTATATAAAATACATTCTATTGACTTCTAATGAATGCTTATTAGAACCAACTAACTCAATCCCAAGAGCTCTGATCTAAGTGAAATCTAGTTTATTTATTTTTATTTATAGTGTTCTGTTGTTTCCTTTTAACAAAACCTTAATTTCTAACTTTCAGGAGGCTATGTATTAGTCGGAGGTGCGATATGTATGGAGCTATTAACGAAGCAAGGCTGGTCATCCGCGTACACTGTGGAAGCGGTGATCATGCAGATAGCCGCCACCCTGGTGAAGGGCAAGGCTCGGATCCAGTTCAGTGCCACCAAAGTTGTTTCACAGACTCAGTACAGTCTGGCCCGTGCACAGCAGAGCTTCAAATGTCTTGTTCAGATACATGAGAAAAATGGTGAGCAGTTTATTATGTATCTATGTAAAAATGACTTTAACCAAAACTTATCTTTTACTTTTTGTTTTTTTTTTAAACTGGCTATTGAATATCATTAAGACTGGTGTTGAGCTGTGTGCTGTCTAATATATTTAGATTGCATTGTATTTGATCTATCACAGTGCACTACCATCTATCTATCATGTTATATCTTGTAGTGGATATGAAGAAGTCATGTGGTTTGTGATATAACAAATCCTCAATCCAACCCAAAAATAATTGAAGGTTGCTAATTAGCATTCACCTTAGGATACTGATAACTATACTGCATCAAATAAGCTGTGATGATGTATTGTGGTCAGAGTGTAATAATGATAGATGGGATAATAAAAAGACACTTAATTAGTTTATTAATAAATTTAATGAGTACGTTCATATGATATTATTTTGAATTACATTCTTGAAAAGCTTTTTTAAATCCAAATAATTGTTGACTATAGTTAGTTACAAATACAATGAACAAATTAATAAAAACAACATTTAATGTATTTTTTTATTGAAGAAATGTCTGAATACGAACTAAACATGATTAGTACATATTTTTAACATAAACTCTGTTGTGTAAAAATATATGAATGTTTAATATATTCTGTTTTCCAACAACATAATTACTATCGTAAATACGTACATTATAACAAACTAGCTGTACCCGTCCGCTTCGCTGGGTAAAATTAACATTATTATTTCTCACCCCCACAAAGATTCTGATCATTAACGCCCCCGCAACTGGTGTAGGGAGTCCAACACTCATATAAATATTAGCCTATCCTTTAAGTATATGTATTTTCTACATGGATACCAAGTTTCAAGTCAATCGGATGCACGGTTCAGTAGTTATAACGGAACATCCGTAAATACCACTGTAGATTTATATATTAGTACTGGCGACCCGCCCTCGCTTCGCTTCGGAAATATTAAATTTTATTATTGATAGTTGAGTCCCGCGATGTTACCCGCGGTTATTGTAGTACAGCGGGCGACGCCGCGGGGCCAAGCTATTCTAAAAATGTTTAAGTTACTCCTTATATCATCAGCTACCTATTACTGAAAGTCTCGTCAAAATCGGTCCAGCCGTTCCAGAGATTAGCCGGAACAAACAAACAGACAGACAAAAATTGTAAAAAATGTTATTTTAGTGTATGTACCGTATATATATTCATATGCATGTAGTAAAAAGCGGTTATTTCACTATTACAAACAGACACTCCAATTTTATTTATATGTATAGATAGACGAAGCCCCTATTCATGTAAGAGTTGTAATCGTTTCATACTAATATTTATCTAATTTTCAGGCTGGTTCACACCTCCGAAAGAGGATGGGTAATTGGAACTGCGGAGCGCTGTGTAACGATTTGTTACGCCCAACGTAACTACCATGTTAATATGAGTGATAGCTGACTGCGCGTCAACATTTCCATAACGTTTGTCTGTCTGTATGCGCGACTCGTTTTTATGTATGTGCTGAATATGAATGGACGTTTTGCGAGTATTGTACGTGTATTATTGTAAGTGGTAATGTTCTGAATCAAGTGCGGGGCGTTAACGAAAGACTATACAAGACTTATAGGAAGAAAAATTAAAGTTTACTGTGTAACGTTTTTTGTAATCATTAATTTCTCATTGAACGTTAACCGTATGGTAGCCCTAGAAGTTACTGGAGTGTAAAGTTGATAAGATCTTTGCATTTCTTTAGTTATTATTGAAATAAATGAAAAAAAACCTGTGATTCTTTATATTTGTTTTGTTTTTGTATGATTGAAACCTTATTGATAAATAGACTTATGAGCGAAACGAAATAAATACATTATTTTTCCATAAACGGAAATCGGATGTTTTAGTTCCGCGATGTAAAGCGAACAAAACTGGGGTCAACAAACTTAAATTTTATGAGCTGTACATCGCGGAACTGAAATATCCCTTTGCTTGCTAAGGTAATTTTTTTTGTTTTATTTTTGTTATTGCTTACATGGTTGGACGAGCTCACAGCCCACCCGGTGTTAAGTGGTTGCTGGAGCCCATAAACATTAACGTAAATACGCCACCAATCTTGAGATTTAAGTTCTAAAGTCTCAGTATAGTTACAACGGCTGCCCTACCCTTCATACCGTAACGCATTACTGCTTCGCGGCAGAAATAGGCGGGGCGGTTGTCCCTACCCGTGCGGACTCACAAGAGGTCCTATCACCAGTAATTACGCAAATTATAGTTTTGCGGGTTTGATTTTTATTGCACGATGTTATTCCTTCACCGTGGAAGTTAATCGTGAACATTTGTTAAGTACGTATTTCATTAGAAAAATTGGTACCTGCCTGCGGGATTTGAACACCGGTGCATCGCTCGATACGAATGCACCGGACGTCTTATCCTTTAGGCCACGACGGTTTATTTGGTGGTAAGCCGTCGTGTGAGCCCGCTCGAGTAGGTACTACCACTCTGCTTGTTTCTGCCGTGAAGCAGTAATGCGTTTCGGTTTTTAAGGGAGGGGCAGCTATTGTACTGGAAAAACAGACTTGAAACTCTTCTCTCAAGGTTGGTTTCGGCATTTACGTTGTTGATGTTTATGGGCTTCGGTAATCAATGAATACCAGGTGGCAGGGCCGTGACTTATAAGCAATAAAAAAAACGTGATTCTAAAGGAAAACGTGAAAATTTAATTTTCTTAAAAATAATAAAATAGCCAAAGCTTAAAGTAGTTTTAAATAGTAAAGTAAAAGACTTTACCTAAAGTTTTGATTGCTGATTGTGTTTAGTATTGTCCATTAAGGCTATCAAACCGGCCACATGTAGCTCGCTTCCGGGAGTGTTGATCTTTCTACAATATTCTTTATCGTTCATTCTGTTTATCCATTTGCTAAGTTTTGGATATCTAAAAAAATTATGTTTGCGAAATCAAATTTTGACACGAAAATAAGATTCACGGATATTTCCTAACTTGATTCTATTCTTGAATTATATATTTGACAAAATAATATGTAAAGGTCAACGGTAATGCGCGCGCTCTCTGTAATCTATGACTTCCGCCATTTTGGAGGGATTATGGATTCTTTTCTGTTTTTATTTTTGCACATAATAAGGTATAGTTTGCAGATGCTTGCTTGATAAATAATTGAAAAAGAACCGGTTCACATTTAACGCGTTTTTCGCCACGGACTATCCTCTTTTCGAACAGACTCCCTTCACAGTGTCCCCAAGCGTTGTGACCTGTCCCTCTTCAAACGAGATTTGAGGTGAATTCTCAGCAGTAAGTCGTTACGGCATTTTGCCCCTAGAATTGTTCCATGAGCATCGGTGTCTACTTACCATAAGGAGGACTGTATATTCATCTGCCTATCATGGCAATAAAGACGGGGCCATAGTCCTATTGGAATTCCCGTCGCTTTCTTA
Organism: Bombyx mori; assembly: GCF_030269925.1. Taxonomy (NCBI): domain Eukaryota; kingdom Metazoa; phylum Arthropoda; class Insecta; order Lepidoptera; family Bombycidae; genus Bombyx; species Bombyx mori. Next base: position 10,279,253 of record NC_085127.1, on the reverse strand, counting down.
GAATCTGTTGCATTGAAATAGTGTCTAATTCAGAGCAGATACGGAACCTTTATAGGGACGATTGATAGCCAAAGTGCGGGGACTCGCAAGATGTCCTACCAAGGGTCTCAACATAGGAATTAGCGTTAAGTAGGAAAATAAACAAGGAAGGTATCACTAGTACGGGACAGATCGAGAATTTGTAACTCTATGAAGCCGGGTTTGTATATTCTTAACAGGCAGACAAGATGAGCCTTATGGCTTACCAGATGATCTGTAGTAAACTAGTGCCCTATATACCAATCGAACTATCGTCCATTTTGTCCGTACGGCAAAACTTTAGAATTTAATGCACAGACGATTTACTTATCACCATCGTGCATTTTTCTGCGGTGAAGCAGTCATTCGTTCCGGTTTGGGGTAGCCAACAGTTGCAACCGTTACTGGTGTCATTCACATCCAACACCAGGTAGGTCGTCAGCTCAACTGCCGAACTAGAGCCAAAAAGATATACTCTATTGTGTATTGTTCCATGGGGAGCGCTCTGAGGAATTATTCGAGATGATATCAACGTCTCGTTTTTACCATCGCACCGCCCGCCACCGGAGTAGAGTTCATCCATACTACCTGGAGCCACTGCGGTCATCCACAGTGCGTTTCCAGAGATCTTTTTTGCCACGTACCATCCGGCTTTGGAATGAACTCGCCTCCACGGTGTTTTCCGAGCGCTATGACATGTCCTTCTTCAAACGAGGCTTGTGGAGAGTATTAAGCGGTAGGCAGCGGCTTAGCTCTGCCCCTGGCATTACTGACGTCCATGAGCGACGGTGATCACCTACCTTCAGGTGGGCCGTATGCTAGTCTGCCTGCAAGGGCAATAAAAAAAAAGTAAAATTTAAACCTTTTCTCATCTACCGGGTACAAGCCGTTCAAAGACGAAATAGTCGTTATTGCGCTTATGTCCGCTACAGTGACAACTTCATCAGCTAGATACAAATTCTCTGTTAGATAGGATTCCATTATTGAATAAGCATCCTCGATGTTCTTGATCATGTTTCGATTCAATTCCGCTAATTTTCCTGCGTACGTTGGTGCCTGAAAATATGACAGAGCTATGTACCTACGACAAACAACTTTCAATTTAATAATGCTTATTATTGGGGGTGAATGAAAAGGCCACTGCCACATCTATAGGTATAAAGATTTCAACCTATAAAGAGGAAGTCGAAAAAGAAATGGAATAATGAAATATTTTTGCCAAAAATAAGGATGAGGAACATTTAAATGTAAAACGGGCTTTATAAAAACTGATTGAGGACATAAATAAAAGACGCTATATAGTTAATTATGTTTCATTAAAGAGACCCTATATGAAAGATCTTTAGTATCATACTAATAGAAATGAAAATAAGATTTTTAATATTCTTGTTGAGCGCGGCTTACCATAACGGCCCTCAATCTAGGGAATAGCACTCCGCAGTCAAAGAAAAGTCGTTGATTTATTGTAGCTCGTTTCCTTTTCTCGCTCGGATAGAGATGAGCGTGTTCCGGTTTACCGTATTTATCGATCAAGTACAACATAATGGCGTGACTGAAATGGGTGCAAAATTGACGGACAATTAAAAAAACTGGAAAATTAACAAATTAATTAGTGTTCCACATAATGGACATAAGGTTTTTATCATGCCGGAAACAAGAAGGATAAGAACACGAACACCCAGTCTCTAAATATCGGAAATAAAATCCGGACACCGCAAAAGATAACCACGAGACTAATGAGTTTATTGAAAAGACTAAAAATAACTACGAGTATGGTTTATAAATTGTTTTGTAATTGTTATCAAATGACATACTTAATCACCGTTGCGCGAACACTTAGTGTCTGATGTATTGGTAGACCTTTACAAATATTTATGACCACTGTACAAATCACTTTGCCTAACAACTCACCTATCCGCGAGGTAGAAATCTCCTTCCTCTAATATAGGAATAGTTCTCATTGGATTTTTCTGGAAACAGTATGTATGTAAATTAATTATTTTGGTATTATAATCTATTAGAGACTCTGGAGTACAAAATAAAAACTTTATTAAAAAACAGTTAATATATTGTTTACAAAAAAAAATCTGCACTTACTTTTTTAAATTCCGGTGTGTCTTGTTGGCGTAATATTGGATTCAGTTCCTGCTCGTCAACTTTTAGTCCCAATATATCAACAATCATCATCACAGCCCTAGCAGGCGGACTGGCGTCAGTCTTGTATAATATCGGAGTCATTTTATCAATTTATATTTCAAATTTTGTGTTTATCCTGTTTTATTAGCCTACGTGTATTATTTTCTAAATTAGAATTCCTAAAACATTAGGTAAAATGATTTATAAAATATGAAATAAAAGTGGAAGTATTTAAAATAAATGATTTTAATAATAATAGCGACTTAGTTTCATAAATATGTAACGATGCTTAGACGGGTGACAAGCTTGTTCTCATATTAACACAATATTTACATAAAATACAATTATAATGTTAAGTAATTCGTTTTAGGTTAAACTTGATATATTCACCTTGACCGCTTGCTTCTTCAAACTAAAGTCCAAAGTACCATTCGAGGTCTATGTCCAAGATAAGATATTAATTAAACGATTTTCTCATAGATGTCGCTTTACTCAATTTATGTTTAAGAGCCAAATCGAGACCAAATGAGGACCTTTATTAATTTCCAGTGAGGACGATGTTGTTTTTTTTATTACAGGTATAGTAACCGGCAAACTTCTTGAGCAAATGACCTTGACTGCGCAGAACCGAATTTTAGATCACTTTGGTGGTGAGGGTGAGGCGCGACGGCAGGGGAAATCGTATCGAGCGCGTTATTGGTAGATCAGTCGAACCTTGCGCCCCGCACCGCGCCCTCGTTCCGCTTGCTCCCAAAAGTACGCTTGCGTACAGTAAAAGTCTATCGTTATTATGTAATCGTTAAGTTATTTGTTATAATTGCTTGTTGACTTTGTTGCCATTGCTATATGTTGAGTGTTTGTTGATTTTTTATAAAAAATACACTATGCCGCGACAAACTGGTGTAGTATTCAAAAGAAAGGGTAGAAAATTTGTGTACGACGTATATTGCTTCATTATAAAACAGGGGTAGAATGATATGGAAAAAGTAAAACAGACTTCGGAAGCAAGAAAAACATCAGTGAGTACTGTTAGGTGCATTATTAACGAAGCTAAAGGCTCTGGCTTGCTCGCCGTGTTTCGGACTCCGGGTAAGAAAAGATCAGGGAAGAAGAAAGTTACCGGAATGGATAGTTTCATTCAATCTGTAATAAAAAGATGTAATCATAATAACTACATAACAAGCAGCGAAACTCCGTACCGTAGGAAGGTTTCGAAAAATTTAAAGAAGATATAAATTTTAATGGCTCGGAATGAAGCTTACGACGAATTATGAAAGAGCTAGGCTTCAGATGGAAAAAAAACAGAAAGTAATCGGAAGCTGGTAATTGAAAAAAGTAACATTCGATTACTATGAATCGAATATCTTCAAAAAATAATTAATTATAGACAAAAAAGAAGACCGAACCGACCGAGTTGTAAACTACACCGATGAGCCCTATGTCGACTCATCACGATGATAGCGACTCGGGTGATGAAAACAGTGATGATGATGATGGTCAAGATTATGATAACGAAAAACAAATTACAAATACCAGCTTCGCTTCAACTGAACGAAGACCTGGCAACAGCTCTAGTTTTGACTTAATAGAAGGAATATCTATTTTACCCCAAGATTAAATTATTACAATTATTAACCTATATTTTTTGTTGATTTTCTAATAAATATATAAATAAATACATAATATGTTGATTTTAATAATTTAATAGCATTATGACGCAGAGTACATAATGTTTTTGCACGTGAGTGTACCATGCGCGAACTTACCCCCACTACGTCGACAAATGCTCAAGAAGTTTGCCGGCTATTATACCTACATAACTTGAGTTTGATCCAAGTAAATGGGAACATTGTGTTATTATTATGTTTTCTTCTTAGTTATTGTGTCTGAATAATTTACTTGGGTGTGATGTTTGTTAAAATACTTACTACTTTTTTGCACTTATTTGCTATTTCGCTATTCGACATAGGTAATTATTTTATGTAAGCAGCAGATGTGTAAATTTGTTATGAATTTTTGTATTCAAGATAAGCTCACGATAATATTCTCATTCGGGTAAGATGAAAATGTAAGATGTAAGAGGCGAGTGTAATTTTATTAGGCTTCAAGGTCTTTCAGTTCAGGTTTCATTGAAAAACCATTTGTCCCTACATTTGCTGTTATGAGAAAGCTATATGAACCTACAAAAAACTTACGAATGTCAAATGTCTACGGAAGTATTTAGGTACTACCAGCTACCAATAGCAACAAAGACTTGAGAACCATTTTGCTACTATGTTTATTTTTTTTGTTTATTGACGCGTTATTAATACAAAAAAAATTAAATGGTTTTTATTCCTTTTTTCAAAATGTCAATACTACTTAAAAAAGAGAAAATTCATGTATATAAATAAAATAAATTTTCAGGCCAATGATTATTATAGAATTTCGATGATTAGTAAGCATTAATTTATGTATTTACGAATATATACCTATATATATGTTTTTTTTGGTCAGGAGGAAATCGCCGGCCTTCCGCCCTCCCCTGGATGGAGGGCGGGGCATGTCGGAGTCGAACTGACTAAAACCTCCTGTCGCTCAACAACTGACGTCCGGACCTCTCATGAGACAGAACTCATGAAAAGGCAAAGGGGGGAAAGTGAAGCGCTTATTGTGGAGCACATCTCTCACATCACTCTCCCCCTCGCTGCCCCGGGACGCTGGACCGGCGGTCGTCGGCGCCCTTTCGGTCGGCAGGCTATCCGAAGCCCGCCTAGATGGCTCCGGTACGAATGGGTTATCCTACGGAATACCCCGCTGGGTCAGAACCAGCGTGGGTCGAGGATAGCCGGCCTTCCATAAAATCCCTAAAACGCGTGCAGAGCAGCTTGCACGTCGTCTTCTTAGACCACCTTCGTCGATCTCAAGACCGACATGTCAGGAGAACCCGAAACACTTAGAGGGCCTCAGGGCTTGGGCGAGATCCACCTCGCTGGCTCCCGCTCGATGGCGGCGGGTTCTGCACTCGCAGAAGTCGAGCATCGCCTTCCACTAGTCGTCGCCGAGCATCGATGCCACAACACTCACACACAACAACAAGTCGTTTCCTATTTTTTCGACGAGGTCACGGCGCCACCCCTCCCATGCGGGGCAGGCAACGAGCGTGTGCTCCGCCGTGTCCAAGTCGCAACCACAATGGTGGTATTCTGCCGTCGGCTCGGCTCCGATCCGGTGCAGGAACTCACCGAAACAACCATGCCCAATGAGCACCTGCATGAGCCAGAAAGTGAGGCGTCCTCTGTCACGATTCACCCAATCCACAAGGACCGGGCGAATCGCCTCGAACGTATTTACGAATTAGGCAATAGTAACAGTACACCTGAAGAAGCAGTGTAATATAATAGTAATAAATGGAAATCTAATAGGTAATTTGTAGGTACCTAATTAAAACTTTTTGCAACAGTTATTACATTCCTTAATTACGTTGAGGGTGGCTTAGGCAGGGGTTATAATGAAAGTTTTTTTACCTCATTACGTATTCTCGCTGGACGACAGCAAACAGCTCCCACTTAATACAAGTTAATGCTATGCTTCTTGTTTTGTTTTTTTCCGCGAAAAATATTCATTGTGAAAGTTAATGAAAAGCGACTTACTATTTTATTTTATATAGTACTAGCTGTACCCGTCCGCTTCGCTGGGCATTTAAAATTAACATTATTATTTCACACCCTCACAAAGATTCTCATCATTAACGCCCCCGCAACTGGTGTAGGAAGTCCAACACTCATATAAATATTAGCCTATCCATTGTGCATGTATTTTCTACATGAATGGCAAGTTTCAATTCAATCGGATGCATGGTTCGGTAGCTATAACGGAACATCCGTAAAAACCACTGTAGATTTATATATTAGTACTAGCTGACCCGGCAAACGTTGTGTTGCCTTAAATAAGATTTCTAGGGAAATTATACTGTAGAAAAAAAAGCCTCATTTAACCACATAATACCTCATTATAAACAAAAAAAATATATCCAAAAAATTAAAATAAAAAATAAATGTTTGGGGTGGACAACCCTTTTCACTTAGGGGTATGAAAAATAGATAGTAGTCGATTCTCAGACCTACTGAACATACTATTGATACACAAATAAAACCAACAAAACATGGCTGAAACATGTATAGTATTGTATAGCTCTCAAATATATTAAGTGTATAATCTATGATGTATAGTGAGTACGTAAGACAGGAGACCGGCTTCGTCCCCATCCCTACTACGTGATGTTTGCTGGATCAGTGGTGACATCTGGCGGGGATAGCTGATCGATTGATAGTTGATCAGTAGTCGACCGGCGAGCGCGGAAGATCAAATTCAATTTAAAAAAAATCATAATTAAAGGAACTTGAAATTATAAACTCTGAATAAGAATTTATCGTACTACAAATATAATATTTGATTGCCATCTTGCAACCTTCTTGCGGATGGAAAAATAGGGGTTGATCGTATAAGAGTGAAAATTGAGAGTAATATGATTTTTTTTATTTTAAGTCATGATAAAACTAAATAAAAAACTTGCCAAAAAAATTTAAGTTTATAATTAACAAAAAATAGGGGTTGATCATAGAGGGATGAAAAATTGAGAGTAACATCAGATTTTTTATTTTAATTCATGACAAAATAAAAATAAAAATGAAAATCTTGCAAAAAAAATGAAAGTTTATAATAAACAAATAAAAAATAGGGGTTGATCGTAGAGGGGTGAAAATTTCAGAGTAATATGATTTTTTTTATTCTACGTCATGACAAAATAAAAACAAAATTCTCGCAAAAAATTTTAAAGTTTTTTATTAGCAAATAAAAAATAAGGGTTGATCGTAGAGGGGTACAAATTTAGGGTTGTATGTATTTTTGTATGCTGTATCATAAAAAAATAAAATACAAAATTTTTGTCTAAAAATTAAAAAAAAAAATTTAGGGGTGGACTACCCCTAACATTTAGGGGGATGAAAAATAAATGTTGGCCGATTCTCATAGATACCGGATAAGCACAAAAAATTTCATCAAAATCGGTCAAGCCGTTTCGGAGGAGTATGGCAACGAAAACTGTGACACGAGAATTTTATATATTAGATAGATTTTATATGTTAAGTTCTTTAAAAGGTATTAATAATTAAAGAGATAATCGTTCTTACCAATTCCGATTAAAGTTTAAACTATAATTGCTTAATCTTCGTTCCCAATTCTGATTAAAGTTTATAATTGCTTATATTTCGCTGCACAAATTCGGATAAACTTTTAGATTACGAGTTAGACACAATATAGATATAATGGTCTATGCTTGTGGACTGTATTGGTAGATATTCTATGATTGCGGTCATGACATCCTCAGATCTTGACCCAATTAGTAAAGATTTTGAAATAGTCAACATGAATTTTGAAGATTTGAAATGTTTTTAAGACAATAGTCAAATAAAAAAAATATGATGTTAAAAAATCATTACTATGTATTGATGTAGTTACTGGCTAAGCCATAAATATCAATATCCAAAAATATTTCGAATGAAATTAGTATGAGTTTAATAGATTCATAAGTCATGTTACATGTTCATGTGTGTTATAAATTAAGCATAGTGATTGTTTATACTTTTTCCCCCCGTAGCGGCACGTTTTCTACAAAGTTCCTTAACATGAATATGACATGCAAATAATCATTTTTTTTTTAGAATTTAGTTTTCAAGTTATTGATGATGGTTGTTCGATAAGCTTACGTTCTACAAGATGTTCCATGATCACCGTCTATAGTGAATATCAGTAAAGCAAGGGCTACACATTCGATCCCATTATACTACCGATAATCTGTTCATACAAACAACCTTATTAATATGGCACGTTAGTAAAAAGATACGACACGGATTCGGCATAATGAGTACGCCTTATGGCTTCCGCGAGCATCACAGAAATGTCTATTGTTTGTAACTTCGGACACAATTTCATATTTTTTTCTTGCGGTATGGTGTTTGTCACCACGATTGCTTCCAAGGACGAATTGTTAATTTTTTCGATAGCGTTCCCGGCAAATATTCCGTGGGTTAAGAACGCGTAAATCTTATTGGCGCCGGCTTCGCGGAGCGCTTCAGCACCTTTGAGTATTGTGTCACATGTATCAGCTAAATCGTCAACCATGATTGCAGTTTTATTCTTCACATCCCCAACAAGAACCGTAGAATCTCCTTCGTTAGCCCTTTGCCTTTCTTTGTGGATAATGGCGAAATCGATATCAAGACGATCAGCGATTCCGGTCATCCTCTTCACCCCGCCTGCGTCTGGAGACACCATGACGCTGCTTTTCCATTCTGGGATATTTTCTTTGATCCACTTGGTAATAGCTGGTTCAGCATAAAGATTGTCGACGGGAATATTGAAGAAGCCCTGGATCTGTGACGCGTGTAGGTCAATTGTGATGACGTGATCAGCTCCGGCTACAGAAATCAGATTAGCAAGTAGCTTGGCCGTAATCGGCGCCCGGCTTTTCTCTTTCTTGTCCTGTCTCGAGTACGGGAAGCAGGGCACAACCGCCGTTACTCTCGATGCTGATGCAATTTTGCACGCGTTTATCATTATGAAAAGTTCCATCAAGTTATCGTTTATTTCCCCACAGCCGCTTTGAACAATGTAGACATCCTCACCTCTAACGGATTCGCCGATTTCAACGTTGGTTTCTTTGTTACTGAACTTCTTAGTGGTGGCCCTGCCCAAGTTTAGACCTAGCCTTGCGACGATAGTTTTCGCGATGTCTGGATGAGAGCTTCCAGTAAACACTTTTATGTTCGGCATTCTGGCACTTGGGTTGTTGAAGTGTTTTTCTTCTTTATTGATTTCTTTCACTTGTTTTTCTTCAAATTGCATTTATATAGTGTACGACGAAGCGGTCACTTCGTTGGTCAGATCTCAATTAAGAGTTAAATTACGTTATATTCTTATAATAACAATAAATTATCTAGGTTCGCGGAGGGGTCACTTAGTTACGTATCCCCTGCAATGGAAGTGTACTGTTACTTATCTCTGTTTGTTGAAGTAAATAATAGTGTTTTGTTTAAAGTCAACATATTGTCTTGATAGAGACTTACTTCTTAACGTAAAGAAGTTTATCTTTAAACTTAATAAACATAACTTACACGAACTTTACAAAATAATAACCTAATACCGACGGCCATTTACAAATGTTACGATTGCCACGGTTACAAATAACGAAACCATGACAACAACATTTTTTTGAAAATTCTTTTTTACTAATTGATTTATAATTATCAAAATACCTATATTAAGCTAAACCAACTAACAAATACCTACACAACTACTTGGCGGTTTAATGTAGTATTTTGTTTGCTTCAAAATTATTTCGAAGAAGTTTTAATGTCTTAGTACAGTTAAGTTCCTTCATTACAAGTAACCGCAGGCTATGCTGAATTCTACTAGCGTTATGCACAGTACACAATTATATGGGTTTGACATTTGGTCTAATGTATCTAAAATCATTGTATTGCCCCCGGCAAGCGGAATCCACTGGCACCAGAACGTAAATGCTAATCCATCTTGCCATCTTGCCCATCTTGAGATTTGAGGTATCGCTTCAGAGTTCCATAACATAGCTTATAAGCTATAGTTATCCATTATATAACTGTACGGAAAATAATTTTAATTGAAATTAATGTCATTTTACTTGCGTTTTGTATGCACCATTTTATTGTGGCGAAATCATGAACTTTTAAAAACTTTCACGATGTGTATCGTAACAATATTTTGAAAAGTAGACAATTTGCTGTTATTTTCTAATTAATTGAAAGATGATAACTACTTAGATCGAAGGATCAGAGACTCTTCAGGCCAGAGACAATTGTTTGTCCCGGGAAAATTATAAGTATAATTATAAGTATGCGACTTGCTCCATCCACCTCAGCTGCTTTCACGAAATTACATTTTCATAACTGTACTTGTACTATCCTCAATTACCTCTTTCCAATTTTTTGGACCTCACCTCTAACATCTCTTGATTTTACGAGAGTACGCCTCTTGATGGGTTTTTGTTTTTGGAGCGAAATGATGATGTTCAATGACTTTCACCTCATGTTACGATGGGTAGCGGAAATTGCTCTGTGATTTCTGTTTTTCGGTATACACATAAACTGTCAGTAGTTTCAGACTTAGAGTGAGATTCCATGAAGAATGAGTAGCGTTGTGGTTTGTTATTCGTGTTCTCGGGATACTATGCTCCGAACACATAAAAGTCAAACACACCAATTAAACAATATATATAATGTAATATGTGTACAATGTTCTATTATAACGTAAAAAGAGTAAACAAGTCGCTAGGCACTACAAGGCACAAATTAAAACTAAAATTATAATACGTTTTACAATGAACTTAAATCGACGCGCGCGAATCTCGCCGTGTGACGTCACGGGACACCTGCGCGTTCGGGAACTCCGATCGCGACCGATGACGCCCGAGTGCAACCGAATGCTGCACGCTACATCAGCCCCCCCGGAGACCGTTACGGTCGATAAAAATCGGGAAAGCGTACTTGACGTCCAGATTTCGTTCTTTGCACTGAACGTGAAATGCTTGGAGATGAATCAGCAAAGTGAGATTCCGAGTCGCTTAAGATGTACGCCGGCTTCAATCTGTCTAATGATACCGTGGCAGACTTTCCTTTTATATCTATTTTGTAATATTTATCTCGACGTTCTAGTACCGTATAGGGTCCTGTGTATGGCGGCTGCAGAGGTTTTCTAATAGCGTCTTGGCGGAGAAAAACTTGATTTGAAGATGATAACTGTTTACTTATGAAAACTGGAGAAGTACCATGATGTATCACAGGCGTTGGTTTGATCTTTCGGATGTAGGCTCTTAGACGGGAAAGAAAATCATTATGGTCTACGACTTCTGTTGTCGAGGTGTTGAAAAATGTACCCGGTAATCGTAGGGGTTCTCCATACACCAACTCTGCAGATGACGAACCAACATCTTCCTTCCATGCCGAACGTATTCCGAGAAGTACCCAAGGTAGAACCTCATACCATTCATCGTTCTCGTGGCACATAATTGCCGATTTGAGCTGGCGGTGGAATCTTTCGACCATACCATTTGCGGCTGGATGGTACGCTGTTGTTTGAATATGATGGGTTCCTGTTAATCTAGAAAGTTCTTTAAACAAATGTGCATCGAACTGTTTACCTCTGTCCGTCGTAATTTTCTCTGGGCAGCCAAAACGTGATATCCAGCCCGTAACGAAAGCTCTTGCCACTGTCTCAGCTTTGATATCATAGAGCGGCATAACCTCTGGCCAACGTGTAAATCTGTCCACTACTGTAAGACAGTATTTAAAATCGTGTGAAGCTGGCAGAGGTCCAATGAGATCTATATGAACGTGACTAAATCTATTAGATGGAGGAATAAACGCATGTATCGGAGACTGTATATGCCGTGTGATTTTTGCGCGCTGGCACGGGAGACAGGTGCGTAGCCAGTTGCTGCAGTCCTTCTTAATGCTAGGCCAGACATATTTCTGTGTCATCAATCTTACAGTAGCTTTTACTCCTGGATGACTCAACCCGTGAATATTATCGAACGCTTGTTTACGAAACTGTGACGTCAGATAAAGTCGAGGAGAAGGGCTACGAGTATCACAATATAAGCTCTCACCCGAACCAGAAATGTTGATTTTCTGCAGGTCAAGTGAAGAGCCGCATTCTAGCAGTTTTTGAAGTTCTTGGTCGTCTTTTTGCGAAGATGCTAAAGCATGCATATCAAGCTCACTCGTAATTGCTTCTGTGCGGGAAAGAGCGTCTGCCACTACGTTATCGTCTCCTGAAATATGTCGTACATCGGTTGTAAATTGTGACACAAAATCAAAATAGCGAAATTGCCGCGGAGAACAGTTTTCTGATGCTTTTTGGAATGCTGAGACTATGGGTTTATGATCTGTAAGCACAGTGAAAACTCTGCCTTTCACCATATGTCTAAAGTGCTTCACTGCTTCATAGATAGCTAACAACTCTCTATCGAACGGACTATACTTTCTTTGAGCTTTGTTCAGTTTTTTTGAAAAGAATCCGAGTGGTTGTTGCCCTTCATCTGTCTTTTGCTGTAGTACGGCACCGATTGCATTATCAGAAGCGTCCGTACAGAGTATCAAAGCTGCCGATGGGTTAGGATGAGCTAGCAATGTCGCTTCAGCTAAACTTTTCTTACAAGCGATAAAGGCTTCCAGCAATTCAGCTGACCAGGTAATAGGCGTACGGGGTTTTAAAGCTGGGCCGGATAAAACATTATGGAGCGGAGCTTGGATATTTGCAGCTTTAGGCATGAAACGTCTATAGAAATTAACCATACCCAGAAATCTTCGTAATTCTTTAATAGTTTTCGGCTGCGAGAAGTTCTGGATCGCCTCCACTTTCTGAAGAAGCGGTCTGGTGCCCGAAGATGATACGGCGTAGCCTAAAAAATCTACCTGAGGCTCACCAAACACGCATTTCGAAACATTAATAACAACGCCGTGGTCCTGGAGACGTTGAAATACTTTCTTCAGATGTTCCAGGTGCAATGTCTCGTTCTGGCTCCCTATTAAAATATCATCGATATAAGGATAACAAAAGTCAAGGTCTCTCAAAATTTCATCCATGAAGCGTTGAAATGTTTGAGCTGCGTTGCAAAGACCGAAGCTCATAAACGGAAATTCAAATAATCCGAAAGGAGTCGTAACAGCTGTTTTGGCTATATCTGCTGGGTTTACCGGTAATTGATTATAAGCTCGGATTAAATCGATTTTGCTGAAGACGGTACACCCAAAAAGGTTATGTGAAAAGTCACCTATATGTCGGACCGGGTATCGGTCAGGTATTGTACGCGCATTTAATGCCCGATAGTCGCCACACACGCGCCACTCATTATTTTTCTTCGGAACTAAGTGTAATGGCGATGACCATGGACTGTCTGATCTTACTGCAATACCTGCTCTTACCATATCCTCGAACTCACGGGTGGCTATTCGGAGTCGATCCGGTGCTAGACGACGAGGACGACTGAATACTGGTGTCCCTGGAGTGGTACGGATGTGGTGAAACGTATTATGTTTAATTTTACGCTTAGACAGGTCCCCAGCCGGACGAGTGATGTCCGGGAACTGAGAAAGCAAATCATGATAGCGTGAAGTACCTGTAACAGACTTAATTTGATATAAATCAGTTGACGCAGGCTGAGCGTGAGCACTGAGCGACGTTATATTGTCTATCAAACGGTGATGTCTAGCATCCACTAATAAGTTATAATGCGACAAAAAATCTATGCCTATAATAGGCTTGCCGACGTCCGCTATAACGAAACGCCAAAAGAATGCACGTCTAAGTCCAAAATCTAAAGAAATGTTTATCCAACCGAACGTGTTTATGGTTGAACCGTTTGCTGCATACAGTTTATAGTCTGTTTTCACACATTGTCGATTTTGTACGCACTTATACGGATAAACACATAAGTCTGAACCGGTGTCAACTAAATATTGCACTTTTGTCTTACGATCGGTTACAAAAACACGGCCAGCTGTCACACTACCGCAGTCAGGAGTCGCCGTCTTCACTGACTGCTTGTTTCGTTTCCCTCTCTGAAGGAACACGGCTCCCGGCACTTCGTAGATTTGTTACCAAAACGTCGATGGTACCAGCAGAGCCTTGTATCTACGCTGGAGCGGCTTCGGGATCGTTGACGCCAGCGCGGGGACTGTGCTCGAGTTCTCGAGCGCGAATGGGAAATAGCCGACAGCTCGTCCATCTTCTTTGCGAGATCATCAATGCGGCGTGTCAATTGTTCCATAGTGAACGTAAAAGAAGAAACTTCGGTTGTGGGAACTGCCGTAGACGTTGCAGCCACTTGATTGTGAGGTTGGAGCGTAATCTCATGAATTTTATCAACAATTTGAGCGACTGAGTCTAGAGGGAGATCGACTTGCGCTGCTATAATCGCTTGTACGTGACTAGGTAAACGACTCGTCCACAATGACCGAATGAACTCGTCAGGTACATCTGATCCAGCTAGATTTCGTAAGTGTCGCAAAAATTGTGACGGTTTTCTGTCGCCCAGTTCTTCATGTGTAAGAAGCTGTCTCACTCGTTGTTCTTGGGACGCAGATAACCGCGAAATCAACTCCGTTTTTATCTTCTCGTATTTGTTTTCCGTTGGCGGATTAGTTATAATGTCTTTAACTTCACACACGTATTTATAATCTAGATTTGCCAAGACGTGGTAAAATTTTGTCGCATCAACCGTGATATTTGAAAGCGCGAACTGTCCTTCCAATTGTACAAACCACAACGCGGGCTCATTGGGCCAAAATGGCGGGACTTTTACACCAACACGACAAACCTCACTCGTACTGTCCATCTTGCCGCTATTTGAAGTCATCACTTGTTAATGCAACGATTTAATATATTTATAACTTGTACACTGAATCACGTCGGGGTCACCACTGTGGTTTGTTATTCGTGTTCTCGGGATACTATGCTCCGAACACATAAAAGTCAAACACACCAATTAAACAATATATATAATGTAATATGTGTACAATGTTCTATTATAACGTAAAAAGAGTAAACAAGTCGCTAGGCACTACAAGGCACAAATTAAAACTAAAATTATAATACGTTTTACAATTAACTTAAATCGACGCGCGCGAATCTCGCCGTGTGACGTCACGGGACACCTGCGCGTTCGGGAACTCCGATCGCGACCGATTACGCCCGAGTGCAACCGAATGTTGCACGCTACAGCGTAGTTTATACAGAATTTAACTATAATGGTTTCTTGGAATTGCGGTAGATTATTTAGTAACAAACGGTATTGTTGCGAGGAGATAAGAAGGTCGGGGGACGTGTTAAATTATTTTATTATTTCATCATTTTTCAGCCAACCAATCGGTAAACAATAATATTCGACTAAAATATTTTTATTATTGTAATGTTTTATTATTTTGTTTATTTTACACTGTAAATATATCTGGTATAGATAAGTATGTCATTTATTTTACAAAACTGATGTATAAGCCCATGGTTCACCTGGTGTTCCATGGTTCATCGATGTCACCACGTGGTCAACAATGAGGTCTAAGTCTTAATTTTTTTGTACAGCCGCTGTCATAATACTTCAAAGCAGAACATTGGATTGCTTCGCGATCATAGACCTTTAAAGTAGGGACGCGACCACTGAAGTATGAAACCTATGGAAATGAAACGTCAACAAAAAATTCGTGCCACTGTGACGTCATCTGGCCACAAAACATGGCGGTTTTAGTGCTGTACAAAAGATTTTAATGTTAGTAGGTTTTATCGATAAACGTTCTTGGCTCATTTTATTTTAAATATTGTTGAGTATGAATTATTTGTAGAATTTATACTTTAATAGGAAGTAAGTATATTGTTATGTGCAAAGATGATGTGATTTAGATATTATGTGAAATCTAAGACGAGTTCGTGTTTCAAATTTGCCAAGTAAACGATATGACGATTTTTAAAATTTGCTACACTGATTTTATAAAGTTGTCGTTTGCCACAAAACATAAAGATATGGCGTAGTACTGTGCCATCTGCCCGTTTCTAGCATGCTAAATTTTAATGTTATCGTATTTTGAGTACCTACGTGTTTTTCTTAGACTATTACAATCTATTTTAATTGTTTTGCTGACTCTAAAGTCCGTAACACACTACCACAGCGCACATCAAGGAAGGTGCGCCGCACCATTTGAATCACTATCACTTGAGAGTGATTCAAATTTTAAAGTTATCAAGGGACCGCGTGATAAAAAAAAAACACCTACAGAACATTTATTCATTAATTACAAACGTCATTCCTTGTGACTTCCTCTCTAAAATCACTTAATTATTAAATATTTAACGAATTTGCAATAGTGTTTTACTCACTACGGAATAAAACTATTTTATTTAAATAGTTCCGAAGAGATTTTCTCGGTAGCCTTTTTCCCGAAATATCTAAACAGAATGTCTAAATATGTTTTGATGACATATTTTATAAAGAGGTATTTATGATTAGTGTCATGATCAATAGATTCCGACCGAAAAATGGTGTCCGATTTTTCGAATAAGGGCTTCATAATGGATTTAAATATTTATATAGATAGTAGTTTTGGGGCATCGACTTTCTTGAGATCCTATAAAATATGTTTTAATTATTATTTTTGTATGTTTTAGGCATGATAAAATAAGTAATTTTATATAAGCAATCATATTAAATCGATATTAAAGTTAATAAATAATGTACAACCCAAAACAGATGGCTGAACTGACGTGACAATGACATTTGGTGCGCTAAACATGGCGGATTTTCGGCCTCATTTGACATTTACGTATATTCATGTTTCATTTTATGTACGCACTGAAATACTGTTATATTGTTTTCCTGCGAGTTACAGTGCTGAGTAAGAACGAGATAGATATAATATGTTTATGTGCGTGCCTTCAAAATGGCTGCTATTTATGTAAGCAATTGTACGTATAAAACAATATGTCGAGTCCCTACTATATAGGTCTATGGACGCGACATATTGTTATATACGTACAATTGTTTATATAAATAGCATCCATTTTGAAGGCACACACATATATCTATCTCGTTCTTACTCAGCACTGTAACTCGCAGGAAAACAATATAACAGTATTTCAGTGCGTACATAAAATGAAACATGAATATACGTAAATACCTAATAAGGCCGAAAATCCGCCATGCTTGGTGCACCAAATATCATTGTCAGTCAGTTCAGCCGTCTGTTTTGGGTTGTACATTATTTATTGACCTTGATATCGATTTAATATGATTGCTTATATAAAATTTCTTATTTTATCATGCTACCCCGCTTAAAACATACAAAAATAATAATTAAAACATAATTTATAGGAACCCAAGAAAGTCGATGCCCCAAAACTATTATTTAAATATATTTAAATTGATTATGGAGCACTACTCCGTAAATTCGGACACCATTTTTCGGTGAGAATCTATTGAGCATGACACTAATCATAAATACCACAAAAATTTAATCTTAATTTTCTAAACCTAGTCCTATTAAGAGAAGTGCTTCGCTGAATCTACCACGGGATCTGAATCGCGACCCGGTGAGAAACTCAGAAACTCTTGCTTTATAAGTTTGGTAACATGCTTTCATTAGCTTTGTATGTACGTTTGTACAAATTCTTTGAACACCTTCACCGGAGGACCTATGGTGATACAATAATTTTATAACTTGGCTCTAATATCCTGACCAGTAGCGACATTACGCTGACGTTTCACGGGTCGTCGGATTAAGAGGTGTTCCAAGCGCCGTGGTCGCTTGCAGACTGACGACTGGGGCATGTTAGGAGCAGAGTGAGCAGACCTCTCTTCTACCCTCTCTAGTTCGTCTGGTGCTACCGCTGGAACTCGATAAGTTGACCTGACCTTACACACTCGCAGTATCGACAATATTTTCCGAACACTTTGAGAACGTATTGTTTTTGTATTAAGCCTAACTGCAGATTCTATTTCCTCTATCACTAGATAACCTGAAGCCATCACACCCGAAGTCTTTATATTGGGCTATTTTAATATCTTCTTTGACCTGTCTTCGTGCATTCAACAGATATCTGTTGTTCATGAAATCAATGGCATACTTCTGGTCTCCGGTAAGTGCTCGCAGACTTATGCGTGCGCTTGTGTGCAATATGTAATTACTTCATATTAAAGTATAAATTCTACAAATAATTAATACACAACACAAGCTTCTTCCATTTGACTCCATACAGAGGAGGGCCGTTCGAATCGTCGATAATCCCATTCTCGCGGATCGTTTGGAACCTTTGGGTCTGCGGAGGGACTTCGGTTCCCTCTGTATTTTGTACCGAATGTTCCATGGGGAGTGCTCTGAGGAATTGTTCGAGATGATACCGGCATCTCGTTTTTACCATCGCACCGCCCGCCACCGGAGTAGAGTTCATCCATACTACCTGGAGCCACTGCGGGCATCGACAGTGCGTTTCCAGAGGTCTTTTCTGCCACGTACCATCCGGCTATGGAATGAGCTCCCCTCCACGGTGTTTCCCGAGCGCTATGACATGTCCTTCTTTAAAAGAGGCTTGTGGAGAGTATTAAGCGATAGGCAGCGGCTTGGCTCTGCCCCTGGCATTGCTGAAGTCCATGGGCGACGGTAACCACTCACCATCAGGTGGGCCGTATGCTCGTCTGCCTACAAGGGCAAAATAAAAAAAAAAAAAAAAAAACAACAACAATATTTCAAATAAAATGAGTCAAGAACGTTTATCTATAAAACCTAATAACATTAAAATCTTCTGGGCAGCACTAAAACCGCCACGTTTAGGGGCCAGATGACGTCACAGTGGCACGCATTTTTTGTGGACGTTTCATTTCCATAGGTTTCATACTTCAGTTTTCTCGATAGAAATAGGAAATGAAATAGAATACGTGTGAGTAATGTCAGTTTATTTATACTTTTGATGTTTACTACCCACACAATGCTATCTATGCCTTGTCCGGTACGTCTTTCAGCAAAAGATCAAAAACAACAACTTCTAAAAAAATATATGTAAGTATCATTTTGTACTCTATTATATACTAATGCATGTCAATAAGACATATTACTTATAACGCTAATGCTTTTAATTAACAACTCATCAACATTTCTCATTTCACAAACAACTTTCAGCATTAGATGATCATAATTGAAAAGAAAATCGTAGTTAGATTCATAATCACACATGTTTATTATATTAGTCATCGTAATAAAATACAATTTGAGTTTCGGTTTGCAATTGACATAAATTTATAGAGGTCCTTATTTGTTTAAAATTATCAAAATTATTCAAATCTGCATTTAAACCATATAAAATGATTTCTCTGATAACATTAGCCCATAATGCACCACTCGGTTTACAAAGAATATCAAAATCTTCTCCTTCTGCTTGTATTGTAAGGCTCTTGTCATCGGCCTTAAAAATCATGGTCATTGATTCAGACATAAACAATTCTCCTTTAGCATGGCATTTTATGTCAGTTTCTGTATTTTTTTCTTCTTCATTTTCATCGGCCTCTTCCTCTATGACTTCTTTTTGTTTCATTCTGTGTTGTTTCCTCACTGTTTCTTCACCTTCGTCTACTTTGTCTTCTCCTTCTTCTTCTTCGTCTTCCCCTTCTTCTTCATCTTCCTCTTCTGTCTCATCGATTAATGTTTCATTGCTACATTTAAGAGCTATTGTAAGAGAATATTGAGAACGAAGGCGCGTATCAACAGCAGTTAGTGTTACATCCTGTAAATTAAAAAATATTTCATTTGTTGACGATGGCTTGAGGTTGCTTTAAGAATGCTTTAACTCATACGCAGGTGACTTAAAAGTTTTTAAAGTTTACTTCAATATACATTTAAGGTTAGTTTGATATTTCTTATTATACGTAGTGTCAACAAAGAAAATCTTATTATTTTAATACAAAAAGATGAATTGAGCGACGTGCTAGAAGGATTGGATTTGTCCATTTTAATATTTGTAATAGTGAAAAAATAACCAAAATATTCCGAATTGATTTAACTGAGCTTATAGAGAAAATCAAGGAATTGGCTGTCAATAAAATATATTTAATTCTTCATTTAAATATTACTCTGCGTGAAACTTAATTATCCACAACACCAGCGTAGTTTTAATTTCGTCGTTAATTATTCAACGGAGTTTAGTACCTCTCTTGAGTTAGTACCTCTACTTATGTATGCGTTTATGGCACCGCGAGTACTGGGTCGTATATGCACAATTGATTCCAAAGCTGGTAAGTGACAATTAAAAAATAATAATTGACAAAAATGTCAATAACTTAATCAATGAGTGAGTGATTGAAGGCTAAGCCTGAGGCTAACCGGAGTACTTGTTTCGATATCGTTTCCCGGTTATATCTGTACGAGTCTTCTTCATTTTTTTTAATATATTTAACTAGGTGTTAGAAACTTTTTGATACATGTATTGGGAATAACTCTTGGGATAAACTCACCTTCTGCAAAACGATGATAGATCCTGCACGTACCATAGTTAAGAAGTCAGATTCTGTTGTTGTCATAGTTACTGCGTCTCCTACGTTACCTTCAATTTTTAAACCACTCCATAGCTCATACCAGGACTCGGACGGCAACCAAACATGTACGTGACTTTGTGATGGTTGCAAATTCGGAACTATTAACAAGTCATTCCCAACACTAAACTGTGTGCTGGTATCCTTTAGCTGATCTATTTCTGGGTATTGGAAAAACATTGGCCTGAGAAGAGGCCCATTCTGTAATACAGTGTAGAAGTAAGGGGCTAAACTGATTCTTGTTCTCATGGCATTTATCATCAAAGTCCTATGGGTCCCTTCAAAAGATAATGGGTCTCTGCCCCCATCCCTGGAATGAATTTTTATCATTGGCATGTAAGTTGCTGCCATGTACCATTTCACGCACAGATTATTGTGTGTGTTGATTTCCAAATGCTCGGTGTCCCCGCAAATCGGAGACGACCATAACCAATTGCCTGATGCACCTCCCAAGGCTGCTTCTGTGATTTCTCGATGTAGACCAGACCAAGTAGTGGAGACATTTTGACGGTTAATTATGATTTTGCCGCTTAAAAATTGACTGGATGTAAACGTGGGAACTTCTCCTAGAACTTCTTTTAGAGAATCAACGTAATAGTTCCCGTATTCATTGTGGTTATGCATGTATATTTTGCCATCCGTGCGAGTTGCGTTCCATTTTGGAGTATGGTTAAAAGCAGCTTCTAGATACTGGAAAAAAAGCATTTATATTTGTTTATCATCAAATTTTAAAAGAAAGTTATTAGTGTACACAACGGTAATATTTACCTTATTAAAATATGGAAGGTAATTCTGCATGTTATCGACTTTTTTATCACTTTCATCCAAAGGCCATGTATCTTCTAATAGCATTCCGTCTATTGGTAGATTGTACACCCACATTTTCTGAATGAATTCTAGACTAATATTTTTGTAATCTGGATAAATTACTTTTTCATCTTTCACCAATCCTTTGTAGAAGCCACCAGAATTGCTTTGAAGCATCATACTTCTAAATGGTCTTACATCGAAACAGGCAGGGGGTCGTGTGGCTGTTCTCGGGAGTACTATATCTGGCTCTTCTTCTTCCTCTTGCTCCATTTCTTCGTGATACATTATCTAAACAAAACAAATCTCATTAGGTTTAGGTGGACGAGCTCACAGCCCATCTGGTGTTAAGTGGTTACTGGAGCACATAGACAACTACGACGTAAATGCGCCGCACACCTTGAGATATCAGTTCTAAGGTCTCAGTATAGTTACAACGCCTGCCCCACCCTTCAAACCGAAACGCATTACTGCTTCACGGCAGAAATAGGTTGGGTGGTGGTACCTACCCGTGCGGACTCACAAGAGGTCCGACCACCAGTAAAAAGTGTTACTCGTTCCGAATGAACTAGGCATCCTATATGCTAGTGCTAGTTTTAGAGGAATATCTTAAATAAACTAATTTTAAAACGTAAACGTTTTTTTAAATTGATACAGCAAACCGAAGAGAGAAAATAGCCTTAAAATGTGCCGAAAATCGCGCCCGTTTTTGTAGTTAGGTGCGTTTCGGTAGCAGTTTTTTAAAAACATCAAACATACGCACGTATGGCTTCATGTGTGGAATAAAACGTTTCCTGGCGTTCCTCACGGCTCGAGCGCCGTTGTTGACGAGAGTGATTTTCGCACGAGTGCAATCGTTATCCCATATGATCGGAGAAACACCACAGTGACTATCGAAGGGCACGTTCTGACGACCGAGGGTATTTATAAAGTTATTGAGCTGGGTAACGGTCAGAGCTGTGTTTGGTGTCGTTTCACTGAAATATACAAATGGAATTTAAAAAAAATTCTTTTTTGCATAGATGGGGGTGGACTTACTCACAGCCCACCTGGTGTTGAGTGGTTACTGGAGCTCATAGACATCTACAACGAAAATGCGCCACCCAACTTGAGATATAAGTTCTAAGATGTCAGTATAGTTCATTTTTATTACACGATGTTATTCCTTCACCGTGGAAGTCAATCGTGAACATTTGTTGAGTACGTATTTCATTAGAAAAATTGGAACCCGCCTGAGATTCGAACACCGGTGCATCGCTCTACACCAGTGATTATCAAACTTATTTCTTTTACCGCCCCCTTTGAAAATCAATTATTTTTCAGCGCCCCCCATTTTTATACACCCCTTTTTTTTAAACTTTAAAACCACAATTTTATTAATAAATGTTGTATTAATTTTAGAAAATGTAGTACCACGTAGTACATATATATTTGTAGATGCTATTATTGTTTCTTCATATTATATGTCCGTACATTGCTACAGAGCGTTTATTTACAAATTTGCAAAGTAAAAATGCATTCTTCTCATTAATATGTTTGCTTAAATTCAGAATTACCAAAATAAATTGCTAGTTCACTGTACTGTTACTATGCTAATTTATTAGAACGAAACTATTTTTGTTGGATATCTTTCTCATTAATATAAGATTCTCATCATAAGATAATTAAAAATTTATATTTCGACTAGTAAATAATACTACTAACAATAATAACTTATTAAACTACGAATAAGCTAAACCTGGAAGTCGTAGAGGATTTCATTTATCTGGGCTCCGTCATAGCTAGTAATGGATCCTCCGAAAAGGACCTCAGAAGGCGAATCAGTATGGCAAATAGAGCTATGTCCCAAATGGACCGTGTTTAGGCTGATAGAAACACCTCGGGTAATACCAAAAAGCAGCTCGTCACCTCCCTCGTCTTTTCCATTTTTCTCTATGGCGCAGAGACTTGGACCCTCAAGAAAGCCGACCGCCAACGCATCGACGCGTTTGAGATGTGGTGCTGGAGGAAAATGCTCAGGAGTCCTGCGGGGCGTCGTACGGGGTCCCCTCCCCGGACTCAGCGTAATTTGTTACGCAGACGACACTTTGGTCGTGGCTCCGGGGAGGGACTACCGGGAGTCTGCCCGTCTGGCGTGCGCAGGCGTGGCACACGTCGTCACAAGGATCCGACGGTTGGGGCTCGAGGTGGCGCTCGACAAAACCCAGGCCCTGTTGTTTCACGGGCCGGGACGAGCGCCGCCTCTGGGTGCCCACCTCGTGATCGGAGGCGTCCGCGTGGGGGTCAGGGTGACCGGTCTTCGGTACCTCGGCCTCGAACTGGATAGTCGGTGGAACTTCCGCGCTCACTTTGAGAAGTTCGGCCCTCGACTGATGGCGACGGCCGGCTCTCTGAGCCAGCTGCTTCCAAACGTCGGGGGTCCCGATCAGGTGGCGCGCCGCCTCTACATGGGGATGGTGCGGTCGATGGCACTATACGGGGCTCCCGTATGGTGCCGCACCCTGACCCGCAAGAACGTCGCGGCTCTGCGACGTCCGCAGCGTGCGATCGCGGTCAGGGCGATCCGAGGATACCGCACCGTCTCCTTCGAGGCGGCGTGCTTGCTCGCCGGGGCGCCACCTTGGGACCTGGAGGCGGAGGCGCTCGCTGCCGATTACAGGTGGCGTAGCGACCTCCGCTCTAGGGGGGAAGGGCGCCCCAGCGAAGGTGTAGTTCGAGCGCGGAGGCTCCACTCTCAGCGGTCCGTGCTGGAGGCGTGGTCTCGCCGCTTGGCGGACCCGTCGGCCGGCCTCCGTACCGTCGAGGCGATCCGTCCGGTCCTCGCGGACTGGGTGGGCCGCGACCGCGGATGCCTCACCTTCCGGCTGACGCAGATGTTGACCAGCCATGGGTGTTTTGGCCGGTACCTCTTCAAGATAGCCGGAAGGGAACCGACGGCGCAGTGCCACCACTGCGCGGACCGCGACGAGGAAGACACAGCGGAACACACGCTGGCGCGTTGCTCTGGATTCGACGAGCAACGCGCCGCCCTCGTCGCGGTCATAGGAGAGGACCTCTCACTGCCGCGCGTCGTGGCTACAATGCTCGGCAGTGACGCGTCCTGGAAGGCGATGCTCGACTTCTGCGAGTCCACCATCTCGCAGAAGGAGGCGGCGGAGCGAGAGAGGGAGAGCTCTTCCCTTTCCGCACCGATCCGTCGCCGTCGAGCCGGGGGCCGGAGGCGGGAATACGCCCGTACGTCGCGGCCCCGGGACGACCTGAGAGGGTGAGGCCGTGCGGCGCGCTACCAGCACTCTAGCGCGCTGCCGTGGAGTGAATAGAGCGACCGGTCGACGGTGTATCGCGTCCCGACCCGGCAGGCTGGTTCTGGTCCAGCGGGGTATTCCAGGACACCAGCGGCACCGTCTGGGCGGCCCGACGGGCTGCCGTACCGAGACGGCCGACGTTTCAGAGCCTTCGATTCGCCTCGAAGGCTCTGTCGGCTGGGGCGGTGGGTCCTAAAATCCTTGGGCCCGCGGTCTGCTCACAACACCATGCAGACCGTTGAGTCTCACATACCCTGCGCGCCCCTCTTGCGTGGGGACCTCGTAGGAGGTTCGGCCCTCTACCCGAAAAAAAAAAAAAAAGTTTTTTTGTTACGGAATTTCATGATTCGGTCGCCGCGCTCAAAGCCCGCGATAAAAGCTATGCAATAGCTTAAAAATGTATGAACTTGTAATAAAATCTTTTTGGCTATACTATTTGTATCTGGCTGGTTTTGGTATGATTAAAAGTTTAAATTCGAAAGAAGATAATTCCAAATTAAAATTAGGAAGATGTGTGATTTTTATTTATTTTTCGTACTGTCAAGATGAGTGAATCTAATGAAGATATTCGATACATTTTAAAATTTTACTACAAAAAAGGTAAAAAGCAACGCAAGCCGTGAAAAAAAATTGTGATGTTTATATTATGGACCTAGTGCGGTGTCTGTGAGAGTAGCACAAATTTGGTTTCAGCGTTTTCAATCCGGAAATTTTGATGTCGAAAACGCACTTCGCTGTGGTCGCCCTATTACGGATAAAATCGATGCCATTTTTGAAAAAGTGGGGCAAGATCGGCATATCAGTAGTTAAGACGTAACTGAAGAACTGGCAATTGACTACAAAATAGTTATGGCGCATTTGAAAAAAACTGGGTACACAAAAAAGCTCACTGAAAGAAACCTAATGAACCGTGTACTCATTTGTGATTCTTTATTACGACGTAATGAAACCGAACCATTTGTGAAGAAGCTGATAACTGGTGATGAAAAGTGGATCACGTACGACAAGAACGTACGAGAAAGGTTGTGGTCAAAGGCTAACTCGCAACAAGGTGATGCTGTGTGTGGTGGGATTGGAAGGGCGTTATACATTATGAGCTGTTACCACCAGGCAGGACCATCGATTCTGAACTGTACTGCGAACAACTGATGAGATTAAAACAAGAAGTTGAGAGAAAGCGGCCGGAATTAATCAACAGAAGGGGTGTGGTTTTTCATCACGATAACGCTAGACCCCACACATATTTAGCCACTCAGCAAAAATTAAGAGAGCTTGGCTGGAAGGTGTTAATGTATCCGCCGTATAGTCCTGACCTTGCATCTTCAGATTTCTACCTGTTTTGGTCTCTTCAGAATTCTTTAGGCAGTGTCAGGTTAACATCACGAGAGGACTGCCAAAACCAATTGTCGCAGTATTTTGATCAGAAGCCCTAAAATTTCTATAACAATGGGATCATGTCCCTACCTACAGGATGACAAAAAGTTACCGAACAAAATGGTACCGACGTACTTTAGTTAAATGTGAATAAACTATATTAAAAAAGGTTGTGAATTTTCTTAAAAAATACGAAGAAACTTTTTCCCCAACCTATTATTATATAAAAATAAAATAGTAAACAATGTTTACAATAAGTTAGCTGTTTAGGCTTACTATACTATTTGCCATTGGAAGGTAATGGGTAAATTGTAAAAAATAATAATCTAAGACAAGTTTTAAACAATAATTATATACGCATTTCCATTTTATATAAAAATTATGATTCTTACATCAGTAATTTCTCATAAAATGCTAAGAAAATGCTGTAAAATGCCCTTATGTTAAAAACAAGAAAGAAAATAAAGAAAACCTCAATTTGTGTTAGTTTACGTATGTGTAATATTTTAAAACTCTGCATGGTAGTTTTTTTCTAATGTTTAAAATAATTTCTGGTGCAATGTAATTAAGGTAAAATTGCTCTAATTTTTTAACTATCATCGATCATGTTCCGCAGAAACTTGTTACAACTTGATTGCGTACGGTGTGTGGGCTATCCTACGAAATCTATGTTAAATATTTTAAGTTTTTATAACATCATACAGGGTAGAAATATAAGCTAATTATTCGTTATTGTGTAGTAGGTGAGTTTTAATTTTAGTGAAATTTAAAATACTATAAAGTAAATGAAATTAAAAATTTTACAGCGCCCCCCTAACCCACATCAACGCCCCCCATTTTTTCCTGGGCCCCTTAACGCCCCCCTCTAGGTTTCAAACGCCCCCAAGGGGGCGTTATCGCCCACTTTGAGAAAGACTGCTCTACACGAATGCGACGGACGTCTTATCCGTTAAGCCACGACGACTTCAAAAATGTCCTGATGATCTTATGTGGCCTGAAGGCTTTTCTAGTTTCACCAGGACAGGTGTGCGAGCAAAGGCTGAGTCAGGAGGGAAGGGATTTGATAACAGCTGCTCGAGAGCCTCCGGAGGAGACCTAATAATTCAATGGAAACTGCTTCGCGAATGAATTTACTACCGTATCGGAATCGCCGCTCCCTGAGAAGATTCAGCGAGAAAATCAGCGGGCAACTCAGCGGGCTGATGATGTATATGGGTTAGGTTGCCTGTCGAAATTTTTACAGAGTTCAACGAGTACTAGAGTCTACTAGAGACTAGAGTCTCTAAGCCTGCTCCTAAGGTTTTAGAGCTGAAGGCGTTTAATACAAGAGTTATTACGAGATACGTGTTTAGGGCGGCAACATATAAGATTGATCCGTCTGCTCTGCTAAAAATAAGTTATACTTTATGTATCAAAACTATGAAAGATAAAGTCTAGTCCATGAAAGCAAATGTTACACATGACCATACCAAGATAATGAACATATTTATTAAGCTTGAGTTAAGTTGAGATGTGCCTTTAAAGTTGATAAATTAAGTCTCTATTTTTTAGACTTCTATTGGCACGTTCTAGAAAAATACAGAGTACGAAGCTAATCAGAATTATGTTTGTAAAACGTATTTACGTTCAATGGCTTATATTAAAATTGGGATATTTTCGGTTATATTTTGTACGATTAAGAGAAAACAAGATAAATAACCTTTCTAGTTTCTTTGAAATTCAATCTTTAACGTAGATACGGACCTTTACGAAGCTCACTTTTCAAGAACTGCCCAAAGTTATTTTTATCTCCTTTTAGTTTCAGTTCATAAGCATTGCATAAATTAATTCATTAATTTCTTTCATCTGGTGTGAATCTTTGAATGTATTACTCGAAATAAATAATCGATGCTCTTTGTTTTTTTTAATTAAAACCTGACGATTATTGCATTAGCCGTTGTTGCTTTAGGAATTACTTTTCGTTATCATTCTTGAAATCGGTATTTCCGTAGTATTTGGTTTAAAATATTTGTTTTTGTACTATGAAATCTGGATATAATAATATGTTTTGTTTTTAATGATTGGGGGGACGAGCTCTCTGCCTACCTGATGTTAAGTGGATACCGGAGTCCATAGACATCAACAACGTTAATGGCGCTATCCACTTTGAGACATGAGGTCTCGGTTTTACACAACGACTTCCCCACCCTTCAAACCGAAACGCATTACTGCTTCACGGAAAAAAAGGGCGGTAGTGGTGATACCTACCCGTGCAAGCTCACAAGACGTACCATCAGTAAATATATTTTAAAGTATAAAAACTCACCTGCAGATATGGGCTCCGAACATCCAATACTCCATTCGTTTATTTACTCCGAGTAAATTCCTTACATCTCGCATTATGTCCGCAGGCTTCGGACCCACAAACAAATGTAATTTCACTCCCAAACTTGTTATACTCCGGAGTACGATTTGGTTTTCTTTTCGAATTGTTATAACAGTGGGTGCTACTGCCTCGATCAATATCCCGTGGTAACTATGACCTGACTTTGCGAAAATTAATGGAATCCCACTGATTCCGCCGTTATGATTGTAAAGAACTTTAGTTGTTTTTTCCAATGGTATTTCGCCCAGGCCGTACATAGATTCATTTGTCAACCAAAATGTTAGCTCCCATATGTTTTGTGATGCAACAAGAGGACCTCTGTTCGTATTGAAAATCATTCTTTCAGTAGAATTTACTACCACGTTCAATTCTGGTGAAGCTACATCGTAAAAGTAATTCTTTTCTTCCAATCTGTTACCGTGAGGTATTTCGACTAATGCTGGATTGTAAAAGTTTAACGATAAATGACTTTTGGATACCTCGTCAATTGACAGTTTGATTCTTGGTAAGCTATTCTGAAACGAGAACGGAATGGTCGCTACTCTGGCTGATAAGACGACGTCTTCGTCCCACACTCGATCCATGACGTAGGAGAACCTTGATGGGAATCTATGGAAGCAAGTTTTGCTTCTAAAGTCATAGCAGCAATGTGGATGGCATTGCTCGGAGTTCACATTAGCATAGCCGCACGGCAGTCTTAAAGTTCTGGCTACGAGACAGGAGCCAAATGAAAAACCATCTGCGGGAGGTAAATCAATGCTGGTGAAGAATAGGAATCGGTAGATCAAAACTGGAGCAACAACGGCTACTACCAACGAAATTAATATCACTTTAATTGGTCTGTTTAGCAAAATTTTATCGTACCATCTGATCTCTGAAACAACACAGTACAAAGTCATTATATATTTTAGAGAAAATTTACTATGAATTGATGCTGGAGGTAGATTTACGATTTACTACAGGTAATCTGAAAATTAGTACATGTCAAGATACTTTGATTGTAGCCTATATTGCCTAGCCTGTAATGACTATTATAAATTTATATGGCACAAGTAAGAAGCTGGTCACAAATTACATGAGTGCTATGACATATAATTAGAAAAAATAATAATGCGAAAAGGTTTTCAGAATGGTACTTTCTGTATAAAGTTTACTTAAAAATTATGGTTCCAACGTCAGAAACATCCAGAAAAATACAAAAATCACAATGGAGATAAAACCGTTTTGTTTTTTAAAACTAGATCCAACCTTATATTGGGGAGTCCAGATTTTAAACCACATACGTATAAAAACTGTAATGTACATATCGACGTTTGAAAGGCAAACGTGACTAAGCGACAATGCGTGAACTTTACAGTAGACTAATTTAAAGTTGAAATACCTGAAAAAAAATCTATTTTAACGAATCTAGCTGTAGGATTGAAATGATTTTAATAGACTTAGAAATATATTTTTTTTGCGCATCGAATATGGTTATTGCCTATCATTTATGTACATAGCAGTTGTTGTCGCTTAATCACGTTTGCCTTTCAAGCGTCGATATGTATATACATATAATATGTAGATATATGTTGTTAGCACTCTTAGCACCTGATACAAATATAATAGCACACATTCAAATCATCGCATTTAAGCACTCTATTCCACACTTTCAATTTTCATTGCATAGATGCGTGAGTGAATTCACTGCCCGTTTGACGGTAAGTGGTTACCAAATTATCGTAACTTGAATGTGTATAGGATTGCTTAAGGACTGTACCGCTCTTAAAAAAGACATGACTGCTTCGTAGAAATTTACAGGATTGTATTATCCACCCGTGCGGGCGTATCCCGAGGGTGTAGTGCGAGTTTTTTAACGTTCTCGGTAGCGTAAAAGTTAACTCAAATTTATATGAAGTTGGAACAGTGCCCCTAGCGCCAAACGTAGGCAAACGTTCCAACTGCATACAAATTTGGGTTAACTATTACGCTATCGAGATATTGAAAAACTCGCACTAAGCTCAAAGTGAGTTAACTTTTCTAAGCACGACTACGTAATTTTGTAGTCTAGTTTGAATATTTAGGATTCCGTTTCAGATAGCAGAAAAGATAACCAATTTAATATGTATAGACGACGCCCGAGCTTAGCTCGGTTTTTGTTGTTGTTGATAAATTGTGTTTTTTAGAAATTATATTTAAATACGAATTACATATTGGTAAAATGATGAAATATTCGAAGATCCTTTAGGCATTTTTAAGTGAACAAGTGAGTTAAAAAGACACAAATAATATAAATAAACAATTCATTTTCTTGGTCTAACCTTAAACCAAACACTATTGGCTTCGGGTGGCTTAACAACGCCATCTGCTGAAATAGCTTTAGTGTTATTGTGTCTTGCTCTCAATTATGAAACGTAGAATTATTATTCGCCAATAGATGTCGGGAAGAGTCATAAAGTTGATTATCGATAAAATTGATTATTGAAAACACGAATAAAACATTTTCTGAAAATAAATCGTAGCTCGATCGATTTATCTCTCCGAAATCTCCTGTATACTAAATTTTACAAAAATCATTGGAGCCGTTTCCGAGATTCAGATGATATATATATATATACACAAGAATTGCTCGTTTAAAGGTATAAGATAAGATAAAGTGTACGAATACGTTCTACCACCAGCAAAAAGCCTAGAAAACAAGCCTAAGAAAGCGGAAATTAATAAAAAATGTTCCGCCTATTTTGGCCGCCAAGCAAACATCGTTCCGGCTTAATATATATAACCGATATAATTGAGACCTGGATTTTATAGCCTAAGGTAGGTATCGCCGAACCTGTAACCACACAACATTATGTATGCTGTGTGCTAATTCGGGATAATAGAGAAATAAGATTTTTTTATTAAGTTTGATTTGTTTTAACGATATTCACAGATTAGCTTTTCGCTCGTAGCTTCGCCCTTTTGAACTGTACTTTGTATGGTGTGGATTGAGTCTTAATATGAAAGATTTCTTTCGCGGGGTTCGAACGATTTCCATACCGAATTTCGTGAAAATCGATTCTATAGTGTGTGCGTGAAAACACAACATACAGACACAGCCGGCTATATTGTTATGTTCAATAAAAGTGTGTATTAACCAAGTTTGCTCACGTTTAGTTTTCTCGTATTCAAATTCATAATCATCTTCTTGAGTCTCGTTCAAAGGTTTTGGTGCGTGCGGTATCATATTTCATGTTTGTTTTCTGTTTAGATCTGAAAAATTCAACGAATATCTTATTTTGAAATATTCCAATTTTTCTTATATCTATCTTAAATGTGTGCGTTGATTCTATTTTCGTTGTATTAAGCCATATCGCCTTTTCGCATTAAAAGTGTACAATTAAAAAAAATATTCGAAATTGAGTTAATATGCGGAATCATTTGGTATCGCCAGTATTTTTCTCATAAATACTGTCAAAAGAGCGTAGTTTAGTTTTAGTTTTTATTTATTAGTTTACTTATGTTTTGACTACTATTAACAAAACTAATGCATAATTTATCTTACTTTAAAAGACAGATAATGTAAACAATAAAAAAAAAATGTTGCAAAGATGATTAATATTAAAAATATCACATGTAAGAACCTTTAAAACACCTGTAAAATTAGTAAGTTTTGAGATTATACAGTTTTAATGCGAGAAGACGATACGCTTAATCAAAGACGTTATCAAAGACGACCGCGTGTTGTCTCTACAGAATACGGTCTTGATGTATCTAAAGTAATGATATTTCAATGCTTCGAACCGGAATACTGACTGTTCGGCGGTAATTTTTTTCTTTTTCTTTTTCCTAGATATTGCTAGTAGCCTCGAGGGATTATGCTAGATTCAATCGACGTGGCATGTTTGTGTTTACTTGTGCGGGTTTATAATACAACTAGTATTCTCGGCAGACTCTATCCCATGATCTGTAAGCGGAGTAAAATGTCCTTTCGGAACAAGGTGACACTTTACAAAACTTGCATAAGACCCGTCATGACTTACGCGAGTGTGGTGTTCGCTCACGCGGCCCGCACACACATAAACACCCACCAATCCCTACAATCCCACTTTTGCAGGTTAGCCGTCGAGGCTCCGTGGTTCGTAAGGAACATCGACCTACACGACGACCTGGGCCTCGAATCGGTCCGCAAACACATGAAGCCAGTATCGGAACGTTACTTCGATAAGGCAATGCGTCATGATAATGGCCTTATTGTTGCCGCCGCTGATTACTCCCCGAATCCTGATCACGCAGGAGCAAGTCACCGTCGTCGCCCTAGACACGTCCTTACGGATCCATCAGATTCAATAACTCTTGCATTAGATACCTTCAGCTCTAACACTAGGAGCAGGCTGAGGAACCCCGGTAACCGTACTCGTCGAACTCGACAAAGAGGTCGACGTGCAACCTAACCATGCATCAGCCCGCTGAGTTTCTCGCCGGTTCTTCTTAGTGGGTCGCGATTCCGATCCGGTTGTAGATTCATTCGCGAAGCAATTTCTCTTGAGTTGTTAGGTCTCCTTCGGAGGCGCTCGGGCAGTTGTTAGCAAATCCCACCCCTCCTGGCTGAGCCTTTGCTCGCCCATCTGTCCTGGTGAAGCTGGAAAGGCCTCCGGGCCACCAGTAATCTTTCAATCATAAAAAAAATGCCACTAGTAATTAGCCATAAATTTTGCGAGTTTGGTTTTTAATATGCAATGCTATTTCTTCATTATGGAAGTCGTTCCTGGATACATGTTAGGTTCATGCATATTTTCTTTTCCTAGAAAATTTGACTAGTCTTGTAGGATTTTGCAGTGCATAGTCGCATAGCGCGTGACGTGTACCCTAGGCACTTTATTCTTTAAGCCACGAAAAGTTTCTTGTTCTGATGAATTTGATTTGAATTCGTACATATTAAAACTTTTCTTGCAAAAGCAAATGAACATGAACAGCATACCATACCAATATTTGATCCGTAATTTTGCTCCTCATTTCATAAAACAATAAAACGTACAGCAAATCAACTTATATACATACTACACATATTGTAGACATTTAACACTCTGTGTAGTTCCAGTTTTTTATTCTTTTTTATTGCTTAGTTACTGGAGCCTATAGACATCTACAATGTAAATGCGCCACCCACCTTGAGATATAAGTTCTAAGGTCTCAGTATAGTTAAAACGGCTACCCCACCCTTCAAACCGAAACGCATTACTGCTTCACGGTAGAAATAGGCGATGTGGTGGTACCTACCCGTGCGGACTCACAAGAGGTCCTACCACCAGTGAATGTTAATACACAAAATATTATTTTAATAACCTAAAAGTACATCTTATTATCCGCAACATGCTTCGTCAGATTACAGAAATAGAGTTATCAGCAACATGCTTCGTCAAAAAGAATTCCAGTTTCCAGTTACAGTTTCCAATTCCAGTTCGTTAAAAAAATGTCCACTTCCAAAAAGTTCCAGAATTGTATGATGTCATAAAAAAACAATAACCGAGCAAGGTAAAAAAGTAGGCATTACTTACACAGGAATTATAACCACACAAATTGAATCAAGTATTATTTCAATATCATTTCACAATCGCACACAATAAAATCACGAATTTCCTGCAAAGCAAATCACAACAATGTTCCTTTCTTTGAAAAAAAAAAAAAAAACAAAATTATTTACGTATTATCTCGGTTAAGTACCGATAAATTGATAAATTTGACGATAAGTATCGTTATATATACGTTTTATTCTATTATCGATTTAATTACACATAATAATGTTATCTTGCCTTGTTATGAAGTTAAATATGTACATACATATTCGAACATACGTCCAGTTTTTTTAGTAAACGACACTCAAAGTCGGTCGTCCAGACAGTTCAAGTACTTTATTTACAAGGTGTGTTAAAGGGCTTTTAGAAAACGATAAATAAAATAGCGCTAACTGTCGTTAACATATAAAGTTGCAATGATGAATTTTTATCTATATATATAAAAATGAATTACTGTTCGTTAGTCTCGCTAACTAAAACTCGACAACGGCTGGACCGATTTGGCTAATTTTGATCTTGAATTGTTGGTGGAAGTCCAGAGAAGGTTTAAAAGGTAGATAAATATGAAAATGCTCGGAATGAAATAAAAATAACAATTTTGTTTTTCCTTTGGTGTGTCACCTGTCGGACGAATTCCTTTTGTTTGTTTTAAGTTTATATTATACAAAAGTTTAAGTTTTTTATTTATCGATTGAGGCACTACGAAGTCTAAGTTTACGAAGGCACTATGAAGTCAGCTAGTTCTATCAATATTTTTGCGTTGTATTTCTGTAACATATTCACTTTGTCTTGGTTTTTATTGCTGGTGATCGTATCTAGATTGTTTTATGTATTGTGTTTCACGGACCAAGCCTTTTTTCTGTTCTCACCGTTTTTAAAGCTCCAGACACAGGGTTATTTGTGAGGGGTTCTATAGCCGTCAGTGTCGAATAGCCGACTAAGTCCTTACTGTCCTTAGCCACTGCAGTAAGCTCTACGGGCAACGTAAATACGCCTACGTAGCCTGGTAGCGTGTTTAAAATCGAAAGACGCATCGAGTCAGCGATCTTCAAAGAACAGAGGTGCGTTTAGCTTGACGTTATAGTTATTTCAAGAAACACGAATATGATAAAATACACTAATGGATAAGTATTATTTGCAATTCAATATTGGTTTCGTTCAAAACTCAAATCTTTGTTTTTGAGTATGTCAAAATCCGTGATTAGTCAAAAAAAATGTTGGGGTTTTTTACTAATTAAAACGCTAATTAAATTTAAAAAAAATACACAATTACAATGCTTCTCGAATAAATAATATAATTATTCAATGACGCATAGATTCATAAAGATTTTTATGTTCTCTTTAACAGATTAGATAGCGCGACTTTACTTTTAAAATTTGAATGGTATTGATATCTGCCGATAAGATATATTATAAATATATATAATAATATGGTTTGTTAAAATACCAGTCTTGCGCTGCGGTTTTACTTGCTTTAAATTTTTTAGTCAGAAAGAATGAAACACATTGCGTTTGGTCCCTAGACTATGTAATTATGTAACATATTATCGCATATATCATAGTTGATAATATGTATGTGGCATTGTCGTGTCATATCATTTACCATTATATATTAGTACAAGTATCATATGTGTTAATCCAGGTTGTAAGCTCTATCTTTTTTGATTGAGTAATAAACATCCAAATATGCGAACATTCGCATTTGTAATATTTTAGTATGAATATTAAATTTTATGTAAACAATATTATGCTTCGCTGTAAATATTCTATTTCAAGCACCGATTTTTTTTTATTACTAAAACGGGTGGATGAGCTTACAGTCCACCTGTTGTTTAGTAGTTATTGAAGCCCATCTACAGCGTAAATTCGCCACCTACCTTGAAATATAAGTTCTAAGGTCTCAGTATGGTTACAACGGCTGCCCTACCCATCAAACCGAAACGCATTAATGCTTCACGGCAGAAATAGGCAGGTGGTGGAACCTTTTTTTTTATTGCCCTTGTAGGCAGACGAGCATACGACCCACCTGATGGTGAGTGGTTACCATCGCCCATGGACTTCAGAAATGCCAGGGGCAAAGCCAAGCCGCTGCCTACCGCTCAATACTCTCCACAAACCTCGTTTGAAGAAGGACATGTCATAGCGCTCGGGAAACACCGTGGAGGGGAGCTCATTCCATGGCAAAAAATATTTCTGGAAACGCACTGTGGATGACCGCAGTGGCTCCAGGTAGTATGGATGAACTCTACTCTGGTGGCGGGCGGTGTGATGTCATCTCGAACAATTCCTCAGAGCACTCCCTACCTACCCCTGCCCCTGTCTACTGTCTTCTATTGACGGCCTGCGTTCATTAAAGCGACTTCAACCTTTATTAGAAGAGTTCTAAATAAAAAATGGCGTCCGGGCCAATCCTGAGACGCAGACGTTTGGGCCACGATATTCTACTTCTCCTCACACTTCTCTTTCCTTGTATCTCGCATTGGATTATCAACTTCGACTCTTGATCTTATTGTGTATTTTCCGTTTCTTACTTATTAGCACCTCGCTTTATTTTCTCAAACAATGGTACTATTGGTGAGAAATCTCATTGTGGTTTCAACAATAGTTATCCGGGAATCTCAACAGGAAACCGGATATTTTTATTTATTTAATATGCTACAAAAACATTGTGAACTTAGGTGGACATTGTTACATATTATAAGTCACAGATTATATTATGTTTTGTTATTGTTGTTTAGCTTGAGCTGGTAAAATATGAGATTAGTATTGTATCAAGTGCTCATCATACGAGACTTCTTGTCGAACCGTTCGTTTCGATATCGAGTAGAGGGAACTCGCTCTCGTCCCCGTCAACTGACTGCCGGAGTCCCGCAAGGCTCCGCGCTCTCCCCGTTATTATTTAGTTTGTATATCAATGATATACCCCGGTCTCCGGAGACCCATCTAGCGCTCTTCGCCGATGACACTGCTATCTACTACTCGTGTAGGAAGATGTCGTTGCTTCATCGGCGACTCCAGATCGCAGTAGCCACCATGGGACAGTGGTTCCGGAAGTAGCGAATCGACATCAACCCCACGAAAAGCACAGCGGTTTTTTTCAAAAGGGGTCGCCCTCCGAACACCACTTCGAGCATCCCACTCCTTAATAGGCGCGCAAACACCTCCGCCGTTTGCCCCATCACTCTCTTTGGCCAGCCCATACCGTGGACCTCGAAGGAAATACCTAGGCGTCACCCTCGACATAAAAACGGTATGCGAACGCGCCGCGTTTATACTAGGACGACTCTACCCAATGCTTTGTAGTCGAAGCAAACTGTCCCTCCGCAATAAGGTAACTCTCTACAAAACTTGTATACGCCCCGTCATGACGTATGCAAGCGTAGTGTTCGCTCACGTAGCCCGCACCCACTTGAAATCCCTTCAGGTTATTCAATCCCGATTCTGCAGGATAGCCGTCGGAGCACCATGGTTCCTGAGGAACGTGGATCTCCACGATGACCTGGAGCTCGACTCAGTTAGTAAGTATCTACAGTCGGCATCGCTGCGCCATTTTGAGAAGGCGGCACTACATGAGAACCCTCTCATCGTGGCCGCTGGAAACTACATACCCGACCCAGTAGACCGAATGATAAACCGTCGACGTCGCCCAAAGCACGTCATTACGGATCCTCCTGATCCATTAACAGTGTTTTAGGCACCACAAGCATCGGTCACCGTCCTCGTCGAACCCGTCGCTTGCGACGAAGGGCTCGACGAGCGAATTAACCCATAGACACAGCCCACTGAGTTTCTCGCCGGATCTTCTCAGTGGGTCGCGTTTCCGATCCGGTGGTAGATTCTGCGAAGCACTGCTCTTGCTAGGGTCAGTGTTAGCAACTCCGGTTGAGCCCCGCGAGCTCACCTACAAACGTTAGGGTGAAGCTGAAATAGCCTCTCAAGGCTATGAGCATAGATAGGAGAAAAAAAAAAGGAATCAAAACGAATTTACTCCGAGAATTTACGCGGAATATTCATGCCCTCAAATTTGAAGGGTGGGATACTGATATACAATGCAATTGGGACTTAGATCACTCTTAAGATGGGTGGCGGCATTTATATTATAATTTATAATAACTCCGATAGCTATTTAACATCCGGGTCAATTCCTCCCTACATCCATTGACGCAAAAAAACCAATCGCAAAATACGTAAATACACATCTGTTGAATTTAATGATAAATTCTCACTGTAATTCTACCGATAAGACTGCTAAAT
The DNA here is from genome assembly GCF_030269925.1 of Bombyx mori. Taxonomy (NCBI): domain Eukaryota; kingdom Metazoa; phylum Arthropoda; class Insecta; order Lepidoptera; family Bombycidae; genus Bombyx; species Bombyx mori. The sequence continues at coordinate 10,241,318 of NC_085127.1, read as the reverse complement.
TGATACTCAATCGTTTGGACAATGCGCAAAAACAATTGACTATCAATTTAAATTTTTGTATGTAAGTTTATTTTACTCCACGTGTATAGCGCTGACTTTGGAATTAAATTCACGTGTTTGATGAATTATACTCGCAATCAGACTGAAATTGTTTCCCGAATTCGCAAAACGAGGAAGTGTTGTGCAGTACGTAATGACAAAGGTTATGTTTTTCCAACGCCTTTCATATTTCGTACCTATGTTTATGTTTTGCTTCAGATGGAGGAGGATTTTTTTAACAAGGAAGCTTTTAAAAAAAAAAATTTTTTTCTACTAAGCCTGTTCGAGATCGTATTCGTATTAGTGATGACATCATTCTGTGGACGAGTAGAGGACGATGATTATGTAAATTTGTAGTAATGTGATTGGTCGTCCATATTGTTCCCCTTACCCCCCAATCCTTGATTCGTGTAACACACCATTTCAATCATGTAGAAAAGTTTTAATATTAAACACCTAACATTATAACTGTAGAAAAAATACGCCACAGAAAAAACAGTTTTTTATTTCTCGAAAACCAAAATTCACCAAGCCTCTCAACCAACAAATAAAATCGCAAGCCGCACCAAAGCCTTTTAATTTAATTTTAAGCACTATCTTATTTATCAACATTTAGTGTTTCGGATGTTTTGTGATCGTCCGCACCCAAGATCGAACAATATCGAAAATAATCATGTACGAATAAAAATATTAATGTCTTCTCGTTTGCAGGTTTGGTATTCAAGGTAAATGACACTTGACCTCATGACTCGTGGAGGGCGGTTACTTTCTGATCCCTGCCTTTCTAATGGTTCCGTGTCATTCATCTTTTTCAGAAAAAAAAAAGCACCTTCGGTTTTATATTGTTTTATCTCTGTATTGAACAAATATATGTATAACTGCCAGTAGACATTCCTTCTGAAAGTTTACGATAAAATAATATAACATACAGTAAATATGACCTAACAAGAAAGAGAAAAAATGCATAGAATTTTCCATGATAAACATATCAGGTTTTTTTTAATGAAATATGATTTTAAATCTTAAATAATATGTTCTTGTATTTTTTTTTATTTAATTTAATACTCGAATTATTGCTTTTTATTATGAGTCTTAGAAAACTGTCTCTTAGTTAAGAGTAAGAAGATTCAGTAGGCCGCAACATCAGTTGGTGCTACGCCACTACGACGACTACACGTCGCACTGTTAGCCTTTGCGTAGAGCTCGTAGACGTGTTCTCGAAAGCTACGGAATTGCAGTTTAAACTTATTAAAAAAAAAAAAAAAACAGTTGTGCTAAAAATTAATAAAATATTTTTTTTTTAAATTGAAATTCCAAAAAAAACTTTAGAATTTTGAATAGTGAAATTTTGAATTGCATCTAAACGTTTGGATTCTGTGTGCGGTGAGAGACCATGGATGAATCGACGCAAATGGATGTGACAGCTTGTAATGACACAACGTGCTCTGACACCACATCTACTCCGGAGCAGAATTTCGTTATCGGAGTATATAGCATACTGTTAGTCATTGGAGCTGTTGGAAATGTGGCTGTGCTGATCTCCTTACTCCGAAACAGGCGAAGGAAGTCCAGGGTCAGCCTTCTCATGACGCATCTCGTCATAGCAGATATGATCGTCATATTCTACTTTATTCCTCTGGAGGTATGTTTTTTTTTACTTTTGTTCATAATCTTATTTTCATTGGATCTGTAGGCTGACGACAATACGGTCTACTTGGTGGTGAGTGGTTAACGTCTCTTATGGATATCAGAGTTTGACTAAGTACTCTCCGCTGGCCTCGTTTGAAGGACATGTTATAGCGGTCAGGAAACGCGTAAGAGGGTAATTTATTCTAACGTGACAAAAAAGATTTCCGGAAACGCACTATGAAGCTCATGATAGCTTTTTGAGGCGTTTTTGAGATTAATTCTGAATGACTCACAAATAAAAAAATTGAACCGATCCTCGAATATGATATTCGGTTTTATGGAATATTCATATCATTTGATACAAAAAAAAAAGGTGTAGATAGGTAAACGAACTCCCGGCCCATCTGATGTAAAACAGTCACTATAATATATAGCGAATAGCCAATCTCACTCTACAATTTTTTTTATTTATTTTTTTATATAAGTGGACGAGCTCACAGCCCACTTGGTGTTAAGTGGTTACTAGAACCCATAGACATCTACAATCTAAAATCGAAACGCATGACCTCTTCACGGTAAAAAGAGGCAAGGCTGTGGTAACTACCATAGGGATTTAAAATATTTCCTGCCACCAGTAAATGCCGGTTAGCGATCGCAGTACATTGACCTAATACTCAGAGAACGCTGCTGCTTCCTAATATTCGGTAAATAACTTAGTGCTTTTACGACAATAGGCTTGGTCTAAGACTAGATTAGACATAGCCGGTCGCACCAAGTTAGACTTTTAAGTGTGCTGCGATGATTAATCAGTACTGCTAACTTAAAAGGTCTACAGAAAAATAAAAGGAAAGTCAAGGTGAATAATAGTTTCAAGTTACGCCTAACAGAATGCGCTTCAGTGTAATCATGTTTTCTGTGGAAGTCACGTTGCACTGACCCTGAAAGCAAAGTCGTCGTGGCCTAACGGATAAGACGTCCGGTGCATTCGTGTTGAGCGATGCGCCGGTGTTCGAATCTCAGGCGGGTACCAATTTTTCTAATGAAATACGTACTCAACAAATGTTCACGATTGACTTCCACGGTGAAGGAATAACATCGTGTAATAAAAATGAAACCCGCAAAATTATAATTTGCGTAATTACTGGTGGTAGGACCTCTTGTGAGTCCGCGCGGGTGGGTACCACCACCCTGCCTATTTCTGCCGTGAAGCAGTAATGCGTTTCGGTTTGAAGGGTGGGGCAGCCGTTGTAACTATACTTGAGACCTTAGAACTTATATCTCAAGGTGGGTGGCGCATTTACGTCGTAAATGTCTATGGGCTCCAGTAACCACTTAACACCAGGTGGGCTGTGAGCTCGTCCACTCATCTAGCAATAAAAAAAATATATGCTTAATCAATTTACAATAGAGTTTCTGTAGTCAAGTCAATTGACGACCGTTTTAAATATAATAACATTTTGATTATAGCTAGGGTAAATGAGCTCATGGCCCACGTGTTGCTAAGTGATTATTACCAGAATCCATAGACATAACAAGGCCAATGGCGCAATCCACCTCGTGTCGAGCTTCATGTCTCATTTATATAAGTATAGTAATTACGGAAAATATATTTAGTTATTACACGATGTGATCTCTTCTTCGTGGAAGTCATTAGTGAATATTACCTGAATTCGTAATTCGTTTGAAATATTGATTTAATATAAATTATATAAAAACAGCGGCTCAGTTGCATCGCTCGATATGAATACGATACGATTTGATTATACTTCGCATTCTGTTTGAAATCCGATCGCAGCCAAACTTCCGACAATCGGTGATTCCCTGAATATGAAAATCCTCACATTGTCCTAGAGGGTGCCGAGATAGGGAACATACATTTAAACACATGGACTTAAACACATGATCTGGTGGTAGGACCTCTTGTGAGTCCGCACGGGTAGGTACCACCACCCCGCCTATTTCTGCCGTGAAGCAGTAGCAGTAGCAGCGTTTCGGTTTGAAGGGTGGGGCAGCTGTTCTAACTATACTGAGACCTTAGAACTTATATCTCGAGGTGGGTGGCGCATTTACGTTGTAGATGTATTTGGGCTCCAGTAACCATTTAACACCAGGTGGGCTGTGAGCTCATCCACCCATCTAAGCAATAAAAAAAATAAAAAACTTTTGTATATAATAATATACATATGGACTTTACTAAGAACCTGGTCGCTTATGTTTTGCCACTGTCCATGAGGAAGTTTTCAGTGGTACTAAACCAATAAAAGAATAAAACGGAAAACCCGATAGCATTAAAATTACTTATGGAACTGGGAAAAATAAGCTTTGTAATACCTCTCGAATATATGTACTATAGTATAAGTTGATTATTAGAATTAAGGACGCTTAAATCGGACATGAATATTATTACTTTGCCCGTTCCGGTAAGAATATCACGTGAGAATGTGCGTGAGCATTTACAGCTATAAAGGAATCCGTTTCGGTTGTATTATTTTCAACAGAATCATTTGTATTTCTTTTTTATAACCAATCTTTTTTGTGTTCCCGATATAGGCCGATGCACCATTTTAGATTTATCATAGTCCTCGTAATATTAGTATAGGTAGGTATACCCTTTCTTGATATATATATTTGACTTGATACGAAGGGAGATTGCATCCAACAGAGATGCAAATGTTGGGATGGATGTGTGGAGTAACAAGAACGGATAGAATACGGAATAAATATGTTAGAGGAAGTCTGAAAGTGGCACCTGTGAACAGTTGAGAAGTTAGCGTTTGGTATGAACACGTGATGAGACGAAATGAAAATGAGGTTGGTAAGAGAGTGTTATTTATGAATGTGGAAGGATATAGAGAAAGAGATAGACCTAAAAAAATGGATGGATTGCGTGCAAGATGACATGTGTAAAAGGGGAGTTGACGAAGAAATGGTATATGATACAGAAGTATGGAAGGAGAAAACAGGTTGCACCGACCCCAGGTGACTGGGGGAAGGGCAGGAGAATGATACGATATCTATTTGACTTGTTGCATTAAAGAACATGTTTGTCGATAGGATTTGAAATGTATGGAGAGCTCTAGTTGTACAGAGAGATTCACTAATCAGTAATAAATATCCAGTGAAGCATAACTATGGTTGATGTTTTTTTTTTATATTATTTGTTTGCTTAGATTAGTAGACAGGCGGTTAGCGTGGTATGGACATGTGATGCGTAGAGAGAATATGCATGTGATTACTATCCAAGGAAGCGTTATCGATGATATTTGAGTGAAACAGTTGCAAAAAATATGAATGAAATGTCATCAACGTCATACAATTTTCTCCTATTTGAAGCCTCATTTAGACCTCAAAGACCACGAATTTCGATAGTTTAGAAATTTGTTGTCGCACTACTTATTGGTGGCAGGACCTCTTGTGAGTCCGCGCGGGTAGGTACCACCACCCTGCCTATTTCTGCCGTGAAGCAGTAATGCGTTTCGGTTTGATGGGTAAGGCAGCCGTTGTAACTATACTTGAGACCTTAGAACTGATATCTCAAGATGGGTGGCGCATTTATATTGTAGATGTCTATGGGCCTCCAGTAACCACTTAACACCAGGTGGGCTTTGAGCTCGTCCACCCATCTAAGCAATAAAATTTTTTTATATAATATAACTAAGCAGAACGGAGTATTTTAGTTGCAAGCAAAAAAACGGGATTATACATAATATGAAATCGTGTTACAGAGGATTAAAAAGAACGGATTTATGACGTACTGAGTGTAATTGATGAAGGTCCTTTCTGTAAGTCCGACGTTGATTTGACAAGGCCGTGTTTAATGTTAGCCATTTAACAATGAAGTTTTGTATACTTATCCAAACTTGAACTAATTCTATTGCTTGCAGAATCGAGTCGCTTAAAAGCGCTCGTCACCCGAGCCATAGCCCACAAATATTATTAACGTTGATTTTATTAAAAATAAATTTTAATAAATTTGAATTAAAAATAGTGTGAAACAAAATGATTTTATTGTACAAATGTCGTTCGATGTTAACATGTTTAGAAATACATGACTTAATAGAAATATTACAGACCAAGATAATTAAAGTAATGTTGATTATGAATATATGACGGCGTTAACAATATTTCTAATAAACATCACGTGCAACAGGCGTGACTCACACAAGCCGGGTGCGCCGGCCGTGTCGTTCCACTCGTGCAACAGAAGTGACTCATAAGCCAGCTGCGCCGGCTAGTATAAAAAGGCGGTGCGTGCCTTGCGAAAAACATTCGTTGGACTGCGCTTGCCTAGTGCACTTACTATATCCTTGTTACGTTGTGTGATTCAGTGACTGTTGTACGTACTGGTTAAAGTTGGACAAGTGTTAAAGTGAATTGTTAAGATAACATAATATTGTTGATTAAATCAGGAATCAAAAGGTGACATCGTTTTACTTGGTGTTCAACAAGATAATGTCTACCCTCAAGCTTACATCAGAAGTGAGATCAGGACTCTACTCTCACTGGCGTGACGTGTTTGAACATGTTCGAAGTACAGCAAAAAAAACATGATGCAGATCAGAATACTAGTAGTGGTACGCCACAAGAGCGTGAATGCAGCATACGTAAGTCGTGTAATAACGTCTCTGTTAACTCGATGGAAGATCTGAGCCACGAAGAAATCGTCACATCTTACGTTCTGGCTCATGTTGCCCAGTTTGACTGTCGACTTCATCACATGGCATTTACTAACGGAAATACAACACGTAACAAGCTATTGCAAGAAATTAAGGCAAGTGCAAATCTCAAGTGAAACTTCGATCGCAATAATGGATCTGTCATGACGAGTGGGTAGTTCCGACACGAATCGTTTTTAAGCCAATGACTACTGCTAGAGTTACATGGCACTAGTACAGTAAACCAGGACATGAGACTGTGAATTGTCGCTGAAATTTTAGAATTTACTCGATTCAATACCAATAACACTACATGTTCGATGACTTCGGGCTCCAGCAAGCAAGCAAACAAGAAAGCAAGCAAGTTTCCGTGGGGAAGAAAAATTTACACATCTGAAGTCGTCGTGACCTGTAAGATAAGACGTCCGGTGCGTTCGTGCCTGGCGATGCGGCGGTGTTCGGGTTCCGCTGGCGGATGCAGGTTTTTCCGGTGAAGTGCGTGCTTGTGCGTGCTTGACAAGTGTTCGCGGTTGGCTTCCTTAGTGTGGGAGTAACATCGTGTAGGAGAGGTGGAACCCGTAAAATTGTAGTTTGCGTGGTGGCTGGTAAGATTTGTTGCGGTAAGAAGTTTGCATGGTGGTAAAATGTCTTGTGAGTCTGCACAGGTAGCCGGAGGTGAGACTTCCGCGGTCGCGGCCCACCCAGTCCGCGAGAACCGGGCAGATCACCTCGACGGTACGGAGGCCGGCCGACGGGTCCGCCAAACGACGAGATCACGCCTCCAGCACGGACTGCCGATATTGGAGCCCCCGCGCTCCGGCTGCACTTGCGCTAGGGCGCGCCGCCTCGTAGGAGACTGTGAGGTATCATTGAATAACTCTGACTGCGATCGCGCGCTGCCGGCGTCGCAGCGCGGCGACGTTCTCGTGGGTAAGGACGTGGCACCAGACGGGTGCTCCGTATAGTGCCATCGACCGCACGGGTACCATCACCCTGCCTATTTCTGCCGTGAAGCAGTGGTGTATTTCGGTCTGAAGGGTGGGGCAGCGGTTGTAACTATACTGAGACCTTAGAACTTCTATCTCAAGGTGTGTGGTGCGTTTACGCTGTGGATGTCTATGGGTTCCAGTAACCACTTAACACAAGGAGGGCTGTGAGCTCGTCCACACATTAATACGAAGAGCATAATCAAACGAAATTAGATACGAAGTTTAAAGGGCCGTTTAAAGTAGTTGAAGTATTGGATGGTGTCGATTTAATTTTGACTCTCACACATTCGCTTAAGGCTCGAGCTGCTACTTGCCTCACAAAAATACAGCCTGCAAAACCTGAACAACCTCCTCATCCGTGGGCGCCCGGCTCTCGCCTGCAAGTCGGCTGTTACGTGTGCGGTGATGCGAGCCATGTAGCTTCTGGGTGTTCCATGCGCTACAAGAAGAAAAACGACACTGTTCCAGGTGCTGTGGCAGGTCCAACCAGAGACGTCAACGTGTGTTCCAGAGCTTCAGTGTGTTACAGATAAGTGGTTTTGGCTCCCCCTTTATGTTCCATTCAGGGTCAGACTGTAGTCTTATAAAACAAAGCCATAGTAATTTATTCAATGGTAAGCGGTTTCATGAACAAGTCACCGTAGTCACCCTAGACACGTCCTTACGGATCCATCAGATCCAATAACTCTTGCATTAGATACCTTCAGCTCTTAACAATAGGAGCAGGCTGAGGAACCCCAGTAATCGTACTCGTCGAACTCGACAAAGAGGTCAACGTGCAACCTAACCCATGCATCAGCCCACTGAGTTTCTCGCCGGATCTTCTCAGTGGGTCGCGATTCCGATCCGGTAGTAGATTCATTCGCGAAGCAATTGCTCTTGAGTTGTTAGGTCTCCTGCGGAGGCGCTCGGGCAGTTGTTAGCAAATCCCACCCCTCTTGGCTGAGCCTTTGCTCGCCCACCCGTCCTGGTGAAGCGGGAAAGGCCTCCGGGCCACCAGTAATCTTTCAATCATCTGCAGTTTTGGAAAACGATAGGTATAAGTTGAGATATGTAAATGGTTCTAGTGTACAAAGTTCCCCATGAAAACTTACGCGAAGTACCTCGAGGCCCGTCAGGCCTACTAGAAATTTCTGAAAATTATAGTGACCGATGACGTGACGGCGTACACAGATGGGTTAAGTAATCTTGTTCATGAAACTGATCTTAATGATGACGACTCTATCACTGACAAGAGAAGCGACATTTTTATCCGCAAATAGCGATACTATGTCTGTGGGTAGTGATACAATGTCTGTTAGGTCAGGCACCTCGGGTGCAAGTGTTGGAAATGTAGAAAACGATGGTCGGTCTCGCACTATTTCTGAAGAAATTCCGTATAAATGTTCTGGTTTAAGAAATGTTTTAACAACCGCTACCGTACACGCAGATTAAAAAAAATAAAAATAAAAAAGAGAATTGTATGTGGCTAGAGAGATGTTAATCCGGACTAGCAAAAAAAAAAGAGAAAAAAAAACAAAAAAAAAGTGTGAAGTCATTGAAGGGTCTGTCCGGTCCAATGGCTTGGCTATAGGGATTTTCATCCAGATTAGCCACAACAATTAGCTACAGGGATTGCGATTCGGTCTAGCATTATCCGGTCCAGTTCGAAAAACTGAAGGGATAACAATTCCGATTTAAGTTAAAAGGGACATACTTACATACCTGAAGAGTTTTTGAACTGGCCCAGGTATGTAAGCAGTCTGAAGGTTATTTATAGCCAGTATAGGATTTTCTGAAGAATTATGCGAACCGAACCGTATTAGATTGTTAATATCATAGACCACGTTTTAAGTTGCATCCGTTAATGTCAGGATGAACGAATACGCTTATTGTCTACAGAACAACCATAAAAAGGCGCACGAGGACGAGCGCATGTCAGTATGGCCGTGACGGCGTTAACAATATTTCTAATAAACATCACGTGCAACAGGCGTGACTCACACAAGCCGGGTGCGCCGGCCGTGTCGTTCCACTCGTGCAACAGAAGTGACTCATAAGCCAGCTGCGCCGGCTAGTATAAAAAGGCGGTGCGTGCCTTGCGAAAAACATTCGTTGGACTGCGCTTGCCTAGTGCACTTACTATATCCTTGTTACGTTGTGTGATTCAGTGACTGTTGTACGTACTGGTTAAAGTTGGACAAGTGTTAAAGTGAATTGTTAAGATAACATAATATTGTTGATTAAATCAGGAATCAAAAGGTGACATCGTTTTACTTGGTGTTCAACAAGATAATGTCTACCCTCAAGCTTACATATACATTTTATTTAAAGGATCCACGCATAATATTATTATCACAGGCAGGTATTATTTATAAACACATGACGTAAACTATATATATTTTTTTTTATTGCATAGATGGGTGGACGAGCTCACAGCCCACCTGGTGTTAAGTGGTTACTGGAGCTCATAGACCTCTATAACGTAAATGCGCCATCCACCTTGAGATATAAGTTCTAAGGTCTCAACTATAGTTACAACGGCTGCCCCACCCCCACCCTTCAAACCGAAACGCATTACTGCTTCACGGCAGAAATAGGCATGGTGGTGGTACCTGCCCGTGCGGACTCACAAGAGGTCCTACCACCAGTAATTACGCAAATTATAATTTTGCGGGTTTTGATTTTTATTACACGATGTTATTCCTTCACCGTGGAAGTCAATCGTGAACATTTGTTGAGTACGTATTTCATTAGAAAAATTGGTACCCGCCTGGGATTCGAACACCGATGCATCACTCAACACGAATGCACCGGACGTCATATCCTTTAGGCCACGACGACCTAATATAGGTAGGCTTTATATAGGTATAATAAAGCTAAAGTGTTTTTGCAGATTTATGACTTTCAAGTTCATGATTGATTGCAGTTCAGCTTCCAGTATCGATCACAATTGTGTATTTAATGCAAATTATCGAAATATAAAAAAGTAGTTCGAGTTGGCTAACACGCTATAAATCTATATGTCGTGGATAACGACTTTTAGTAATATTAAGACAGACGGTGGTTTTGATTATTATTTTAAATGATGAAATGTTGTTTTGATAAATATCACAAAATGAAGGGTAGACTCCGTAACGCCACAGTATAAAATGGCGGTACGTGGATAGAGACGTGGCATTCCGTGTCAGACAGGCATTCCGTCTGTCTCAGTCAGTGAGTCTCTGGCAGTCAGTCAGTCAGTCAGTCAGTCGGTCTGTCGGTATGTGCAACGAAACTGTCGGTTTATCCTGTCATTGTGAAAGTTGTGTGTGTTGAGTTTCAATAATTATTATTCAAAAGGTTTTATTGACTTTTTATAAACTGAGTTCAACCAAATACGAGTGATGACGGAAACTAGCGCTCAGCCATCCCTGACGTGTGCCAACATATATATATATAATTGAATTGCTGTTCGTTAGTCTCGCTAAAACTCGAGAACGGCTGGACCGATCTGGCTAATTTTGGTCTTGAATTGTTTGTGGAAGTCCAGAGAAGGTTTAAAAGGTAGATAAATATGAAAATGCTCGGAATGAAATAAAAATAACAATTTTGTTTTTCCTTTGGTGTGTCACCTGTCGGACGAATTCCTTTTGTTTGTTTTAAGTTTATATTATACAAAAGTTTAAGTTTTTTATTTATCTATTGAGGCACTACGAAGTTTGCCGGGTCAGCTAGTAAGTTATAATTTTGATTTGCTATTACCGACAGACAAAGTACAAAATATGGCCCATATAAGGATGAGAGGTCTCCGTCGCCCACGGGCATCAGTAATGCCAAACGTCAATTGATTTTTCAGGTTCAATTATTATGGATTCGAAAATAATTACAGTCAAAAGCGGTAGGTGTCACAGTGGCGGGCAAGCCGTTGTGCAAAACGCGCTGTGTCGTATCCGGGATAGGATAATGTGTAAATTTGCAAGTTTAATTCGATAAAATTATCTTACGGCTCCATTGTTGAGTCCACTTGGGAACTCGTATATATAGCTTTGTTACCTTCCAGAGTATTATAAGATGAGAAACGTGAAACGTTTCCCTCTTATTATTAACTAGCGACCCGCCCTCGCTTCGCTTCGGGAACATGAAATTTTATTATTGATTATTTACGACACCACATTAGAAACCTCAAAAATAACAGTATTTCTCCACTATTTAATGGATGTTATTATACATATAAACCTTCCTCTTCAATCACTCTATCTATTAAAATAAACCGCATCAAAATCCGTTGCGTAGTTTTAAAGATTTAAGCATACATAGGGACAGACAGATATAGGGACAGAGAAAGCGACTTTGTTATATACTATGTAGTGATTTTGTTCGTAATGTTGCTATTATTAACTATATTATGACAAACACATCGAGCAATTTCTTGGAATATATAGGGTATAGCTCTAATGTACATAGGAAGAAATCTCGAGTAAATATGAATGGCGAAAACATCTATTTAAAGATACGATTGCCTAATAACCCTAATAATAGACACAGGATCGGCAAAATTCGGACCGTCGATCTACTGAGCAATATGCAATCGTTCGGTGAAAGATTTTGCCTTTGTCGTTTTCCATTGAGAATTTCACTTGTCAAAATCGATTTGTTATTTACAAGAAGAAGAAGAAATGCTGCATTGAAAATACTACATATCAATAAATGTTTTTTTGTTGACGTGTAAGTCTTTAGTTTTAATTCCAAATATTCAAATAGATCCAAACGTATGTATGTTCTTCCATAATTAAATTAATTGCTATTAGGTGAAAAATTAACTGACTCAGGTTAAGATGTATCAACGGTGGTCATTCGCCTTTGGTCTTCTGATTTCTTTATGTCATTTAAGGGGAGACAATAAATTATGTAATAACAATCAATGTTGAAGTATCCTAAGTAGGTATCAAAGCCCTTGACGATTTTCGTCATGTTAATAAAGCACTGCAAACACAGAATAGATACTTTGAAAACGAAACGTGCTACGTACAAAAAGGCTTCAAAATTTTACACCCATATACGACAATCGGCGTCAGCTGTGGTTCAAGATTAATGCCTACAGTAATTGAACGAAGACTAAAAAAAAAAAAAATTGTTATGAAGCTCAGATACCCAAAAACACGCCCTACAAGAATTCCTGGTAGTAAATACTGACTCAAGTCTCCACAACAAGTCGTGAGGCAGGAGAATCGTGATCATAAAACATATCATACGAAAAAAAAACAGAGTCCTTTGCATGTGCGACCTTTCGATCGATCAAAGCTCTCCGAAATTTCAAGTGTGAAAACGCAATAGATTGTTCAATATCACAGGCAATATCCGTTCGGTACAGACATCTGTCAACGTTGATGCCGGCGAATGCCTTTGTTGATTGTACACATGCAATCGTTACGTCTCTCTTTTATAAATAACTTTTGTAGTGTAGACAATGGTGTAGAGGCCAAATTTGCTTCAAATTCCACAAATAAGTTATGTAGTGTAGATTAGGGCTGCCGAAACTACATACTTTGGAGGCTAATTAAATTCACTATAAAAGCTGGATAAAAAAAAGGAATTCGAATTGAAAAAATAACGGGGTAATATAATTTCTCCAATAATAGTAAAAGATAACTTAACTTTTAAATCATAATCATGGGAACGGAATTTTACAAAAATAAAGAGAAATTATAGCAATTAATAAACTATATGTTTTGACAAAGTGTTATATTGCGCAAAATATTTACATCCAAACAAATTTTTAATAAAAACATGCATCGCAGGTCGCTTAAAAACAAGCCTTTTTCTGAACAGCCCTAGTGTAGATAATGGCACCGAATCTTTTTTCCATTCGCCAAATTTCCTTCAAATTCCAAATGGAGTTCTATTTAATGGAATCTAGTAGGAATGTTGGGAATAGCCAAAACACTAAACATTAATTTATTTGTTGTGACAGGCTCCCTAAAACCTAAAACAATGGTTTATAGTGAGTGATTTATAGTTTTAGTATATTAACAAGTGTGTTTAATGGTAACTTTATTATCGAGATATTGGCCGAACAGTTTCAAAAGTGCTTTTCAATCAAACTATTGTAGATTCAAGTGCACGTGTTTTTTTTTTGTTTTTTTTTTTATATTGCTTAGATGTGTGGACGAGCTCACAGCCCACCTGGTGTTAAGTGGTTACTGGAGCCCATAGACATCTACAACGTAAATGCGCCACACACCTTGAGATATAGTTCTAAGGTCTCAGTATAGTCACAACGGCTGCCCCACCCTTCAAACCGAAACGCATTACTGCTTCACGGCAGAAATAGGCGGGGCGGTAGTACCTACCCGTGCGGACTCACAAGAGGTCCTACCACCGTCCGTTCAGTCCGTTCAGTACAAATGAGGGTTATTCTATATTCCAATGCTATAAATTGAGCGTTGTAAAGTCGTAAAGTAAAGAGTAGTCTATTATCTGCCAGTAAAATATGACGCTGACTCTTACGTTCAAATATGAAGTAAATAGTGACGAATGAATCGAAAATAATATATTTTTGAGTACGTTTTTAGGTATTGAAATGTTCTGTCCATAGATGGAGCGTACATTACAAATGTAGAATATCATTATATATGTCGGAGACGGTCATTAGTTCGGCAGCTAAACGAAACGCAGCACGATTCCCGAAAGATGGCAGAATGATTGCAGTATCGTCAGAACTCGGCTAACTTCGTGCTACGACAGAGCCTAGCCGATGGAGGCGCGTAGATGCCATTACACTTACCAACCAGCCTTCTTGAAGAGCGGTGCCTCCGTCCTAAGAACTGTCATTCGTTTTTGTTTGCTAACTTCAAGAGAAGATTTCCAAAATATTCTAAGACAACAAACGTAATTGGTGTATTCAATATTTTTCTTAGCTCGATCACCCCTATTCGCCTTTAGGATGTCTGGCGATGGTGTTAATAATTGTGGTTTCTCCGACATATTAGATTTTTAAAACAACATTTTTTTGTTGTTGAAAGAGTTGTTTAACTACCATTTACTCTTTTGTTCGTCTAACGTCTAGATGGTTTCCTTTACTTCTCTATCGTCCGTTACAAATTTGCAAACAGTATTTTTATGAATGTAATAATATTGTAGTGTTTAAAATATTAAACATAGCGACCCGCCCTCGCTTCGCTTCGGAAACATTAAAACATACATGAAACCAAAAAAATAAAATAATTTTTTTTTTTTAAAAGTAGCCTATGTTCATCAGGGACAATGTCGGCTTCTAATGGAAAAAGAATTTTTCAAATCGGTCCAGTAGTTTCGGAGCCTATTCGAAACAAACAAACAAACAAATCTTTCCTCTTTATAATATTAGTATAGATATATATCATGAAGGTCTAATGTTGAAACAATTTTGAAGTCGTCGTGGCCTAACGGATAAGACGTCCGGTACATTCGTGTTGAAGCGATGCACCGGTGTTCAAATCCCGCAGGCGGGTACCAATTTTTCTAATGAAATACGTACTCAACAAATGTTCACGATTGATTTCCATGGTGAAGGAATAACATCGTGTAATAAAAATGAAACCCGCAAAAATATAATTTGCGTAATTACTGGTGGTAGGACCTCTTGTGAGTCCGCGCGAGTAGGTACCACCACCCTGCCTATTTCTGCCGTGAAGCAGTAATGCGTTTCGGTTTGAAGGGTGGGGCAGCCGTTGTAACTATAATTGAGACCTTAGAACTTATATCTCAAGGTGGGTGGCGCATTTACGTTGTAGATGTCTATGGGCTCCAGTAGCCACTTAACACCAGGTGGGCTGTGAGCTGGTCCACTCATCTAAGCAATAAAAAAAAATATTGGATTTTTTAATAAAAACATAAATTGCATGTGGCTCCGAGAGCTTAATTCATTAATTACGTGATTAAGATTAATACATAATTAAGATCATAAAATGATGTGATATAAATGCCATGACTCATAAACTATTGATGAAGATTTTAAATTGTTCTTCTATTTGGTTCTTTGATTATTTCAAAACCTGAAAGCTATTTCATTAAAGCGCTTACCTAACAAAGTTTATTGAGATTAATGTCCTCACAGAAGGTCTCATTTATAGTGATTAATAAGGGTGGGAAGGCTACAACGCGAAGGAGCGACGCATTTACTTTGTTGAAAGTTTCTTTATACAGAAACGAAATAAATTTAATATAATATAATGCTTAACCAATTTACCATTCGATCTCAAGTCACGAGGCAGCTTGTTCGCTATGAGCTCCCGGATTTATTCGGCATAGGGTGGGTTGTGAGTTCATCTACTGATGTAATGTAAAAAGAGACAAAAATAAGTAAAGAAAATAATCTGTCTGAGAAAAATGAAAGTACAATACATGTCTAAATGAAATGATAAATAAATGTAATGTCTGATAAATAAAATCTAACTGAAAGCTGTTAAGTCCTTCGTGGAAAAACTATTATTCTTTCAGATTAGTGAATAATCGTATTATATTTTTTGTTGTGTTTATTTAATACTAGCGACCCGCCCTCGCTTCGCTTCGGAAGAGACATGAAACCAAAAAAAAAAAAATTTAAAAAAGTAGCCTATGTTCATCAGGGACAATGTCGGCTTCTAATGGAAAAAAAATTTTTCAAATCGGTCCAGTAGTTTCGGAGCCTATTCGAAACAAACAAACAAACAAATCTTTCCTCTTTATAATATTTTTGTGTTTATTTAATATCGTCTGAAGTTTTTATGGAGTTCGAACTACAAGTACAAAATAATGTATCATGTAAGTTGCCCCCGAGAAAAGCTCTTTTCATAATTCAGTGCCAACCAAAGAGCTTTTTGATGAGAAAAAATGGCCGCTTGAAAGTTTTACCTGTTGTGAGGTTTGACTTGAACGAAAACTTTCCATGGGACCCAAAGGGGTGAATTACATTAAGCTTTCTATATTAAAGGAGCCTTAGGAAGTGCCGCTCCGATTTCCAGAGATATTTTAGAATCGAATTTACCGTTTAAATAAATAAAAACTCCCATTCA
Source organism: Bombyx mori (assembly GCF_030269925.1). NCBI lineage: Eukaryota > Metazoa > Arthropoda > Insecta > Lepidoptera > Bombycidae > Bombyx > Bombyx mori. The sequence goes on along the minus strand of NC_085127.1, from coordinate 10,225,013 downwards.
TAATAGACGGATGATAAAAGTCATAAAAGTTACGAAATGGCTAGTACAAGTATCTATATATTAATACGTGAAGCAAAAACTTTGTATCCCTTTTTACGAAAATTGCGCGAACGGAGGAGTATGAAACTTTCCACACTTATAGAGAATATAGAGAAGAAGTGCACAATGCTAATCTGTTGACGTCTGTTGTCAAATTAAGCCTAAATATTGTTTGTCTTTGTTAATATTTTTATAGTGTAATCTTGGCGAAATTTGTGATTAAAGAAGTATAAAATACAATCATAATAGTGTACAAACTTACAATTCCAATTAATTATAGTCGAATTTCGACTACGGCGGGACCTCTAGTATTGCTTAATTTCACAGATTCCGGGCGGGTTTTTTGTTTCTTTTTATATTTTATCAACTTACACAGCTGTTAATGTTACTCAATGTACTTTTTGGTACTCGTCTTATTTCATAGTATAGATGTTTTTCTTCTCTGTTCTAATCCAAGTATACTATTTCCTCCTTCCTCGACAGTTATTATCACATGCCTTTCATAGACTGCAGTCATCTTTCACATGTCCATTTACTAAGATTTTTGCGACCCACACGGCCATGTGATATCTCTTAGTGACAATACATTAATCCCTAAGTAGCGACAGTAATACTTTTCGACTTGAAGTCTTAAATCTTGGAAGGATTTAAGGATGTGAAAGTTAATGGATTTTGCGGAAAATCGCAAGGAAGTGTATTTCATTTCATACTATATTAAACTGGAATTTATGTGTGTTTGGATAATAGTATCGGTCGTAAGTCAGGTCCTGAATAAGTATATCCTATTTAATTTCAATCACAAATAATGACCAGAAATGTTTGGATAGATTTTGAATACTGACCTTTCGTGACATTCAAATTACATTATAAGAAGTTGTGGCGGTTTTATTAAAAAAAAGGGTGTACGCATGTAAATAATACATTTTAATAAAAAACTTAATTTTGTTGGTTAATAAAAGACAGCCGTGGGTATTTAAAAATAATTTTACAAGTTTTTTAAACGATGATACTATAAATTCGAGATTCCAAATTCCGTAAAAGGAGAGGTCGAGCTCGTACGGTCAGAACATCAAAGGTCATTAAATCAAAGCGGACGCGAATCCTATGTAATTCCGTCCGCAGCAAAAAAATATTATTGCCTCGATTGGGGTTAAACAAAACAATGGTTAAAAGAGTGGAAAATAAAGACCTGGGACGCGGAGCTTGACGAAAACAAGGAAATTTCTTAATAATCGTCCGAAAAAATGAGACCCAAGAGACCTCTCAGGTTTTGTTAAAGCCGGACGCGGGAAAATTTCCACAAAACCTTTTTTAGACGGTGAAAACATAATGGTGAAGGTTACGCTCACAATAGGGGAGATACAAGGAGGCTTGCCCCACCCCCAAAGCCTGTGCTAAACCCCAAATGAATTTGGAGTATTTTAAAGCTTCTTCTTCTTACCCTTATATCAATATGTGGGGTCGGCGCAACATCTTTTTCATTGAGGCCTATGATACGTCATCTTTTCACTCACGCCTTTCTCTCGCATATCCTCTTTCTCTCAGTCCATCCTAGTTTGAGACGATGAAAGTTTTTTTTATTATGTATTATTCATTATAACGCAACCTATTCCTTGTGGAATTGCTATATTATTTATATTTTTAACACCATCTTATTAACTTGGTGTGTATGCTTCTATAATATTTAAAAAATTACAAACGAACAATTGTGTTGTTAGTTTTTAAACTATATATATTTTTGTTGTAATTTAGTTTAAGACAGCATAACATGCATAATAAGGGTTATAACAATAAAAACACAATAAATGTAAATATCCTGATTAATTTTACAACTGATCGTTTATCAACAAATTGGGTTAACATAGATGTCGGCAAATTCAACGTGCATTAAGTGCGTACACCAGAACATGGAAATAAAAATAAATGTTGCCACCATTTTTGAAATCGATGATCGATGGCGTTAGATTATGGAAAAAAAATGCAGCAAAAAGAAAAACCAACGCTACTAATCCGTAATTAATCACAACACCTACGTATATTCAATTAGGCATTGGGATGATAATTTTATGGTGGTTATAATAATGTAATTGAAGAGGCTTTTTTTTTTATTGCTTAGATGGATGGACGAGCTCACAGCCCACCTGGTGTTAAGTGGTTACTGGAGCCCATAGACATTTACAACGTAAATGCGCCACCCACCTCGAGATATAAGTTCTAAGGTCTCAGTATAGTTACAACGGCTACCCCACCCTTCGAACCGAAACGCATTACTGCTTCACGGCGGAAATAGGCGGGGTGGTGGTACCTACCCGCGCGGACTCCCAAGAGGTCCTACCACCAGTGAGGCTGGGGTTGTATACTCGATTTTTTATTAATTCTTCGTCCTATTCGTACACTCTTGGCAGAGCGGTCGTGGTCATGTATCAGTCAGATCTTGCGATACCGATGCTCTCGCGATGCGACGCCATGTGGCACGATGTTTCGCAGAGTGAGAGCAATCATTTATGTTGCAGCGAGTCACAGATTTTATGATATTATGATGATTATTATGTTTTTTATTAATTACCCATTGCTTATTAGATTCTCCCTTAACTGTTAACACGCAGCCACTGATGGAGCATTTTACCGACTCTAATTACGAATTTCAAATCCTTAAGCTCTGCCCAAAAAAAAATAATTAAAGGAGCATCTGCCTTTATCGATTCTAATTACGAAATACAAATCCTTAAACTCAACCCAAAAAAATATATTTAATCTAATGATTTCTTCACAGATAGGATGGCGAAAAACGAACGCTTGGCTCGCTGGGAACGTCGCCTGCAAATTTCTACAAGTCTTCAGAGGGTTTGGACTGTACCTGTCTTCGAACGTGTTAGTCTGCATTTCTGTTGACAGGTGTGTATTTCAGGAAATATTTTATACAGGATGATTTATTTATTTATTATCTAAACGGATCAACGAACTTATGGCCCACGTAGTAGTAGTTTATAATACCTAGTATCTAGTTGCTACTATGGTCCTCAGTTTCAGCAAATTTATCGAGAAGTCGCGCTATTCCTCAAAATTAGCAAAATTTATGTAGCGTAGAATAATATTGCTTTGATTCATTAATCGAAACTATCCTTCCACATAATACCGCTAAACCGCCTAAGGGCTTTACTTAATGTCTGTTAGATCAAATAACATCGTAATGGATAATATATGAGTTATGATACGTATTTAAACGACTTCATACTTTCATAATTCGTCCATGTCATTGACAATGTAAATCTACTTTTAGAACAGATTGTTTGCACACTTCGCTAACGCATTTCATGTTATCTGAAACCTCGGAGGTCTAGTGGGTAAGACTATTCGTTGTATTTATATTAATGTTACGCCGGTAAGAGTAACAACATCTATTGCCGAATAGCCGAAAAGAATATCAAAGGGTCTAGTAACATCTAGAACGCTCGAGAAGTACAACGCCATCTATTGTCAGATAGCGGAAACACACATCGAAAATACTCGACTGAGGAATGTTCTCGACAATTCTAGGGATGTCGTATCGACTATAAAAGCGTTGCAGAGATGGCACGCAGTCAGTTAGTAATCGGAGCTATTCGAAGCGAAGCAGCGAACGGATCACCTGAAGCGAAGCGGAAGAAGCAAATCAAGAGTTTTAAAGTGATCGTTAAGTGTTTCTTAAGTGCTATGATATAATAATATATGCTCGTATAGAAACGAGACTGTGAACGATTTGCTTCCAGAAGGTGAAAGAACCTTGAAAGATTGATTGTGGTGGGCAAGGTAGAAGGGAAAGACCCGCCGGCCGGCCACCAAACCGTTGGTCGGATCAGATAACTGCTCTCACTGGACTCTCTGTTACGAACGCCCTCAGAGAAGCCGAAAACCGAAGCAAATGGAAGCTGAGGGTACAAAGAGTCACGAAGGGCTTTCAAGGACACGACCTTCAGCAATGAAGTATTCGACTAAGAAGAAGAAGAAGAAGAAGAAGTGCTAATACAGTGTTAATTTATACTTCGGTAGAATTTTTATTTATTTCGAGCCCCAGCGCATAGCATTAATAAATGTAACCGTGTAGTTTTATCGCCAACCATATGTAAATATCTGAAATAATCTTCACGATCGACTTCCAGTCCTGTGAATGTACGCAAATTATAATTTTACGGGTTTGATTTTTATTTCACGACATTATTCCTTCACCGTGGAAGTCAATCATGAACATTTGTTAAGTACATACCTATTTCATTAGAAAAATTGGTACCTGTCTGCAGGATTCGAACACCGATGCATCGCAAGATACGAATGCATCGGACGTCTTATCTTTTAAACCACGACGACTTCAACAATCATAAAACGACAGAAAAAAACTTTATCTTTTCATTTTTATCGTAACATTCTAAATTCAATATGTGCAAACCTTCTAAGATATCCTAACAACATGAACAATGTAAATACAAATTACCATTTCTTTTTTTTCGACTGTAATAAAAGCTCCTATCTCATTTCGTCTCTGAAATCCACATTGAAATTCAGAGCAGGCATTCTGAAGCTGGCATGGACAAACCGTACAAAAATTCTGTTTATTTATTGCTTTATTGTTGTGGGCAAAGCAGCCTTATTATACCAAATTCCCCCTTACGAGTGTGTCTCGAGTTGAACGGTGAGACTTCGTTATTTTATAATTTCCATGGAAACAGTAATAGACGAAGCAGCTAAAGCTCGTCGGGTTCGCATATCCCTTTTTTTATTAAATTCCGAGTTTTTTGAAGGATATTGATGAAAATTAGATGTTATGTTCGGGTCAATATCAGACACAAAAAAAAATCACAACCTCTTGAATGTAGTATATATACCTACACATGATCCGAATTGAGCCCCGATGTGTTAAGTGTTTGGGCGATCACGCCACGGCCCTCTGCGCTCGCGACCAAAAAACCGCGACGGAACCGCCTAGCTGCGTCCTGTGTCGAACACAGGGTCACCCCGCGAATTACCGTGGTTGCCCCCGAGCCCCTAAAATAAATCGCCGCGTCGCCCGCCAAAACCGCCTCCGAGCTTCCGGCCCAGACATCAAAGCCTCGGCACCCTCTGCGTCGCAGGCTAAGCCAGCGTTCGTTCCGGCGGCGGTGCCCAGTGTCTCGGCCTGGGCAAAACCGCTGCCGTACACGAACACGGCTACAACTCCCTCCTCCGCGATTCGTCCCGCCCCCGCGACTCGTCCCTCTCCCGCGACTTGCCCTCCGACCGCGTCCGAAAATCTCGCTTTAGCGATCGACTTCTTTCAGTCGATCAACTTTGAACGCGTTAACGCTTTGGGCGACGCCATTCACGCTGCCTCCACTGCACAACACTTTATCGCCGTTGTGCAGGAATACGCCGACGTATACGCGTCATTAAATACGTACGTCCTCCCCTCACTCCGCCGGTAATCAATGGCGTATATAAGTAGAATAAAGCCCCTATCCGTAACGATAGGATTTTTTAATGCTTACGGTCTCGCAAATCAACGTGATCAGGTTTCTGACTTTTTGCGTGACCATCAAATTGATATCTTTTTAGTGCAGGAGACCCTACTTAAGCCCGCGCGCCGTGACCCTAAAATCGCGAACTATAACATGGTCAGGAACGACAGGCTCTCTGCCCGTGGTGGTGGTACCGTCATTTACTATAGAAGAGCCCTGCATTGCGTCCCGCTCGATCCTCCCGCGCTCGCTAATATCGAAGCATCAGTGTGCCGAATCTCACTGACGGGACACGCGCCGATCGTTATCGCGTCCGTTTATCTTCCACCGGATAAGATCGTTCTAAGCAGTGATATCGAGGCGCTGCTCGGCATGGGGAGCTCTGTCATTCTGGCGGGCGACCTAAATTGTAAACACATCAGGTGGAACTCACACACCACAACCCCGAATGGCAGGCGGCTTGACGCGTTAGTCGATGATCTCGCCTTCGATATCGTCGCTCCGCTAACCCCGACTCACTACCCGCTAAATATCGCGCATCGCCCGGATATACTCGACATAGCGTTATTAAAAAACGTAACTCTGCGCTTACACTCGATCGAAGTAGTTTCAGAGTTAGATTCAGACCACCGTCCCGTCGTTATGAAGCTCGGTCGCGCTCCCGATTCCGTTCCCGTCACGAGGACTGTGGTGGATTGGCACACGCTGGGCATCAGCCTGGCTGAATCTGATCCACCATCGCTCCCGTTTAACCCGGACTCTATCCCGTCTCCTCAGGATACCGCTGAAGCCATAGACATCTTAACGTCACACATCACCTCGACATTAGATAGGTCATCGAAACAAGTTGTAGCGGAGGACTTCCTTCACCGCTTCAAATTGTCCGACGATATTAGGGAACTCCTTAGAGCTAAGAACGCCTCGATACGCGCCTACGACAGATATCCTACCGCGGAAAATCGTATTCGAATGCGTGCCCTACAACGCGACGTAAAGTCTCGCATCACCGAAGTCCGAGATGCCAGATGGTCTGATTTCTTAGAAGGACTCGCGCCCTCCCAAAGGTCTTACTACCGCTTAGCTCGTACTCTCAAATCGGATACGGTAGTAACTATGCCCCCCCTCGTAGGCCCCTCAGGCCGACTCGCGGCGTTCGATGATGACGAAAAAGCAGAGCTGCTGGCCGATACATTGCAAACCCAGTGCACGCCCAGCACTCAATCCGTGGACCCTGTTCATGTAGAATTAGTAGACAGTGAGGTAGAACGCAGAGCCTCCTTGCCACCATCGGATGCGTTACCACCCGTCACCCCGATAGAAGGTAAAGACTTGATCAAAGACCTACGTCCTCGCAAGGCTCCCGGTTCCGACAGTATATCTAACCGCGTTATTAAACTTCTACCCGTCCAACTCATCGTGATGTTGGCATCTATTTTCAATGCCGCTATGGCAAACTGTATCTTTCCCGCGGTGTGGAAAGAAGCGGACGTTATCGGCATACATAAACCCGGTAAACCAAAAAATCATCCGACGAGCTACCGCCCGATTAGCCTCCTCATGTCTCTAGGCAAACTGTATGAGTGTCTGCTCTACAAACGCCTCAGAGACTTCGTCTCATCCAAGGGCATTCTCATCGATGAACAATTCGGATTCCGTACAAATCACTCATGCGTTCAACAGGTGCACCGCCTCACGGAGCACATTCTTGTGGGGCTTAATCGACCAAAACCGTTATACACGGGAGCTCTCTTCTTCGACGTCGCAAAAGCGTTCGACAAAGTCTGGCACAATGGTTTGATTTTCAAACTATTCAACATGGGCGTGCCGGATAGTCTCGTGCTCATCATACGGGACTTCTTGTCGAACCGCTCTTTTCAATATCGAGTCGAGGGAACCCGCTCCTCCCCACGACCTCTCACAGCTGGAGTCCCGCAAGGCTCTGTCCTCTCACCCCTCCTATTTAGCTTATTCGTCAACGATATTCCCCGGTCGCCGCCGACCCATTTAGCTTTATTCGCCGACGATACGACTGTTTACTATTCTAGTAGAAATAAGTCTCTAATCGCGAAGAAGCTTCAGAGCGCAGCCCTAGCCCTAGGACAGTGGTTCCGAAAATGGCGCATAGACATCAACCCAGCGAAAAGTACTGCGGTGCTATTTCAGAGGGGAAGCTCCACACGGATTTCCTCCCGGATTAGGAGGAGGAATCTCACACCCCCGATTACTCTCTTTAGACAACCCATACCCTGGGCCAGGAAGGTCAAGTACCTGGGCGTCACCCTGGATGCATCGATGACATTCCGCCCGCATATAAAATCAGTCCGTGACCGTGCCGCGTTTATTCTCGGTAGACTCTACCCCATGATCTGTAAGCGGAGTAAAATGTCCCTTCGGAACAAGGTGACACTTTACAAAACTTGCATAAGGCCCGTCATGACTTACGCGAGTGTGGTGTTCGCTCACGCGGCCCGCACACACATAGACACCCTCCAATCCCTACAATCCCGCTTTTGCAGGTTAGCTGTCGGGGCTCCGTGGTTCGTGAGGAACGTTGACCTACACGACGACCTGGGCCTCGAATCAATTCGGAAATACATGAAGTCAGCGTCGGAACGATACTTCGATAAGGCTATGCGTCATGATAATCGCCTTATCGTTGCCGCCGCTGACTACTCCCCGAATCCTGATCATGCAGGAGCCAGTCACCGTCGACGCCCTAGACACGTCCTTACGGATCCATCAGATCCAATAACCTTTGCATTAGATGCCTTCAGCTCTAATACTAGGAGCAGGCTTAGGGACCCCGGTAACCGTACTCGTCGAACTCGACAAAGAGGTCGACGTGCAACCTAACCCATGCATCAGCCCGCTGAGTTTCTCGCTGGATCTTCTCAGCGGGTCGCGATTCCGATCCGGTAGTAGATTCATTCGCGAAACAATTGCTCTTGAGTTGTTAGGTCTCCTTCGGAGGCGCTCGGGCAGTTGTTAGCAAATCCCACCCCTCTTGGCTGAGCCTTTGCTCGCCCACCTGTCCTGGTGAAACTGGAAAGGCCTTCGGGCCACCAGTAAACTTTCAATCATAAAAAAAAAAAAAAAAAAGATCCGAATTGAGAATCCTTGTCTTAGAAAGTATTTCAGCTAATTAAGAAAGAAGTAATACAGTGTATTTGTTTCATTGTATAAAATTTGTTTCACTTAAGATGTTTTTTTTTCTTAGTTGGGTGGACGATTTCACGAGTCCACCTGGTATTAAGCGGTTACCAGAGCCCATAGATATCTAGAACGTAAATGCCGCCATATACCTTGAGATATAAGTTCTAAGGTCTCAGTCTTCGATCAATAATAGTATTGATCGAAGGTCTCAGTATAGTTACACCGGGTACCCCACCTTTCAAACCGAAACGCATTACTGCTTCACGGCAGAAATAGGCAGGGCGGTGGTACCTACCTAGCCGTGACGACTCACAAGAGGTTCTACCAACAGTAATAAAATGTCGGATTCGTTTCTCTTTTGGTTTATCTTATACCTATCTATAATATACCTATATATATATAATCTGAATCTCGAAAATGGCTCCAACGATTTTTATAAAATTTAGTATACAGGGGATTTCGGGGGCGATAAATCGATCTAACTACGATTTATTTTCAGAAATGTTGTTTTATTCGTGTTTTCAATAATCAATTTTATCGATAATCAACTTTATGAATCTTCCCGACATCTATTGGCGAATAATAATACTATTTTTCATAATTGAGAGCAACTAACTGCTTTAAAGACACAATGACACTAAAGCTATTTCAGCAGATGGCATTGTTAAGCCACCCGAAGCCAATGTGTGTTTGGTTTAAGGTTAGACCAAGAAAATGAATTATTTATTTATATTATTTTTGTCTTTTTAACTCACGTGCTCACTTAAAAATGCCTATACCATCTTGGAATATTTCATCATTTTATCAATATGAAATTCGTATTTAAATATAATTTCTAAAAAACACAATTTATAAAAAAAAATACCTGGCAAAGCTCGGTCATCGTCTAGTGTTCAATTTTTAAATTAGTAGAATGTCTGTCTATCTACGTAGATTAGTTAGTCTGATTGTATTATGTATGTTTCTGATTGCAACTCTACCAAATTGGTAAAGGTACATAAAATTTAATTTAATCTTCGTGTCGAATCCAACTGACGTGTAATTTGTAGTAATAAAATATTAATAAAATATTTTTAATAAAATATTAATTTACACGTCATTAATAAACTAAAAAAGTTACAGTTATATACAAATATAACTGTAACTTTTTTAGTTTATTCAAGTTCTGTCCGTCCGCGTGGTTTATTCGATTGAATTGAAACTCTGTTGTTGCTGGCACTTCAGGGGTGTTTTATGACAATGAATCAGAAATATGCTAACCGCCGGTATTTATACAATCATCTTGACGTATTTTAATACAAACCTAATAGGTAATATTAAACATTGTTTATCTTAATTATTCTGTTGATTATTTACGTACAATTATTATTTGTAGTCGTCGTGGCCTAACGGATAAGACGTCCGGTGCATTCGTGTTGAAGCGATGCACCGGTGTTCGAATCCCGCAGGCGGGTACCAATTTTTCTAATGAAATACGTACTCAACAAATGTTCACGATTGACTTCCACGGTGAAGGAATAACATCGTGTAATAAAATTAAAACCCGCAAAATTATAATTTCCGTAATTACTGGTGGTAGGACCTCTTGTGAGTCCGCGCGGGTGGGTACCACCACCCTGCCTATTTCTGCCGTGAAGCAGTAATGAGTTTCGGTTTGAAGGGTGGGGCAGCCGTTGTAACTATACTTGAGACCTTAGAACTTGTATCTCAAGGTGGGTGGCGCATTTACGTTGTGGATGTCTATGGGCTCCAGTAACCACTTTACACCAGGTGGGCTGTGAGCTCGTCCACCCATCTAAGCAATAAAAAAATAAAAAAGAATAATATCGAATTAAATAATATAAATAACATTAAAGGCTTATTGCGTCGGAAGCTGTCAAGAGGAAGGCGCTAATAAAATATTACTCGTATAAGTATAAGTATAAAGAAATATGAATCAACTATTTACTTGATTATGAAATTACTAATTATATTATAAGACAATAATAATTTCAATATATTGCCTAATTATTAGGATGTACCTTAACTAGTTCGTAAATAATTTATTATGTGAGGCCGGAAGTGTTACTTGATAACAGTATGTGTGTGTTAATTTTTGTTATTTTGGTCTCGTGCCCTTTGTCCGATAGATTTGAAACTTTGTTCTGTCTTCAGCACTTCAGCATAGGTTTTTGTGGTTGTCGTAACAAGTAAGTGTTTTCACTAAATATTGTATAGTTTGAAAATTTTGTTTCAGATTTTTTGCTATAATATATCCATTGAGGTTGGCCATCGCTAGAAAAAGGAGCAAGATGATGCTTTACGTAGCTTGGGCGTTCGCTTTATTGCTTAGCCTGCCACAGGTGAGACATAAAAATGACAAGTGAAAGTTGAAAAAAAATTTACAATAAAATAATTTTTTTTACACTATTTTTAATTAAAATTAATTAAAATTGATTTTCTATTTTTTAGATGGATTTTCTATAAAGCGTATATAATAGTAATTACGGTGTTTAAATAAGAAAAGACGAAATTGCGTTTCTTCTAAACAACAAGAAACAACATTTAATGCCCTTTCTTCAATAATTCTTTAACACACATTTCACAACGTCCATTAACCGAAAAATTATTTAAACAACTATCAATTGTGATATGACAGATTGACATTCAATCATTCATTACATCTCCCCCGCTGAAAAGACAATTGTAAGAGGCAGTGAATGATTTTACAATTGTTTATCACATCAGATAGACACTGGAGACAACTTTGTTATATGGTAGAGGTTTGATTCTGCTTTTTTGTGTCCGGTGTCAACTTCATAGATCGATTCTGAAATCTTCTTTAGTATTTTGTATGGCCCTGTTCTCAATTCATCCATTTTCTTCCTGTTTAGTTTATTTCCATTCTCCATATAAACACTATCTCCTTCTTCCAATTTACACCCTTCTCTGTACTGGTCAAATATATTTTTATTATAATTGTGAGATTTTATTGTGTTTTCTAAGGCTAATTTTCGATCTCTTCTCAAATCTTCTGTTGTACAACTTGTTTTCAAATGTAGTGGTAGAATACTCACATTTTCACCCTCTAGAAGGTACCTGGGAGCAAACTTTGTAACTGTGTGTTCTGTTTCATTATATTTTTCTACGCATTCTTGTGCAATTGTTGTCCAAGATGTCTTCTTATCGCTTTCGTTTATTTTACATCTTATCTTATTTGTTAGTGTTTGATTTAATTTTTCGTTAAGCCCATTCGAAAAAGGCGCATCAACAGCTGTGAAAACTATTTTGATATTATTATTCTTTAGAAATTCTTTAAATTCTTTTGAATTTATGCCAGGGTATTGGTCTGATAATACCATATTAACGTCATAATTTTTTGTTACCTTTTGCATTAGCTTGATGAAATCATTGGAGCCTTGAGTTTTTGATGTACAAATAAAGGCATACCGTGTGAAATGATCCACTAGAAGATGCAAATACCTTTTGGTTGATCGGGATCCTCCAAAGCCCCCAATAGTATCGATGGATACAATTTCAAACGGGTGTGTGGCTGGTCCCAAATGTGACATTAAACCATATTTCGACTTCCTCCTGGACTTGTTTTTAATGCAGATTTCACACGCATCACACATTTTATTAATGTTTGCTGTAATATTCTTGGCTGAAAATGGTGTTATTTTATTTGTGATCTGGGTTCTTCCAATATGGCAGTATGTGTCATGGACTTTTTTTATTAGAGCTTTGCTAAGTTTTTCTGACAGTATAATCTTATTTCTTCTTTTATTTTTCTTGTAATAAACTTCATTCTCTAATATATGCTTATTCTTTTCTTTTTGTAGGTCTGGATTTGTTAGCTGGTCATTCTTTATTTCTTGTAGGTCGATTAAATTTACGACCTTTAAAAAATCGTCGTTTTTATCATTTGCTTCTAGGACTGGATTTCGGCTTAAGCAGTCCGCTTTTTGATTTGATTTTCCTGGGTTGTATTTAATTTCAAAATTATATTGTGATAGATAATATGTTAAATCACCTAGTTCCTCATCAGTTCGAGCTTTAATGTTCATATTTTCCAGGGGTTTATGATCTGTGTATACCATAAATTCTTTTCCCATAAGCCAATGTTGCCAGTATTTGACTGCTTCTTTTATCGCCAGACATTCTAAGTATATTGCCTTCTTCTTTTTCTGTGCTTCTGTTAATTTCTTCGAAAAATAAGCAACCGGTTTACTCACGCCGTTTTCATCGTCTTGTTTCAACACTGCTCCAACTCCTTTGATACTAGCATCTGTGTAAATTCTTATCGGTGAATCTGGGTCAAATATTTTTAGGATTGGTTCTGAGCAAAGCAATGCTCTAATTTTATCAAATGCTTCCTGGCATTCTGCCGTCCATACAAATTTCGCATCTTTCCTTAATAAGTTATGTAATGGATCGAGGATAATTGCACTATGTGGTACAAACTTATGATGAAAATTTACTTTTCCCAAAAACTGCCGTATATTTTTCCTTGTTTCTGGAATTGGGAAGCTTTTGACAGCAGTTAAATAATCTTTCAGAGGTCTAACTGAATTGTCTTCTATTATATGACCCAAGTATTTAGCATGGTGACTTGCAAATGTACATTTTGAAAATTTCAGTCTAAACCCTTCCTTTTGTATTGCTTCCAGTAGTCTCGATATGTGTTGTATATGTTCCTCAAAAGTTTTAGAAAAAATTAAGATGTCGTCAATAAAGTTTACTGCAAAGTTAGATAGTCTGTGTTTTCTTATAATATTGCTCAATATTCTTTGGAAAATCGCTGGTGCAGTCTTTAACCCAAATGGGAGACAAGTCCATTGAAAATGTCCTTCTTGTGTCACAAAAGCAGTCTTATGTCTATCTTGAATTTTCAATGGGATCGACCAAAATGCTGAGTTTATATCTAATGTAGAATAATACTTACAGTTTACTGTTTTGGTCATTAAGTCCTCTATAAGTGGGAAAGGTTGTGATTGTGGAACTACTATTTTGTTTAAATCTCTGAAATCTATGCATAATCTTGTTTTTTTATCATCTTCTTTCTTATATGCTAGAGTTACAGGAGCAGCAAACGGGCTGTAAGATTCCTCTATCAAATTTTTCTGTAGTAGCTTCGATATTTGACTTTCAATTTCTGTTCTGTCTTCAATTGTGCATCTGTACGGACGCTTATAGCAGTATTTATCTACCATCAAGTCTATATGGGCTTCATAATCCTGCACAGAGCCAACATCATATTTGTCCTTAGCAAAAACAGATTTGTATTTATCTACTAACTTCTCAATTTTTGATTGCTGATATAAATCTAGATGATTTACAGACATTTGAAATTCATCAATGTTTACATGTTCATTGAAATTAATTTCACACAATTTGTTGGTATTTATAGTAGTACCCTTTTTTACTATCTCAGAGTATAGTTCCATCTCTATCTTCTCTTTCTCTTCTATTCTCTCTTTAAATGTTTGTTCTTTATTTTTGTCACCTAGTACATCAGGAATTCCGACATTTGTTACATTATTCTCATTAGAACAATGTTCATTTGAGATTATGCTTTTCTTTTCGGGATATTGTATGATGTTAAGTTCTTCATTTTGTATTAATTTGAATTTTTTTATACAATCCAAACCAATTAAGAAGTCATAGTTAAAATTTTCATTATCCACCACAAAAATATCCATATTTCTTTCAATATTGTAGATTTTTATTTTTAGCGTCACCATACCTTTCGTTTTTTTCTCACCATTAATAGTTTTTAAGTTTACAACTTGCATATCATTTGTCTTCTGTTTCTCTTGTATTTTCAATAATCTTGCATTAATTAAAGAAACATTAGATCCAGAGTCATAGATTCCAGAAACCTTCAAAGTGTCATTTATTTGTAAACATATTTTTATTAATGGTGGTATTTCTAGTTTTTTGGGTTTGTCTCATTCAGTTCTATTTCCAATTCTGAATTATTTACTGTTTTTACCACAGCTTTTTTATTTTTTTCTTTGAATTAACAGCTGTCCTCTGGGTGGAACCGTTTTCCTTTTTTCTCATTTAAACAGATTGGGCATGGTTTCTTTTCGTCAATCTTTTTCCCTTTATTATCTAAATTATATGAGCTGTTCCTTTTTTCATATTTATTTTTCATCACCAGATGTTCCAATTTTCCTATCTCATTGTAAAGGTCTTCCGTTCTTTGTAATGTTTCTCTGTCAATCTTGTCCGCCACATAATTGGGTAAACCAAATGCTATGAGATCAATAATTGTTCCGGTATCCACTGTCTTCCTGACTTCCAACAATAATTTCTCCTTCTTTAAAGCATACTCAAGTAAGGATCCCGATTGATATTTAAAGGCAAGAGCATATCTAGTGGAGGACCATCCTTTGTTTGCAAATGTCTCACAAAAATTTTTCTCCCATTTGCTCCATTCTGATTCTACTGTAAGCTTCATCAGCATACAACTGTACCAATCTACACTAGCATTTTCTAAGAAGTTCTTCAAAATTTCAATTTTTTTTTATCCTCGTTTATTTGAAAACGTTCACATTCCTTATTAAAATCTTTGATCCACTGTAATGCATTTGAATTACGGCCGTTGAATTTTTCTATAATAAAATCCTTTGCAATTTTCCCTAAATTTTGTTTTTCTGGTTTCTGCTGTTTTTGTTCTTGTAATTTTTCTAACAGTTTTTCAAGCATGTGATTAGAATCACTAGATGTCGATTCATAACTAACAGGTTGTTCTGAAATCTCTTCCAAATAACAATCATTGAATTGCAAATTTTGTTCTTCATCCAAATATGTTTTTGAAATTTCCTCCGTCACAGTTATCCATATTTTCCTCGTTTGATGCCTTTTTACTAAAGAGTTTTTTACTCTGGTGTAGTTAGGAGTAGTTGTGATCACCTTATGAAGATTTACAGGTTGATATTCGACTGGGATTCCAAAAACTTGTCCACTTGGTGTAGCAATGGAAGTTATGCATATGAGGTTTGTTTTCCATCCGCCATTGATTTCATTGTAAAATCAAATCTTAATTTCTCCATTTTCTCAATATATTAGCAAAAATGTTGTTTTATAATAGTAATTACGGTGTTTAAATAAGAAAAGACGAAATTGCGTTTCTTCTAAACAACAAGAAACAACATTTAATGCCCTTTCTTCAATAATTCTTTAACACACATTTCACAACGTCCATTAACCGAAAAATTATTTAAACAACTATCAATTGTCATATGACAGATTGACATTCAATCATTCATTACACGTATTTTTTTAGTTTTTTTTAAAACTATAATTTATTTTTCATTTTTTAGTTAAATTTCAATTTTTTTAATTATTTTTTTAAATATTAAATTGTCATCGGTCCTTAATAAGTATACCAAATTTCGAGTTAATCCGACGTTTTGAAGGGGATCAAATTCATGTTCAAAGATTCCGTTACATACTAACATACATACGTCTGAAGCTAATGAAAGCGTATTAAAAATTATGCAGCATACAAATAGTATTGAAGAAAAAAAATGATCTGGATGAAACGTTAGATTTTGAACACTAACAAGGATGATAAGAAATTTACATTTAAATGAGCTTTCAAATTTATTGATTTCACGGTGTGACTCCAAGGTATTTTGTAAGGAAGTTAGTTTTTCTTTAGATACTTCGCTAAAGGCAATAAATTAAAAGCTGAGCGTGCTGGAAACCAATTTTCAGATAAATAAACGAATATTTTATTCCCGATCACTCGAAACGTATCAGGAAAATCGTTTGTTTTTTTTTCTTTGGGAGACGTTGACTTCGTAAATTGGGGAATTTTATCAATCCTGACTTATATGGGTCGGGCGTGAAAAGAATTACGATAGTCATTCCTAATTTGGAGAAAAAAATTGTGCCTTTTTTATCTATATCAATTCGCTGGTAGCTTATGGCACTATTTTTGCTACACTCTGGCTGGTAAGTGAACTCACGGGGCTCAACCTGAGAGCTTGCTAACGCTGGCCCTAGTTAGAGCAGTGCTTCGCAGAATCTACCACCGGATCGGATACGTGGTCCACTGAGAAGATCTGGCGAGAGGCTCAGTGGTTTGTGTCTATTGGGCTCCTCCTCCTCGCGTCGTTTCCTCACTGCTGAGGGTCGTGACCATTATATGTCGACAGGATTTTGCTCCTTATAATGTCCCGCCAGCGCCTCCGGTCATTGGCCGCATGAAGGGCGTCGTGGAATGGGATCTCGAGTGTGGTGCGGATTTGGTCGAACCACCTAGTCGGACTGCGCCCGCGCGGTCTCTTTCCCTCGATCTTCCCTGTCACGAATAGTCTCTCTAAGCTATCCGGTGTTTTCCGAGCAATATGACCGAAGTACTCGAGTGCGCGGCGAAGGCAGAGTGTGGACAGTCTAGTCTTGATCTGCAGTTGATCTAAGACAGACAGATTGCTTCTCTTCGCTGTCTAAGGTATCCTGAGCATTCTTCTCCAGCACCACATCTCAAAAGCATCCTATCTATGGGCTAGTTCATTCGCTTTTCGCAATTCTTCGTCGTAATCGACGAGTTCGACGAGGACGGTGACCGGAATAGTGCTTGAATCAAAGTTGTCTTTTGTAACATTTTTGTTTGTTAAGCTAATCTGTACATATATTCCAGATGTTTTTTTAATAATCATATGTGGGATTGGCTTCAACCAGCATCACTTGAAGTAAACAATGTAATATGAATTATTTTTTCTTTTTCATTGTAGCGAGTAGATACAGATTATAAAAGCTATCACACCCACTATCAATCCCTGGCGAGGCTTAAGCATAAGTGTGGCAGGTAGCCATCATACAATGCAAGATAATTGACAGATGCCTGAATCTCGCTTACGACATTTTCAAGATAAAGCGCATATATACAAGTTCCGAACAACAACATTCGGACCGTCGGTCTACCGAGCAATATCACCCGCTCGGTGGAAGATCTTCCCTTTGTCGTAAGCCCCAAATAAGTAAACTAAAAAATAAAAATTATTAAGCCTTTCCACATTTATATTTTATTTTGGTTCATCGGAAAAAAAATTGTACTAAAATACATATATGTTTCTCATTATTATTACATGATAGTTCATTACATGCGTTACATAGCACTTGAAGACACGAAGTAATAGACAAAAAGTGCATTACTTACATAAAAAAAAAAATTTGAAAAAAAACAAAAAAAAAGCCCGCTGAGTTTGTTTCGCCGGTTCTTCTCAGGACTGTGAACCGGTGGTAGAGTTAACATTGTTATTTATATTTTGACATTCAACAAGTGTGTTATACTGACATCTAAGTTGAAATAAATGATTTTGAATTTGAATTGAATTTGAATTTGTTTCAGAGCGCAGTATTTCGTGTAATGGAACACCCGCAAATACCGGACTTCAAGCAGTGCGTTTCCTTTGAAGCCTTCTCGAATCATCAGCAAGAGTTAGCGTATAACGTCATTTGTCTTAGCGCGATGTATTTCGTGCCTCTGTTAGTAATAACAATATGCTATTTGTGCATTTTCTACAAGATATCGAGGAACTCAAAACAGAATTCAGGTTGGTGAAATTATTATAATTTTAAACTTTATGACTCTTACGTGAGAAACTATTATTAAACTGTTATTAAATGATTAAGACTTTTTACATCATCATAAGATGATCATCATGATGAGCCATCATAATAAGGTTCTATTAAGTACAAGAGTCCGTATCAAATAAGTTGATATCGTTTTGTATTGGAAACTATTCTTAGATGTGCTTGCTCGATCGAGATCAGTGAAGTATGTCTGTTTACATTTAGCTAACAAATTTTGCCTTTTGTTTGACGTTATACGACTCTAGACAAAATAAACAGTCTGGGGAAGTTCTACCGAGGACAACTTTTTAATTATTTAACTATTTAAGGTTATCTTTAAAAGATTTAAAAAAAGCAGCAAGAGGCAAGAAGCCACAACCGAATTTCTACTTCTGATTCCAATTAATAACCAAAAATACTGACTATGATCGGAAATCCCCTGTTGTTACAATAGCTATTTGTTTTATTCTTCTGTTTAAATGTTACTGAATAATGACTACTGCCTTACCACCAATAAAATCGTAATTAGAATGTTTTTTATTAAACGAAGTTCCTTATGGGACGATGCGGAGGGATACTCTAACCGGGAAAAAAGTCCGTAACGTAAGATTTTTATTAGTAATGTACACAGTGTACGACTTAACTTTGTAATAACGTACACATTAGTAATGCACACAGTGTGTAACTTAACTTTGTAATAACGTACAAACAACAACATTTTTTTTTTATCAATAAAGAAATCATAATAAAAAATGTATACCCGACCCGAATAATTATTTTCTTTATACCTCGAATAGAACTTAAAATTAATATTTTTATAATAAGGAACTTCGTTCCTATCCCGTGTCCCACGACACCACACATCTTTTTTTATTTTTTTTATTGCCCGTGTAGGCAGGTGAGCATACGGCTCACCTGATGGTGAGTGGTTACCGTCGCCCATGGACTTCAGCAATGCGAGGAGCAGAGTCAAGTCGCTGCCTACTAATATGTTTTTTTTTTTAATTCCTAGAAAAGGAACCGCCGTCAAATAGCCGGCGTGTTATCCTACGTCGGTCTGACCAGCGACCCTTAGTTCGCGCTCGACGGAGGACTTTACGGATGACAGTCACTATTGTCACTGTCTTCGCTTGTTGCTGGTTTCCTTACGCTACTATGACATTATGGTAAGCATTGATACGGACTACTATCGTACGGGTAATACGGGTTTGTACGAGATATTGGTTGTACTGGTGGTAGGCCCTCTTGTGAGTCCGCGCGGGTAGGTACCACCGCCCTGTCTATTTCTGCGTGAAGAAGTAATGCGTTTCGGCTTGAAGCGCGGCGCAGCCGTTGTAACTAAACTGAGAACTTAGAACTTATATCTCAAGGTGGGTGGCGCATTCACGTCATAGATGTCTATGGGCTCCAGTAACTACTTAACACCAGGTGGGCTGTAAGCTTGCCCACCCATCTAAGCTATTATATGTTGTTATTTAGTATATCAGCTATCTCTGAAAATAAAAATAGATTAATAATATGTTATTTAGTCTATCATGAATCTCGTCATATGAATAACAAGGGTGAAACGTTTACCTATGCAATGGTAGGCCATCAATTTTTCTATCAGAGTAAAGGAAAATGAAAACAGACCTTTGCCCTACATATTTCAAGAGTAATGACACCCTTTTACTCTTGTTACGTACCCACTTAGCCACATAAAAAGCTGAACACAGCTGCTGTAAAGTAAATGGACATCTACTAAAACATAAAAAAAAAATGGTTGCGTATGCAAATTTTATTCATTAGAAATACAAAGCGAAGTTTTGAATTTCGAAAACCATTGCTTAATTATTATTATTAATTCAGGCTATTTTGTTTTCGATATTTATTACAATATTTACGCATTTATCTGTTCGGATATTTGTATGTTTGGACGAATTCAGCAGTATGACTGCTCCGGATCTTTGTTGCTTTTTTTTTTATCCTACCTAAGGTGATAGCCTTGAGAGGCCATTTCAGCGATTAATTTAGCGCAGCTATTTAACCGTATTCTAAATTATTGACTTGTACCTACCAGGAAACAGGAAATATTGAATAAAGGTTTTTCGCACTAATCTCAATTGAACTGGATTTCGGGCAACTGTTTGGAATTGCAGTATTGATTTACACATAATAATAGAGATACACTTTTTGAAAATATTACTTTCGCACTATCTATTTAAAGTGCAGCGTAGATAACACTGTAAGGTGGACCATTTGGACCCCATTAGGTGTAAACCGCGCAAAACTAATCATTGTAGCTTTTTTTTCCTTCCTAAGCTGATGGTCTAGAGAGACCATATCAGCGTAACCTTAACTAGTAGGTAAGCTCACGGGGCTCAAACCGGAGTGATGCTAATACGGACCCTAGTAAGAGCCGTGCTTCGCAGAATCTACCACCGGATCGGAAACGCGACCCACTAAGAAGATCCGGCGAGAAACTCAGTGGGCTGTGTCTGTGGGTTAATTTACTCGCCGAGCCCTTCGACGAGAACGATAAATGGTAGTACCCCTAGAATAGAATGTGAATAGAGTTCTATTCGCTCGCGCCACTTCAAGACGACATATTCCATGCATCAATTGATAATAATAGTACAAGACCATAGCACAACATGATATTACAATTTTTTTGTCATCTATACTTCTATACTAATATAATATTATAAAGAGGAAAGATTTGTTTGTTTGTTTGTCTTGAATATGCTCTGAAACTACTGACCGATTTGAAAAAATTTTTCACTGCTTGGAATCTACACTATCCTTGAGTGATATAGGCTATTTTTTTTTTAAATTAGGGATCCTTACTAAAACACCAAATAAGTAATCCAAGGTGTAAAAAAATTCCTAAAGTATTCTTTACATCGCCTGCCCTGCGAAAACTATTGATTATAGATTAAAATAATGTACTACGACTTTGTAGAACACATTATTATTTACAAAAAGTGTAGGGACAGCATATGTCTGACTATTATAGTTATGCCACAATAACTGTTTATTTATTTAAAAAAAATTAAAACAACGTCAAATATCGTTTTTTATAATTTATAATTGCAAGCTTTTTTATAATTGTGGGTTTATTGGTATTATATATAATATCATATCTAATGTACAAACAACACGAACCAATTGCATCTTAATAATAAATTACTTAACAAATAACATTTCTACCACATCTGAAACGAAAATTTGTTGCCCAGGTACATGCTGGACTGGGAATCAGCTATGCGTGTTCCAAAGCGATTACAAGACTTTTTCTTCATCATGGCTGTGTCAAACTCGTGCATGGACCCCCTGGTGTATGGCTCCTACACCGTGGACCTTAGAGCTTTAATTCTGGCCCTACGGAAGATATTCTGCATACGCAAGGAGCCTACAGTATTGCCAGGTTTGTCTTAATATCGATAAGTCTTAGTAAGCCTACAGAATTGCCAGGTTTGTCGTAATATCGATAAGTCTTAATACTGTTTATCGATTATTCGATATCGGAAATTGAAGCCTTAGTAATACAATTGCGTTATTCAACAGCGAATGAATTCTATTTTTATATTTTGTGGAATTACAAATGGCCAATATTCAAGAGCCAGGAGCAAGAATGAATGAAAAAAAATACCCATCTGGCGTTTTATTAGGTATCATAGGTTAGAGACGTAACACCGACTATTGACATGGTTACCTTGAGACGTGAGGCCGAAGACTCAAATATATTGATGGGCTTAAAGGGCTGCCTAACCCATTAACCCGGAATGTATGACTACTACTTAGCAGAAATAGACAGAAGCTTGGTGCCTATTTGTACGGGCTCACAGCCCTACCTACAGCAAGGTAGAAAGTTGGGGATTGATAATTGGGGATTTAAGTAGGGAGACAGCTGACTGATACTAAGGCCAGTAGCCAGATGAATAGAAGTTTGAAGAGACAGTTAGATTTTAGGCAATAGCCAAAATCTTTAAGATCATGGCCTCCATAGTTGTAGTTGTTTGTTATTCTGTATACCTACTGTATTTCTTTTAATACTGAATAAATATTTATTCAAAGCTAGCTGACCCGGCAGACTTCGTAGTGACTCAATCGATAAATAAAAGACCTAAACTTTTGTATAAAATAAACTTAAAGCAAACAAAAGGAATCCGTCCGACGGGGGACTCATCAAAGGAAAAACAAAGTTGTTGTTTTTATTTAATTCCGAGCATTTTCATATTTATCTACCTTTTAAACCTTCTCTGGACTTCCGCAAATAATACAAGAACAAAATTAGCCAAATTGGTCCAGCCGTTCTCGACTTTTAGCGAGACTAACGAACAGCAATTCATTTTTATATATATATAGATATGAACGGTAGTATCCACGTGAGGCTCATGTGAAGGTTATTTATAGTACGTACAAGTACAAGACAATCTTTTAACTTGAGACTATTGATAGAAAAAAATGTGGGCGGTAATATTTTTAATGAAAATCCGATAACAAACATAGAAATGAGACCGGATTGATATTAATTGAGTCGAGCGAGCGAAACAAAAAAAGTCTTTTAATTTTGCTTTCGAAATGTACGATTGTGTGTGATCACTCGCAGTATTAATCTTTTTAATGAGATCATTTTTAGGTTTGATATTTTAACGTTGTAACGTTGTAACTATACTGAGACCTTAGAACTTATATGGTGGGTGGCGCATTTACGTTGTAGATGTCTATGGGCTCCAGTTACCATTTAACACCAGGTGGGCTGTGAGCTCGTCCACCCATCTAAGCAATAAAAAAAAACGTTTTGAATATTCAGTAAAGTGTTCAATCATTGAATATTCAGTAATCAAACTAGTCATTTCTCAAGCAAATATAAATAATATATTATGTTGTTTAAAAACACAAAAAACAATTAATTGGATTCCTTTGATGTGTCGGACGGATTCCTTTTGTTTGTTTTAAGTTTACTTATATTTTATACAAAAGTTTAGGTCTTTTATTTTTCGATTGAGGCACTACGAAGTCTGCCGGGTCAACTAGTACTAAATAATAATATGTTTTACAAATAGACTACGTCCAACCGGGTATCGATTCCGGTACCGAAGTCAGGGCTACTAATCACTCAAAACTATCACTTGAGATCTATTGCCACATGTACTATTTAGGTAGTAGCTACTTATTTACTTAATAATACGTGAAGCAAAAACTTTGGGAGGGGAACAAAGGGATACCTTTTTACGAAAATTGCGCGGAGGAGGAGTATGAAAATTTCTTCACTTAAAGAGAATATAGAGAAGAAGTGCACAATACTAATATTTAAAAAAAAAAAATCGATTGTCTGTTAAGGGTCGATTCGACCAAACAAGAGTAAATCTTATTCTTAGAATAACTCGTCAGTTAATCGAGAGTAAATCAATTTTACGTTTTACCATCTACAATTCTAAGAATAGTGGGCCTATTCGGGAATTGTTACTATACCGCCCTTTCGTACGGAATAACGGAGCTATTCCTAGAATAAAGTAATGGCGGCAGTCAGTCCAACATCTGATTTCTGTCATTTCATAAATATTTATTCTGTTTTAATTTCAAGTCAACGCAATGCACTAAATTATTATTAATAGTCTGGCATTGTATAACGCAACGTTTAAACGAAAAAAGATAAAACCACACGACAAAACTTGACAATTCCCTCAATCAAACAACAAATAAACATAATACGTTTGACAGCTGGATATTTTTCACAACAGCTACTTTTTCACACTAAAATACGGCAAAATCGAGTTGACGATTTCTATGCTCTTACACTATGCCGTTGAACAACAACATTTATTTGCCGGATTTTATTTTTGTTCACCATTCACTCTGCTATTCGCGTATTGTTAATCCTAGGGCAAGTATACGTGGAAAAACGACTATGGATTTACTCGAGATTAAAATCTTGGAATAGGTTATTCCTCGTATAGTTACTCGAGTATAAATTTAAGTTTGGTCGAATCCACCCTAAGTCGGCTTACTGACGATGGTTGAACGTGATAACGTCATAAGAAAATACTGATGGAATGGTTTCATTTCTAAAGAAAATTTTAATTTTATTTGTTTGATAGATATTTTGTATAGACAATTGACACCACATTCACTTTTCACTGAACTTCATACTTGACGAAAACATTTAAATGTATTATTGTATAGAGAGAGACAGATGTCGAACGCTGCCGAACGCGGAGGCCGATTGTGCCTCTTTGTCGCTCGTTGCGCGCTTTCGCTTACACTTCAAGCCTTAAATGGAACGCCTCCATGAGTCATGTTTTTTCGTGCGGCTCCATCGAATTATAAGATGTTGCACGTCAATAATGCATAAAAGATACATTAAATCAATAAAGAAAACATTACACACACTATGTATTTGACACAACATATATATATATATATATATAAGTATTTAAATATACTCTTGGTCTATTGTCAATTGTCAAACTTTTGTTAGTGCTTAAAGTCTGTGGTCAAATTCCGAATAGGTTAATATTGTTTGTCTTTAATGTTATTTATCTATAGTGTAAATTTTGGCAAAATCTGTGATTATATTATAGAAATATAGTATTTGACAATAGAACCATAATAATGCTTAAACATACAGTTTCAATTAACATTTAGTCGAATTTTGACGGGACCACTAATTTACTTAATTATCCGGCTCGATTACCCGAAGGGGGTGAGTTACAAGGTTCCTCCATTATTTTACAACAACTTCTCTTACTAGACAATGGCTTCAAGTTCACTTAAATCGACCAGCACCACTTCATTATAGATACTTAAAATAATTAATCTCTTTTCTAATACACAGGAATCAAAAGACCCGAAACGATAACTCTAGTGGACCAGCTTCGTATTTCGCAAGTGAGTATTCTTGAACGTAAATAAATAAATATTATTTAGTACATATCGCCCACTAAATTTACTTATTTAAACCGCCAATTTAATACGAACTTTTTTTCTAATTTTTTTCATTTGGCGTTTGTTGTTACACTTACTTGTTGTCACGTAAATATCTCAAAGTCAAATCCGCCACTTGCCTTGTGACTTTTTCAGTCACTTTTAGAGGAACAGATAATAGAGGAACAGATAATTTCAGCGACCTTAATAATATTACATACCTCAAAATATTGTAACCGATATAATACAAGTTACAATTTAATTTTGGTCATTCTTAAAACATTATACCAATGTTTATTGTATAGGTATTGTGTATTAACGTTTATATTCGATCAGAGCGTTTCAAAAAGGTTTTTAAAGCGTATTTAGGCATTTTTTTAAGATTACATACAAGATGGCTACGAATAGGGACGAAAAAATCCTATTGCCAATATCCAAAAAAAGAAGTACAAGTGCAATTTTCCGGTTTTTGCTTCGACGTTCCTCAGTGAACTCTACGGATATATTTATCTGGAGTTTGTTTTGCAATTACAAGTTTACAATTTCAAATTAATTTTCTGTGGAGTTCTGTTTCGAAATTTAAATTTAAAATTATCTTTTGGCTTGTTTTGTGCTCATCGTTCTGTAGGTATTCATGATTATGGAAAAGATAAAATAAAAGCTAGATGAAGAATGAGTGATTTGATTGGGCGAACCATAACAAATAATCGCGCGCTGTGTTTTTTCTTTCAATATTGTAATTTAGTGTATCACTGGTAATTTATTAAACGACAAAATGGCGGAATTTCATTGATATTAACTTACATATTTAACTATTTTTATAATTGAAGAAAACATCTATAATTTTTTATGGATTTTGAACAACAATCTCAAGGACACAAAGTGGGTTTTCGATATTTTCGTGTATTATTACCGTATTTATATACATAAATAGTGTTCTACAATATCTAATTTTTTTACAATACAATCTTTGCAACATATATTCACAAATATAAGTTGGGCAGATGTGGATAAATATTTTATTGCCTCAGCACAGGCCTTCCCCAGATCTTTCAACTGATCCCGATCTAATTTGCGTATCCATAAAACACCAGCAGTCGCCTATCGTCGTACTCCCGTTTTGAATGGTCTTTCTCTACTTCATTTGACCTCTCGAGGACCCAGTTCGTCTACTGATTTCGCCCATTTTATCTTTTCTACTTCAACATAAATATAATGATAAATATACCAGTATCATTATTAAGAAAAGTCATTTATTAAAAAAAAAGACACTAAAAGAATACTTAAAACAATAATTGTATTTAGTTAAAAAAATGATCATCAACGTTTTTAAAATTATTATCTGCTGTATTCAGTTGTCTCGACCAAATGACTTTCTGATCGAATATCAATAGAAGATTAAAACGTTTAGAGCCTTTATCAGTATCATCATTCGAATTTTATGTGGAGATTTGTGAACGAATAAAAAAGAATGACAATCAAATAGTCGATCTTACAATTATTGAAGGAAGATCAGATTTACCTACTGTTAAGTGGTAATTAAGGCTCATACACGTGAATGTCACCACCCACATTGAAACCTGAAGTCTACGTTTCAATCGTTAACAAAGTGTTATGAAAACTATCTCATCCTTCTTAACATTAAATGAGCCGTGAGCTCATGATTGTAATCAAGAATCCAACAAAAAAACCCTTATAACAACCTAAACTCATTGGCTTTTCAGTTGAAATTAGTATCAGATCAGTAGGATTTTTGCTTTGATGTTTATGATCTCTGATGATAAATTTATATTAACCAGACCCAATGTTCCGGAAACCAACAGTATTTTCCAAAGTAATTTGAGATCTGCGATCATTCATAATTCTCTGCGACTGTTTTCGCTGTTAACGTTTCAAAAGTTGGTAATGAGTTATTTTTTAAATTAAAATTGACGTCTTACTACAAATACCGAATTAAAATGAGGCAGTGGTTTTTTTTTTGTTGCCTTGTAGGCAGACGGGCATACGGCCCACCTGATGGTAAGTGGTCACCGTCGCTCATGGAGGTCAGCAATGCCAGGGGCAGAGCCAAGCCGCTGCCTACCATAAAGAAGTCTCCGCAAGCCTCGTTTGAAGAAGGACATGTCATAGCGCTCGGAAAACACCGTGTTAACTAAGTATTGTTAAATTGATTCTACAGTCAAGAAAACGAGTTCGTCTTTCGAATCCGCGTGATGACCTGACTACCCCGAGAACAAGCTCCGAGCCTTTTGCATACCGCGCCCACCATTCATTTAGTGAACGAGCGATCATCATGAAACCAACACACAGCTGCGACGATTTCACATTAAGTTCGCCAAAAAAATGGTATTCCGCTTAGAATTATATTCAATAATAATGTATTATTTTATTCACATAAAAATAACGTTTTTTTAAGATAAAACTATGGCACAAATTGAGTTGCTCTATAAAGAGAAACGACATTTAAATTCAAAAATGTTTTTATATTTCTAATGTTCCTTCTTCTAATGTTCCAATATTCAAATTAACATTTATGTCGCCTGTATAATATATTAACCTCTTATACTACAAATTAATATTTAGTTGCCCTGTTAGGCTACAATAATATTCTTAAGACTCAGTCGAGTCATGCTTCGAAAAATCACATAATTCAAGTAATAAAAAAAAGAACACAATATTCCTAACCTAAAAGTACATGTTATTATCCGCAACATGCTTCGTCAGATAACAGAAATAAAGTTATCAGCAACATGCTTCGTCAAAAAACTCTCCTAACCTCTTTATGTCATAACTCATATGGAGGTTACATAATATATATATATATATATATATAGAATATTCCTCCTCTTATTTGTAATGTAATATATGTTAGCTGTTAGAGTTTAAGTTATTTAAGTAAACATAAAATGATAATAATAGAGGTAAGAAAACTGTAAAATTAACTTATACTAAAACATATCTCGGCATTCGGCTTATCTCTCCTCTTAACAGCTTGTCTTTCGACAAAGGCCTCCTCTAAGAATTTCCATTTGCTTCTGTCCTTTGCTGTACGTAACCATCCTGGCCCAGCTACTTATTGTGTTTGTTTATTGTTTTGTTGTAATTATTGTGTAATAGTTTCTGTTTTCTAATTTTTCTTCAGCGAATATGCGAGACCTTGTTAGCTCGGTGTTCCCAGAAACCACAATATAGTTTGTGAGAATTTTAAATTACGAAATTCGATATTTTGTTATGTGTCTGAGAATTCTAATAATCTTTTAATAATAATTCAATTAGGTGTGATATTTTAAAATGTGTATGTGAAATTTTACAGATTCTAGTGAAATCGTTTTGAGCACGGAATAGATAAATAAGGTTATATATTCCGTGGTTTTGAGTATCTTAGATCATTGTTGTTCAGATGTTGTGCATTAGTTACGTATATTTTATTGTTTGAAGAAACGGGTTTATTCATCGAAATTTTGTAAATTTTCTTAGAATACATTAAGCTAATAAGATATTTTACTGTATTTAGTATTGTGTCAGTTCTGTATTAATCGATATAATTTATAATACTTAAAGTAGAGTTGTGATCTGTTAACTAGAAAAAACGGTCTTACCAAACAAAAGTTAATGAAGAATTAAAAAGAACGTTATATTGTAAGCTATATTGTGAAGTGTTATAACGTACGCGTTCAGGTAATCGCAAAAAATATATATTATATCTCTATTTAAAAAAATGAAAGAATAAGTTTGCTAAAAATATATATCGTAATGTTGGTTCGGCAATGGCTTAACACTCACCAAAGAGTATTAAAGCCATTTATATAATATTTAGCTATAAAGGTAAAGTAAGCATTGGTCGGGTTTCTTATAAGGAGCTTAAGAGACTAAAATATCTATTTTTAAGGTCATAAATTTAGTATTCGTGAAGATTATAAATAGCGTACTTTTGGAAAGATATTTTATAGATTATTGTCATATCTTACAATCTTTGTTTTTGTTAGATGATGTTGATGATGAGCTAAAATAATTTTATTATAAAAAACCTTTAGACCTCAATTATGAAAGAATCCTTTGGAAAATTATGTTCGATAATCCATTCATTATTTCAATTAAAAAGATATCATTGAACGATAAGACATTTCAACGAACAAATCTATCATCTATGTTATTTGTTTCATATTGTATGAAATGTAAATACAAAAATTGTTTATTTATAATCTTTATTATTTTATTTTTTCAATTCAGGCCATTTAAGGTAAAAACGAGCTCAAGTTTGAATTAAGATTTAGAATTACCATAATATTTAAGCTACGAGAAGAAAAGTAAAATATTATTAACAAATTTCAACAAAGGTTTCCCAAGGATCGTATTTTTTGTGAAGTGAAACTTCTAATGCGACTTCCAACAAGGTTGCGTTAAACGTTAAACGCTACCGTGGAATAGAAAGAGACAGAGCGAGAGTGAATGCGTGCACTGTAACGCATGCGCGTATTGTACCTGTTACAGGTTAGCGCCAGCATTAGCAACGAGTAGCGTCCAATATTATAATGAAGTATTTAAAAAAAAAAAAAAAATCTATCGCATCTCATATACACAGCATTCTCTATTACAAGAGTAATCTCATCTCATTTAAGGATGAAAAATGAAGAAAACCACAATACTTACGCATCGAAAAAGAAGTTTCACTTCATTCACGTGCACCAAGTTGCACGCGCACCGTTTTTTTTGTCTCTCAATTTCTCCGTCGTCAATATAAAGATTACGTTGATATTTCTCTTTAAAACGATCGGCTTGGCCTTTAAGGGGGCCAATTTTAATTTCGCTTAAACTAAAAAGAAGCTTCGCTCAACGTCTAGACAGATTTAGGGCATGAAGGCTACTAAAGCCATACTGCCTACAAAATGAATTACAACATTTACAAGATTCATTCTTTTGTTATGTATTTATTGAAGAAATTCTTTGATTGATTGAAGAAATTATTAATTGAAAAAAATTCTAGAAAATTTAAAACATTATTTTGTGTTAAATGAAAATTTGTTTATACACATCAAAGATGAATTATTATGTCACGGATAATAGTTTTAAGAGTGAATGTATTCGTTTATCAACTAATAATAATTAGTAAATTTTTCTATGTATAGATGTGCTAAAAACAATTTCGAATAAAAAATAAACGGATTTACTTTTGTTTTTTTTATACACATCCTTTTGTATTATCGCGAATCTTGTTACAACATTTGAGTACAATTAGGCTCGCACATACTACAATACAACCGCAACAGGCTGCGACGCATCTTTATTTATTAATGACATTCTCCGGTCGTCGCTGATGTTTTTTTTTTTATTGCTTACATGTGTGGACGAGCTCACAGTCCGCCTGGTGTTAAGTGGTTACTGGAACCCATAGATATCTACTACGTAAATGCGCCACACACCTTGAGATATAAGTTCTAAGGCCTCAGTATAGTTACAACGGAAGCCCCACCCTTCAAACCGAAACGCATTACTGCTTCACGGCAGAAATAGGCGGGGCGGTGGTACCTACCCGTGTGGACTCACAAGAGATCCTACCACTAGTAATTACGCAAATTATAATTTTGCGGGTTTTTGATTTTTATTACACGATGTTATTCCTTCACCGTGGAAGTCAATCGTGAACATTTGTTAAGTACGTATTTCATTAGAAAAATTGGTACCCGCCTGCGGGATGATGTGTCGCTGATACACCTAGCGTTATTTAGCGATGACACGACTGCTTATTATTCGAGCAGAAACATGTCCCTAATCGCGAGTAACTAAAAAGCGACCCGCCCTTATATGCGCTAATTATAGAAATTAAAAATTATATATGTGTTTCCAAAAAAGATGCCTATTTTCCAAAAAGGATAAAACCCATATTGAAGAAATACAAAGTTCGTGAACAAAGTCTAAATTCGAGATGCCAATAAACTACGAAATTGTGCGTTTTTTATTGATTCTTGAACGTCAGAGTGCGGGCCAGCTCCAACACGGTCCTGGCCATGATTGCAAACAGACTGGACTGCCCCTATATAAAGACACTGTTGTAATAAGCATCTGTCTCTCGCTAATCTAACACAGTGACTGGTGTTCGAAACCAATCCGTTAGTTTTTGAATTTTTACCACGGCAACACGGGTCGCGATTTGACGGTGCCTTCGCGATTTGACATCTCTCACTTTGTCTTGCGTCTCGAACGGGACGGTACCTGCATATATTCACGGTCTACGCTAAAGTATTGTCTCATCGCTAATCCTTATCCATTCCTGCCCTATACCCTTCTCCCTAAGTGATACGGCGTGAGAAGACGAAGTCATCGATTCCGGTGAGTGATTGCATGATATTTCGTTAAAATAGTACATTAGTTATTTTATTAATTTTAATTTTATATTAGTAGTTGACAATTTTAATTTTAATAATTTTGATTTGGTTTCATTTTTTGTTTTTGTTTTTAGTCATTCTGATAAATTGTAATTTTAATTTTATTGTATTTTGATTTAGATGTTATGTAATTGTATGTGACATTTTATGGGCTTGAGTTGCCTGAAATAAACGCATTTCATTTCATGGTCATGACCGATACGGTGTAGAGTGATTAATGGAGCCTATAGACATCACCATCTTATGAGGCTGAAGTTTCAATTGTATCATGTAACACGCATCTGACAAAGTGGAATGCACGAATGCTTCGCGATAGAAATTGAGAGGATGGTGAAATCAAATTAAGTTAGTGTACTCAGAGCAATGCCGTCTCCGGTAAATCCCTTAAGCCGAATTTACATTACGAAATTAGTGGCGTGAAATTAATTTCGTGACATTAGTTTTACCAACAGTTTCACGTGTAATTTAATACTTTCGTAATGCATGCATTAATTTCATGCATGGAAATTAGTTTCGTGCCCTGCGCGATTTTTTGGTGAAATTAATGTCATGCAACTAATTTCATAGTGTAAACGCGACGTGAAACTAATGTCGCGAAAGGGCCTGCGCTGTGCGGACGTGTGTATTGTTATTTCGGACGCGATTCAAGCGTTGAAAATGGCAAACCAATGATGGAATACAGAAAAAAATATAGATCTTATTAATGAATATCAATGACAAGGGTCCCGAAACACCTATAGTAAAAAATCAAAATTATCTTCACTCATTCGAAAATAGTTTTTATAACTCTCAGGATCTTCATCTGCTAATTCAGAGACTAACTTCATTGCACCTAAATGCCTTCTTGTTGACCATCCTCGAATATACCAACTTTTTTTTTCTTGATAGTCTTTTTTTAAGTTTATAGGTATATAAGCATTTCTTTAGCTACATTGAATATAGCAAATTATAGCTTTGATGCTAACGGCGCCATGGTTACTGCGATACTGTGGATTTCGCGACACTAATTTTTTAACGAAATTACTTTCGCGTATATCGAAACTACTTTCGTGAAACTGAGCTCAACATGCATGACACTAATTTCGTAATGTAAACTCGGCATAAGTCACCTACACCTACACCCATGTCAAGAGATGGAACGATGGAACGACGCTATACTAGGCCGATGCCGACAAAAAAAACTTGAAGTTAGATACTTGGAATACTTTGATGTCGTCGTGGACTCAAGGATAAGACGCCTGGTGCATTCGTATGTAGCGATGCATCGGTGTTCGAATTCCGCCGGCAGGTGCCAAGTTTTCCAATGAAATACGTACTTAACAAATGTTCAAGATTGACCTCCACGGTGAAGGAATAACATCGTTTAATAAAAATGAAACTCGCAAAATTATAATTTGCTTAGTTACTGGTGGTAGGAAGGACATCTTGTGAGTCAACACGGGTAGGTACCACCGCCCTGCCTATTTCGACTGTGAAGCAGTAATGCATTTCAGTTTGAAGGGTGGACAGCCCTTGTAACTATACTGAGACTTTAGAACTCATGTCTCAAAGTAAATGGCGGCATTTACGTTGTAGATGTCTATGGGCTCCTGTAACCATTTAACACCAGGTGGGCCGTGAGCTCTCTCACCCATATAAGCAATTAACAAAAAAAAACTTGGATACACTACTGATGGTAGGTACATTAGTGTGTGTAAACTAGCGTTGTAGTTTCATATAATTTTACCATCGTACATTTTATCATTTGAAAACGAAATCATCACACTCAATTCCTTACATAAGAAATTTTCATTAGAAAAATCTCCAATTTTCTCTCGCACCGAATTAATACCCAGCAAACCCAAGCGCTGGCTTAACTAATTACATTTTTTCCTTGTCGTAATTTACACATGTTGCTCGATATTTTCCATAGTTCTAATATAGCATTTTAGTATATATATTTTTTTTGTTGCTTCGATGTGTGGACGAGCTCACAGCCCACCTGGTGTTAAGCGGTTACTGGAGCCCATAGACATCTACAACGTAAATGCGCCACACACTTTGAGATATAAGTTCTAAAGTCTCAGTATAGTTACAACGGCTGCCCCATCCTTCTAACCGAAACGCATTACTGCTTCACGGCAGAAATAGGCGGGGCGGTGGTACCTACCCGTGCGGACTCACAAGAGGTCCTACCACCAGTAAAAAATGTAGTAGTATGTTACCTTAAAGGCTTAGTATGAAGATAGCCCGGATAAAATATATTGCTTCATTATAAAAATATATAATGAAGCATAAGATAGGACGAATAATATGTTTAAAAAACAATAACTCATTAAAAATGTAAACTATAATAAGATTAGAAATGAATAAGTCATTTGAGTATATGTATATGCAGTACACTTTTGTCAGAATTTTTATACAATATGTTTGTAGATATCTAGAGAAATGTTCGAAGTTGTGTCGGTAATTATATAAGTAGAGGAGACAAAACTTCCATTCACGATAGTCATGTTAATTGTTCCCTTTACCTTACCAAATTTAAAATTTAGTATGCAAAATTATAGTAAACATTTTCGAAAGAGAAATAACTTACTATAATAGACTCTGTCTTTAAAATCCAAATTTCACGAAGTATTGTGCAATTACCACCACCAAGTAGGCTGAGGAAAATTCAAGATTCAGCGACCAATGGAATCTATTCAAGTGCCAGTAGTAACTGTAGTAATATGTACTATAGTACTAGTACAAGTGCCAGTATAGTAATAGTAAGTAGTAGTAATCAATATTATAATATATAAGTCTGTCTTTAAAATCCAAATTTCACGAAGTATTGTGCAATTACCACCACCAAGTAGGCTGAGGAAAATTCAAGATTCAGCGACCAATGGAATCTATTCAAGTGCCAGTAGTAACTGTAGTAATATGTACTATAGTACTAGTACAAGTGCCAGTATAGTAATAGTAAGTAGTAGTAATCAATTACACTTCGGTTCGTTGTTACAATTTATTTTTATTTGCGTAAATCGGTAATCAAGCCAAGATCATTTGGTGTAGTATTTATCAAATACCATAGATATATGTAATGTACACATATCGTCAATGCTCCCACCCACTTTAACCCATAACATTGAAGTCTCAAGAGTATATAGAGACCTTTACGTTTTACATTACGGTAGGCAGCGGCTTGGCTCGGCCCCTGACATTGCTGAAGTCTATGGGCGACGGTAACCACTCACCGTCAGGTGGGCCGTATGCTCGTCTGCCTACAGGAGCAACAAAAAAAAAACTTCAGAGGTGTCAAGGGACACCCGGATGGAACGAAGTTCCTTTCGATTAATTAGTGAAGGAATTGTAATTTTTTTTTAAAGTTATTATAATAAATTACGGCATTATGAAGAAGAAAAAAACAATACTATGAACTAAATTACTATTGTTGAAACGCTATCTCGAGAAACTGTACTCATTACGCGGACCAATCGGATACGAGCAATGTCACGCGATAAGCGCCTACACGTTGATTGGTCAGAATGACGGATCTAAAAGGTGTCGTGACAACTTTTCGTAAGAATTTTTTCCGTTTAGTCCCCTTTCACAACGCGCGATAAGGAACTTCGTTCCAAAAATATATATTTCTAATGACAATTAATTTAAATTGAAACAAAAATAATCAATTCACAAAAATGTATTTGAATACCTACATCAATAAAAACAAAGTAAACGTAGACAACGTAATATGACCTTAGTTTGTTAATTTCTATTTATTTCTTGAAGCTTCTTGAGACAGTTATGTAAAATTGTATAAAAGTGGTAATAAAAAGTACAAATTAATAAAATATGTTGTATCTAGGTGCGTCAAGTTCTTGAATTTAGTAAGACTTATCGCATTCTCTTAATCAATTTGAAAACTAACCAATTTTGTTATCCATCTTTTCATCATGACACAATAGCTAATCTAAAAGATTAAGAAACTTATGTGGGTAACTAAATTTCAAAAGATTTAGTCCTAAAGGAAATTTCGATATTTATCTATTAACTTTCCCTTTATAACATAATAACGACTTAAAATTAATTTAGGGTTTTGACTAGTAAGACTAGAGAAGTACAATGATCCGAAAATTCAGATCTCAAACCATGATTTTAAATAGGTATGGTGAGGTAGCTGTTTTTGAAGCCCTAAATTTAATGTAAAATTTCAATATTATTGAGAAATAGATATTCTTTTTTTAGTTATTTATATAAATAGGCAAAAATAAAACAGTTTGATTTGTTTTTGCCTATTTGTTAACTGTTTACTGTTGTTAACTATTTCTTCTATTTTTTTTTTGTTCAGTAGCTACTGACGATCCTTAATGAATCATAAAAAATATTAGGACACATTGCTCTTCCAACGTATACAAGTAATAATGTAAATGATAATACAAAAGAGAAATGTATAATAAATACATATATTCCAAAACTGGAAATTTCAGTGATTGTGTTCGTAATACTAAGTCCGTAATGTAAAGCAATACAAAAGGCAGCAAGAAATCCGGAACTCCGCTCGATTAAAATTTGTACTTACTACATTACGCGCTTGCATTCAAATACAGTAGTTTTTTTTTTTTTTTGAAGGAAAATGTATTTTAGTATTCTTTTACTGGAACGATTTATTCACACGAGTTATCCATATTTGTTTTAATATGAAATAGGATCGATACATTAACGGTTTGATTGGGCGTTGTTTATACAGTTAGTTCGGAAAAGACCTCCGGTTGGTTCGTTAACATACATAAATAAAGAACGATTTTCGTAAAAGCGTTTCCGGTTTAATATAGAACCGGAGTAATAGGAAACCGCCATAATAGATAGTTACTATGCGAGTCCGATGGGAAAAGAAAAACAATTAGTAACGAAACTAATAAAAGGTCCCTTCTTTTCATTATATTTCTAACGACTAACCTATGCAAAACTAATACTAATGTACTTCGAAACAACAATTTTCACGAGAGATTGATTTTGAAACATCTTATCAGCTCACGACTACGAACATAAAGGGACTTTCGGGACAAGTTGAAAAAGGCTCAAATTTGCAACTTCCTTAATTAAAAGCAAGACATGCCCATTATTTATGAAAATACATTTCACAAATATTTAAAATTCGATAGAAAGATTTTATTCACAATAATTTGGGTATTACACATTTGAAACTGATTGAGATTGAAACTAATTGAGACTTAAGTCTCATATCTCAATGTAGCTCTTCATTCACGTTTGAGATGTTTATGGACTCCGGCAATCACTTAGCATTAAGCTGGCCGTGAACTTGTTCACTCGTCTATAGAATTAAAAAAGTATTGGTTTATTGTGGCATTTAAAGTTGTTCTAAGATTTTTTATTTTATTGCTTAGTTAGAGCCCATAGACATCTACCACGTAAATGCGCCAGCCACCTTGAGATATAAATTCTAAGATCTCAGTTTAGTTACAACGGCTGCCCTACCCTTCAGACCGAAACGCATTACTGCTTCACGGCAGAAATAGGCAGGGCCGTGGTACCTACCCGTGCGGACTCACACGAGGTCCTACCATAATTTGACCAAAGTATTTAATTGTTGACCGAAATTCTAACAGCGCATTTTCATCTGTTTTCTGTAGTCACGAAAGACACCTTAAGATTCTTAGGAATATTTTAGCTTACTTCCTGTTACACATAAATAGATTGCTGTTAGCGTGGACCTTTATGTTACTTATGACGACGCTTGCAGCTGAAAGTAAGTATTGTACTTTTTGACGAAGCATGTTGCTGATAACTTTATTTCTGTAATCTGACGAAGCATGTTGCGGATAATAACATGTACTTTTAGGTTAGGAATATTGTGTTCTTTTTTTTATAATAAATAAAAATCATTGAATTAAAAAAAAAAAAAAAAAAAGGAATAGATACACACACATTTATGTTGTATGACTGATACACTATTGAAATAACAATATTCAAATTTTGGAATAAACAATGGGAATAGACAATAAATTATCGCCCAGTTTCGTGAACAAAGAGGTTCTTGAACTTAATACGATTTGTTGTTTTGAGCAAATAATAATTATGTACGGTATTTCATATTTTCAAGATCACGAAGTTCCAATTAAATATGTGGTATTAAGAAAATGATCATTAAATATTGTTTAATGTTTTCTCTCGATGTTTCGGTCTAGCAGCAATAACTAATCGACTAAAGAGCCTAGAGCCAGTAAGACTTTTTTTTCAAACATTATATTACTATTATGTACAATCGTAATAGTATTGAAAGTTAATTAAGTACTTGAAAACGTATTCATAATAACACACTTATCGGGTTAACGTAATTAGTTTTAAGTTTTACAATTATAAATGTTTCACGGCAATCCTAAAGATTATTTCAATTTTTTTTTCCGCTTTAATTGGGCATAGGCGACACCGATCTTCTGGCCTGAAGCGCTTTGTTGTTGCAATACGTTCTTATATCGTCGATGGGTTGCATCAGGAAAACCGGAACATCATCGTCACGTTTCTGAAAAAGTATAACACAATTTAGTCAGTCAGAACAGTAAAACGACTGTGCCGAACAATCGATTCGGAATTTATAGGAAAAATACTACCTATCGTTATTTTGTCATGTTATTTATTAGGTTAACTTACTGTTCCTATCTACGTAATTATGTCATGGAATTACCTTACAACGAAAAGTTTCACCAACTTCAAGACAAGTGTGCAAATTTTATAAGTTAACCAGACAACTTATAATATTTTTTTTATTTTTATTGCTTAGGTGTGTGGATGAGTTCACAGCCCACCTGATGTTAAGTGGTTACTGGAGCCCATAGATATCTACAACGTAAATGCGCCACACACCTTGAGATATAAGTTCTAAGGTCTCAGTATAGTCACAACGGCTGCCCCACCCTTCAAGCCGAAACGCATTACTGCTTCACGGCAGAAATAGGCGGGGCGGTGGTACCTACCCGTGCGGACTCACAAGAGGTCCTACCACCAGTAAAAATTTGTACACATATCAAGTACTAGTAAAAAAACAATATACTTTAATTTTATCCTAACTAGCTGACCCGGCAGACTTCGTAGCGCTTCAATCGATAAATAAAAGAGCTAAACTTTTGTAAAGCTAAAACAAACTTAAAACAAACAAAACGGATCCGTCCGACGGGGGACACATCAAAGGGAAAATAAAATTGTCATTTTTATTGAATTCCGAGTATTTTCATATTTATCTGCCTTTTAAACCTTCTCTGGACTTTCACAAATAATCGAAGACCAAAATTAGCCAAATCGCTCCAGCCGTTTTCGAGTTTTAGCGAGACTAACGAACAGCAATTCATCTTTATATATATAGATAGATATTTAAAAGAGATAACAAATGATTATTAATCGTTAACGTTTTTCAAGATGCCTTAAAATGAATGCCTGCTATAGAAGCGGTAGAGATCAGAAAATTTCACCTGACTTCTGACAATAGCATATAAACTTATTAAAGGTGGACCTCAACAAATACGTTCACTACATTACGGTTAGGACCAATTAACTAATTCGATTTATTGATTTTGTACTCTGTTTCTTCGTGTATTCTTATCATCCTAAGAAAAGTTTTTACTCGCGTATGGACACCGGTAGGTTCGCGTCGCTTGATCAACAAACAAACAAACATCATCTTATCTGTATTGTGCTGAATTGGATTTCCATTCATTAACCGATTTGCCTGTTCTAATACGTGTTCCGGTTGCAAAGGTAAGGCTTGCAAGACACTAATGAAGATTAATCCAGTTCCCATGTTACCTGAAACAATACTTCTCCTTCGAAGAACGTTAGCTGATGTTTCCGCGTTCTCAGAAGTATCCCAACCAGTTTGTCCGATATCACCGTGTATATCTGCAAAGATAAACTCTTCTGTAATAAATTGAATAAGAAATTCTAACAAGCCAGTAAAGTAAAATGTGTTCCATTATTAAAGTGATTTAAACTCGATGGAAACTTGGAATGTTACACGAAATTTAAGCGATTTTCACAATTGCAACTAAAATAAATTTTACTCCATTGGTATTTTATGGGGAACTTGACGTACTGTTTTAATTAAAAAATTAAATAACTAATATTACCCGGTTTCAGCTCATTACTTGGCGTAAAATATCGAGGATTACATTTAAATTAATATCGATTTTATAGAACTAATAACCTCAAAATGATAACAATAAATACGAGTATGTATATCGCATTCTCTAATTATGATTTTTGAAAAGTTTCTATTTGAGTCAAATGTTAGGTACAGAAAACTAATATAACTGTACAAAAATTGTATACAGGTACATTAAAAAAAATTGCTTCGAAAACATTTAAATTCGTTTGGATATTTTGGGCCTTTTCCGAAAAACCCCAAGAAGTTTTAAGGGATATTGTGTCGTACCCTGTCCCAGTACGAGTATTCGATTAATACGGTTAGCGATTTCTAGAGCTTTTCAATATGTTGGAATTCAATTTCGTTTTCAACTTTAGCTTCTTTATATTCCTATACTTAAAGTTAATTTTCGCATGAAAAAACTCATTGGTACATATTCTACAAATGTCACAAGAAAAGTAATACAGTTGAAAATTCGACCTCATATGGTTGTGATGCATTCAAGTGATCATGTCTACAGCCTCCGTAATCCACTCAATACCAGATGAGCCAAGAGCTCCATCACCTATCTATGCAATCTATCAATAATAATTATGGCGTAATATAAACAAATACGTTAGAAAACGATTTGTAATTTTAATTATCGTTCATGATAAAGGGGTGTTTGAACTCCGCTCTGACGACGGGTCTGATCTGATGGATCTGATAAAAATCAGACGATATCACCTTACGGGCAGTCGGGCTCGGAATCGCGGTCATCTCAAATAAACAACTAGTAAGTAGACTGGCGCCATAGTTATTTTCACGTAACTCCGAATTTTCCAGTATTCCGATTAACAAATTCATAAATAACACACAGCGTTTAAATCATAATGAGAAACATGCATCTTCACTATAGATTTTATAATTTAATAATAATGTATTTATGGTTTGTAATTTTTATGTAACGAAAGAAACTAAGGTACCAAACTAACTTGCAAAACGTATCACGCCTGGCCGCTTAGGTCACACGTCATTAAGAATATTTTGAAAATTTGAAAAACACTCACAGTCAGATCTGAATTCTGACGCGCACTGTGTTTTGTTTTTTCTTCTCAAATTTCTGTTCAATATCCTGCCAATTATTTTCCCAATATCATTAATAATTTGCGCTAATTATTTGGATTATCTATTTCTGGTTATCTTTTACGTTTCTATCTTCAATATTTGTTATAAGTATAATTTATATTATATTATTATTATACCTAGTCAGGTCATAAGTATTGTCACACAGTAAAAACTTTTCTTTTAGAATGCTGGCCACAAAAAAGTTTAATGAATTCGAATTTCGAATTGTTCATGAAAATAAAAATGTATACTTTTAGACTTTTACTCATTTTTAAATATGGAGTGGAACGCTTAAAGAAGACCGTGTTGCAGTTATTGCGTTGCATCGTTACGGTTACGCGCCAATTCAAATTTTTAACATACTGAAAATTTTGCATATAACCAAAAGATTCGTTTATCGTACCATCAAACGATACAATGAAGACTCTAGTGTAGATGACAGGTCAAGAAGTGGTCGCCCTCGGTCTGTTAGGACTCCAGCAGTGATAAAAGCTGTGAAGGCGCGAATTCATAGAAATCCCAAACCTAAGCAGAAACTGTTGGCCCTTCAGATGGGGTTAAGCAGAACCACGGTGAAAAGGGTGTTAAATGAAGACTTAGGGCTTCGGGCATATCGAAGAAAAACAGGACATCGTTTGAATGCTCGTCTAATGGACCTGAGACTGAAGAGATGCCGCGCTTTGTTGAAGCGGTACGGGGGAAAAAAATATCGGGAAATTCTTTTTTCGGATGAAAATTTTTTTACCATAGAAGAGAGCTACAACAAACAAAATGATAAGGTGTACGCACACAGTAGTGAAGAAGCGAGCAACCGTATTCCGCGTGTCCAACGAGGTCATTTTCCATCCTCGCTCATGGTATGGTTGGGAGTTTCTTATTGGGGCTTAACAGAGGTACATTTTTGTGAGAAAGCTGTAAAAACGAATGCAGTTGTGTATCAAAATACAGTCCTGACGAACCTTGTGGAACCTGTTTCTCATACCATGTTCAATAACAGGCACTGGGTATTCCAACAAGATTCGGCGCCAGCTCATAGAGCGAAGAGCACACAAGACTGGCTGGCGGCGCGTGAAATCGACTTCATCCAGCACGAAGACTGGCCCTCCTCCAGTCCAGATTTGAATCCGTTAGATTACAAGATATGGCAACACTTGGAGGAAAAGGCGTGCTCAAAGCCTCATCCCAATTTGGAGTCACTCAAGACATCCTTGATTAAGGCAGCCGCCGATATTGACATGGACCTCGTTCGTGCTGCGATAGACGACTGGCCGCGCAGATTGAAGGCCTGTATTCAAAATCACGGAGGTCATTTTGAATAAACTTTAGTGTCATAAGAATCTATGTTTTGTTAAGTTCATTTTGGGATATGAATGGTTACATAATGAATAAACTTGTTTCAATTATTTTACATTAAACATGTGACTATCGGCTATTCATGTCTTGTAATCTAACGGATCTCTTTTGAGGCGGCGTGTGTACTGGCTGGGACGCCGCCTTGGGTCCTGGAGGCGGAGGCGCTCGCCGCTGACTATCAGTGGCGGGCTAACCTTCGTGCCCGGGGCGTGGCGCGTCCCAGCCCCAGTGTGGTCAGAGCGCGGAGGGCCCAATCTCGGCGGTCCGTGCTGGAGTCATGGTCCAGGCGGCTGGCCGATCCTTCGGCTGGTCGTAGGACCGTCGAGGCGATTCGCCCGATTCTTGTGGATTGGGTGAATCGTGACAGAGGACGCCTCACTTTCCGGCTCACGCAGGTGCTCACTGGGCATGGTTGCTTCGGTGAGTTCCTGCACCGGATCGGAGCCGAGCCGACGGCGGAGTGTTACCATTGTGGTTGCGACTTGGACACGGCGGAGCACACGCTCGTTGCCTGCCCCGCATGGGAGGGGTGTGGCATCGATGCTCGGCAACGACGAGTCGTGGAAGGCGATGCTCGACTTCTGCGAGTGCACCATCTCGCAGAAGGAAGCGGCGGGGCGCGTGAGAGACGCACAAGCCCGCCGCCGTCGAGCGGGGGCCAGGGAGGCGGATCTCGCCCTAGCCCTGGCCCTCTAAGTGTTTCGGGTCCCCCTCATATGTCGGTCTGGGGCCCGGCGAAGGGGGCCTAAGAAGACGACGTGCAAGCTGCTCTGCACGCGTTTTACGCAAGAGCATCCGGGTGATGGAAGGCCGGCTATCCTCGACCCACGCTGGTTCTGACCCAGCGGGGTATTTCGTAGGATAACCTATTCAAACCGGCGCCATCTAGGCAGGCTTCGGATAGCCTGCCGACCGAGAGGGCTGGTGGTCGTGGCGCCGACGATCGCTGGCCCGGCGTCCCGAGGGGGAGGGTGATGGGAGAGATGTGCTCCGCACTAAACGCTTCACTCTCCTCCCCTTGCCTTTTCATGAGTTCTGTCTCATGCGAGGGTTGGACGTTGGTTGTTGAGCGACAGGAGGTTTTAGTCGGTTCGACTCCGACATGCCCCACCCTCCATCCCCAGTGGAGGGTGGGAGTCCGGCGATTTCCTCCTTGACAAAAAAAAAAAAAAAAACAGTATATTTCAATTTAACTATCTACTAGTATAAATAGCGATCAACAAAACTCGGGGAATCGTTTTAATGTTAAAACATAATCTCAGTATTTTATCGATAGTATATCGTCCCTAATGCACATCCGGCATGAACTGGTTCCAATTTTAAATCTTGGCCGTGACAGCGTGACGATGCTCGGAATGTCGAGTGACGTCACGGCGCTGGACTCTATGAATGTCACGGTACTGCGATGCATTCATGTTACGTTTTGGCGGGAAATTTAGTCGAATTGATTACGATAGGTAAATATTGTTTTGCAAAAAAATATGCTAAAAATACAAAAGGTCGAATGTGATAAAAAAAATTAAGAAAAAACGTGATATCAAACAATGAAAGTATTTACGTCCCACGAAAACCAAAAAATAATTCATTTTAACAAGTTTGATTTTAACGAGTTCTTCAAAATGCGATAAAAGATATTTATAAAATATTGTGAAGAAATGTTACCTTTTGTGACAAAAAGAGACATGTAAAGCTTTGTGGCTGAACTTACTTAATTGTTTCGCGGAAAAAATTAGCCGATTTTATTTTGTTACTCGATGTTGTTTTGCAAAAAAATATGCTAAAAATACAAAAGGTCGAATGTGATAAAAATATATGTATATAAAAACGTGATATCAAACAATGAAAGTATTTACGTCCCACGAAAACCAAAAAATAATTCATTTTAACGAGTTTGATTTTAACGAGTTCTTCAAAACGCGATAAAAGATATTTATAAAATATTGAGAAGAAATGTTACCTTTTGT
The DNA here is from genome assembly GCF_030269925.1 of Bombyx mori. Lineage (NCBI taxonomy): Eukaryota > Metazoa > Arthropoda > Insecta > Lepidoptera > Bombycidae > Bombyx > Bombyx mori. Next base: position 10,180,948 of record NC_085127.1, on the reverse strand, counting down.
GACAAAAAGAGACATGTAAAGCTTTGTGGGTGAACTTACTTAATTGTTTCGCGGAAAAAATTATCCGATTTTATTTTCTTACTCGATGTATGTGCTGCTTCATCGTGGAAGTTTTTCGTAAACTATCAAAATAATAATGAATTGCTCCCACTTATTGGCTACACGTGTGTTAAGATATTTTTGTAGCAGCTCCGCAAACATGGTATATTTTGAAAAAGGGGAGGTACATTATATAGTTATAAATACATAATAATATTTAAATCATGATACCACTAGGCTAGTTCACATTATCTTATTCGGTCCGAGTCCGAAGTGAGAAGACAAACAATTTACTGTCAGGCCCTACTCATGACATATAGAGCGATGAAATCAAATTCAAATAATTCAAAATTTGCTTTAGTTGTAGTTATTGCAAAAGTTTCGTAATTCAAAATTTACCCGTGGGAGGGACTTTTTGTATCAACAGGTTTTCCCCAGCGTTTTACAGTCGAGCATTTTAAAGGTAGGATGGCTATTTAGTACAATACCTACAGTTGAGTGGCGGATATGTATACAATGGCTTAGTGTGGAAAATGATTATTTTATGATATTTGTAGCTAACGTACAATTAATTGAAATACTCTAATAAGATATAATTTAATTGAGATTGGACATTCTTTGTCTTTTCCCGCAATGGTACAGAATTCGTATCGCTCTTTTGGGCATTGATGTCATTGTCCGCACTCCCTCTGTTTCGTATGAAATAAAAATGCTGCTAACGGTCATTCTTTTGTTTTCGTTGATTCATTGTGCTTATTAATTATTGAACGATATCAATAATTACGTAGATTGGAACTTCGAACTTTAGCGAGTTGACGTCGAAATTTAAGTAAAAAAATAACAGAACAAAAAATCCGATGAACTGATTCGGTGGTGAAATAGTTACTACTGGTATAGCCAAGGATCGTGGATTCGATTTCCAACAGATTTAATTTGCTCTTTCTCTGAATTTCTTATGATTCCCATGATTCCCATAATACAAGGAACCTGATGATGACCTGAGCTTGATGAGAGTGTGCGTCTAACTTCGTTTATATTTATGATTATTTATTGTAGGAGAACTCAAGACTGTCACTGAAAAGTATGATTGAATTTAAATGATATGTATTGATAGGCTTTTTTTTATTGCTTAAATGGGTGGACGAGCTCACAGCCCACCTGGTGTTAAGTGGTTACTGGAGCCCATGGACATCTACAACGTAAATGCGCCACCCACCTTGAGATATAAGTTCTAAGGTCTCAGTATAGTTACAACGGCTGCCCCACCCTTCAAACCGCAACGCATTACTGCTTCACGGTAGGAATAGGCAGGGCGGTGGTACCTACCCGCGCGGACTCACAAGAGGTCCTACCACCAGTAATTACGCAAATTATAATTTTGCGGGTTTCAATTTTATTACACGATGTTATTCCTTCACCGTGGAAGTCAATCGTGAACATTTGTACGTAACCTATGAATATACATACATATGTGTGCGTGCATGCAAAATGAACTCTTTACTGTGATAGTGAATCTGTTGTGGTGAATAAGCAGACTAACTAATTAAACTAACGTAGCTATCATTTCATTAAAACTGTTTCGCATAGTTGTTCAATAATAAATTATATCAACTATTGACAGTCTTTAAAGCTCTTTGTTTAAATTATAGCCTAGCGTCTGATTATTAAACGATTTGGGAGAAGTTGACAGACTTAATATCTACAATCCAATGGAAACAGATTACAGAAAATAAATTGTAATCTAATTCGTAATAATAGAAATCGTTCAAACAACAAAGGCTTTGTCTGATATTACATTTCGTTCGCTGCTTGTTTTAATGTACAATGAATACCTTATTATTGAATAATTACGGTAAATGGATTTTCAAGAAAATGGTAATCGTTGTTCATAAAAACAGGCAACGATAAGGTTTATAAATAGCGGTCGATCTCGGGTGAGTTCTGCCACATCCGAGGGGTCGTTAAGTTATAGGCCATTCAAAGTAGTTCAACTCCGATGTGCTCTGCTAACCCATAGACATAGGAGGCGGCGGGGCATGTCAGAGTCGAACTGACTAAAACCTCCTGTCGCTCAACAACCAACGTCCAAACCTCGCATGAGACAGTACTCATGAAGATTCAGAAGGGGGAAAGTGAAGCGTTTAGTGCGGAGCACATCTCTCCCATCACCCTCCCCCTCGGGACGCCGGTCCGGCGGTCGTCGGCGCCACGACCGAAAAAAAAAACCATAGACATAGAACCCAGTAAGTTTCTCGCCGGATTACCGGGCTTGCTAAGTGGGTCTCGATTTCGACCCGATGGTAGATGAATTGCTGAAGCAAAGCACACCTTTTGAGCTTAGTGAGCTTGAACATCAGTCAGAGTAAATCCAAAGTAGCCCCTTGAGGATACTGGAACATAGATAGGTAAAAAAAGGGTGCGTGTACTTATATACGCGCGTAAGAAGTTATACTTTATTTTTATTCAATTTATTTCTTTTTTTATTTTATATTAAAAAATTAATAATAAATATTTAACGTTAATAATTTAATAATATTTAGAATGAATTGTATTCAATAATAATTTTGTCATTTATATTACTAAAAAATTAATGCTAATAAAACTTTTTTTTACGAGTGTACATGCGCGAAAGTTCACCTGCGGCTATATTCAGACTCGCCAAGTTAATGAGCGATTTATTAGGCAACTTCATTTCTGTTAATTTTGTGTCACGGTGCGCGTGCATCGTAAAATTTCACTCTTATCAATTTCAATTGAAACGTTCATTCAATTGAACTTAGGTCTGCGCGGTTTGCATCTAATGGGGTCCAAATGGTCCGCCTTACAGTGCTATCTACGCTGCACTTTAAATAGATAGTGCGAAAGTAACATTTGCAAAAAGTATATCTCTGTTATTATGTGTATATCAAAACCGCAGTTCCAAACAGTTACCCGAAATCCAATGCAATTGAGCTCAGTGCGAGAAACCTTCATTCAATATTATCTGTTTCCTGGTAGGTACAAGTCAATTATTTAGAATACGGTTAAGTAATTGCACCAAATGAATGGAAAATAAATTTAAAAGACACTATTATAGCTGCAAAAACTTAACTGCTCTTACTCTTTTCAACAGGTGTAGAAGTATTTGTGTGGTAAATGCAGCCATATTTGTTTATGGACAAACAAGGGCAGAATTTCGGCAAATAGTTACTACTAGTAACTAAACGCTACTAATATCAACCTACGTTTAAAACATTACGCTAAATAATTCGAACCCTAACGCTTGTGATGAAATGTGAAAATGAGTTGGCCGGTACTTAGTTCATATGTCAACTTTGTTTGCTCCGCTTTTACGCCTAAAAGGTTTAACCGATGTTAAATTTGGGGTAAATATTTACTGAGGCTTCGAAACCAAACAACAAAATAATGTTACACGATTTATTTAGTAAGATAGCTTTGTTTTATGAGTTTTATACCATAAATCAAGATCAATTTACGAACATTTCCGTTTTTTTGTATTCCTTAGATGGGTGGACGAGCTCACAGCCCACCTGGTGTTAAGTGGTTACTGAAGCACATATTTTTTTTTAAAATAATGCATAAAATATACTCTAAAATAATAAAGAAAACATTACACACACTACCATGTATTTGACATAACACATACATAAAAATATACTCTTTTGTTTACTTTCAATTGGGAAACTTTTGTTATTGCTTAAAATCTGTGGTCGAATTGAAAATAGATAAATATTTTTTGTCTTTAATATTATTGATCTATAGTGCAATTTTGACGAATACTGTGATTATATTATCGAATTATAATAGTGTTTGACAATAGAACCATAATAATGTTTAAACTTATAATTTCAATTAACTATAGTCGAATCTCGACTACTACGGGGCCACTAGTAATCTATATATATATAAACATGAATTGCTGTTCGTTAGTCTCACTAAAACTCGAGAACGGCTTTACCGATTTGGCTAATTTTGGTCTTGAATTATTTGTGGAAGTCCAGAGAAGGTTTAAAAGGTAGATAAATATGAAAATGCTCGGAATTAAATAAAAATAACAATTTTTTTTCCCTTTGATGTGTCCCCGTTGGACGGATTCCTTATGTTTGTTTTAAGTTTATTTTATACAGAAGTTTAGGTCTTTTATTTATCGATTGAGGCACTACGAAGTCTGCCAGGTCAGCTAGTTGTTAATACAAACAGACGTATTAAACGTTAAATAGTAGGTGTGCATCTCGTTCTTTAAACTTCGACGACATTGAAACGACGCACTTGGCACAAACGTAGCGTGAATCACTTGCATAAAACGCCAAGAATTCTGTTCAGTGAACCTTTTTACTCATCGCGCGAGCTCCCACCGAACAGGTGAAGCAGTAAATCGGGATAATTCATGAAGCGTACTCTGTCAACAATTTATTAGTGTATTTCCATTTAATGAACGGTTTTTTTTTTTTTCGCGACAAACACCCTTTTTTTTTCATTGTTCTCCAGGTTAAAATAGATGAGTGTTTTTTTAAGCTATTGCATAGCTTCTATCGCGGGCTTTGAGCGCGGCGACCGAATCATGAAATTCCGTAACGAAAAAACCTTACACCCCTCACTCCGCCTACCATGTAGCTCGCATTCAACACATTCACACGTTGCGCTTGTGTAGTGTTTGTAAATAAGCGCGTGGCGTGACGTCACACTGCATGCGCATCATGAAAAGTCTGCCCATCTCTCTCTCGCGCGGTCTAGCTTATGAGTGTGAAGGGGACAGTTAAGGTTTTGCTTTTATTGAAGTTTAATATAGCGTGGTCTTGTTTTATTATTGTTTTAATATTAAATTATTATTGTCTAATTATAATTGTATAAGTTGATAAAAAATGCTATGCTAAAATACGTTTTTCTTCTACCTATTCTCTGGTAGCCTAAATGACTATTTCAGCTTCTCGCGGAAAGGAAGATGAGCTCACGATCGTCAGAGAGTTCACACACTAGCCCTAGCAAAAGCAGTGCTTCACAGAATCTGCCACCGGATTGGAATCGCGACCCACTGGCGAGAAACTCATTGGGGTATGGGATGGGTGCCCGAAACGTATCTTAAACGAAACAGATCCACTATATAATAATATGTAACAAAAACAATGATTCCGACCGGAAACCGAGTCAGTGCTTCGTACTAATCAGAATCACTAGTGCACTACTGCGTACTAGATCAGCGAGGATAACAAATAAAAGTAATTGTTATATAAACGGGAAACAGTATTAAGTGACTGAGATAAAAAAAAAATGTATTTATAGTAATTTGATTATGCCTATTACTTGGTAGGATTTTACAATAACAATGCAATCGAAATATAATACCTTAACTGAAAAATACTGGTGGTAGGACCTCATGTGAGTCCGCGCGGGTAGGTACCACCACCCTGCCTATTTCTGTCGTGAAGCAGTAGTGCGTTTCCGTTTGAAGGGTAGGGTAGCCGTTGTAACTATACTTGAGGCCTTAGAACTAATATCTCAAGGTGGGTGGCGCATTTACGTTGTGATGTCTGTGAGTTCCAGTAACTACTTAACACCGGGTGGGCTGTGAGCTCATCTAAGCAATAAAAAAAATATAACCGAAACAAAAGAAAACTCTTAGTCTTATATCCAGGTATCTGATGAACACGTCATCCTAGATCATTGACCGCGAGCGTCACCTGATTTTAATAGTGTTGTTATAAAGCGTGCATTGAACAAAAACTATATATGAGCATAATAATTTTGCGGTCGAGATTTTTTAAATGTCTTCTTATCCGGTAACGTTACCTACCCTAAGACCCGGCATATTTGAAATTCGGGAGATCGGAAATATAAAAATCTCATAGCAGCTATAAAAATGCTTTGTAATTCTAGTTCTGGTTTACGGCTTCCTCCCGTCTCGTTACCACAAAATTTATTTCTGTTCGTCTTAATTGCGTTTTGATGTTGCGAAAATACCGATGAGAATTCTTTCTGTTACGTTTTGTTATTGTTAAATTCGGATTTGGTATTAATTGTGGTATGAAGATTAATTATACTGTTTATGCATTTGAGTACTGTATAAATTCGATTTTTTTTTTATATTCGCTTTTTATTTTTCGAATTTTAAAGATATAGGTATATCTCCCGATTATAACCAGTGGCGGATTTACCCTAAGGCCCGGGCCTAGGGCGGCCAGATTTAGGGGCGGCCCCAATCGTGTCAAAAAACTTATTATAACGTAGCTGTAGTATTATAACAAGTAGCTCCGTACAAATTAATTACGTTTAATTGGTTATTCAAATATTTAACATGCAATTATTTGTTGAAAGTTGATAACACTCGTGTAAGAGTTATAATAACCAAGTATGCCAAGTTGGCAGAGTACGTTAGAGCAAATAACTAGTTGTAACTACTTATGTACCATATTCTTGCGAAATAAAAAATTTCTGAATCTATTTAGAGAAAAGTTGGCAATAAAGTAAATCCATTATGTAGTCTATATGGTGGATGCTGAGAAAGGAGCGACTGATGGCTTGGGACCTAGGGCGGCCGAGACTGCAAATCCGCCACTGATTATAACTTGGCATTAAATATGTATATCCGGTTGTCAGTACATGGAAATTAATTTACCTAATCTTTATAATCTTCCGACAATACTGGGCTGTCAAGTTGCAAGTAACTTTTTTGTGATAACGTTCTAGGGCTTAGTTCTAGAATTTATTAGAAAATACCAAATGGATATCACCTTATACTCTAGCTGACAAACTCACAACAAATTTATTTTTATAAAATAAAAGCATTTTAAAATTGCCTACAACTTACTAAGTACAAATTAGTAAACTTATTAGGTATTTCCGGAGCGCTCCGAAGTACCTATTTTCTGAAACAAAGCTAACGAAGGGTATTTTAGCAGTAACCACTTCCCATCTGGCAGAAGGCAAAAAATATGTTTTTCGGAGAAAAAAATTCTTTGATTACCTGCGAATTATTCACTAAGTCGTCAATCAAGATCTCGTTTATCAAGAAGTTACTTTGAATAACATTGCGAAGTTTTAACCTAACAGTATTCAGTCTAATCAATATTGTAGGTACTTTGTTCAAGCTCGTTTCTATTCGAAAAAAGGGTCACCATTGTTTCTATAACGCACAAGATAAATATGCGAGATTCTAAATCTCTCCGTAATGCGAAAATGGCCGTCTTCCCTCCAAGCAGGATCGGTATCATATGGGTAAGTTGCTCTGAAATACGTTTGTTTTTGTGACAAGCTTCCTTGGTTTTATTATATTTTTTATCGTTTATGCGACCTTTAAATATATCATCATATATAAATAAATAAATAAATAAATAATAATAATAATTTGCGAAATATCTAACAATGTATTGAGTTCTAGCAGTTTGTTTTCCATGAGTTCACGTTAAAACAATCCCAGATGCTGAATCACTTAGATAAAGACATGCAATTTTTGAGAGCTTTTGCATGAGATACTAAATAACGAAGAAACCTAGACAAATAAATTGTTAGTATGCTAAAAATATAGAATTGACGACGCTATTTCAATAATCTTCGATTTCTTTACGAAAGAAAAATGCAAGAGAAGTCTTTTCTTAAGAAATGAATGCTTATAGCTTTACGAAACGAACGATGAAGACAAGAAATCACCGCGTCAGACAGGCTCACGTTTTTTTTTTGTTTTATGATTGAAAGATTAACGGTGGCCCGGAGGCCTTGCAATTTTACCAGGACAGGTGAGCGAGCAAAGGCTCAGCCAGGAGGTGTGGGATTTTCTAACAACTTCCCGAGCGCCTCCGAAGGAGACCTAACAACTCAAGAGCAATTGCTTCGCGAATGAATCTACTACCGGATCGGAATCGCGACCCGCTGAGAAGATTCGGCGAGAAACTCAGCGGGCTGATGCATGGGTTAGGTTGCACGTCGACATCTTTGTCGAGTTCGACGAGAACGGTTACCGGGGTCCCTAAGCCTGCTCCTAGTGTTAGAGCTGAAGGCGTCTAATGCAAAAGTTATTGGATCTGATGGATCTGTATGCTCAGGATTCAGGAAGTAGTCAGCGGCGGTAACGATAAGGCAATTATCATGATGCATAGCCTTATTTACGCACTAGCACGAAGCGTGAATATTTAAAATAAGTGTTACACATGAGCTACTAATGAAACAATTATAATGTAAAAAACTTTTAATAATTTATTGGATCTAATCTCATTTAAAGAAATCAAAAATGCAAAGTCACGAACGAAATTTACAAAAAGTGTTTTATTTTTATTCTCACGTAGCTTACTATATGGATATGGATAATAGAAAAATCTACTATCAAAATAATTGCGCTTTTTTTTACTTCGGAACTGTAGTAACTTCCGATTTAATTTCTTTGTCTTATCAAAGTAAGAAAGACGACCCTTTACTGCTTCAATGTCAGGTCTTAAGAGCTATTTTAATTAGGTGCCACGTTTTCTTGGAAGCAAATACACCCAATTAATTAGCATAAGGAAATTTACAATTCAATATGAACATACTAAATAGGAAAATATACATTCAATATTGGTTTTTGAACTTCGTTCACGTTCACTTTTGAATGAACCTCACTGTGAGAAATTTTTTTGTTCATAAAACTCAAACAGTGTTATTTATATATCGAAGCTATATTTTTTTGTTGAGATTTCTAAATGATACGATCATAATAGAAGTATAAATTAACGGAGTTAGGTAAGTTAATTTACGTTTTACTTGTTTATATACAAATAAAACATATTATAAATAGACATTCATCATTCCTTGCCGGAAGGAGGGGGGGACCTATCCACTGAACTGAAGCATTCCATCTCCGGAACATCATGAGAGCAGACCGTTGTATCAATCTTTTACCTCACCGGAGATACAGAACTTAAAATTAAATTTCTTCTATATCGAACAAGGCTATAGTAGCAGTTAATATACATGAATATCAGTTGTGGCGGGTAGCCATCATACAACGCAAGATATTTGACAGGTGCCTGAATCTCGCTTACGACATTTTCAAAATAAGTTTACATACAAGTTCCGAACAACAACAGTCGGACCGTCGGTCTACCGAGCAATATTATCCGCTCGGTGGAAGATCTTTCCTCCATAGTTAAGCCACACTTCTTTAATATGGCCTAAAATTTTATGATGGGATATCAAGGAATCTATTGGGAATAATGGGGCCATTGGTATAGAAAATAATAATTTAAGAAATAAATTGAGAATGTGATCAAAACTACAAAAATAAAACTATACATACATTTTCATAGAAAAATAGATGGTAGAGAGCACAATATTCAAATGTCGTTCGTGACCGAGAAAAATGTAAAGTATTCTAAACGTCGAAGATAACATTATGACAATAAAAAAACGCGTGATTAAAATTAAAATAGTTTTGCTTTTTGTACAACTCACTAAAACCGAAGAAAATAGTTATGAATGAGAATACTTATGAATGTTAACCAGTTCCCACTAAGCAGTATTATGTCTACTGCTTAGTGGGAACTGGTGGGATATGCGAGATAATGAGGCAATCAGATAATAAGAGTATTATCGGAGAACGGATAATTATTGGTTGTTCGAGGTAGCTACTGCGGTCTCACATCCGTAATATCTGAATTATTGCAGCCTCGATTCCTATCATCTACGATACGATCCCATTGTCAGGTTAGTAACTGGTTATTTAAGCAGTGCTAATGAAAATAGACTCACAGTAAATAATTCTCCAAATGATATAACTTTGGTGGCGTCTTGTAATTCAGGCGGTAATAAACTCTTGCATGGGGTCTTTCCGTATTCGTTGATGATTTCACAAAGCTCCTTCATTTCTGTACATACTCTGGCTTGTGCTTCTGCGCCTCTGTATTCGGTCATCGAACCCGGTATAGGTCTAAAACAATGATTAATAAATGTTGTTTAATGAGAATATCTATAATCTACACGCTTAGTTATATTATGAAGTTGAGGAGTTATTGAGAGCAGACACTGTAGCTATACTGAGACCTTAGAACTCGTATCTCAAGGTTGGTGGCTGCATTTACGTTGTAGATATCTATAGGCTCCGGTAATCACATCAGATTGGCTGTGAGCTCGACGACCCATCTAGGCAATAAAAAAAATTACACAATTGAGCGGAATAGGCCCAGATAGAATATAGACACGTAGATTAAGACTGTACCACACTGCATCAGGAAGTCTATTGTATATGCATGACGGGGCTGACAGATACAGATTGCATACAAGCTTACGCTGAACTGATGACAGTCACAACTCACCCATCTGGGTGGATTTCCACAAAATTATATTATTATTATATTGACATTTAATTTTATAACAATTAAAATTAACTTATTTGCTTACCTATAAGCTGGCGTCATAAAATATGACAAGTTACGGTTTTTATAGACATGTAGGGACTTTAAATTAGTCTATAAATGTGACGTGACATAGTCTTATTTTAAATTAGTGAAGGTTGTGGTTAGCCTACTTATTATTACATGTTGTTTGTTTTGTACTGGAACATTTATTAACTTTTTGGGGCTCTCTCCAGATCAGAGTCTATTGAACCATTTATTATGTAAATAGCTATGCGACTTAATGTAATCACCTTACATTACTTTGCGGTGAAATGAATTGTAAACCAATTGTTTTTGCAAACAAACTTTTTTAAAGCAAAATATAATCCGTGTTGTGTGTAGTATGAGTCTATCGATTTATCTTCTGCAGTAACAAATACCTTTTTTTATTTTTTTAAAGATACTGATTCGTTTCTTTCTCTGTACATAGAGAGAAGTAATTTCAGTCGGTTGAAAGAAATTGCTTTTGTTAGTGAAATCTTCTGTACGTTATAAGAACAAAGGTGACGTTCGGCTTAGATTAAGCGGAAATTACTCGTAGATGATAATTTGGTAATTTATTTAAATGTGCATATATTGATACGGATATATATATTTATATAGGATATATTTATGATATACTAGTGGTCCCGCAGTAGTCGAAATTCGATTAGAATTGAAATTATAAATTTGAACCTTATTATGGTCCTATTGTCAAAGACTATTTATTATACTTCTATAATCACAGATTTCGCCAACACTACACTTTAGACAAATAATATTACAGATAAACAATATTAAGCTATTCTCAATTTGACCATAGACATAAAGCAAAATTTTGACAATAAATAAATAATATATGTGTGTGTGTCAAATGCACGGTAGTGTGTGTAATGTTTTTTTTATTGATTTAATGTATTATCAATGAATAATTTAAAATAAATAAATAGCACTCCTATATATTCTCTATTAGTGTGGGAAATTTCATACTCCTCCGTCCGCGCAATTTTCGTAAAAAGGGGTACAAAGTTTTTGCTTCACGTATTAATATAATATGATATATATATTTAGGATATATTTTCTATATCTTTGAGAAGTTTTTGAATTTTTGAATCGATTTTGTTTTTATAATGTTAATTATACTATATTAACTTATTCACAAATAAAGAATGCCAGTATTCTTACGTTGGTAAAAATATAAAGTTGAAATTACTACTAAGGATGAACGCTAAATAGAGTAGAGCCACATAGATAAAATTAGTGACTAGTATCGGAATGACAGATATCATAATATGTAATTCTATAACTAAACCTTTCTTAAATTGAAAGTGAATTAAAAGCAAATTGAACCAAAACAGTTCTAATCGAAAAATGATTTGTAAATGTTAGTACGCGTAAAGATAGCATTAAAACTGAGAATCGGGGTCGTAAATAAAACCAAACATGTATCATAATATTTGTGGCGTTAAGAGCATTCCATTCCGTCAAGTCATTCGGTAAATCAGTACTTACCGTGTAAATGGGATATTATTCTATTTTCGACTTCCTTAGATGTCAAGGGCAATGGCTTCCTGATTTATTATTGTTTACTACAACGATAGGGTGTTTTGTGTTTTATTTTGTAAATACAATTTGAAGTCGCACTAAAATGATCTATTGTATTTCTTTAACAAAACGCTATTATGTTTGTTCGTTTTTGTAGAAACCCAAAAATTATACGGATAATAAAATGAGTAAATCCGTTCCGGTAATTTTTCCTTTCGTACCGTTAATTTTTGGATGCGTGGGTGATTAAATCACTGCACCCCTAGGTTTCTAGCGGGGCTGCCACGTTTGAGTGCGAAACTTTACCTAGTCATGTATCGGGTATCGTCCCTACCGAGTTTGGATTAATTTCGAAGCGCTGATCATTCACCCTTTGACCTTGGCGACTATGAATATAGCACACACAATATATAATCTCGGGACAGACATTTAGATAAAAGCACTACTATAGAAATGAATAAGATAGGTAAGTAAAATTCAACTGGTAAAAATGAGATGACGAGATAATCTCAGAAAATCCCTTAGAGAAATCTCTGTGGAATGTCATATAAAAAATTGTTGTCGTAAATGTTTCAAGCCGTCCTATGTGATGACGAATATTGCAAAGTCTTCTAAGCTTTAATAGTTAAATATACATATACAAATAAATGGTTTTGAAATAAAATACTATTTTTATCTGGTTGGACGAGCTCTCAGAGACTTTATAGTACAGTAAATGTAACTCACTTTCCATATTCGTCTTTTGAGAATGTAGGCTTGTGGTTCTTGTCGAATTGTCCGCTGAAGGCTGTTACTTTCTGAAGCTCGGTGTGAGCCTGTGCTTTTGTGTCGAAGGCGGATATCAAGTCCGTAAGCGACGAGCTCTGAAACAAAAACAAAGACGTTTAACCCTCGAATTGTAATATTTTGCTTGGAATTACTACTTCTAATAGTTTTACAATTATTTTTGCGAGACGAACAGAAATGAAAATGCAACTACAAATTAAAAACCCCTTTTTGATGTGACAACGTCTTATAATTCGATGGAGCCGGCTATACGCACGAAAAAACATGACTCATGCGGCGTTACCTCCCTCTGAGGCGTTCCATTTAAGGCTTGAAGTGCAAGTGAGAGCGCGCAACGAGCGACAAAGAGGCACAATCGGCCTCCGCGTTCGGCAGCATTCGACATCTGTCTCTCTCCTACTTGAGTGAGCGATGCATCCGCGTGGACAGCTGCTTTTTACATGTTTTCGTCAAGTATGAAGTTCAGTGAAAAGTGAATGTGGTGTCAATTGTTTATAGCAACGATAATTGCGATAATTGAAAAATGAAACCATTTCATCAGTATTTTCTTATGACGTTGTCACGTTCAACTATCGTCAGTAAACCGACTTTACAGACAACCGATTTTTTTTATTATATAAGTTAATAATTTTTCGAACACATTACTTCTCATAAATGTTCATAAGTGTTCCGGGTACAGGTCGCATATTTACGTGGACCGGTGAGGGAGACTCAGAAGACTATATGTAAATCTACATATATTTCTGACTAGAGCAATTTATAATAGAATGTGACGCTCACCGCTGATTCGGACCCAATGAAGTATCTTGAAGCATGTATTGGCGGTGTCATATTGATCGGTTTCAGAATGCCTACCGCCCAAATAAGTCGGCATCCCGTGCGGTGAGGTTATGGGAGCTTCTTTTAATTGTCTTTGTAGGCAAACGAGGTTTTGACCCACTTGATGTGATAGGTAGTCACCGACGCTCATGAATATCAGTACCGCTATGAGCACAGCCAATCCGCTGCCTACTGATTGATTGATGAATGATTGACAAGACCCTTTATCTCACATCTGACGCTTCAACCGAGTTCCGTATCAGGTGAGTTACGAAGGCGCTTTGTTAAGAAATCTGATATTTTACTTGTTGAAATTCTAACAAAACCCTTATTTCGTCTTGCCAAAAACAAAGAGCTACGGTCGCAACTGACTGCGGGGGGTGATCGCCAGCTATTTTTTTTATATATTTTTTTATAATATTAGCCTGATACAAGTCCATTGGCCGAATCGCCAGCTATGTTTGCATTGTGTTACGAGCTCATGAAATTTAAAATTAATAATCTGATAATAATTGATTTTTTCTATTTTGTGTTTGCATTGTGTTGCGAGCTCATGAAATTTAAAATTAATAATCTGATAATAATTGAATTTTTCTGTTTTGTAAATCTGAATAATGTTTATCGTTAAGGCTTGTTATTTATAGCGCTTACAGTCTCTGAAACAGTTTCAAAGCACCCTTTTCAAAGCCTATCTTACAAATTCATGAACTCTATAAAATGTACACGTACCAGGGAATTTTAATTCAAATTAAATTAAAAATTATAAAAACAATAGATTACATATAAAATAATTGAAGAATATGCTGTTAATATTATATATATATATATGAATCACTACGAGTATTTCCCTTAGACACGGCATCACGCGTGAACCGATGCACCGATTTCGCAAAAAAAATTTTTGTTGTGTTTGTTATTGTCAGGATAAGGTTCTTATGAATAAAGATAATAAAAGATAATAGAAGATAATAGATAAAAGAAAATAATAAAGATAATAAAAAAGAATATTGCGCGGAAACTTAGAAAATTTAAGAATACATAACCACCATATTAAATTTTCTAATGTTACCTCCTAATGGTGTTTGATATAAAATTGACAGAATCCGTTCTGCAAATATCGTCAAAGAGTATACAAAAAACTGAATATCGCTTAAAGCAAATGCTTTGGTCAGTCATATTTATAAAATAATTAATTTATTATTGCTTACAAAGGGTATGTAAAAAAACTGAATTTCTTATTGCATATCACTGTCAGAGCTATTTTTTTTTATTGTCCTTGTATGGAGACGAGCGCACGGCCCACCTGATGGTGAGTGGTTACCGTCGCTCATGGACTTCAGCAATGCCAGAGGCAGAGCCAAGCCGCTGCCTACTGTAGCCGTCACGCATATTAAAAGTTATATGGATAAGTGAAATATGGAGTTTTGGTAAATTTGGATAGACCAACATACACGTTGCTAACATAACACGGTGTATTTGGGCTTAGAGAAGAATACAATAGTTTTCTTTAATTATAGTTGATTTTTCGTTTTAAAAAATGGAGCTATTACACGTTCAAACCTAAGTCGCAGAACTCGCAATGCTGCAAGTCAAAGATGCATAAGAGCAAGCCAAACTGACGAGCAATGCGAAGCGTGAGGTTGAATGGAATCGATGGCAACGAAATCAACAATATAGAAATGTTGCGCTTAAATGTTTGTATTCAATTATAACGTGGAAATCATGGAATAACATGGAAATCGATTACAGTTCAACCCAAATCGTTGCTATGGGACCAATTAACGTGGCGTGTCAATATTGCAAGGCATTTAAATATAAAAATGAAGCTCCTGTTGTGTACTGTTTTGTACTGTTGTACTACTGTCCATATTGGTGATTTATTATGTGTATGTAAGTATATCAGTATGTATTGTATGTAAGTATGTATATTGGTATATAAATCAATTAGCTATATATTTCATATTATATGTAAAGATGCTTATAATAAAAAAAATACAAATATTCGTCTTCACTGGTCACTGGCTTCACTTTGGTCGTAAAATTTGATTGGTTATTGTACACTGCTTTGTAATAACAACTTTAAATTTTAAACTGTAAAGTTGAATTTGCAAAAGATATGTTTATAGTTTTGTATGAAACTGTGTATCTTGGGTTTTTATATATCAATGATGTAAACGGTATATAGATATGTTTATTGTATGTATATATTGTCTATAATAATGAATTGTCTTTAGTACACCACAAGATACCCGTTTTTAGCGATAAAACCGCCTATTGTAGAAATGTATCTGCTTTTTGACTGTTTTTTTTATGTAAATTGTGTTTTTGGTGTGCAATAAAGTGTATTATCTCTCTTTCTCTCTCTCTCTCTCTCTAAAAACAAATTCAATAAATTCAATAATAAATTATAGGTTCCGAAGCGAAGCGAGAGCGGGTCACTAGTATGTAATAAATGTGTATGAAAATATTGAAATTGTTTCTAAATATTTGGCGAGACTGTAAAAAATACTTTATTGAAAATATTTATTATGTTACATTATTACAGTCTACTGATTTGCTCTTTAAAAAAAGTTTTCATTTGTTTAAGACAGCTAAAAATGTCACGTTTTAGTAATATTTATTGGTGTATTACTCAAAATTATTGTGCAAAAACATTTAGGTTTTAAATCAGGGCTTATTAAAACTTACGATACAAGTAAAAGGCTTCTTTGGAGCCCCCACGGGTGGGTACCACTATCCGGCCTATTTCTGCCGAGACGTATTAGTTCGAAAAGCCCATCTGTATTATGTATTGTATACTAATACACGTTTATTTTTGCCTAACTCGACCTTGGACTTCACTCGTCAACTCCTTAAATATCAATACATGATGTCTCCTTGGCAAATAGACAAAGAACAAGAATTTGAAAGACAAAATGTATTTGTGGACATCATTCACGAACGAAATAAGTACAAATAACGTATTTAGCTTAACGATTATCCATTTTTTATTCATGCAGAATTGAATCTGTAAATCTTTTGCAAAGCAAATAACAACTCGTCTGTGAATTCTATTAAAGTCAGAAAAGTCAAATTCGTTTTCTAAAAACGTGAATAGAATGAACTCGCTTAAAGAAGAAAAACTAGAGATTAAATTGATAAATTTGATTTAATTGGATTTAATATTTAATTTTGGTAATTGGTATTTTAGGCACTGTCATTCCATTTAGCCCACTGAGTTTTTCGCCGGATCTTCTCAGTGGGTCGCGTTTCCGATCCGGTGGTAGATTTTGCGAAGCACTGCTCTTGCTAGGGTCAGTGTTAGCAACTCTCCGGTTGAGCCCCGTGAGCTCACCTACAAACGTTAGGGTGAAGCTGAAATAGCCTCTCAAGGCTATCAGCATAGGGAGAAAAAAAACCCATTTATCGAATATTAATGAAGTAAGTATGAAGTATCAAACTTCATAATTATTTTTAGTAGTTCAGGGAAGATCTTTATCACACTAATAACATGAACGCATAGCTTGTTCAACAAATCTTTTTTTTTTTATATATATATTTAGCGACAGTACTAGGCATACAAATATTTATATTTTGTTTTGAATTGAGAGTTAAAGCGCTTAGTCATCCGGGCAACAAGATCAAATTATCAATATTCTTGTCAAATGCAGTATATATTATTCCCAGGAAATACGTAATACGTGAAGCACCTCTTTGGAATCGTTTCCAGAGCAACCAGTTTGTAGAAAACTCCTTGGAAGCAGTAAAGCTTGGATATGTTTATGTTGTAAGCATTGAAATTATTATTTTAATCTCATCGATCCGTAAATTTTTGGAGCAATAAATCCATATTTAAAGCTTCCATTAGTGCTTTGATAATGTTTATATTAAATCAATAGGAGTTGGCATCGATGAAGACAGCCTTTTAAATAAATGGTCTCCGAGCTCTGTTTTAGCGGATAATGCACGTAAATCATGTTATGTTTTTTTTATATATATAAATAAACGAATTTTATCAGTAGGCAAAATTTTTATGTCTTACCTTGTGCGGATTTCTACATGTCCACTGTAAATAATCTTTATTTAATAACGACTCTGGTTCTAAAACTATGTAGGTATATCTGTTTTTATGTATATAGGAGATACATGTTACTTTTTATTTCACGTAAGAAGTCACATCTAGTTTTATTGGGAGGTCTAGCTTTATTGGTTAGTACGGTGGCGTATAAATTCTATATGAATATTTTTCAAAACTAAACGTATTATTTGTACCTGTTTAAATAGTTTAATGCCGCATCTTTGTCTTCATAATTTCCAAAGTATCCTGTAGAATAATCAACCGTAAAACTAGTTTTAAATGCAACGGACTGTTTTAATAATTACACGCATTCAATATAATTTATGGGGACATTAACATTATTGAAATAAAAAATTAATTCACATGTTAGGAGATAAAGTTGTAATATAATAAATATTCATAAAAATCTTAAGACATGTACTACGTTGGTATAAATAATACAAATTTTTTTCGAAAGTTTCTCGAAAAGTTTCTCGGTAAGCAGTCCATCTGTGAACTCTGAAGCAAGTTTAACTTATTTTTTAGGTTTCGAATATGCTAATTATAGTTTTTAGGGAAAGTATGAGCGAAAAAGCTACCCGGGAAATAGGGAAATTTAAAATTTCCCGAAGAGATTACAAGATAATTTACTTAAACTTATAAGTAGTCTTGTCATACCAAACGCTTATGAATCCGCTTATAAAACGCTTATGAATCCGTAGGTACGTATTTGCTCTCGAGAAAAAAAAAAGAAAAAAAAGATTACAAGAGTTTTATTCCAGCATAGTATAAGCACTTGTACACTGACTAGCCTTATCCATTAGGTCCCTCCTTATCTGATTACCTCCGTAATGCTCTTAATATTAACTGTCCATGTGTCGACCCATCTTCCCTTTTTTTTATCATCTTTTGTGGAAGCCGTTCTCTAATATTTTTTGTACATTTCATTTTTCTCGTACTTTTCGTTTATTTAATTTTAATGTATGTACCAAAAATATTAAATAAAACTATTATTGTTTCTTTTTAATGTTAATATTAGAAACTATTATTGGAACTATTATTATATTACTGGAACTATTATTGTTTTTTTAATGTTTTTTTTTATTGCTTAGATGGGTGGACGAGCTCACAGCCCCCCGGTGTTAAGTGGTTACTGGAGCCCATAGACATCTACAACGTAAATGCGCCATCCACCTTGAGATATAAGTTCTAAGGTCTCAAGTATAGTTACAACGGCTGCCCCACCCTTCAAACCGAAACGCATTACTGCTTCACGGCAGAAATAGGCAGAGTGGTGGTGGTACCCATCCGCGCGGACTCATAAGAGTTCCTACCACCAGTAATTACGCAAATTATAATTTTGCGGGTTTCATTATTATTACACGATGTTATTCCTTCACCCTGGAAGTCAATCGTGAACATTTGTTGAGTACATATTTCATTAGAAAAATTGGTACCCGCCTGAGATTCGAAAACCGGTGCATCGCTCAACACGAATGCACCGGACGTCGTATCCGTTAGGCCACGACGATAATAGTTAAAAAATATTAATTACGCAAATTATAATTTTAGCGCAAAAACAAAATAATTTTCACGAAACAACAGTGAAAATTAAGAATAAAGCAGCCTTGAATGAACAAACAAACACTCGACCGGTCTATGCCAAGCTAATCGCAAATTAATTCTGTAATGAGTCTGCAAAAAACGCGAAAAATAACGTAAAAACCGTTTTCTGAATTGAAAACATCTGTTGTTTGAAGAAAAAAAAACACTCAAACTATAGTCTTTGATTGTTAATGAATTGTTGCGGCTAACACAACGTGTTCCGTATGTTTGTGCGTAACGTCGTGTCGTAACGTCAAGGTTAAGTCTATAAAAATATGGGTTTTTTGCCTACATTTGCAAATGAAGTCCTACTGTGATGAAACAGTTACTGAAATCTTCGGTTCCCTTTGTACTTTATATGTTTCATGACTCTGATATATAGTTTAAGAAGATTCCGCCGTCAGAGAAAAGCTGTCCTAAGTAAAAAAAAACCTAACTATCTGGAACCATTGCAGTAATACACGTACCTAACACCTACCGTACCTAACCTTGACGCTGGATTAGGTTTGCACAGTATTTTCTGAGTGTCATAACAAGTCTTCCTTCAAATGAGGTTTCAGAAGAGCTGTCAGCGGTAAAGCTTGGATTGTTTTAACTGATTTTTGCTTGGGCTCACGGCCCAATTGAAGCAATGTGATTATGAAAATGGCGGCACAGCTCTCCGAAGCGAAACACGTAGGTATACAACAGAAATAGGCGGGATCGAACCAAGAGAGCTCCCACTACGTGCTACTACAACTTTTTATAGAAATAAACTTTACTTTTTATTTTGCGAAAGAATTCCAGATTTCCTTAAGAAAAAATAATAGCTTCCTACAAAATTTGAAATTTGGCATAGTGGCGTTTTACAACCTAGATATCCCATACTCCACAAATAACCAATATAATTCGAAATTCTACAGAAATTATCATTTTGTATAACAATATATTTATATATTCGCCTACATATGTCAATAAAATGTTTATTCTTAGAAGAAAGGTTGTGAGATTAATATATGACAGTGAAGTTCACAGTAACGAGAAATGTGGGTCGTTTTGAGACAATCATTTCCGTGTCACCGAACAAAACGGATGTATGCTTTGTGAATAAATAAGATATTACAAATACGTGAGAGGACACGCATAAGTACATCGAAGCTGTTCATAATATTCAATTTATATAAAGTATCAATTCTTTAGGTCGAATCATATGAATAACTGGATGATACTATTTCAATAACAACCCAACGCTTTATATAGGTAACATAAAAGTTTAATTCGAATGCTTGTGTGCTCTGGGAATTGTTCGAGATGATCCCATCATCTCGTTTTTATCATCGCACCACCCGCCACCGTAATAGAGTTCATCGATACGGTCTGAGCGCTATGACATGACCTTCTTCAAACGAGGCTTGTGGAGAATACTTAACAGTAAGCAGTGGCTTGGCTGTAACCCTAGCATTCCTGACATCTATGGGCGACGGTAACCACTCACCATCATGTGGGCCGTATGCTCGTATAAGGGTAACAAACAAATGAAATTCTTGTAGCTATTGAAGAGCACAACAATGGCAAATATTAGTCATGCTCTCGGGGTCATTAGAATAGAGTGCATTCCGAGCCATCGCTTAGTTTTAAGAATTACGTTAAGAACAATTTTTATTTTTTTCTGTTACTCCTATTTCTTCATTTTGCTAATGTTATATACTACTATGACTCTGGTTTACTTGTTAACGTTACTATCAATCGAATATTAGTGCGATTTCTCTGCTTTGTAAGAAGCATTGTATAAAAGAAAAAAACTAGCCACTAATTTGTAACACTCCGTATTCGACGACTAAATAAATAGAGAATTTAGTTGATAAATCTAAAATTAAATATAGAGCGTAGTACATAGTAGTAATATAGAGCGTTGAAACATTAAAAGTCATTGCATAATACGTGAAAATTCTTTCGACGGTTACCCATATAAATAATTTGTAATCCAAATAAACAGTCTCGAAATATTAATTTTATTGAAAAATATTAATTTTGTATCCGTTCCAATGATTAAATTTAGTAACGGATATTCATTTTTAGTTTCAAAAATATTTGTGTTTATTAGTACTCTAAAATATTTCCAGACCGATTTTGTTTTTTCTAAACGTATCAACAAATTTTCTTCTGCATCCAAAGTCATGGTTAGTACATAATAATATATTGTTTTAATTTTCTATAGTTTTTCACGTTTTCTTAACAAATTATTGTTGAGATAAATTTTCATTAAACTTGAATGCTTATATTATTATGTTTATACGTATTATCTAAATTTGAGCAGACACATTTCTATTCCGATCTTCAAAGTGGGAAACACGATTGCGGAAGCTTCGCAAATTACTATTTGGACTACTACTAAACTACTGTGGTACAAATAAATTTATGGCATTATTTCACTAAATACAGATTTAGTTTAATGATAAAAGAAATTGCAAATTGCAGAGTGTCATAGTAAAAGGAATTAAGGAAACAAAGGCTCTATTAATTTGATATTACAAACGAGCCGTGAGCTGATACGAGGTGTTTTCAATAATTAGTGATAATGCGATACAATTTCCTGGAAAGAAACAATAAACTGGCAGACATAGCCCAGGCAGACATTAGACATAGTCTTAAATAAAAAAAAGAACAAATCAATACAACAAGTAATTTGCTTGGGTCGTGTGTTTTTAAAGATATAATTAAAGTTCGCGTGGTAATAAAATATTCAGTGTTCGAATCTCAGGCAGGTACCAATTTTTCTAATGAAATGCGTACTCGAAAAAA
Organism: Bombyx mori; assembly: GCF_030269925.1. Lineage (NCBI taxonomy): Eukaryota > Metazoa > Arthropoda > Insecta > Lepidoptera > Bombycidae > Bombyx > Bombyx mori. The sequence continues at coordinate 10,159,000 of NC_085127.1, read as the reverse complement.
GGTTCACGATTCACTTCCACGGTGAAGGAATAACATCGTGTGATAAAAATCAAACCCGCAAAATTATAATTTGCGTAATTACTAGTGGTAAGATCTCTTGTGCGTCCGCCCTGGTAGGTATAATAATAAAAAATATTTACACTTTTTGTACATGCATACATAAAAAAAGATAATCTATATAAATAAAAATCCATTTGCCGTTCGTTAGTCTCGCTAAAATTCGAAAACGGCTGGACCGATTTGGCTAATTTTGGTCTTGAATTATTTGTGGAAGTCCAGAGAAGGTTTAAAAGGTAGATAAATATGAAAATGCTCGGAATTAAATAAAAATAACGAACGGATTCCTTTTGTTTGTTTTATGTTTATTTTGTACAAAAGCTTAGGTCTTTTATTTGTCGATTGAGGGACTACGAAGTCTGCCGGGTCCGCTAGTATCTAATAAAAGACAGTTGCGTCATACTCCTTATCGGCTTTTGTTGAATATCCCTAGTAGATATTGTAAAGTAACCATTGCCCCGATAAGTCCTTCAATTTCGAATCGAAGCTAATTTTTTTGTGAAATATTTTATGCGTCATTTTGAACGCTGTCTACTTACCCATAATAGTGAAAAATAAATACTATTGTCTATTTTAATATTAATTTTTCCATAAATAAACCAGAAACTATTTATTGTAATCGTTTTATTTAAAATTCACAAAAAAGGATAACTGTGACAGGAATACTCGTTATTATTTATAATGTAAATGGTGATTTGTAAATGTAGACCTGAATGCTACATTTGTCTATACATTTCACCGCATAGATTCCCAGCTATTTCATAGAAATTTAAAAACTTTAATAATTTAGATTAGGTATCTTAAATCTATTAATTATACTTTGTGTAAAGGATGGAAATTCCTTAATAGTTTTCCCGGCCGAGATTTTCACATAGGAGCTATGTAAAAATTGCAGCCAATTTTTGCGATGTTTACATTGTTTAACTTTCATTTAAAATTAATGAAACATTTAGTGTAAATTTTGCAACCGAACCGCAAGCCGCTGCTGATAACACCATTTAAATGGAATTCAAATTAATGTCAGCGAAGAAAACCCTTATGAAAGTAAAATAGTATTAATGAAAAGCTCAAAACATTTTAAAATCGATTATTTAATAATACATTAGTTTCTTGATACTGTGGCTAATCCCAAATTATTCCGCTCAAAATAATTTCAACAAATAAAAGCGATAGATAAAGAGGTATGTTAACATGTAAGAAACGGATTCGCGCAGCTAACGTCGAAATTCAAAAAATAACCTCGTTCATAACACAAAGATGCCCCCACCTAAACGCGTAGTATGAATTGCGTGACGTGTAACTTGGCTGTATGCCTGCGGTCCTTGTGCGTTCAACCGTCGTTATGTTTGAATGATTGCCGCTTTGACGTACGTGATTCATGCTTCCGTCTAGTAGAATTATGATTAAACTTTTTAATCTTCGCTTTGAAGTACATGTTTTGGCGAAATTTTGTTTACGAAAATGATATACGATTTTCCAATGTATCGATACCGAAAAGTCTGTTTTGCGTTCAGCACTATTTTGATGCTAAATTGGTTTTCAGAATATCGTCAATATTTGTTAGTCGACTTTAGGGCTTAGAATTTGAATAATTTATAAATGCATTCAATTTTGTGTTAATTGTGTCATTACCACTGGTATTCATGTCTGTTTCAATTCATAGTCTAACTATCTTAATCTATTATCAAGCGATTGTTTGAGTCAATCTTAACATGAATCCCGCCCACCTTCAAACCTGCCGTTTTTACTGCCGTAATAAGTAGGCTGTAGACCTAAGTTCCCATGGCAATTAGTGGTCACCGATTAGTAAGATCAATCACTACTGATTTATTTCATATTAATCAAATGTGTACACTGATGATACATTACATCTGAATTCGGTACTCTATAATTAACACATTATTTATAGAATAATGAGAAAGCAATTGACGTTAAAAATATTTATAATAACATTAGAAATATGCATCAATACAATCGAGATGTTCGAGGATAATTTTTTGAAATAATATTGAGTTTTGTTGGTTTTGATTGAGGCATTTTTTATATTAATTCAGTAATAACGCTTTGAATATCTGATTCCTGACGGCAAAGTTAGTCGACAAGCCACTTCTCTTCTTTTAAAAACTCCCATACACAGCTCTAGTCGCTATAGTGGCTCTTTCACAATACAAGCAGTGCGATTATGGAATTCTCTCCCTCAACCTATTCGTGCTAGTTCCTCTCTAGAAGTTTTTAAGAGTCAAATGAAGAAACATTTCCTGTCACTTTAATTGTATTTAAGTTATTGTTTTATGTATGTTTATTTATATGTATTTTTCATTTTATATTAGTTTTTTTTTATAAATCTTAGTTTAAGAAAAATCATGCTTTAATAGCTTTTATATTGTACACTATTCCCCTCTTATACATCGTATTTCACTCTGCTAATGGTTTGCTGGAAGAAAACTCATGAATGAGTTAAGCTCGCCTTTGTACATAGTATTTAATTCTTTAAATCTGTTTTTATTGTATTTTCTTTTTGTGTACAATAAGTATAAAAAAATAAAAATAAAAAAAATAATTGATTAATGTCACAATTGTTTATTTCTGTTTTTCTAAGTTGCATTAGTAAGGAAAACTATAGTAAACAGTTTCTAGTCTATATGTAAATCTTTCCAAACCTCTTTGATAATCATATATTGTTGTATGAAATGTGGAAAAAAGCAGAACGCGTTTACAGCGATAATGTATGGTAATTGCTAATTTTGAATTCGATGAATCTATTGGGTGTTGCGTCGCTTTTCACATTTGAAGCTCACTTAGTTTACGGTCTACTCGAAATTTGAAACTCGAATGAAAATTTGATTATAATTAGCTCTTTCCAATAACCAATTTTGAGAGTCATACACAGAATTGTTCTACTGCTCCAATTTTGCAACATGTAGGGGAGACTGGGGCAAGATGAGATAGCTAAGACAAAACTCGCTTTACAAAGACAATTATACTGTTTAATTAAGTTATTTAAGAAAATAAGTAACACTTATACATTTGTTTCTTAAAATTAATAATTTTATCAAGCAAAATCACAGTAGTTTTTTGACAAATAATGATTAACGATAATGAGGCGAATTTCCCGTCTTGCCCCATGGATGGGGTAAGATGGGAAACGCTACGGGGCAAAAGGAGTACGTATTTTAATCGGGCAGACAGCGTTCACAAATGTGTGTCTCGTCGTCTTCTTCATCTACTCCGGCACAGGAACCGTGTGCCCAACCATGGCAAATACTGCAGTTAACCCAACCCTCGGTTGACTCTTAATATAAGTAACCACGATAGATGCAGGCCCAGTCACCGTCCTCCTCTTAAGATGAACTATCTTCCGATTCGATTTCTTTGGCGAGTCTTTTAGCTTGACGTTTATTTTCAGTTCTTTTTATCTTCTTATTTCCAACTTTATGTATTCGTTTTTTACACCAATCTTCTCCTGCCATGCCGGTTTCTTTATTAAGTGGGCTATCTATATGATTTCGCTGAGCCGACTGTTAAACTATTACACGAAGTTATTTTCCTGTTAACCGTGCTTCCATAGATTGCACACATTGCGCCAACTCATCTTCTTGTTTTGCTGTAAAAACAGTTTTGAATCGTCACAAATGCTTTTTCCCATACTTAGTCGTTACCGGAATCAGTGTCGTCATCCACAGTATCACGAGCTTTTCTTACACGGCGGCGGAACATCACATGTAACTGAGGCCCGAGGAAGCCCCATCCTGTTATTAAGAACCCATAAGACCCAGAACTTCAGGGTCCCATTTGCCACCATCTGTTTTTCGTTTATAGTTCCGAACCATTGTATCTGAGAAAAAAACTTTATGAGAAAAGCAACGATATATCTTGCTAATGTAGAAGTTACAACAATATGTACTTATACTTTTTTTTTATATCACTAAGTCGGCAAAGAAGCTTACAGTTCGCCCGATGGAAAGCGGTTACCGTAGCCTATGGACGCTTGCAAAACCATGTTGCAATACTATCGATAGGTAAGTAGGTACACAGAAGGTATTATTTAAACCACAAGGAAGGGGCAAAACGGGATAGTATTCCGCTGGCCCCGATCATTGTGTCCCGACACACATGTATTCAAATAAGTTGAAGCAATTCTAATCTTAAATCTTACCAGCGCAAAAATCTAATCTGAATTTAAAGTGTTATAGTACTACAGCACGCTGAGGATTAAAACATTATATTAATTCAAGTACTTACATCTCTGCACATCAGTTTCTTAACCAAAAACCGAATAAAAACACTTGCAAAATCAGTTTTTTTTCTATACAACGCAAAAACGAGATCCAACACGCTCGCTCTGCTCGGACGCACTTGCGCAGTCTGAATTTCGTGCAAATGGCACCGTTACCGGTCCGAACACGATTACCATTCATGGACACAAGCTTATTTTCCGTCCTGCCCCGAACTTCATCTTGCCCCGGTCTCCCCTATATTTATTTATTTTCGAATAAATATTGGCACGATTCCATTTATTAACTACGACTGCGACATTATTAAATAAAATGTTACACATTGACTTCATTAGTTCGGTTAGCTCTGGTTTATTTTTCTTAATTCTTTGGCGTATATCATTTGTGCGTGTCACTGTAATTTTCCTATGAACCAAAACGATTTGTCATATTGTCATATTTTTTATTTTTCACAATAAAAGTGTTACGTTGACGGCTAATAAATTCGAGTAATGACCATGTAATCGTTTATTCGCGGCTTTAATTAATATAATATCACGTCAGGGGTAGATTTTCAGAAAACGTAAATATTCCTTCGTTCAATTTGTATGTTTAGCGGTAGCTATGTTAGAATAAAACATTGACAATTGACAGACACCTAAATCACGCTAACGGCATTTTTGAGATACGTATGGTATGGTTCGTATTTTAATCAAATTTCATAGTTTCATTTGATATACTGACAGTTGATCTACTGCGAAACGTCACTTGCTTGACGGAATATGCCTCCTTTGTCGTTCATTAAAAAAAAAAAAACAACAAAATGTGTGCAATTCACACGTGGTAGAAGTGAAACCTTCCAAAATTAAAATACAATTATCCTAAACGTCTTAAGTATATGTAAAATTTTGTCATTAGTAAATAATTGTAAGGTAGCGCCCTCTGTGAATTGATATTTTAATTTCACGTATAATCCTAAATTAAAATTCACTACAAGAGCTTTCATACACACGTTAGTATTAAAAAATCTCACAGATGGCGCTGTATTAAATAGTATATATATTTCTGTCTCATTCTTTGCTGGCTTCATCCTACACATTTTTGTATTTGTGTCTCTTACCTGTCGTTTTTTCCGTTGCATCCGGTTTGAAATCACAACGATTCTAAAGAAGTTTGCACTTCAATAAAAAAAATTTGTTTGAGGTATTTTATGACCTGACAACTAAAACCTTTAGGTCATGGCTTATTTTAATTTGTATTCTTATTTTTATGAAAAATGATAATATGGAGTGAAATGAAATGAAATGAAGATGATTAATTTGAGACATTAATCAACAACAACAACAACAATTTCGCGATTATACGCTTCAATGTATCTATCTATCTATCTCTTAGGTTTATGGCGTTTCCTTTTAGATTTCGCCAATGTCAAGTATATTTAATACTCTGCTTTCTATAGCGGGCTTCGTGAACGCTTCGATGTAAAGGAGAACAAACAGTTGACGTGTGCACTTCACGTCTGAAGATGGGGTTGACATAACATTAATCCGTGTTCCATGTGTAGCCATAACACGACACTGGCACAAATTGCTGAAAGTACCGGCAGATTGCCATTTAAAAAAAAAACAAAAAACAAAAACATTAATCCGCTGATAATTTACAAATTTAGATGCTTCGTTCACAAAAATGTCTCTTATTACGGCTATTTACTCTTGTGTATAGGCTCTTTGATAAAACACATATAGAAAACATACAATATAATATAATATGACGCTAAAGCGACAACGAGGCCAAAGCTCAAAACATGACAGTAAGCACCGAGATTTATAATATTCAAAATGATGGAATTATTCAAAACTATCCGACAGACGTTGTCCTGTCCACATATCTTTATTTGTTATTAATTAGATGCATGGATGACCTTTTGCCTGCCTGATGTTCAGTGGTTATCGGAGCCCATAGACATCAACAACGTAATGACGCTCCCCTCCTTGATACACGAGTTCTAAGGTCTCTGTTTTTACAGTACAACGGCTGCCCCACCCTTCGAACCGAAACGCATTACTGCTTCGCAGCAGAAATAGGCAGAGTGGTAGTTCTTACCCGTGCGGACTCACAAGACGTCCTGTCATTTAAGCAACACAATGTGATTCCTTCATCGTGGTAGCAGTAATTCTTTTATTTTTTTATTGGTTAGACGGGTAGGCGAACTCACAGCCCACCTGGTATTAAGTGGTTACTGGAGCCCATAGACATCTAAAACGTAAATGCGCCACCCGCCTTGAGATATAAGCTTTAAGGTCTCAGTATAGTTATAACGGCTGTCCCTTCCTTCAAACCGAAACGCATTACTGCTTCACGGCAAAAATAGGCAGGGTGGTGATACCTACCCGTGCGGACTCACAAGAGATCCTGCATTTCAAGTAGATACGCATTTCATTAGAAAAATTGGTAGCTGCCAGAGAAATTCGAGCACCGGCACAATTGCATCGCTCGATACGAATGCACCGAGCGTCTTATCCTTCAGGCCACGACAACTTAAAATAAATATTTCTATTCTGAAACTGAAAACATCATAAAGGGACTAAAACAATTACGAACGCATCGCATAGTTTTAATTTTTTTCTTTAAAAACCTTATTTAGACAATCAAGGTAAGAAAAGAACGTAAAAATAAATATGGCGCCGACCACGGAGCGAGCGGTATTTCAAGAGACATCTACTAATTTTAATTGCAATGACATAAAAGATTTTGTATAAAATATGTAACAATAAAATTAAACTCCAGTGCAACAGTTTTATTTATTTACGATCCCAATTCTACATTTATATAGACAATGAAATCACTAGTCAATTTCCTTTCTTTGCTGAACGTGATTCACGTGATCGGGTCGTGTTTTTGTGCGCATTGTCTATGTTGAGACTGGCACTGGCAGCGGACAGCTGATTTAGACTAGAGTCGCTAGACGCTGATTCTGGTATTAAATAAAGCTATTGTCGTTGTGTGTTTACGGTTAATGGCTTCCGATCGTTAAAACGATGCCGACTGAATATCGGAAAGTGTAAAAAAATATTTGAAGGCTTGTTAATATATATGGATATAAACCTTAACGCTTTGACTACCTGTAGGTCCCCGGTGCCCTACGTGGCGCACTGAGGTAATTATGTCGATTTCTGTTACTAAGGCGCCGGGATATCTAGTAGATTCTGGGAAAGACGAAACCGAAGAGACTGAGAACTAATCTATTTCTAAGCGACCTAAAACACAAACATATATTAACAAACAAAAGAAGGCAAAGTTAGGCAATCCATTATTTATGATTGACATAGCTATGAACTTCTTGAATTATAATTAATTTATACCCAGTATCAGTTCGCAATCGTTTTCATTTCAGAAAAGTCCCACTGAGTTCTATAATAGCAAAGGCTTACTTTGCGAGATGCCGAAGTCTTAATTTTATTCTATATTATAACAGCTTTGTTTGTTTGAAACCTGATGTTATACTTCACGTTAGAAATAGGTAGAATCTGATGATCTTACATCACATGACCTTTTTACCTAGGACGGTTCCGTAATACATGAGTACAGGACTATCCACCTCAATATAAGGTATGCTAGTCCCCATGCGGGCACGCTACACCCCAGCCACCACATAACTATATCATGCGCATGCACTAGCACTAGCTACGTAGATTATCGCAATTTAAAAAGTCTTAAACAGAAATTCGTGTTCTTTATTTAATTTTATATCGACTCAATTAGTCTACAACAAGTCGCCAACTATCTATATATTAATACGTGAAGCAAAAACTTTGTATCCCTTTTTACGAAAATTGCGCGGACGGAGGAGCATGAAATTTTCCACACTTTTAGAGAATATACAGAAGAAGTGCACAATGCTAATTTTTTTTTTAAATAATGCATAAAAGATACATTAAATCAATAAAGAAAACATTACACACACTACATACCATGTATTTGACGCACACACGCATGCATACTATTTATTGTCAAACTTTTGTTCTTGACGTCTGTTGTCAATTTGAGAATAGATTAAATATTGTTTGTCTTTGTTAATATTTTTTATAGTGTGGTCTTGGCGAAAATTGTGAATATAAAAGTATAAAATACAATCATAATAGTGTACAAACTTACAATTCCAATTAATTATAGTCGAATTTCGACTACTGCGGGACCTCTAGTTTAAATTAAAGTAAGTAAAGTTAAATAAAACATACGAGTTGTTTTTTCGTTGAAATGACAAAAAATACGTTGTCAAAAAATACGCTACCAAATTATGGCAATAAGTCTACTACTCGCCTACTAGAGATTAATAAGGCAAAAAGGTTAAATGCCGATAAATCTTACTTGGAATCGTTTGCATAGTAAAATCTCTGGCATTATAAAAATAACGAGAAAATTATTATATATGTATTATTAATTTTTGGTGGCAACGCGAGGTGTCAATAGAACTGAATTTTTTAATTACGTTGATTTAGTATTTTATATTTACTATTATACTTTACATAGTAAAAAAATGACGATTTATTAACCTTTAACATCTATTGAGATATAGGTACTAGTACGGGAAATTGAAACGAAATCGGCAGTGGCGTGAAGTCGTCGTGGCCTAAAGGATAAGACGTCCGGTGCATTCGTATATAGCAATGCACCGGTGTTCGAATCCGTACTTGACAATTGTTCACGATTGACTTCCACGGTGAAGGAATAACATCGTGTAATAAAAATCAAACCCGCAAAATTATAATTTGCGTAATTACTGGTGGTAGGACCTCTTGTGAGTCCGCACGGTACCACTGCCCCGCCTATTTCTGCCGTGAAGCAGTAATGCGTTTCGGTTTGAAGGGTGGGGCAGCCGTCGTAACTATACTGAGACCTTAGAACTTATATCTCAATGTGTGTGGCGCATTTACATTGTAGATGTCTATGGGTTCCAGTAACCACTTAACACCAGGTGGGCTGTGAGCTCGTCCACACATCTAGGCAATAAAAAAAAAAATAAAAAAAAAGAAGTGTCTTTTTGGTTCTTTTAAAAAATTACACTGAAGTCTCAATATAATCCCACCATTTCACTGACCATTCTTTTATATTATTTGTTTCATTCCAACTGATCTCAGCTTCATATACAAATCATATATTAATAGTAAATTATTATTTCAGATTTAAAAAACTTGAAGTTGGCAAAAGTAGCAGAGAAAAAAGCCGATTGCTACACTGAAACAATAAAAATAATCACGATTGCCTAAAAAACCTCTTCATAAAACAAATACATTGGCAAATTTTATACTTAAGCGAGTTATATAGTTGCACCCACACTGTGCTTCGCTGTTCCTTCCTTCATCCTCGGAAAATTATTAAGCGATGACGAATCTTTGCCGTTGCACTATGATAAGCTGTAAATGTTATTAATAAATGAAACATGAAACAAAGCAATGAATGAATCTTGATTTTTTACGAAAAAATATATCTCATAATGTTCTACCTATAAATATTAATTTTTTTTTTATTTAAAATATAAAAATACAAATACCCGCTCTATTAATTTATATGTTCTGTGCGTAATCTTGTTACTGCTTTACGTAAGATGATAAAACGCGGTGCATGTGAAATGACCCTTGACAAACGACCTTTCAGCTTAGCTCCTAAGCAGCTTTGCACTATTAACAGTTCGCTGTGTTTAGTCCGTCATTTTATTTACAAATCCACCCATTTTATTGGCTGACACTGGCAGATTTGGGATGGGTAGATTATCTTAATGGGACTGTCATTTCATGTTATTAGCTATAGCGGTCCGCTCCGGCTCCACTAGGGTATTTAACAAAAATTTCAACGATGTTTGACGTTGTTTTATTTTTTAAAATAAAAGAACAGTTATTGCGGCATAACTTTAATAGTTAGACATACGCTGTCGCGACCCTTTTTGTAAATAACAATGTGTTCTACAAAGTCGTAGTACATTATTTTATTCTATAATCAATAGTTTTCGCAGGGCAGGCGATGTAAAGAATATTGTAGGTAATTTTTTTACACCTTGGATTACATTATTGGAGTTTTAGTAAGGATCCCTCATTTTTTCAAATGTCACTCGGGAATAGTGTAGCTTCCAAGCAGTGAAAGAATTTTTCAAATCGGTTCAGTAGTTTCGGAGCCTATTCAATACAAACAAACAAACGAATCTTTCCTCTTTATAATATTAGTATAGATTTAAAAAACTACTGCGAGCTATTTTTGCCTGCCACAAAATTTTGATCGACTAATATTATAAAAGTATATTAGATTTTAAACATGACTGTGTTTCTTGAGGTCAACACCCCAGCACGCGCTGTGTTCACGATCGCTCAAGAACTACGGTATTACCAGAAGCACATTATATCGAATCCAATCCTTCTAAAGCTTTGTTACGCAAAAGATCTGTCACGTCTGAGTAAAAACCATATAGAAATAGTAGTTCAGGAGTTCCGGAAAAAATATCTATTTTACATGTTAAATACTCTATATAATATCTCTTTTTATCATATCGAATGAAAGTGCCACTAAATTAAGTTTTAACACGTCTTCTTCTTATAACTAGAGTAAATTTCATTGAACTCAATTCCTGTTTAATTTAATCTTCATTTATGTATGACCTATGATACATAGACTGATGATCTGAATAGGTAATTACCATTTGCGAAAAGGACTAAGGGTTGTATTTTATTCATGCTTTATACGTAAAGTCAATGAATGAATGAATGAAGGTTTCTGGATTTTAATCGCCTCCGAATTTTTATTTGGGTAAGCAATGAACTTTCATTCAGGGAGTTCATATCGAATTAACATTCTCGTCCTTATCTTTCCAAAAATAAATCGTCTTTACAACCGTACCTTGATTCAGATTTATATTAAAAGTAAAAAGCGTTATAAGACTGTGGAATCTTGGTATTAAAAGGTCAGGTAATTCCACCGTAAGATAGAATATCTTCTATCTAGATTACGCAGGAATGATTTCACATATTATGACCTTCAATTTGGATTTAAATTTATGTTTAATCAAGTAATAATTACCTAATCTCGATACTTTGTATACCATACCTCACTAAAGGAATACAGAGACAGTACTTTCAATTATTTCCTATTGACAGTAAATTCTGGTATGCAAAGATACATAATATACAGACCTCAATGCACAACAGAAAACCGAAACTCAGAATAAACTTATTAGACTAATAATTTAAAAAATTCACAAACTTATTTAAAATTATTCCATAGCTTATAACTATTCTACTAATATATTAAACCTTGTGTACACTAAATATTGAGTAGGTAATGGTTTAACATTGGAATTCGTGCTGGGACCGTTTTTGTTTACATCACTTACCCTTGATCGTCTCTGAATAGCATCATCTCCGGGTATCGTTAGGAAATTGCCGCTCATTTTCTCCGACAAGTCGATCCGCGTGCTTTAACAAAAACGGCCTTTGTATTGGCAAGAACGAGTCAGTTATAAATAGCGCGTTTTCGTCTTCGCAGCAACGTGCGTACGCGACGGTGGTCAGTATCTGAATGCTGTAAGCTTTTTCAGTGTTCGTGGCTAATGTTTATGAATGGGTGACGTTTTAAATAAATTCTCCCCGCTAACATTTCTCGTATTGTGACGTCACTACGTTCGTGTAGGAGTGTCTGCGTTCCAATCGAATTGTTTCCTAAATAGCCCGTTACGATCAGCTGGAGTTCGCGGGGGAAGATTGATTCAGTCTTGAATGTTTATAACTACTGACTGTAGCTAAAAAAATGCACAAAAAATGCGTAAACTGTTCACAGATTTCCTCTTATTATTCTATTATATTACAAATGATTTCTAGTATTTATACATGTACATATATATATATATATATATGCCCATCAGTAAGTTTAATATTTCTTAAGCCGCAATCTAGGGGAGAACTTCACAAATTAAGAGATTTTTAATGTATTAGCAACTTCACATAGTGTAAAATAGCAATTACCTCCCTATGGAATATTTTAGAGACTCCAAATTATCATGGCATTTAGACTGTAACTACCATTACTCTCTGAACTCCAAGAAGCAAAATCGAGCAGTTTAAAATCGAGATTAGACGAGTGACAGTCATGAGTCTTGATGAAGTTAGACACATTTCATTCTCGCCATGGTTGTTTTTTTTATTTCCTTCCTAAGCTGATAGCCTTGAGAGGTAGGTATCACGGGACTCAAACCGGAATGATGCTAACACTGACCCTAGCAAGAGCAGTGCTTCGCAGAATCGACCACCGGATCGGAAACGCGACCCTCTGAGGAGATCCTGCGAGAAACTCAATGGGCCAAGGTTGCAACGTTAGAGTTCTATTACACGACGACGAATGTTGAATTGCTTAAAAATCCATTTTCGGTTACGAAATCTCTTAAAAATGTAAATTATTGCCCTCCCAAGATTCATATTTTGATAAATTTAGGCCGTTTTTTACCGTTTTCGCCAAAAATGACGTTCAGTCAGTAAAATTCCACACGAAACTATACCTAATTGAAAGCCTTTGCAGAAGGCAGAAACTTTGATACTTAAGTTTTTATATCTATTTATATTATTATTTTATTATTTAATATAGTAAAGTCAGCCTCTGACGTCTTTTAATACAACCGACCTTATGCAAGTTGTGTTCACAACCAAAGGGTACATTCAATAGTATATAATTTTTTTCTATTCAAGTTAATGTGTGTAGATTTTATCCAGTTGTGTGACCCTAATAATTTCTTTTTCTTCTGTGAATTCATTTTGTAGACTGTCTTTTCATACGTTTTTAATTATCAGTTTAGCATTGATAGTTTTTTTCACTTCCTTCGTGCCCAAGATCTTCTTTTATGACAAATCTAGGATACTAGAACTTGTCGTGGCGCGAAGGATAATATACTCGATGTAATCGTTTCTAACAGTGCGACTATGCCGATATTCAAATGCCGGTGGAAAATATAGTTTTCTAATGAAATACGTACCTAGATGATAGAGATAGGTACCTAGATGTGCCCCTGGCAGTCTGATATCCATGAGTGACGGACTCACCATCAGGAGGACCAATCCAGGTTTAACGATCTAGCGGCCTTCCTAGTATTAAGTGGTCACCAGAGCCCATATACATACATTCTCGCTCACGACTCGGTCGTGCGCGGACGTGCTTTCCGATCCGTGGCCCGCTTGCGAGCTACGTCTCTGAACTCACAGTTGTGCTCGACAGTTTAGTGACCGTGAATACATTCTCGTTTACGACTCGGTTGTGTGTGAACGTGCCTTCCAATCCGTTGGTCGCTTGCGACCTACGCATCGGAATACACATTTGTGCGTGATAGTGTTGTGACCGTGAATACCCACCTCATACCAACTGTCTTTTTCAAGGCAACCAATCGCTACGATCAGGCTTCCTGTGGCACTCACAGGCTAGCGATTTCCTAACCCTTCCCAAAACAACAGTCTTTTTCAAGACTAGACCCCCGCTCGCGATTCTGCCTGCTGTAGCACAATACAGCCCGAGCGGGTTCCTTTCCTTTTCCCCGCCGATTGCCGTTTTCACGGCATAGGCATTCCCCCCCCCTGCTCCTTGCTGTCCTGCAGCACAGGGGGGTTACAAATCCTATCCGGGGCCTCGCCTTTCGGCGAGTTCAACAAAAGTCCCGGGGCCGCCCCCCCTGGGCAAGAAGGCAGAAGATGAAAGAAGATTGTGATAGTGTCAGTGACAGTGATTTTGTCGGGTTCCTCCGGGAAAGGTACCCGACAATTAGGGCCGAATATCAGGCATATAGGGCCTCTCGTGGCAATCCCTCCCCCCCCGCGTCCGTCGCCGCGTATTTCAAACGTGCCTCGGAGGCACGCCGCGCGCCCCCCGCCGCCGCGTTAAGTTCGAGCGCACGTTCCGACGATGCGGCTCACATAGCGCCTAACGCAACCCCCACCCCCGCGCCCGCGTCGTTTACGTCATCGCGCGCTTCGTCCGTCGCGACCTCGATCGTTTCGAGTTCAGGCTCCGATACCGAATCGGAGATGGATTTCGAATCCGCGTCAAGCCCTCAGCCTGGAACCTCGGATGGGTTCCAAACCGTAACGCGCGGTAAAAAGCGTTCTCGCGCCGTGGAGTCCCGGAGCTCCACGACGAAGCAAACTAAATCCGCGACCGCCTCCCGCCCGCAGGTAGTCGTGACACCGGAGTCGGACTCCGCTCGCCGCGTAACCCCGCCGCCGCGTCCCAAGCCCGCGCCCGCTCCTAAAGTAGCTGCCCCGCCCCCGCTGATACTTCAAGAGAAGACAGCGTGGAATCGCGTGTCTCAGGCCCTTCAGGCCAACAAAATTAATTACACCCATGCGCGTAACGTCGCGCATGGGATTCAGATAAAGGTCGCAACGCCGGGCGACCATAGGGCCCTCTCTTCATACCTCCGAAAGGAGAACATAGGTTTCCACACCTATGCTCTTCAGGAGGACCGCGAGCTCCGCGTAGTGATACGCGGAGTCCCTAAGGAGTTAGACATCGATTACATAAAGGAGGATCTGACCGCTCAGTCCCTCCCGTTAGTTAGTGTGCACCGGATGCACAGTGGGCGGGGCAAGCAGCCCTACAACATGATCCCGGTAGCTCTAGAACCCACCCCGGAGGCCAAAAAGAAGATCGCATGTCTCACGACAATTTGCGGCCTATCCGGGATCTCGATCGAAGCCCCCCATAAGCGTGGCACTCCCGGGCAGTGCTACAGGTGCCAACTCTATGGCCACTCGGCGCGTAATTGCCACGCGCGCCCCCGCTGCGTGAAATGCCTCGGCGATCACGCTACGATAGATTGCGTTAGAGATAGGGAAACCGCGACCGAACCTCCCAGCTGTGTCCTATGCCTTAAGCAAGGGCACCCCGCGAACTACCGTGGATGTCCCAGGGCTCCGCGAAAACGCCCAACCCACCCAGCTCCGCGAACCGTCGGCCCAAAGACTTCGGCACCTTCAGTGCCGAAACCCGCCTTCGTGCCGGCTGCAGTTCCCACGGTCTCGGCGTGGAAAAAGCCGCTGCCGTATACGAAGGCGGGAACGGAAACCGCACCCCCGCCCCCGCTCGTGACACGCCCCGCGCCCCAGCCCCTGCTCGCACCTCGCCCCGCGCCCGCGTTCCGTCCCCCGCAACCCTCTGCCGTCAACGACTTCGCGCTCGTGCGTGACTTCGTCACTGCGGTGAACTTCGACCGTCTGCGATCGTTCGCAGACGCGATACGTAGGTCGGTAACCCCCGAACAGCGGCTCGCGGCCGCATTCGATCACATGGACGTCTACGAGTCCGTGTCGCGTACGTTATAAAAATCTTTACCGGTAACCAATGGCGCAAAAAGGTAGAGAAAAACCGTATTCCCTTACGTTAGCATTCTATAATGCTAACGGACTCGCGCGGCAACGCGATCAAATTTTTGAATTCCTCCGCGATAATCTTGTAGATATTCTATTAGTGCAGGAAACCTGTCTGAAGCCCTCGCGTCGCGACCCGAAAGTCGCGAATTACGTCATGGTTAGGAATGACAGACTCACCGCCTCCAAAGGCGGGACTGCCATTTACTATAGGCGGGCCCTGCACGTTGTCCCTCTCGATACTCCCTCGCTCTCACATATCGAGGCGTCAGTGTGCCGTATCTCGCTGACGGGACACCAGCCGATCGTCATCGCATCCGTTTATCTCCCCCCGGACAAGCCCCTCCTGAGCAGTGACATCGAGTCACTGTTCGGCATGGGAGACTCCGTCATCCTGGCAGGCGATTTAAATTGCCACCACACTAGGTGGAACTGCCATCGTACAAACGTTAACGGTAGGCGTCTCGACGCGTTTATAGACGACCTCACCTTTGAAATAGTCGGTCCCCCAACTCCAACATGTTATCCGTATAACATCGCGCTCCGTCCGAGCACTATAGACCTGGCATTGCTTAGGAACGTAACTCTGCGCTTGCGTTCCATCGAAGCAATGTCAGAGCTCGACTCAGACCACCGACCTGTTGTTATGCAGCTCGGTCGCCCTCACAACCCAGTCACTGTTACGAGGACCATGGTGGATTGGAATAAGCTGGGCACGTGCCTAGCCGACGCCGCTCCGCCAATCCTCCCTTACGGCCCGGATTCGAATCCATCCCCCGAGGACACCGTCGAATCCATAAACATCATTACCGATCACATCTCTTCCGCGATCATTAGATCTTCAAAAGAAGTCGATGTGGAGGACAGCTTCCACCGCATCAGACTGTCCCCCGATCTTAGGAATCTCTTAAGAGTTAGGAACGCGGCAATCCGGGCCTACGATCGTCTTCCCACGCCTTCAAACCGGATTCAGATGCGTCGTCTACAACGCGAAGTCCACTCCCGCTTAAGCGACGCGCGTAACGATAATTGGCATAGTTATTTAGAACAACTCGCGCCCTCCCACCAAGCATACTGGCGACTAGCTAGGACTCTCAAATCCGAAACTACCGCTACTATGCCTCCCCTCGTACGCCCTTCAGGCCAACCACCGGCATTCGATGACGATGACAAGGCTGAGCTGCTGGCCGATGCACTGCAAGAACAGTGCACCACCAGCACTCAACACGCGGACCCCGAACACACCGAGTTAGTCGACAGGGAGGTCGAGCGCAGAGCTTCCCTGCCGCCCTCGGACGCGTTACCCCCCATTACTACTGACGAAGTTAGAGACGCGATCCACAACCTCCAACCTAGGAAGGCACCCGGCTCCGACGGCATCCATAACCGCGCGCTAAAACTCTTGCCAGTCCAACTGATAGCAATGTTGGCTACAATTTTAAATGCCGCTATGACGCACTGCATCTTTCCCGCGGTGTGGAAAGAAGCGAACGTTATCGGTATACATAAGCCGGGCAAACCGACAAACGAAACTTCTAGTTACCGTCCGATTAGTCTCCTCTCGACGATAGGAAAAATTTACGAACGGCTCCTTAGGAAACGCCTCTGGGATTTTGTTACCGCGAACAAAATTCTCATAGACGAACAGTTCGGATTCCGCTCTAAACACTCGTGCGTACAACAAGTGCACCGCCTCACGGAGCACATTCTGATAGGACTAAATAGGCGTAAACAAATCCCGACCGGCGCCCTCTTCTTCGACATCGCGAAGGCGTTCGACAAAGTCTGGCACAACGGTTTAATTTACAAACTGTACAACATGGGAGTGCCAGACAGACTCGTGCTCATCATACGAGACTTCTTGTCGAACCGTTCGTTTCGATATCGAGTAGAGGGAACTCGCTCTCGTCCCCGTCAACTGACTGCCGGAGTCCCGCAAGGCTCCGCGCTCTCCCCGTTATTATTTAGTTTGTATATCAATGATATACCCCGGTCTCCGGAGACCCATCTAGCGCTCTTCGCCGATGACACGGCTATCTACTACTCGTGTAGGAAGATGTCGCTGCTTCATCGGCGACTCCAGATCGCAGTAGCCACCATGGGACAGTGGTTCCGGAAGTGGCGCATCGACATCAACCCCACGAAAAGCGCAGCGGTGCTCTTCAAAAGGGGTCGCCCTCCGAACATCACTTCGAGCATCCCACTCCGTAGTAGGCGCGCAAACACCTCCGCCGTTAGTCCCATCACTCTCTTTGGCCAGCCCATACCGTGGGTCTCGAAGGTCAAATATCTAGGCGTCACCCTCGACAGAGGGATGACATTCCGTCCCCATATAAAAACGGTACGCGACCGCGCCGCGTTTATTCTAGGACGACTCTATCCAATGCTTTGTAGTCGAAGCAAACTGTCCCTCCGCAATAAGGTAACTCTCTACAAAACTTGTATACGCCCCGTCATGACGTATGCAAGCGTAGTGTTCGCTCACTCAGCCCGCACCCACTTGAAATCCCTTCAGGTTATTCAATCACGATTCTGCAGGATAGCCGTCGGAGCACCATGGTTCCTTAGGAATGTGGATCTCCACGATGACCTGGAGCTCGACTCCCTTAGTAAGTATCTACAGTCGGCATCACTGCGCCATTTTGAGAAGGCGGCACGACATGAGAACCCTCTCATCGTAGCCGCTGGAAATTACATACCCGACCCAGTAGACCGAATGGTAAACCGTCGACGTCGCCCAAAGCACGTCATTACGGATCCTCCTGATCCATTAACGGTGCTTTTAGGCACCACAAGCACCGGTCACCGTCCTCGTCGAACCCGTCGCTTGCGACGAAGGGCTCGACGAGCGAACTAACCCATAGACACAGCCCACTGAGTTTCTCGCCGGATCTTCTCAGTGGGTCGCGTTTCCGATCCGGTGGTAGATTCTGCGAAGCACTGCTCTTGCTAGGGTCAGTGTTAGCAACTCTCCGGTTGAGCCCCGCGAGCTCACCTACTAACGTTAGGGTGAAGCTGAAATAGCCTCTCAAGGCTATCAGCAAAGGTAGGGAAAAAAAAAAAAAAAATATACATAACAACACAAATGCCGCCAAACATTTTGAAATATGAGTTCTAAGTGGTAGTTATTACAGTACAGCGGCTGCCCCATCCTTCAAAGCGAAACGCATTACTGCTTCTCGGCAGAAATGGGCAGGTTGGTGGTACCTACCCGTGCGGACTCATGTATTCAGTAATTATGAATTCAGTATTCAGTGTTATGTATTCAGTGTTATGAAGTCGTCGTGGCCTAAAGGATAAGACGTCCGGTGCATTCGTATGTAGCGATGCACCGGTGTTCGAATCCCGCAGGCGGGTACCAATTTTTCTAATGAAATACGTACTTCACAGATATTCATGATTGACTTCCACGATGAAGGAATAACATCGTGTAATAAAAATTAAACCCGCCAAATTTCTGCCGTGAAGCAGTAATGCGTTTCGGTTTGAAGGGTGGGGTAGCCGTTGTAACTATACTGAGACCTTAGAACTTATATCTCAAGGTGGGTGGCGCATTTACATTGTACATGTCTATGGGCTCCAGTAACACCAGGTGGGCTGTGAGCTCGTCCACACATCTAAGCAAAAAAAAAATTCAAATCGAACACACACTAACAACTAGCGCTAAGTGCAATGAAAAAACCAGATATATTTGAAATACGGATATTTATTTATTTATTTTTTTCATAAAAATTCTAAATTCAATAATGTGTTTAAACATGTAACATTTACATATATGCATTTTTATACAAAGATATATGCAATGTTTTAGTGATTTTTTTTATTAATACTAAAACTGGAGCGTAACATTTTGTGATGCGCGTGATACGATCACCGGTTACACTTACCGAACGTTTACAAAGTATTGTCAAAATATGGTGAAGTTCATGTGTCGACGTTTTGACTCGTTGGTAATGAAAAAAAAAATCGGTAAAACTAAAAAAAAAACCGTAAACAAAAAGCCGGTTTTTTAATAACAGTGTTATTGATCATGTTTCCTATTTTGATTTTATTTAAATTTATTTTATGTACGTGTATTATCATCGCCAACGAGTCGTAGTATGATGGTACAATGGAATGTGCGCGTTTTATTGAGAAAAAAAAACCTTTTCTTAAATTCCCGTGTATAATTGTCATGTAATACCCAATCAAAACTGATCGTAATACTGGTATTGGTTCTTAGTTTTTCTTTTGTGTTAACAGTGCGTGAATTATAAAGCGACAAAATCCGATTTCATATCTCAATTAAAACACCTTTGCCTTAATTAAAAAAAACCGGTTTAAAACAACATGATTCAATTTATAATCGATTTTCTCGTTTAATGTTGAAATAATGGATCAGTTATAATTATAGTCTAGTATTTTGACATAAATCTATTCAACGTAGAAATATACGCTTGTATCTTGTCATCGTACCCACATTAAACAGAACTATGTCAATGGCGTATTAAGAAATTTTCATTAAATTTGTCTATGACATATATTAATAAGAATCAGTCAAGTCGGAAATGGAATTATTAAATAAAATTATTATTTATTAAATAGTTAAAGACGAGTAATATTTAACGTATATTATTCAGATTTGGACTATAGATGAACCACATTATCTATCTACAGATATGTAATCCATGATAAACGTTAATTATAATAAAAAATCTAAGTCCCGTAACATTTACTATTGGTATACTATACAACCTGTATACTTTCAATACCACTTTTTGTGACCAACATTAAAAATATCCAAGAATTTCGGGAAAATTCCGCGTGCTTTAAAAAAAAAGATATAGAAATCAAACAATGATAATGAAAGATAAAAACAATTATGTATTATAATACAAGAATTTACGGTGGTATTGAAAATGTACACAAACTTTTAAATAATAATATAATATATAAATAATAATGAGTAACGTACATATTGTGGACTGTGTCTTATGTGTTAGATTTTTTTTAGTTTTCTAAATGTAAAAAATAATAATTAAGTTACTTAATCTATTATCTAAACAATGAACATAAAAAAAGAAAATCATAACAGTTATACATGTATATTGAATTGTATTTTAAACAGTATATTGATAGAGGAGAGCATGAAGTCAACGGGAAATTTACGACAATATCACAATTTTTACTATACAAGAAGATATTGAGAGTACACGCAGAGGCCAAGCTTGTTGAGAAGCGATAGCGAACTGTGATTAACATGACTCATGATTCAATTGTCGGGTATGCAAAAAGGAAATCTTGAAACTGTTACCTTCTTATTACACTCGCGTAATGACGTAACATCCTGTGATGTATACGCCGCGTACGTCACTAAATAAAACCGGAAACGATTTCAAAAAACCAACGTTCATTATGTACCGTATTAGCATTTCAGAATCGTCACATAAATAAAATGGTAAGTGTGGACCACGACAAAATTCAGATCAATCAATACGGGACGCTAAAACAATTTATATAAAAAATGACAAACCTTACATTTTAGAATAACATTTTTTTTTACTATAACTATATTAATTCCATGATACAGAACACATCACCTAAACATGTTTTCGCGATAACCTACAAACCACGCGGTCACCGACAGAAAATAATATATAGAGATACGCATTTATATCATATAGAACATTCATTAACACACTCATATACGATTACCAACTCGACAGAAGCAAATACCAACAAACGTAGGAAATAATTTACATAAGGCCATATATTATTCACTGTACACATATAACGATAAGATGATTAATTAGATAAATAATGCTTTTAATATTTTAAGGATTAAGGATTAATTCATCCGTATTTTACGACAGTTTGGTCCATATCAATATTATTACTTAAATCGCGTATTTGCCGCGTCCGTTGTATTAGGAGTTCCGCAAAAAGTGTGTGTTGTTTAATGTTTTCAACTCAACGAAGGTCGAATTTTAAATGGGATATCCTTCGATTTGGGGATATTTTTTTAACATGGCAACACTGTGTCTAATACAATGTTGAGTGTTCTTTTACCGATCGCCTAATGCAGCGGAACGCCGCGGCGCCCTCAGCCGCCTACGGTCAGTCTTTTCTGCTAATGTTAATGAAATACGAATTTGTGCAAATCATACCCCTAGTCGCGTAACATAATACAATAATTTTATTTACAAAACTCATCTCGAAATCGAGACTACAAATGATATAACGAGCACTGACCGGGAGCCGCCGGAGCGCCGAATGGTTATTGGTACTCTGTTTTATTGGCGTCGTCTCTCTCAGTCGCACTCGTTGTGCGTTGGGTATGTCTATCTCTGTTCCCGAGCCGAAACTCGGGACGTGAGTTCGGGCAGAGCCTTCGAGTGTGAAGTTGAGCGATTTGCTGAATGCTGTGGCCCTTTTGGTTGTCAGTTTTGTTCACGAGGGTCCTTGACCTCCGGCCGGCGCCTCGGCTCTCATCTCCGACTTTAATTTGACGAACTCCCTAGCCACTTCGTCGCTGTGTCTTTGAGAAAGTATCCTTAGGATCGTCCAGCCCGTCTCGTCCATCTTCACCCTTGTGCCGAGCGGTAGCCAGCAGGCACACGAACCCTGCTCATGAAACGAATATTAACTATATTTTAAATATATATTTTTTACAAATTTATTAGTATATTACACCCGTGACCAGCAGATGAAGTAAAGGTAAGTAGGTCTATTTTCATTCCCAAGATTCAAACTATATTCATACCGAATTTCAACAAAATCAGTTCAATGGTTTGAGTTTGAAAATGTAAATAATGGTTGATACGTAATGTTCAATATCTAACCATATTCCAAAATTTGTAAGCAACGACAAATTTTGTATTGAATTCGACGTTTATGAAATAAGTTAATAAAATCAACGAATTAATGAAAAAAAAACTGTCTACATGAAAATTCGTCCCGCAGCAATAGCGAACAAACAGATGGACCGATCGCTCAAAATATGATAGTTCATATTTCACTTTCACTCTTTCATTCGATGTACAGACACACAGATAGAACACACAGTATAGTAATAGAACATACTGTATAGTGATAGAACATACTGTATAGTGATAGAACATACTGTATGGTGATAGAACACACTGTGTAGTTATGGAACACACTGTATAGTGATAGAACACACTGTATAGTGATAGAGCACACTGTATAGTAATAGAGCACACTGTATAGTGATAGAGCACATTGTATAGTGTCAGAACATACTGTATAGTGATAGAGCACCCTGTGTAGTTATAGAACACACTTTATAGTGATATAACACACTATATAGTGATAGAACACACTGTATAGTTATACAACACACTGTATAGTGATAGAGTACACTGTATAGTGGTAGAGCACACTGTATAGTGATAGAACACATTTTGGCGGTACGTCTGTTGTGTGGTACCTGCTCCGCGATGTCGGCGAGCCGCATGACCGCGACGCCGACGAGCCGGTCCTCGCGCGCGAAGCAGTAGTCCCGCACGCAGACGTGCAGCTCGAACAACTCCAGCTGCTCAGTGGCGCTCACCATGCTGGAAGCATATACTTATACTTATTTTACTCATTTTCAAAGTCGAAGTCGTCATTTCGAAGTCGAAGAGGTAATTTCGAAGTCGAAGAGGTCATTTCGAAGTCAAAGAGGTCATTATTTTTAATACGCTTTTTTATTAGCTTCAGACGTATGTATGTTTGTAACGAAATCTTTGAACATGAATTTGACCCCCTTCAAAACTTCGAATTAACTTGAAATTTGGTATACTTATCAAGGACCGATGACAATTCAATATTTAAAAAAATAATTGAAAAAATTGAAATTCAACTAAAAAATTTAATATAAATAATAGTTTAAAAAAACTAACAAAATACGCGTTTTTTTCCTACTGACGCCGAAAGTTTGGTTATCTTCCCGCTGTACAGGGAAGAAAGTGTAACTTTTTCTCCCTAGGTACTGACAAGTGCGCATGCGCGTTAATGTCTACGTCTGCCATTGTTGTGCTCGGGTAATTTGTAATATTGTGTTTAGTGTAAAAGTGAAATAAACAAAAGGCAATAAAATTAAATAGTGAAGTATTAAACAAAGATGAGTTCATCAGACAGTTCTTATTCAATTAGTAGTAGTTTATTGAAAAATTAATAAACAGTTAAATTGTTTTTTTTTATGAGTATAGTTTTTAATTGTTAGTTAGTTTTTAAAGTTATTTTAATTGGTATATTCATCTTTACATCAATCTGATGTTGAAATTTCATTGAACGCTTACTTTACTGTATTGACGATTAGTATTGATAACCATTTAAAAAAAAACAGAATTTTTTCCCAATTGTTTTATTTGTGTAACGCTAAATGGATTTAGAAGAAAGATTTGTGGTTACCAGTACCAATAGATAGTTAATTTTTTTTTTTATTTTGAACACCGTAAGCAGTACTGTTCCCAAATTTAAATTATTGTACGGAATTTTAAACGAAAAAACTTATAAATGCGTTGAAAATTCTCCTATAGAAATATCTAGATGAATATGAAATTGGTCTGTCCTCTGCACGAGTTACTTACAAATGGAAGGTTTCATTGAACTTGGGACTCCAGTTGTTGCTCTTGGATTTGGTGGCGAACTTCCTCTTCTTGTCGGCCAAGTGAGGGCCTATCAGGTTCACCTCTATAAACGGACGGAACATTCCACTCGCGATCACCCACTTGAGATCATTTGCCGCAACCACTGAAATCGCAACACATTTTTGTACTGAATCGAATTTTGCAGAGAATCTTTTGAAGATAAACAAAAATACGTATGACGTCATAGACAACAAAATTAATCAGATTTTTTTAAGGGAGCAAAGTATTCCGTAGCCCTCTTGGCTCAAAGTCAACGGTGAAGCTAGAAAACTGTTCTATGCTCATGCGACATGTAACCTGTGTGTGCTTGGTATTGTGGATTTAAAGCCTCACAATTACATATTCATAAACAAACATGTAAGCATAGATTAGAGGTAAATAAAATGATAGAAAAAATATATCGATCAAGGTTCTAAAGGGTTAAACTAAAAAAAAACGTTCGGAATAACTAAAGTAGTTTTGGGTATTGCACGCACGTTGGCATATATCTATCATTTTATTTTTACAAATTAAATAACCATTTTATTTGTACATCTACTATTATGTTCTTTGATAGAAAATAAGTACCTTTGACAGTGATTTTATGTTCTCCCGTCCCGGGATGTGTGAAGAGGTCCACTTGCAGGGACACTTCGCCGACGCTTCCCTCCTCAGCAACAGCGGCGTCTAAATATTTATCGAAATATACATTAAGTTTGATATTGCCAAGTGAAAAGTTTCATTAGGGTTGGACAGTAAAGTATGCCACCTCATAGTCCATGGTTTTATATACGGAGACTGGAGACCATTGAGAACCATATTGAAACATAAGCTTCATAGTAAAAACATCGTTTTAGAGAATCCTTTAAACAGGAATTCATTATTATATCTTTTGGCTTATAAGAAGGTAAAAATTCTTACCTAAATAAGAAAAATATGTTGTTTATTTATTTATTTGGGTTACATAATGGACAGTCAGGGTTTAAATCGTGTCCTTTATATAATATGAAGCTATATTATATCCAAGGAAAACTTCCAAATTAAGAAGCCATGGTATTTGAGTGTTTTCTTACCATCATTAACTATTTGTAACTTTTTTATTATTCTCACTAAGCCCACGTATATAAGTTTCTATAATGAGATTCTAAAGCAAAAGGCGAAAGGAAAGTATATTATGCAAATTTATTTATTTTTTTATTTTCCCCCAAGATTACCTTGATTCTGCTGGCTGGTAACGAAGGTCCTGATCAACGTGTCAGTCGTCTGCGTGTACAGACTGAGGGCGTATCTCAGCGACTGGAGCTCTGGACTCTTTTCCAAGAAAGTCTTCTTGAGTCCGTTGCCGCCGGCGTGGAAGTACTGCTTGATGGTGTCCAGAGCCGCGTCCAGTACCGCGCATTGCTTCGGCGTTAAGCTCTTCTCGGCTGACAGATGCTGAGGAAAAATATTATTGAAAACGAAGGAAGTTTGGGCTTGACAATGGGCTGTAAGAGTTTAATGGTCGCAAATAATTGGGGAAGCTTTAGCATGTTCGTTCATGTTCCTTCATCGCCTTGAGTTTGGTCATTAGCTTGGAGCATTGGAGCTGTCTTGTATGGTGGACGACATGGACAGTGAGAGTGCTTCTTAGTTCTCCCCTGCATAATGATGTGGCAGAGTCGCGGCAGCCACATGTCTTTATAAGTATTAGTTCCCACCCCCCGTTCCCTTCAGGAATGGGGTTTCATACCCGCTCTTGTCAATATTGTAAATAATAGGGAAAGGGGAAGAAGACACGAGCGAACGAATGCGAAAGATTTAAAAAAAAATGGAGGAGAGTAGCGGCCGTCCGCATGAAGAAAAAAGACGGAGAAAGAAAAATGAAGAGAACAGAAGACGGCGGAAGAAAAAAGAAGTAAATAACGTCCGGTCCAATCCAAATCAAGCCACTGCACTACTCAAGCCTGCAGCTCATCACGCCTGCCTCGATAGGCAAGGAGCTCAAGCCCGGGCAGAGTAACTTCCCTCGAGGCCCGTTCCGCGCCCCCTTAATGGGACGCGACGATCAAACGCAAGGTATAGCAGAAGACATACTTCTTTAGAGATGTCCATGACGCCGGAGAGCGCGTGCTTTACGTCCTGCTTGCCAACGGTGCTCTTGAACAGCTGCGTCATGTCCTCTATCTTTGCGTTCGCCGCTAAATTCTTGGCGTTATTCGTTAAGTTCTTCAACATCATCTGTACAAAATACAACAAGTATTTCAAAAAACGCTTTTGTGTTGTGTTATCATTTTTATTTGCATCGCTTGCAGTCGAATCTGGACCTTAAAGTAAAGCAGTTGCGTTGAAAATTGTGTCTTATTTAATCTACATTAATGCTAAACTACATGTCATTTATGTTTTATAGAAATCTATATCTAATTTTGAAGTATCATTTGTTAATATATTTTTATTGCTAATGTTTAGATTCATATCAAAAAAGTAAGGAGCTATCAGGAGATTACAACTGAAATTCTACAAATTGATTCATGGATTAGGTATAATATATTATGTACTTATGCTCTTTTTTTTTTTTTATTGCTTTGATGGGTGGACGAGCTCACAGCCCACTTGGTGTTAAGTGGTTACTGGAGCCCATAGACATTTACAACGTAAATGCGCCACCCACCTTGAGATATAAGTTCTAAGGTCTCAGTGTAGTTACAACGGCTGCCCTACCCTTCAAACCGAAACGCATTACTGCTTCAGGGCAGAAATAGGCAGGGCGGTGGTACCTACCCGTGCAGACTCACAAGAGGTCCTACCACCAGTAATTACGCAAATTATAATTTTGCGAGTTTGATTTCTATTACACGATGTTATTCCTTCACCGTGGAAGTCAATCGCGAACATTTTGTTAAGTACGTATTTCATTAGAAAAATTGGTACCCACCTGCGGGATTCGATCACCGGTGCATCGCTAGATACGAATGCACCGAACGTCTTATCCTTTAGGCCACGACGACTTCAAAATGTACATTTGACTAAATTAGCATTTCATAGTAATGCAGAAATAAAAAGAAAGATTTTGGAGTCACTCAATGTAATGAACTCTAAATAAAAAGTTTGAGAGCCAAAATTCTTCAAAAAAGTAATTTATTTGCGAATTGCTCTAATTGTCTTAAAATTATGTTTAGCAAGACGTAACTATTTAACTTCAAAGCGTCAATACATATAAACAACCCATCTATACTAATATATAAATCTACAGTGGTTATATCGGATGTTCCGTTATAACTACTGAACCATGCATCCGATTGACGTGAAACTTGGTATCCATATAGGAAATATATGTACTTAATGGATAGGCTAATATTTATATGAGTGTTGGACTCCCTTATAATAATGACAATAAATAATAATGTTCATTTTAAATGCCCAGCGAGTACAGCTAGTTTTTTATATTTTATTGCTGATATTTTAAACAAACCGTTTTATCCGTCATGGGTGGGAGTACGACGGTTTTCTCTAATATCTTCATGACAATCTTCCACAGCTCCTTCAGAAGGCGCTTAAGGACGGTCTTCTCGCAAGACTCCGCGTACATAGTAAGAGAACCGTCCTGTAAATTAAGTTAAGGTCACGAATTGGAGAGTAGAATTGGTAAAAACAATAAATCTTTTTTTTTATTGCCCTTGTAGGCAGACGAGCATAAGGCCCACCTGACGGTGACTGGTTACCATCGCCCATGGACTTCAGTAATGCCAGAGGCAGAGCCAAGCCGCTGCCTACCTATCGCTACCTAATCGCTAAAAGAGAATTTCTGCTTAATATTTTGTAACTGGTTTCTAGGTGGGTTACGGACTCACAAAGGGATTAGGACCGATAGATCTTAGAGTGCCAACTGCACTTATCTTGTTGTCTTGAAACATAAGGTCAAAAATGTTATTTTAATTAAATTACGATTATCTTCGAAATCTAAACGAATAACTGAGATACACGATGGTGGAGCTTACTTCTAAACTGAATTTTAGATATATAATTTACAGTATTTGTTAAATATCTATATATTAATATGTGAAGCAAAAACTTTGTACCCCTTTTTACAACAGATTGCGCGGACGGAGGAGTATGAAATTTCCCACACTTATAGAGAATATAGAGAAGGAGTGCAGAACGTAAATTTTTTTATACTATTTATTTATTGTCAAACTTTTCTTATTGCTTATAAGTCTATGGTCAAACTGTGACAGACTAAATATTGTTTGTCTTTAACATTATTTGTCTAAAGTGTAGTCTTGGCAAATCTGTGATTAAAAAATTATAATAGTCTTTAACAATAGAACCATAATAGTGTACAAACTTATACTTTTAAATAACGATACTTGAATTTCGACTACCGGGGGGACCACTAGTTTTACTTTAAGCGCTGGTGTTGGCGTATTGTTAGCCTGCGCCGATAAGGAGCACTATCTCACTTTTTTATTTATTTATTTCTTAGATGGTTGGATGAGCTCACAGCCCACCTGGTGTTAAGTGGTTACTGGAGCCCATAGACATCTACGACGTAAACGCGCCGCCCACCTTGAGATATAAGTTTTAAGGTCTCAAGTATAGTTACGGCTGCGTTCTGCTACGGTCTGGCGCGAACCTGCGATGCGATAGTCTCATAAGTACAAAGTCGCTTACCAAGATATCCATTAGGGGCCGGAGCACCTCATCAGCCTCCTGGTGCGCGGGGTGCTGTGGGACGCCGGGCGCTCCGCCTCCGCCCACCTTCTGTAGCAGGTCTCCTAGATCCTTCACGCTCGCTGTTATTCTGAACTCCAGGCTAAAAAATCGAATTAAGAATAATTTAGACAACAAAACAAAAAAAAAACAAAAGTTTCCAAAACAGTGCTACCCTACAGAGGTATCCTATATCTATCTCTTACGTACTAAATCCCACGTCCTAATCCTGAATTATTATTATTATTATGTATATGTCTGTCTTTTTCATTAGCGTTGCTTTTTGTTTCATCGAATTTTTCGTCATAGCGGTACTAAACCAGTCATCTTAATTTCAAAGTTTTGCGCTATGACATGTCCTTCTTCAAACGAGGCTTGTGGAGAGTATTAAGCAGTAAGCAGCGGCTTCGCTCTGCCGCTGGCATTGCTGAAGTCCATGGGCGACGGTAACCACTCACCATCAGGTGGGTCATCAGGTATGCTCGTCTGCCTACAAAGGCAATAAAAATATATATTGAAATTTTAATTCATCGTTGATTTTTATCTATTATAGTACTAATAATAGGCGTCATTTTTTACTTTATGGCATTAATAAGGCACATTGAGTAAGTAACGGTTTGCCATGGGTCAAGCTGAGCCCCTGCCTAGCGATAATCACAATTTAAAGTGGCCAACAATACCAATCAATAATAGTAGATTTTCAAAAATATTTATTACAATTTCTAAATTCGGATTTAATTTCGTGCGATTGAAACAGTTTATTTTTTTAGGTTACGTTCCATATAAAACGAACTCAAGATATGGTTTTATGGAATATTTCATGTATATAAAACGAACTCAAGATATGGTTTTATGGAATATTTCATGTATATAAAACGAACTCAAGATATGGTTTTATGTAATTTTTCATGTATATAAAACGAACTCAAGATATGATTTTATGGAATATTTCATGTGTATAAAACGAACTCAAGATATGGTTTTATGGAATATTTCATGTATATAAAACGAACTCAAGATATGGTTTTATGTAATTTTTCATGTATATAAAACGAACTCAAGATATGATTTTATGGAATATTTCATGTGTATAAAACGAACTCAAGATATGGTTTTATGGAATATTTCATGTATATAAAACGAACTCAAGATATGGTTTTATGTAATTTTTCATGTATATAAAACGAACTCAAGATATGATTTTATGGAATATTTCATGTGTATAAAACGAACTCAAGATATGGTTTTATGGAATATTTCATGTATATAAAACGAACTCAAGATATGATTTTATGGAATATTTCATGTGTATAAAACGAACTCAAGATATGATTTTATGGAATATTTCATGTACCTATTAGCGAACATGGATGCGAGTTCGTCCAGCGTGCTGTTGAGGCGCTGCTGCAAGTCGTGGAGGATGTCGGCCGCGTCGCGCTCCAGCTTGGTGCCGCCCATCGCCTCGAACATCTTCTCTAGCTGCACTCGCAGCTGCTGAATGTTGTTCATGAGGATGCAGGCCTGCTCGCAAAGAATAGCATTACAGTATAAGGTTTTGAGTTAGGTAATGTAGAATTAATCTGACAGAAATTCAACAATCTTTGGCTATCAATTTTTTGTATAGCGTTTACATTAATATTCGCAACGTTATTTTTCTAAAAACAAATCTTCTGTTTGTTAACTGATTTTTATAGTTGTCAATGAGCTTTAGTGTTGTAAATGTTACCAATGATCAAAAAAAAAATTTTTTTTTCAATATGTTAAATTGAACAACAACAAAAACTGAAAAAGTAATACTACATACTACTAGTAATAATAATAATCAGTGACTATGATCCAATTTCCGTTGTAAGGCAAACTCCACCAGTATGTAAAAAGATTTGACTAATATATTTTTTTTTTATTGCTTAGATGGGTGGACGAATTCACAGCCCCCCTGGTGTTAAGTGGTTACTGGAGCCCATAGACATCCACAACGTAAATGCGCCACCCACCTTGAGATATAAGTTCTAAGGTCTCAGTATAGTTACAACGGCTGCCCCACCCTTCAAGCCGAAACGCATTACTGCTTAACGGCAGAAATAGGCAGGGTGGCGGTACCCACCCGCGCGGACTCACAAGAGGTCCCACCACCAGTAAAAATATTTTTGCTCTGACAATAAAATGGAAAAGATTATGACTGATATCTACGCACTATTTGTATGTGTTTATTTTATTGTTTTAATTTCATCATTCTAACGTGCTAAGGCGAACCGATCGTAATCCATAAACAAAATAATCTCAAAGCTGTAACTCAAAATTAAACTATAACTTACAACCCGTTCTTCTTTCAGATGCTCTGGGAATTCTTTCTTAACGATATCCGAATACGCGACCAGCACCTTCACTATGGTCTTGGCGAAACGTTTCATGTACCGTTTCCATATTTCAGGGTCGGGACACTCCAGCTTCGAGACCACGTCGAAGCATTGCGTCAGTTGCGTGAACACGTCGACCACTGAGTTGCTGAAGAGCGCGTGCTCGCTGGACTTTTGGAACTGAATAATATATAAAATCATTTATTTGGTTTCTAATAGAAAATCAGATATAGGTACCAAACTAATTATAGAAACTAATTATAGTTCTAAACTAATTATAGGTGGGTGGCGCATTTACGTCGTAAATATCTATGGTCTCCAGTAACCACTTAACACCAGGTGGGCTGTGAGCTCGTACCCTCACCTAGCAATAAAAAAAAAAAAAGGATCCATTTTATGAAAATTTTTTAGTGCAACATCTATACGTGAAGCCTAAACTTTGTACCCTTTTTTACGAAAATTGCGCGGACGGAGAAGTATAAAATTTCTCACACTTATAGAGAATATAGAGATGAAGTGTAGAGTACTAATATTTTTTTAATTCTGTATAAAAAAATCATTAAATCAATAAAGAAAACATACATACACTACCGTGTATTTGACACAACACATATACATACACATATGCTTTGTGTTTATTGTCAAACTTTTGTTATTGTTAAAAGTCTGTGGTCAAATTGAGAATAGATTAATATTGTTTGTTTTTAATATTATTTGTATATAGTGTAGTCTTGGCAAAATCTGTGAGTATAGAAGTACAATAAATCGTTTTTGACAAAAGAACAATAATAATGTCCAAACTTATAATTTCAATTAATTATAGTCGAATTTCGACTACAGAGGGTCCACTAGTTAAGTCAATTTCACAAAGATACAAAAAAAATGTGGATTAAAGTATACAAATTGAATAGCTTGAAACCCGAAAGAACACCCAATTAAACATAAATAATTCTGAAAATGCTTTTAATCAATTAATTGAATTGTATTCGTAACTCACCCCATCACGTTTATCTCTGTTGAATGCTCCGTTCAAATATTCTAAGGACACGTCGTCGTTTTCATTCAGCCACTGCATCACGAAGGGTTCGAACCACGCCGGATACTCCGGCACAGCGCCACAGTACGGCGGGACGTCTTTCACGTAGTTCGTATGCAGCCATTTTACCTATTATATGATAATATTGGTTCTTTAGATGAAGTAAAGAGTATAGTCGGCATATTATAGTCGAACAGCCAAAAATATAGAGTACTAGCCGTACTCGTCCGCTTCGCTGGGCATTTAAAATTAACATTATTATTTATTGTCATTACTATTAGAGAGTCCATATCAATATTAGCCAAAAAAAAAAAAAAACATTAAGTACATGTATTTTCTACATGGATACCAAGTTTCAAGTCAATCGGATGCACGGTTCAGTAGTTATAGCGGAACATCCATAAAATCCACTGTAGATTTATATATTACTATAAATTGGAAATCTTTAGGGAAAGCTTTTGTCAAGAGAGCTTCGAAAACCAAAACACTGAACGCCGAACGTAATAGTTAATTATAAGTTAGATTTCAATTTAAGGTGAATTATATTGTTGAGTAAAACAGCAATAAAGGCTTATTTCATTTTTTTTTTTTATAATGTTGTTTCTTTATAACTCCAACAACGCAATTACGTAGTTTAACATGTTTTCCTATGTGTTTTTTTTAATGATCTACCTAATCACGAAATCAAAATAATAAGGTAAGTAAAATAATAAGACTTGAACAGTTTGCTTTTATTTGCTTTTTTATTATATTTATTTCCCACATCTATGCTACTGTACTCTTTTCGTAACTAAGGAAGGTTTCAATATACTTTTTTTTTAAACCTAATTTTTTTTTTTTCGCCACCCCAAATAGATGGTTTGTAGTTTCTCGTCTAATTGAGTTTCATGCGCGAAATAATGTAACTATTAGTATTTTTAAAATTTAAAACATACTTTGAAGTGGAGATTCATGTAGGCGGAAGACTTGCAGAGCCTGTGTTGTTCATGTTCCTCCAGAGCGTACTTCATATCCACTGCGAATAACGACCACATTGTGGCTGCGGACAGCTGCAAAAGACAACGTAATACTGTAAGTAACACGTTAACGCTGATCAGTATCTTCAGATCTTCTATCAGATCTTGACGATTCCCATTCTCGAACTTATGATCTATTGCATAATATCGTTCAATAATATATCGTACAGAATACGGTCGTATTTTGAGAGAGTAGGAGACATCAGAAATAGATTTTCTACCTTTTTCGAATGCAGCCTTAGAACAGAGCAAAAATCTTTTTTATTTCTGGTAATTTTCAGGTTCTCCAATCATAATTTTTTTGTTGAAATTGACAAAGACCTAAGCGGCCTTTGTTACATGTCATAAAGCTTACTTTGAATGATATTTAGTTCGTTTTGTTGTGGTATGCAAATATTAGTGTTGTTAGATTTTTTTTTTTTTTTTTTTTTTTTTTTTTTTATGATTGAAAGTTTACTGGTGGCCCGAAGGCCTTTCCAGTTTCACCAGGACAGGTGGGCGAGCAAAGGCTCAGCCAAGAGGGGTGGGATTTGCTAACAACTGCCCGAGCGCCCCCGAAGGAGACCTAACAACTCAAGAGCAATTGTTTCGCGAATGAATCTACTACCGGATCGGAATCGCGACCCGCTGAGAAGATCCGGCGAGAAACTCAGCGGGCTGATGCATGGGTTAGGTTGCACGTCGACCTCTTTGTCGAGTTCGACGAGTACGGTTACCGGGGTCCCTAAGCCTGCCCCTAGTATTAGAGCTGAAGGCATCTAATGCAAAGGTTATTGGATCTGATGGATCCGTAAGGACGTGTCTAGGGCGTCGACGGTGACTGGCTCCTGCATGATCAGGATTCGGGGAGTAGTCAGCGGCGGCAATGATAAGGCGATTATCATGACGCATAGCCTTATCGAAGTATCGTTCCGACGCTGACTTCATGTATTTCCGAATTGATTCGAGGCCCAGGTCGTCGTGTAGGTCAACGTTCCTCACGAACCACGGAGCCCCGACAGCTAACCTGCAAAAGCGGGATTGTAGGGATTGGAGGGTGTCTATGTGTGTGCGGGCCGCGTGAGCGAACACCACACTCGCGTAAGTCATGACGGGCCTTATGCAAGTTTTGTAAAGTGTCACCTTGTTCCGAAGGGACATTTTACTCCGCTTACAGATCATGGGGTAGAGTCTACCGAGAATAAACGCAGCACGGTCACGGACTGATTTTATATGCGGGCGGAATGTCATCGATGCATCCAGGGTAACGCCCAGGTACTTGACCTTCCTGGCCCAGGGTATGGGTTGTCTAAAGAGAGTAATCGGGGGTGTGAGATTCCTCCTCCTAATCCGGGAGGAAATCCGTGTGGAGCTTCCCCTCTGAAATAGCACCGCAGTACTTTTCGCTGGGTTGATGTCTATGCGCCATTTTCGGAACCACTGTCCTAGGGCTAGGGCTGCGCTCTGAAGCTTCTTCGCGATTAGGGACTTATTTCTACTAGAATAGTAAACAGTCGTGTCGTCGGCGAATAAAGCTAAATGGGTCGGCGGCGACCGGGGAATATCGTTGACGAATAAGCTAAATAGGAGGGGTGAGAGGACAGAGCCTTGCGGGACTCCAGCTGTGAGAGGTCGTGGGGAGGAGCGGGTTCCCTCGACTCGATATCGAAAAGAGCGGTTCGACAAGAAGTCCCGTATGATGAGCACGAGACTATCCGGCACGCCCATGTTGAATAGTTTGAAAATCAAACCATTGTGCCAGACTTTGTCGAACGCTTTTGCGACGTCGAAGAAGAGAGCTCCCGTGTATAACGGTTTTGGTCGATTAAGCCCCACAAGAATGTGCTCCGTGAGGCGGTGCACCTGTTGAACGCATGAGTGATTTGTACGGAATCCGAATTGTTCATCGATAAGAATGCCCTTGGATGAGACGAAGTCTCTGAGGCGTTTGTAGAGCAGACGCTCATACAGTTTGCCTAGAGACATGAGGAGGCTAATCGGGCGGTAGCTCGTCGGATGATTTTTTGGTTTACCGGGTTTATGTATGCCGATAACGTCCGCTTCTTTCCACACCGCGGGAAAGATACAGTTCGCCATAGCGGCATTGAAAATAGATGCCAACATCACGATGAGTTGGACGGGTAGAAGTTTAATAACGCGGTTGGATATACCGTCGGAACCGGGAGCCTTGCGAGGACGTAGGTGTTGTTAGAACTGGCCTTCTTAGTATATGTAACCATCATAAGTTTATATTAAGAAGAATAGTTGTTGCCTAGCAACAATAAGTTGGTCGTATAATTTTATGTAAAGAATAAAAAAGTCAGTATGTACATCCGAAGAACTATGTTTCATTATTTAACATAATTACCACAAGTGTATTAGTATAATCAGAGAAAGATATCTTAGTCGCTCTGAAAAAAAAACCTTAAAAAAAATATATTTTTTTCTTCAAAGATTAAACCGTATCAAGAGATTCCTATCTGAAGATTAAAAACAGTACCTGTCCAATATTGAGCTCCTGCGGGAACTGGTTCAGTACGGGAGCGTAGCTATTTCGGTCTTCTTCTATAACAGACACTATGAGAGCTATTAATTTGTGCCAGAAATCGACAGAGTCTAACTGTGGTCCGTGGTCAGCTGGGTCACGCTTTGCTTCATTGGGGTCTACCTGTAAGTCGTTTCAACAACACAAAAATTTATAATATATTCACTTTTATACTATAGATGTAGTAAGTAGGGCGCGTGGGATAACGAACAGAGTACTAATGAGTTATAGTCTAGTTTGGTCTTGTTTATAGTTTTCAAGTTTTAAAAAAAATCTAAATCAGTACTATAGGCTATCTTGCAAGCGATCTCTTTCAGGCAGCCGTTAAATATAAAACAATGAAATCAATTGTTATCATGTATTTACTTTTCTTCTTATTGTTATTATAACTAGTCAGGTCATAAGTATTGTCACACAGTAAAAACTTTTCTTTTAGAATGCTGGCCACAAAAAACTTTATTGAATTCGAATTTCGAATTGTTCATGAAAATAAAAATGTATACTTTTAAGAATTTTACTCATTTTTAAATATGGAGTGGACGCTTAAAGAAGACCGCGTTGCAGTTATTGCGTTGCATCGTTGCGGTTACGCGCTAATTCAAATTTTTAACATACTGAAAAATTTGAATATAACCAAAAGGTTCGTTTATCGTACCATCAAACGATACAATGAAGACTCTAGTGTAGATGACAGGTCAATAAGTGGTCGCCCTCGGTATGTTAGGACTCTAGCAGTGATAAAAGCTATGAAGGCGCGAATTCAAAGAAATCCCAAACGTAAGCAGAAACTGTTGGCCCTTCAGATGGCGTTAAGCAGAATCACGGTGAAAAGGGTGTTAAATGAAGACTTAGGGCTTCGGGCATATCGAAGAAAAACAGGACATCGTTTGAATGCTCGTCTAATGGACCTGAGACTGAAGAGATGCCGCGCTTTGTTGAAGCGGTACGCGGGAAAAATATATCGGGAAATTCTTTTATCGGATGAAAAAATTTTTACCGTAGAAGAGAGCTACAACAAACAAAATGATAAGGTGTACGCACACAGTAGTGAAGAAGCGAGCAACCGTATTCCGCGTGTCCAACGAGGTCATTTTCCATCCTCGCTCATGGTATGGTTGGGAGTTTCTTATTGGGGATTAACAGAGATACATTTTTGTGAGAAAGATGTAAAAACGAATGCAGTTGTGTATCAAAATACAGTCCTGACGAATCTTGTAGAACCTGTTTCTCATACCATGTTCAATAACAGGCACTGGGTATTGCAACAAGATTCGGCGCCAGCTCATAGAGCGAAGAGCACACAAGACTGGCTGGCGGCGCGTGAAATCGACTTCATCCGGCACGAAGACTGGCCCTCCTCCAGTCCAGATTTGAATCCGTTAGATTACAAGATATGGCAACACTTGGAGGAAAAGGCGTGCTTTGACTCATCCCAATTTGGAGTCACTCAAGACATCCTTGATTAAGGCAGCTGCCGATATTGTACATGAACCTCGTTCGTGTTGCGATAGATGACTGGCCGCGCAGATTGAAGGCCTGTATTCAAAATCACAGAGGTCATTTTGAATAAACTTTAGTGTCATAAGAATCTATGTTTCGTTAAGTTCATTTTGGTATATGAATGGTTACATAATAAATAAACTTGTTTCAATTATTTTACATTAAACATGTGACAGAATTTATGACCTGACTAGGTATATTATTTGACAGATTATGGTTCAATAGTACTAACGTAATTTAGCAACATTTTAAACACCTACTATTTGTACTAAACTTTGCTTTTGGATTATTAACTCAACATATTAATCATACATACTCGCTACGAATAAATAATACTATTTATTAAAATAATTCGATGAAATAATAATATTTATTTGTAACACACTCGTAGTAAAATCACAGTAAAATTTAAATAAGTCTAGTAGGCATTTTAGTACTCTGACATTTAGATGTGGCGTGACAATCGAATCCAATACCTTTTAACGTTTAAATAATTAAATAGAGTTTAAATAGTTTATAGACTTTAATTCTATGCTAATAATAAGCAATGTTTTTTGCTAATAATTGATTTTACTCAAAATAAATAAATCTATAAAAAAAAATTCCAAAGGTTTTATAATAAACATTGGTGATGAGATTAATTCTGAAAAATCTCTTGTTTGACGTACGACTCGTTAATCAATATTTGAAATGTCTCTATGTAATGCGAATATCAAAAAAGAATATTTTTAAATGTTGATTCAACGCTTACCTGAAATTCTCTATTGTAAAGCTCGTAGCAATTTTCGAATAAGAACTGGTATGTTGACCTCAAACAGGCTTTCACGCAGTCTTTAACCACTGTGCTAGCTCGGGGAGGACTGCTCAACTCTTGGACCTTGAAAAGAATAGAATCACTCAAATCTTGTGTACATACTGAAATAAAATCGTATTGTGACCCTAAACGGGTAGATACTGTCAGTTGACCAATTTCAACCACAGACCAGCCGTGTCTCAGGCTTAAAGTGTGAAACAGCTTTTGCATACTGCAAATGAGTATTCAACAGCTGTCTCAAGCTAGCGACATTCATGCCGAGATGTCAATTGGCGAAACTAAGTTGAAAAGTTCTGTTAATACATCTATACTAATATATAAATCTATAGTGTTTTTTACGGATGTCCCGTTATACCTACTGAACCGTGCATCTGATTGACTTGAAACTTGGTATCTATGCAGAAAATACATGTACTTAATGGATAGGCTAATATTTATATAAGTGTTGGACTCCCTAATGTTAATTTTAAATGCCCAGCAAAGCGGCCGAGTACGGCTAGTATATTTATATAAGTGTATGTCAACCAAACAAAATTGTGTAAGACAGTGGGAGGATACGTGAAATAAATATTTGAATAATTACCTTCATCCTAAAGAAAGTGATGCTGGTCAACAGGTCAACAGTAGACTTCAGGTCCATGAGTTTCTCAGCACTCGAAGCGGGGAAGTTGTTTCGATACATCGAGAGATCGATTCTGAGAGAGTTGTGAAGTTGATCGAGCAGTTTCACGAATTTCTCTTTCTGTTAAAAGAAAATTCATACTTTCTAATATTATCATGTTACAAAAAGCCTTTATTTCTCACAGACCAGATTTCAATAAGTCTGAATTCAGAATAATCAACTATATAATCTAGTTTGTGCTTTAAATCTATATATTCATATTTAATTTCATTTTATGTCTTATAGTCTAGTCAACAAGTTCAAAAACGTGTTAAATAGACATAAAGCTCCTAAAAATATGTACGATAGCTCATTGGATGCGGAATGATGTCTACAAAAATGTTTTTTAAGGGCTTATTAGCACATAAAAAATTGCGATTGTTATAAACAAAATAAGATTTAAAAAAAAAGGAATTTGGTTTTTCCTTAATAATTTCTAAAATAATGATATTTAAGGAATTTTGAAAAAAGATCCTGAAAGAGGAGGAAATTTCCAATAAAAAAATCCCAACTCCCGGAATTCTATCTCTATTATTTATAAAAAAATTTTAACGCTGAAAATAGCGCTCCGCGAGGTCGTTACGGCATAGGCGCGCCGTCTAAAAAGCCGGTATATCACCTAAAATATTTTTTTTATAGTATTAAATAACAATTTAAAAATTTGAATAAATTATGGTGTAATCTAAACACTTGAACGAAAAAAACCTCGCTGAAAAAAATTTTTTATATCGATTTTTCAAAAATTTACTCCATTGTTAATTAACTAACTTTTTTCCAATCTCTGTTTTTATAAATTACGGTATAAAAGTTTCAATAATTCATCTATAATTTTTTCCCTTCGTGGAGCTCTTATCATTTAAGTACTTAATAAAGAAATGCACAAAAATTTTTTTAATCTTTATTATTTTTATAATTATAATTTTTTTTAATTAACAAAAAATTTAATTTCTAAAAAATGTTATGAAAAATAGTTTTTTTCCGTAATATCTTAATATTGCTGTTTTTTGCATCTACCATAGGTATTAATTAACATTTAAAAAAATAAATTACGCTATTTGTTAAGAAATTGTTTATAAACAAATAAAGTATTTTGGGTTTTTTTTTTAAAAAATCCCAAAATACTTTATTTTACGGAATATTTTACGGATATTACGGAAAAAATATATTTTTCATAACATTTTTTAGAAATTTAATTTTTTGTTAATTAAAAAAAATTATAATTATCCAAATAATAAAGATTAAAAATTTTTTTTTGCATTTCTTTATTAAGTACTTAAATGATAAGAGCTCCACGAAGGGAAAAAATTATAGATGAATTATTGAAACTTTTATACCGTAATTTATAAAAACAGAGATTGGAAAAAAGTTAGTTAATTAACAATGGTGTAAATTTTTGAAAAATCGATATAAAAATTTTTTTTCACCGATGTTTTTTTCGTTCAAGTGTTTAGATTACACCATAATTTATTCAAATTTTTAAATTGTTATTTAATACTATAAAAAAATTATTTTAGGTGATATACTGGCTTTTTAGACGGCGCGCCTATGCCGTAACGACCTCGCGGAGCGCTATTTTCAGCGTTAATTTTTTTTTATAAATAATAGAGATAGAATTCCGGGAGTTGGGACTTTTTTATTGTAAATTTCCTCCTCTTTCAGGATCTTTTTTCAAAATTCCTTAAATATCATTTTTTTAGAAATTATTGAGGAAAAACCAAATTCCTTTTTTTTTTTATCTTATTTTGTTTATAACAATCGCAATTTTTTATGTGCTAATAAGCCCTTAAAAAACATTTTTGTAGACATCATTCCGCATCCAATGAGCTATCGTACATATTTTTAGGAGCTTTATGTCTATTTAACACGTTTTTGAACTTGTTGACTAGACTATTATATATTTGACAAAATCTTCTGTTTATCAATCGTTTTTTTTTGTATTAGCAACAGAAATAGGCAGAGTGGTGGCACCTACCCATGCGGTCTCAAAAGGCGCCTTGCTACCAGTAGACGCTTATCATCAGATCTTGCTCTAATCTGTGCTCTGATCTGCTTTACTGGTGGTAGGACCTCTTGTGAGTTCGCATGGGTAGGTACCACCACCCCGCCTATTTCTGCAGTGAAGCAGTAATGCGTTTTGGTTTGAAGGGTGGGGCAGCCGTTGTAACTATACTGAGACCTTAGAACTTATATCTCAAGGTAGGTGGCGGCATTTACGTTGTAGATGTCTATGGGCTCCAGTAACCACTTAACACCAGGTGGGCCGTGAGCTCGTGCACACAACTAAGCACAAAAAATTGCATAAAATCAAAATTGCCTAGTCTTAGAACTCGACTAATAGTATCGTCATTAGCCTCATAACATAGGTCTCCCGCAAGGCATGCCACGCGACTCGTTGGGAATCTAGTTTCGATCTACTGCCCGCTATTCTGCGTATATTGTCGCTCCATCTTGTTACTGGGCTTCCTACAATACTACGTTTACGGTTCAACGGTCAATGTCTACGGTTATTCGACAGATATAACCGGCCCATTGCTAATTCAGCTTGATAATGTTTTAAACTATGTACGTATATACTAATCCAGTAGTAGATTATTAATTATAAGCCGCGCCAGTAAAGAAACGAATCGAAAATGGCGTCTATGTACCTACACTGACAGATGGTAGGGTCAACAACTAAAAAGAAAGACAGAAAGAAAAACTTGCTTATTGTAAAAAAAAGAGAATGTACTTTACTTTATGCCCTGGCAGAGGGGGAGGTGTCTCATCTGGGATGCAACTTGCGTAGACACTTTTGCTGCCTGTCATCTAAGTCGCACAACTCAAAAGTGAAAAAAGTAGAACTCAACAACAAAGTCAGAACTGATATTTTTTTTGCATGCAGTACGCACCGTGTACGACTAAAGACAGCAATAGTTTAGAGTGAGAGCGCATGATCGTCGCCGCCATTTTAGATTCGTTTCTTTATTGGCGCGGCTTATAACAGATTGTATAGAATTCTTAACCAATGTTATGCTTTTGTTTACCCCAAAGTTTGAAGCCGCGAATCTATCTGATGCAGACACAGCCGATGACGCTGTCGTGTGCGCGTAGTAGGCATTAATGTTAGCTAATAGCGTAGACATTACAGCCGGCACTCCGGGACAAAGGTACTTCGTTGAGAGACAGTGGAAATGTCTGGAAAACAAAACAAAACAAAATCTAGATTAAAAATTAAAAGAACGCCAATCTGAGATTCTGTGTCTCTGAAGTAAGATTTTTTTACAAAAACTATTCCAGTAACTACGTTATTTCATCTCACACCTTTCATGTTCATCTCCAAGTCAGATTGACGGCATAATATTGTTATATTGGCATTGGGTATACACCCACACATATGAAGCTTAATGGAACACAGCGACTCAGATATAGGTGATAATTTAGATGAAAATCAAAGCAGACTTGTAGCAATACATATAAAATAGATATCGTTATTTCCGGTCTTTGTGAGATAACATTAGATCAGGTAGGCGAGATACTCGTCTACTATTATTTGTAATCGAATAGTAATAGAGGGGAGCTCATTCCAAAGCCGGATGGTACGTGACAAAAAAGATATCTGGAAACGCACTGTGGATGAACTTTACTCCGGTGGCGGGCGTTGCGATGGTAAAAACCAGATTATGGTATCATCTTTAACAATTCATCAGAGCACTCCCCATGGAACATACGGTACAAAATACAGATGAAACCGAAGTCCTCCCCTCCACGGTGTTTCCCGAGCGCTTTGACATGTCCTTCTTCAAACGAGGCTTGTGGAGAGTGTTAAGCAGTAGGCAGCGGCTTGGCTCTGCCCCTGGCATTGCTGGAGTTCATGGGCGACGGTAACCACTCACCATCAGGTGGGCCGTGTGTTCGTCTGCCTACAAGGGGAATAAAAAAAAAGAAAAAAGAAAAGTCCCTCCGCAGACTCAAAGTTTCCAAACGACATTAATCAGCCTCGACTGTGCCGGTGGCATTACTGATTCCAATACCGTAGGCAACAATTAAATGGTATTGCATCGTTACCTCATCTGCGTTTGATCTTACAATACTTACGTCATTGCTTGGTAAATAGCCTCGATGCCGTATCTCATAGCGAATTCATCTACAATCTCCTCGGGATTCTCATTGAAGTAAACCTTCCAAGCGTCGTCACCTCTCGCAGCTGGTAATGTCACAGCGCCCCCGTTTTCTTCGCACAGATAGTGAAATAGGTTTTCATGGAGGCAGGTATACTAAAAATAAACAGAGAAGCCTTTGTTAATTGTACCCTGACAGACAAACAGACAATCGTATGTTGACATCATATCTTTATATTTATATTTAGATAACGCTGTGTGCATTTATGTAAATTAGACTGGAAAGAAATTGATCCAAAACGCGTAGGTACCTAATATGACAATACCAAAAAGTCGCGAACTAATAACGAAGAAAATTAATTACTAAATGCAATTTTATTTATATGATTTTGCTAATATTTTATTAGGCGAAGAAATAAACGTACAGCCGTCAATATTTCTTATACCGGTTTAGAACTTTCCTTATATTATAGTTTAGTATATCGCAAGGATAAATAATTCAATTGAATGAAGTTCGAAGATTGTACGAAATCAGCTATTCAATCAAGATGAAATACGGAAACATCCCTAGGCGTACCTCGAGCGAAGCGAAACAAAAACACATCGATTCAAAAACTTCCCAAAATGAAATATACCAATGTTTATTTTCAATTTCGAGTTTCTAACACGGTACCGAATTCACACGGGAAATCGCGAGGCAGACCGAAAATAAATTGAATTCCACTTGCGTCTGACCCGAACTGACAGTGATAAATATATGACAGAATATTGTGCAGGTCCCCCCGATACAACGAATACTCCGTTAGGGTCCGGAAACTTTGCCTCGGCCCAATGTTAAGTATTGAAATTCGGGCGAAAATGGAACTTGATTTCGGTGATATCTTATCTTGGGACATCGGTCGGCCCTAATCACAAAGCTTTTCTGTTGCAAAAGC
The DNA here is from genome assembly GCF_030269925.1 of Bombyx mori. Taxonomy (NCBI): domain Eukaryota; kingdom Metazoa; phylum Arthropoda; class Insecta; order Lepidoptera; family Bombycidae; genus Bombyx; species Bombyx mori. Next base: position 10,115,104 of record NC_085127.1, on the reverse strand, counting down.
GAAAGGGTGAGCCAATGAAATTTTGGGTCTTCGAATTTAATATTTTTTATAAGTGTAATTATTACCAAAAGTTTTCTACTATTTTTATTTTTTAGTAACAAAACATAAGCCCCAATAATTGTTACTGAAGTAGACGTTATTTTCATTTAAATCTATACAAAAATTGTCGCAGTGTACCAACAAAAATATATTCAAAATTCTCAATTAAGCCATAACTTTTGTTATGATCCTACATGATATTTACGTACGAGTTTAACCTTCCTTAATGTTATGTATTTACTGGAGGCTACATTACAAAACAAGTTGCGTAATTTCGACACATGAGGCCCATTTCTCAGTTGTAAAGGCTACTTCACTTTTCAAACCGAGAAAAGTAACAGCTTTGCGTCAGAAAAGAGCACGACAGGTTTGATTACACTTCAAAAACCACAACACTCCCCAAATGTGTTTTTCAGATGACGGCTTTTGCAAATTTCATTAAACTATCTGTATGCGTTACGATTCTTTGTAATTCTATCTAACAGTATGTAGAAGCTCTAAGCAACAATTGAATATGCAATTTCGAAAAGGGCACATCTCTGAAAATGTAAAATGTTCAGGAAATGAAAAAAAAACTGATTATTTTCTAAAGCAGTGTAAAATTTAAAATATTAACTTTTTAGATATATTTTAGTATTAATTAGCAAATGAAAATTACTGGAATTATTATAAAATGGGTGTAGGTAAGCCTCAAAACTACATGTATATGAGAAAACGTATTTGATAAAATATGCGACATGTGCCCTTTTCGAAATTGCACATTCAGGTTGGCGCATTCATTTTCGAGGTGGGTGGCACATTTACGTTGTAGATGTCTATGGGCTCCAGTAACAACTTAACATCAGGTGGGCTGTGAACTCGTCCATCCATGTAAGCAATAATTATAATTACGTGTGAAATGCTCATTAAATTGTCAAATTAACGGCAAACCTAAGCTCGTAACTCATAGCGTTCGTGTACCTTAATTCCGAATTTCGCCGTAACACCGAAAAGGCATAAGCGAGATAGGAATTATAAAACAAATACGAATTTCGAAGTAAACAAAACACTCAAGTCACTTAAGCTTCGACAGTTAGCAGCTTCGAATTTATTACAATCATTTTCGCTAAGCACCGCTGGTATTTCGAGAAAGTACGCTTTCAACTTTTTTTTATGAAATATTATTTATTTTTCTTAGTCAGTGCTCGTTCTTCATTTTTGAAAAACACGAATTTATCCTTCATATTACGTATTTCAAGTATTACCGGATTATATGTTTATATGAAAAAAAAAGTGGTGTTACGTTGTTTGTAAGATTCCTTTGGTAGCTTCTTTGAAATAAATACGATGACTTTGAATTGAATTGAGTAACAACAAGTCGTCGCGTCCTGAAGGATATGATTTTTTTATTGCATAGATGGGTCGACGAGCTCATAGCCCACCTGGTGTTAAGTGGTTACTGGAGCCCATAGACATCTACAACGTAAGTGCCGCCACCCATCTTAAGATATGAGTTCTAAGGTATCAGTATAGTTACAACACCTGCCCCACCTTTTAAACCGAAACGCATTACTGCTTCACGGCAGAAGCAGGTGTGGTGGTACCTACCCGTGCGGACTCGCATGAGGTTTTACCACCAGTAAAACTATAACCAATAACCACTATTGTATTCTCTATCGATTGTCTCACTCTTGTAACCGGAATGTATTTATAGACTATTATTTTGTTTTCTACCTCTTCCCTGGGGATATAAGGGGCTATTCTAGATACGCCTTGATGGGTGGCTGAGCTTGCGGGCTCAATCTAAGAGAATTTGCTAACACTAGCAAGAGCGGTGCTTCTCAGAATCGACCGATGTATCGAAATCGCGAACCACTGAGAAGATCTAGCAAGAAACTCAGTAACCTGTGTGTGTGGGCTAAAATGTCTACAGTAAACGTTACTAATAAGATGTATAACAAACAAATTTATTAAATATCCCTCAATCCAACTTATATTCTGAAATAAATAATACAACTCATTTGATTAAACAAACTGAAATAATTCGTTCAGAACGGACCCACCAATATTTCGGAGTTCATTTAATTAAAGGGACCCTTAATAAATCAAGTAAAGATAAATTGGTTTAAATGGAACCCGTCCTACCTTACAAGAGGCACCAAGTAATTTATAGGTACGTAGCCCTCCGCTTGTACCTACAAATCCTTTAGAAATGTAGCACTAACGAGGTTAAATGTTCAACATTGATTCAGGTAAATAAAATTGAACGGTAGAATAATATATTTGATTATGTAACTGAAGTGTACATGTATTTATAAATAGGCAAAGACAAAATAATTCAGTACTCTGTTTGACAACTCATTAATATATTTAGTTAGTTTAGTAGTTACTGAAAAGTTTTGGTTTGGATCAATTAAAAAAATAAAAACAGCGGTTTGGATCAATTAAAAAAATAAAAACAGCCTTTTTCCCATTTCTAGTATAGATATTAGATAAAATTAATCTGAACCGATAATCTGAATCTGAAACGATAGTTTATTTTGATGACTCCATTTGTTGGTATTTTTAAACATCTGTCCTAAAGTACAACACAAATCCGTTTCAAACTTATATATTTAAAAGCTTGTGATAAGACCTTAGTGCTGTTTATGTTTTTATTATATCTTAATGTAAAGAATAATACACCAATATAACTTGAACTCACATTTTGGCTTACGCAAATACGTTCATACAATTTTTTTTTTACAAATATTTGCCTATGCCTTCATTTTCGTAAATCATTTTAACAACTACCCTCTAATCGATATGTTTTGTAGCTAAAATCTTTAGAAGCTTTATGTTTATAAGAATAAAGGATATTATTAATCAGACATGATTCCACTGTTGAGAGACGACTTAAAATAGAATCGAGAGCAAAATAACAATACAAAAAACAAACAAACTTTAACTCCGCTTTACATAAATGTGGGCGTCGACTTCGAGCTTTCCATCTACAAAATTGAATTCCATTCGATTGACCTTTCAACTACTAATCTAAAAGCGATGAACTGCACGAAGGATAGCCCATAACATTAGCATACACACAGCTCAATTTGTCTCCACAAAAGGTAGCCGGGGGCAAGTTCACGCATCGTTAATTTGCAATACCCCGTCAGTATATTCCGAGCAACCTTTACAAACCATTTCAACATAAATTAAAATTCTTTTATATCCCTTTTTATTTTGGAACGAAGCTCCTTATGGGACGATGCGGAGGGGTATCCTAACCGGAAAAAAACGTCCGTAACGTAAGATTTTTATTAGTAATGCACACAGTGTACGACTTAACTTTGTAATAACGTACAAAAAATAACATATTTTTTATAAATCATTGTGAATAAAATGAAGTTGATAACTTTGAAAGGTGGTTTTTATTTTATTTTTATGAATAAAAGAATCATAATAAAAAATGTATACCCGAATAATTATTTTCTTTATTCCTCGAATGGAACTTAGAATTAATATTTTTATAACAAGGAACTTGGTTCCTATCCGGTGTCCGACGACACCACACATATTTTTTTTATACCTACACTGTTTCATTTTTTTCGTTTCTAAAAAAACTTATTCACAATTTTTAACATCAGGAATAGCAATTACATATGTTATACCAACTGTGAACTTTGGCTTACGCCGAAAACAGACGTTCTTATGAGCCACTGCATCGTAAATGCTTCCACGCTGATGTGTGTATATTAAACAAAACGATTGCCTACTGTTTCCCGTATAATCTAATTTACCATTAAAGTCGATTAAAAACGAACAGCTCTATCTATACCTTTGTAGATTATTATCAAGAATAAACATTAGACGGAAACTGTTAGATTAATTAATTTTGTATTCATGGAGAAATGTTGAAATGGTTGTTATCGGTTTAAATTTAATACGATTAAATAGCTTCGATTTCATTGTCCGTTCAACAGAATCAAAATTGATTTGTGGTAACCGCTATGCATAATGTAATAGTGTATTTTATTTATTGGAAACTAAAGGAGCTACCAGTTACGGACTGCGTATCTCTATATATAAAAATGAATTGCTGTTCGTTAGTCTCGCTAAAACTCGAGAACGGCTGACCCGATTTGGCTAATTTTGGTCTTGAATTATTTGTGGAAGTCCAGAGAAGGTTTAAAAGGTAGATAAATTAATGAAAATGCACGGAATTAAATAAAAATAACAATTTTGTTTTCCCTTTGATGTCCCCCCGTCGAACGGATTCCTTTTGTTTGTGTCTTCTATTTATCGATTGAGGCACTACGAAGTCTGCCGGGTCAGCTAGTTTATTTATAATATTATTTTAGTTACATTTAATATTTGTGTTATTTTTGAAGCGAATGTTTTAATCTTGTATTCTTAATCTATACTAATATATAAATCTACAGTGGTTTTTACGGATGTTCCGTTATAACTACTGAACCGTGCATCCGATTGACTTGAAACTTGGTATCCATGTAGAAAATACATGTACTTAATGGATAGACTAATATTTATACGAGTGTTGGACTCCCTACATCAGCTGCGGGGGCGTCCATTATGAGAATTGTATTTACTGGTGGTAGGACCTCTTGTGAGTCCGCGCGGGTGGGTACCACCACCCTGCCTATTTCTGCCGTGAAGCAGTAATGCGTTTCGGTTTGAAGGGTGGGGCAGCCGTTGTAACTATACTTGAGACCTTAGAATTTGTATCTCAAGGTGGGTGGCGCATTTACGTTGTGGATGTCTATGGGATCCAGTAACCACTTAACACCAGGTGGGCTGTGAGCTCGTCCACGCATCTAAGCAATAAAAAAAAAAAAAAAAAAAATTAGAAATAATAATGTTAGTTTTCAATGCCCAGCGAAGCGGACGGGTACAGATTGTGTTTTGTAAAACTGTCTTCCAAAATCAAAGATTACACCAAAGTTTTTTTCCTGTGAATCTCTACAGAAGCAGTCCGTACTATTTTATAGGCTATCACGTCCCTAGCGCGTTGTAGTAATTAAATATGTAATATAATGATTTCATTTTCTTAGGTAAAATATAAAGTACCATGCGTTGAACGTACAAACATTATATTTTGTGTACGAGCCATCAAAGAACGTGGCTGGGGCGCACACAGCTGTAACTGCCGACTCAATCGCCCCACTGAAAACGGATGGAAACGAGCCAAAGGGTTTCCAACACTGAAATTATTCCCTTTGCCTGCCCGCTTTTACAGTTAAAAAGAAAATTACAAGGCAATTTTGGTGACGCAAACGTATACACTCTATTTATGATTTGATTCGAGTTGAAGTTGTTAAGAGAATTGTGTTTTATTTTGGATTCGTGTTTATGTTCGTTATTTGAGTTCTATTTGATTTTGATGCGTTTGATATGAACTGGAAATAAGATATGTTATGACCTCGGGCACCAGCGCTAACAGGTCGGGTAGTGCTACCAAGCACTACCCGACCTGTTAGCGCCGCGAAACAATATTGCCTTCCGATTTAAATAGACAGAACACCAAGGGAATTAGGACTTCAATCAAATCTTGTCAAGGCAGTGGCTTTTTTGCGTAGATGCCTGAATGATGACTCGTGGCTCACCTATTGTCAAAGTCCAGACTGTATTGTGTAATCGCTGCGATCATTGTATAGTAGTGGTCATTACTGATGTATAATAAACTCCACCACAAGTTTATACCGGATGGTGATTGCAATACGCTTTTGTTATACTCAAAGAACATTTTTTTTTCTTATTTTGTTCCTACCTCATCCGGTAACCTTGAGAGGCTATGTCAGCGAGTGGGTGAGTTCGCGGGGCTCAAACCTGACGACGTTGCTAACACTAGCCCTAGCAAGAGCAGTGCTTTCCAGAATCTACCACCTGATCGGAAACGCGACCCACTGAGAAGATCCGGCGAGAAACTCAGTGGTCTGTGTCTGTGGGTTAATTTTCTCGCCGAACCCACCTATTACTTTCTTATTGATTATCGAGTATCGTTCTTAAGTATCATTCGGGACCTCTGGGCCTTTTTTTTTTTTTTTTATTTTTTTTTTTATTTTTTTTTTAACGCTGGGGAATCCATTTACGGATACCCGGTCCGCGGGGGTAACGAACCGGGTTATGTCGGACTCCGGCGCCTCCTGAGAGGAAGAGGGGGACGAGAAGGTCCTCCACCTCCCCGAATTCCTCGCAAGAGACTACGCCTTGAAAAAGGCGCGCGAAGCACTTGCCCCGCAGAACGACTACCGACTAAACCCCATCGAGCTCCACCACACCGGCTACACCAGACCTACGGTACCGCAGTGCGCGCCGAAAGTCCGCCTTCGCCGGTACCCGTCCTGATGATAAGACGGGATTTCATCTCCGGGAAAATCCCGAAGGACGTCATTTCGGGAGATACACCGTGGGCGGCGCACAGGAGCCACCTTGCATCGCCCCACCACCGGACCGACAGTCGAGTACCGGGCGCCCCCGCACCCGCCACCTGATAGTCCCTACGGGGGCTGAGCGGGAGCTTCACGCCCGCGCCGGCCATCCCGCCTTCTGCGCTGAGGCGCTGAAGAGGGATCCCACTCCCTTTCACGCTCCTCAGCCTCACGGGACGCCATTACCAGGTCACAAAACCTGGCCATGGCCTCCCACGAGCCCTGATCCTCTAACATGCGGGCGACGACAGCCCGCAGGGAGAGGTTTCTCCCCAGCACCGCGACGAGATCCCGCCGCGAGCGCTCCCAACGCGGGCACGTTTCGAGCGCGTGCTGCGCGTCATCGTCCGGGTGCCCGCACTGGTGGCAGCCCGGGTGTGGCTCTCTCCTGCAGACCTTCCACAGGTACCTCCCGAAACAGCCATGTCCCGAGAGGACCTGCGCAAGGTGAAAGGAGAGTACGCCGTGACGCCGATCCGACCATGCCTCCAGCACGGGCACCAGGGCCTCGAGGGTGCGCCGGCGGGTGGCCGAAGTTTGGCCAAGTTCTTTCAGCAATCGCTCTCTCCACTTAGCGTATGCTACATGACGCGCAGCACGCTTCCACCGACCGACAGCCGACGGGCCGGGCGACCGTCCCCGACTCAAGGCCTGCGCCTTACGCCGATATACCGCAGCCAAGATTTCGGCCTCAAGGTCCCAGGGTAGGGATCCAGCGAGAGCGCAGGCCACATCTTGAGAGATGGTGCGGTACCCCCTGATGACCCTCACCGCGAGCGCCCGCTGAGCTCTATGCAGCAGAGCCGCGTTTCTCGCGGAGAGTGCGGGCGACCACACGGGAGCACCGTACAGGGCCATACTGCGCACCACCCCAAGGTACAGTCGCCGAGTACCGGCGCTGCATCCTCCGACGTTGGGAAGAAGACGGGTCAGCGCACCTGCCGCCCCCATGAGCCTCGGAACCAGCGCTTTAAAATGGTGGTCGAATCTCCATTTGCTGTCCAGCACGAGGCCCAAATACTTGAGCTTCGGCTGGACAGCAATGGTGACACCCCCGACTACGAGATTCGCGCCTTGAGGTGGCCCTTTCCGAGCTGAGTGAAAGCACACTGCTTCGGATTTTTGGAGGGCCACCTCGAGGCCGAGTCTCTTTATTCGTCTTACCACAGTTGCCACTGCAGCCACAACCAGGACGGCTGCTGACCGGTAGTCGTCTCCGCGAGCCGTCACCAGCGTGTCGTCAGCGTAGCAAACCACTTCGACGCCAGGTAGGTTAGCCCCGCGGAGGACCCAGTCAAAGCCTATATTCCAAAGGAGTGGACCCAGTACCGACCCTTGTGGAACCCCACGCGACACTGTTTTTCGTCCCCACCCACCCCGCTCGGGGAAGATCACCGCCCGCCCCGAGAGATAATCCTCAATCAGATTACGGAGACCGGTGGGGACGCGGTGAAACCGTAATGACTCCACGATCGTGCTCCAGGGGATCGTGTTGAAGGCGTTGGCAATATCAATCGACACAGCCAACAGTACACCTCCCCCAGAGCACGCCCGGTCGGAAAGATCGCGGACCCGTAAGACCGCGTCCACGGTCGACCGATCTCTCCGGAAGCCATACTGGTTGGACGCGAGATCCGGCCCAATGTTCTCCAGGTGCTGAACAAGACGCCCGGCAACCACACGCTCAAGGAGCTTACCGGCCTCGTCCAACACTACTATCGGGCGATACCCGGAGGGCTCGTCTCTAGGGCGACCGTCCTTCGGGATAAGCACCAGCCGGCCCGTGCGCCACGGCTCCGGGAACCTGCCCTCACGGAGGCACCTGCTAAACAGCCTTCGAAGTGCAGGTCCCAAACCATCCTCAGTTAAAGCGAGAGCCCATGCTCGACTCGACAGACCGTCGGGGCCTGGTGCTGTACGCTTCACGCGCATCCTCGCCACTGCCGCCTCAAATTCCGCCTGGGACACACCTTCCAGCTCTCCGCCGTCAGCGACCTGCGCCGTTGCCATTACAGGGGGGATGAAGGCCGTTCGGGATGAGTCCGGAAATAGACCCCCGACCACCCGGTGCAATGTCTCGGGCGGCAGTGTGCTGGTCGTAGGGGGAGCCCATGGGCGAAGCGCATTGCGCGCTAGCCTGTAGGGCCGCCCCCACGGATCGCGATCAAGTGAGGCGAGCAGATCATTCCAAGCGGCTTCCTTCGCCTCTCTGATGGCTGTGCAAAGGGCCCTCACCTCCGTCCTGTACACCTCATAAAGGCGGTCCTCCTCCTCAGGGTCCCGATGCGTCCTTCGACGTCGGCTTCGTTGGTACGCACGTCGACTGACGTTGCAGGACTGGCGCAGGCTGGCGATCTCATCAGTCCACCAGTATACGCGGCGCTTAGGAGCGAGAGTTCTGACGCGAGGCATAGCGGCATCGCATACCCGCGACATTGCCTCGCGCATACGCTCCACCCCCACGCTTACATTCATCGGCTCGCCGAGGGAATCGAGGCGCCAGGCCTGGACGACAGCCGCCTCATTCAGCCGTTCGACATCGAGGCGCTTCTGGGCCCAGCGAGGACCCTCCACGCCGCCGCCGCAGGATAAAGAAGTTGATGTCACTTCTGGGGCTACAGCAATGCTGAAACGGATGTAGCGATGGTCGGAAAGCGTCTCCTCACCAACCATCACCGTCCAACCACGGATGCGACTCGCGATATCGGGAGATGCGAACGTGACGTCCACCACGGACCCGCCCAATCGTCTCACGCACGTAAGCTCCGTGCCACGGTTGAGAATGACGAGGCCGCCTCCGACCAGCCACTCTTCCACCGCCGTTCCTCTGGGGCACGTTCTCGAGGAACCCCAAGCCAATGACTTGGCATTGAGGTCCCCAAGGACGAGAATCCGACGGGAATGTGACCTCCCAATGACGCGACCGAGCTCAAGGAGGAGGCCCTCAAACTCGGCGAGCGTCCTGTTGGGGGAGAAGTATACTCCCACCACGATCATCTCGGCCCAGAGGATGGCGACGAAGCCGCGACCCCTTTCAACGAGGTCGAATCCGGGCGGAGCACCCACATAGCCACGCCTGACAATGGCAACCCGGCCGTCAAGGTCACCTGCCCAATCGGGACCCAAAAGGACCCGGTACGGCTCTGCGACCACCGCAAGGTGAGTCAACCCTTCCGCCATGCTCTGAAACAAAAGATCTTGAGCTCTGGCGGAGTGATTGAGGTTCCCCTGGAGGAAACGAAGGACGTCTGTCATATCTGAGCATCCATCGGTGTCACCGAGGCCATACCGGGCCGATTACGCACGCCCTCAAGCGACGCGAGATCCTGCCGACGTTGTCTCTGTCTCGGGGGCTTGGCACAGGCCTTGCCCCCGGAAACGTGGTCCGCTGGTCTGCCGGCGGAGACACAGACAGTGCAGCGCGGCGCCAGCGAGCAGCCAGAAGCCACGTGACCGGCCTGGCCGCATCGGTAGCATTCCCGGCTGCGATCGACTGACGACGGGCAGCGAGCGCTCACGTGGCCCAACTCGTGGCACCGGAAACACTGCAGCCTCCTGGCCTCCAGCAAATGAGCGCGGAGCACGCTCCAGCCAATCCTTAGCTTGGGAACTGCTGCGATTTTCGCCGCTGTTGAGATCGGACAACGAACTAAGACTTGTCCCATCCCGCCTGGACCGGTTTTTATTTCCCCGATCTTGATAATCTCGGGTGGACACCCCCCAATTTTGGCGAGCTCATCAGCGATTTCTTCACGCGATATCGAGTCGTCGAGGCCACTGATGCGCATCGCTGCAGTCACCAATGGCCTGGAGACCTCGACGCCCTCAGCGGGCAGAATCTCTTTCAGTTTGCTTGCCAGGAGGTTGGCCTTCTCCACTTGATCGTCTCCGTCCACCACCAGGACCTTGGCACCCGTCAGAGAGGATCGGATCCTCTGGAGCGGGATACCCAGCGATTCTAGGTCGAGCTTCGCCCTCGCGTCCGCAAGGATGAACCGATATGTGAGACCGCTATTTATCGCCTCAGGCTGTAGTTTTAATACCACAGCCTGAGAACGCGGAGCTCGGAGCCGCTTCTTTGTCCTCTTCTTTGAAGACGGGACTTTCTCCGACACCCTAGTGGGTGGAACGGCTGTGGCCGTTCTCACGGTCTCCCCCCTCGGCTTAGCGCGCCTACGGGTGACCGTAGACCAGCTTTCGGTTACGACAGCTGGAGCCGGAGGGAAGGCACGCGGTTCGGGTGGAGGCGCTAACACTGTGGCCTTTTGTCTAGGGCCTCGTGTCTTCTTGTTCACCGTGGACGGTAGTGCTGCTTGTGCCGTTGTCGACTCCAGCGTAGCGTCAACGAGGAGAGGAGAATTCGGCGATTTCTCACAACTCTTCCGCTTATCCGCCGCTAAGGGTGGCCTGATGCGAGGCTCCGGGGGTAGCCGCATCTCCAGACTCGCAATGCGAGCGTCAAGCATGGTGCCGACGGCACGCATAATGCGTTGGACACGCAACTCCTCCTGGTCCTCTGTGGTTGAAGCTGGTTGGGGCTGGGGTTTCGACTGGATTGGACAACGTCAATGCCTGTGATATGCGCGCCAGCTCCTTGTGCACCTTCTGCAGCTCCTGCCGGAGCTGTAAAATCTCTTCCTGCTGACAGGCGTTTACCGCACGCAGCTTTTCCATCTCTTCGGTCGCGGGGCGGTTCGCCAGTTCTTCTGTGACTTCCGTTATTGTCACCGCCAATTCCTTTAGGACACGTTGATACGTGCCCTTCAGGTTTCCGGGCTTACTACATACCTTCAGAGCCATCGCGGCACTCTCCTTCAGACGACACTCGGGATCTTTCTTAGAGCTCCCTTCCATGATTTTTGCGCTTCTTAATTCGCGCATACTACGCATGCTACCGGCATCCTTTATCTCAGAGCGCTGAGCTTTAAGATACGCCTGTTCGTCTGCAGTCAGACCGTACTGACCAGTGGTCGTCGGACGACCGCGACCTCTCTTCGATTGAGGCTTGACACCACATTTACCAGTAGTAGCTGTTTCATCCGAGCCGGAGCTGCTTCCAAACTCATCACTGCTGATCGTCAGGACTCTTTTTCGCTGTCTGCGTGTCGGCGAAGAGCGGGCTGACGAGTGGGCCGACCCAGCTGTGGTCATGCTATCATCCGACACAAGAGTGGTTCTGGACGATCTCCCCTCACTGTCCTTAACGGACCCTTCTGCTACTACGTTCTTAGCGGACCCGTTCTTCCTACTTACGTCCTTACCGGACCCTGCTCCTTTTTTAACCCCGTCCTTCCCGGACCTTATCTCAGTGCAGTTTGTGCCCCCCCCAGAATACGAGGGGCTGCGCACTACTGACGAGTCGGTAGTACGGAGGGATTCTCCCGCTTGGCGGGTACCCTCCTGGGGTATTACTCTTTGCAAACTGGACATCTTCATTGGTTTCCCTTTATTTTTAACCCGAGGTGTGGTCCCCTGGGACACCCTAGTGACCGGTCACCCACCGGCCATGCATCCTCTCACCAGGTGTCAAAGCTTAGGATTAGGATTGAAATAAAGAGAAGAAGAAAATAAAACAAAAGAAACCAAAAATAAAACGAAAGGCAAAGAAAGACAGGATAAAGAATAACACAAAACGATAAACCAAAAAGTGAAACGAAGAAAGAGACAGATTACAACTCAAAATATAATTTAAACAAATTAAGATAACAAAAAGACAGTTAGTAAAATAACGAAATAATCAAAGGGAAAAGGATAAAAGGTAGAGGCCCACGCTTCTCCAGGAGGACCACCCTTCAACAAGTGAAGGGGGAGGAGAGCTTGGAACCCCCAGAGCTGGTTTTGGTCCACGTCGTTCGGTCTCTCTCGTTGTAACAAAACGAGAGAGACGGAACGATGCCTCTGGGAATGGTGCCCAGAGGCCCGTTATCCGCCACCTACGGACGCGCCCGGTAGGAGTCCAGCAACTCCCGCGGGGGACCTCTGGGCCTAAGGAGTTAATTCAGTTCTTTTTGTGTTATGTCTCCTGTATGCCACGGGTAGTTCTTTATTCTAAGCGATTGTTTGAGAAAATCCCTATTTACCGTTGTCTCGTTTTTACCATTACGATCAATTGTTAATGATAACTAGAATTTAGAGTTTTATCTGATGTTCTAGCTGTATGATGCATCACAGACGCCTGTCCCTAATTGGAAGACTATGAAACAGTAAATAAATTTAGGTAAATGTTCGATGAAATTGCCATTCGGATTTTATTTAGTTAGTCATTTAAACAAAAACAATATCTATACTAATATTATAAAGAGGAAAGATTTGTTTGTTTGTTTGTTTCGAATAGGCTCCGAAACTACTGGACCGATTTGAAAAATTATTTTTCCATTAGAAGCCGAGATTGTCCCTGATGAACATAGGCTACTTTTTTTAATTTTTTTTTTTTATATTTTTGGTTTCATGTGTGTTTTAATGTTTCCGAAGCGAAGCGAGGGCGGGTCGCTAGTCTTTTATATAGCTCTAACAATCAACCATAAAAACATAATAAATAAATGGAAATAAAAGACCACATTTTTGCGTGCGATTTATTAGTATTTATCACGCATTTAACATAAATTTCATTTCATTCCCTTTGAACTTCCATCGTTATACAAAACCACAAGATATTCCCATTCAAAATCATGTCTTAACCCTTGCTGTTTAAGTTGAATTTTGACTGGAACTTCAAAGACGTCGGACAATGATTACATTGATTTAGTTTTCGCTCAAACACAAAAGCTTCTGTAGATGACATAACAAAAACTTTATGTTAACTCCTTGGTTAGTTTAAAGTTTTGACTGTAAACTAATTTAAATAGACAATTTCAGAAGGAATTGAATTTGTAACTTTGGAGATTCCGAAATACTATATTAATTTAATTATTTTCAAGTCATCAAACCGACGGGAAATTGTGAAAATGTTTCTGATAGCGTCAATAAGAATTGCTTGACATAATAGTTGTAAGATCGCAAGCTGTTACCAATTTCCTCTCTGCGCACACAAATGTACTTATGATTTTCTTTTACAAAATATTACAAGGCAGATTAAAGATGAAAACATTCTTATAGTCACCTAATTTTAACTATGTTAATGTTGCTTATATTATTGTACTGTTTTGTTACATTCATTTCACATGTTGTATTTTTTTTTATTGCTCAGTTGGGTGGACGAGCCCACCTGGTGTTAAGTGGTTACTGGAGCTCATAGACATCTACAAAGTAAATGCGCCACCGACCTTGAGTTCTAAGATCTCAGTATAGTTACAACGGCTGCCCCACCCTTCAAACCGAAGCGCATTACTGCTTCACGGCAGAAATAGGTGGTGGTACCTACCCGCGCGGACTCACAAGACGTCCTACCATCATGGTTGTATGATCTTCTAAACTACACTTACATATCTTAATTTAAGCGTGAAACTCTAATTCAAATACTACGTATTTATAAAACTACGATAAATCAAATAATAATTCAAGATAGTTTGAATTCAAACGTCCCTAGAAGATCAACAGTGTAATACAATATGCAAATGATTTAAATGATTGTTTTACGAGTATACACAGAATACAGAATGAAGTTACTGTTGGTCTAAGTTTTTAGCAAAATTTTAAAATTAATTCTGTATTATTCCAAGATAGTTATCCCAATCTTCGTCGTTTTTCGTTAATTATTAACTAACTAAAACATTACGGGAATTTATAATATACTAGCTTTTACCCGCGACTTCGTCCGCGTGGAATAGTTCGCAAATAATGCTTTAGAGCAAATTTGGTTAGCATAAAAAACGTTATAGTGAGCCAACCTTAACATATAGACATATGCTGTCGGGGACTTTTTTTTCGATCTTTTAAAAAGGAACAATTCTGTCATACATTATTTTAGCGAAACTTTAACCGTTTCTGCAGCGCACGCAGCAGAAGCTCTCAAAAGGGAAAACAAAACCCCAATTTTGAAACATTCTTTATTGGTGCTCCGCTTGTATTGGTCTTAGCGTGATGTTATAGCCTTATAGCCTTCCTCACTAAACGGGCTATCTAATACTGAAATAATTTTTCAAATCGGATCAGTAGTTCCTGAGATTAGCGCGCTCAAACAAACAAACTCTTCAGCTTTATAATATTAGCATAGATTATCTAAAAATATATATAATTCCCGCATTACTTTCGTTCTGTACAACGCGTTATGCTTTCACTGTTCCAATTTTAACATAGTAAGTAAAGGAACTCGTTAAGCGGCCCAGTGCTCACGCAATATGTGCAGATGTGTGAGATAATTGGATTATGTGCTTAGCACAAACGCTCGCTTCAGTTTCGTTTGTCGGTGGAAAATAGCTCTTTGTACATTCGGTTTGTAACATTACTTTCAATGCTGTGTTAGGCTTTAGGAATTAGTCGTTGTAAAACGCTTCCCGTTTCCGCGCTGAGCTTGGGTTCTTTTTTTTAAATTTATTACTTGAAATCGTGGTTATATTAGCCGAAACAGTCCATTTAAAAATTCCTATTTAAAAAATTTTTTAATACGCTTTTATTAGTTTCAGACGTATGTATGTTAGTTAGTATGTAACGGAATCTTTGAATATGATTTTGACCCCGTTCAAAACGTCGTATTAACTCGAAATTTGGTATACTTATTAAGGACTGATGACAATTCATTCAATATAAAAAAAAATTGAAAATATTGAAATTCAATAAAAAAATGAAAAATAAATAATTGTTTAAAAAAAGTAACAAAATACGGTTTTATAGAAAATCCAAACTATAAAATAGAAAATAAATTTTAATAAATTTAAATTAAGAATAGTATAAGAAAAAATGATTTTATTGTAAAATAAAACTAAAAAATAGAGAATATTTTAATACATTTTTAAATTTATTTTCTATTTTTAGTTGGATTTTCTATAAAAGCGTAATTTGTTAGTTTTTAAAACTATTATTTATTGTTAATTGACTTTATAGGTAGACAATCATTCGGCCCGCCTCACGTTGAGTGGTCACCGTCGCATATGGACATCGGTAATGTCAGGGGCATAGCTAAAACGCTGTACAACGCTGAGACCTCGTTTGAGGAGAATACTCCTTGGAAGACCGTGGAGGGACGATCATTTCAAAACCTGATGTTACGTGGCAAAAAATATCTAAAAACGAACTGTGAACGTAGTGGTTTGTGGTGGTAGGTAGTATAAATGGTAATACTACTATACCATACCCGTCATATGCCGTGGTGGCAATACTCGATTTTGGGGAAGGCACACCCACCTTCCTAAGCTTCCATAGAACATTTTAATTATCATAAATGTCATTCTTTCAAATATAGGTTATAAGCCGAAATATATGTTATAAGCCGAATAACTAAACTATTCATTTCCTGTGACATAGCATTCACGAATCCGTAAAGCAGAACACAAAGATGGTTTATTTTTCTATCGTTTTATTTAATTAACAATTCACGGTTTATTATATGGTGTTATACCGTCGATTGTGTTGCAATTACCGCTTCAGGGCACGATGTGCGTGTTTGAAGTGGCTGCCTATCATAACTGCAGGCAACAAGTGTAATTTGCCTGTCAGGCTCCGCCACGGCACGTCCGTTGCGATTAGCTAAAGATCACGTCATAGCGTAAGGCTGTTGAATTTCGAACAAGCTCAATATAAGCTATTCTTTTTTTCTTTTCTTTTTATTGATGCACAAAACAAATTACAACCAAAGAAATTATAAGTTTAAATGTTTAACATAACAATCTGGATTGCAATTCAAAACAGGTGCATACAGAATTTTTTTTACAACTGAACAGATGCCTAAATACCATGTATACATACTCACATACGCTCACACTCACACACACACACACACACACACAACCGCACGCACACATACTCACACAAATATGTAAGTTACTATACACCTGACGGTGAGCGGTTACCGTCACCCATGGACTTCAGCAATGCCAGGGGCAGACCCAAGCAGCTGCCTACCGTTATTGGTTTGTTTATTTTCAACTGGTGATAAGCTATGTTTTTCGGCTTGCGGGATATCTGTTGTAGTAATGCGTACGAAATTTGAATGTTTCAAGGTAGTCATATTAACGTAGAACATTAGGTGAGCTGAGAAATCAGCTGTCCATCCTGATTTTGGTCTAAACGTGTATAGATGCGGTCAATCACCTCAAAATCAAAGGTCAAAGTCTTAAAGTATTGCGTTAATTGTTACTATAACACAATGCTGACGCACATTTTGAGTGCTGACGTCTTTTTAATATCGAAGACGTTTGCTGTAAGCTGAAATGCGTGCGTGAAAGATGGTAGTAAATAACAAAAGAACGAAAAGCCAATATAAAAGCCTCATCTTAACGCATGATCAAACAATACACATTTATTCCGCTTCATTACGTATTTTCATTATATCTCCTTGTAAATACGTTAAGGAGCATCCCATCAAAGATTCTATGCGAAGTTAATGAAGTGAATGAATTATGCAAAGTTCACGGGCTGACGTTCAGGTTGCGTAAGATTGATGACGTGACTCCAAAGTTTCAATGGTGTATGGAATTTGTTAAGAATACTTAACGACGTTTATTCAAAAATTTATTCGTGAACTTTTCTTCCGTTACTCGTAGAATCGAGAAGGCCATTTTTTATTTTTGAAAAAAAAAGAAAAAGTATCAGTAATACAAGCCGTATTGGGGCTGCTCGCGAGTTTGGGAAACGTTGAACAAATTAATTTTTTAAGTTAACTTTTTTCAGTGATTTTGGTTTTTTTTTTTTTTTTTATTGCCCTTGTAGGCAGACGAGCATACGGCCCACCTGATGGTGAGTGGTTACCGTCGCCCATGGACTTCAGCAATGCCAGGGGCAGAGCCAAGCCGCTGCCTACCGCTTAATACTCTCCACAAGCCTCGTTTGAAGAAGGACATGTCATAGCGCTCGGGAAACACCGTGGAGGGGAGCTCATTCCATAGCCGGATGGTACGTGGCAAATGGATGGTTTTTCGATATATGACAGATTTACTTTAAATTTACCATTAAATAATCGAAATTCGGACGTAATCTCTGACACCCCAAAGATTTAGATGAATTTTATATCTTACGTTTGCTGTACTTTTTTTTTTCACGCCTAAGCTGATAGATAGCCTTGAGAGGCTATTTCAGCGTAATCTTAACTAGTAGGTGAGCTCACGGGGCTCAAACCGGAGTGATGCTAACCCTGGCCCTAGCAAGAGCAGTGCTTCGCAGAATCTACCACCGGATCGGAAACGCGACCCACTGAGAAGATCCGGCGAGAAACTCAGTGGGCTTTTGCTGTACTGCTATTGTTAAAATAACACTATTTCATAAAAATAAATTGTAAACATTAAAGCAGCATTCATGGCTACCAAATAAAAATCTATCCACAATCGAATAATAAATTTGAACAGGTCAGGATTCACTGTTCAAATAAAAAAACAACATACATCTTTTAATTTTAATAAACAATGTATTTTAGCCTCAACAAGCATTGTTACACATTCCATATTCAAGCAAGGATTTCTCTTGTGGGCCCGAAAAAACTAGCTATTCAAAAACATGTGTATAAAATATTATATGTTCAGTGTATGTGTTGACTCAGTTCAGAAACACTAAAACATCTTTGAATATAATACTGAATTGAGTTGAAGTTTGAATCCGAATCCCGTGATATAATATTCAAGGTCCATTACCTTTTAGTCTAACGAGGCAATATAATAGCGTACATAGTAAATGTTCAGGATTGACTTCCACGGTGAAGAAATAGCATCGTGAATTAAAAATCAAACCCGCAAAATTATAATTTGCGTAATTACTGGTGTTAGGACCTCTTGTCCGCACTGGTAGGTACCACCACCCTGCCTAGTTCTGCCGTGAAACAGTAATGCGTTTCGATTTGAAGGGTGGGGCAGCCGTTGCAACTATACTGAGACCTTAGAACTCATATCTCAAGGTAGGTGGCGGCATTTACGTTGTGAATGTCTATGGGCTCCAGTAACCACTTAACACCAGGTGGGCTGTGAGCTCGTCCACCCATGTAAGCAATAAAAAACAAAGTCCACCTAGTATTGAGTGGTTACTACTAGACTACATAGACATCACAATGTCAATGTCGCTACCCGCAGTGCATTGCGCCATAAATACGCTGCGAGCACCGATCCGGCATACTTACTACATTTAAGTCTGGTGTAGTGGTAAGTTACATGGTCACTACACAAGGGGGTCGCGGCTTCGAATCCCGCCCAGGGGAGATATTTGTATGATAAATATAAATGTCTTTTCCAGGATTATGGATGTATATTAAATATATGTATGTGTATAATAAAAATCTTACATTTATTTCCATTATCTGATACCTGTAACACAAGTTCTTTACGAATTTATCACGGGACCAGTTAACGTGGCGTGATTGTTAGTAAATATTTAAGTATTATTATTATTTCATTTACATATACATTCATTCAACTACAAATCATTGAAGATAAAGGAATTCAGATAAACTAAAGATCGTTTATACTCACATAGAACATTTACTAAATTCTATGACTTGACCGAACGAATAAATCGTTCTAATTAAACAAAGCGCGGGAGAAATACCGAACCGCTCCTCTCGATGTAAAGGCTTTCGTTAATTACGGTCACTATTGTCATTCCTGAAACGGACAATTTCCTTTTACTCCTTTCATGAACGGGGCACAATTCTTTCGAACGTAAAATTCGGGAATTTTGTTCGACAACCTTTACGCTATAAACGAAATGGCGGATTAAGTTGTTTGAGAAACAAAGCCCGGGGTCATTGTGTTTTGATTTATTTCTTTGTTTTTCCTATGCAGATACACATGGTTAAGGAATAATGGATCAATTCAAAGAGCTAAAGCGATGTACTCGGGAGATTTGACCGAATCTTAAAAGAATCTAAATTCTTCACTGGTGGTAGGACCTCTTGTGAGTCCGCGCGGGTAGGTACCACCGCCCTGCCTATTTCTGCCGTGAAGCAGTAATGCGTTTCGGTTTGAAGGGCGGGGCAGCCGTTGTAACTATACTGAGATCTTAGAACTTATATCTCAAGGTGGGTGGCGCATTTACGTTGTAATGTCTATGGGTTCCGGAATTTATGAGATCGACCCTATTGAGCTGCTTTTTTATTCATAATTATCCAACCGTAACGGTATTTTTAGCTTACTACCCATCCTACTTTATTTTGCAATTCATTGTTTGAGAAGTGGGTGGAGTGGTCGGTTTGGTGGAGTAATTTTGTTCTAAGATGAGTGATAGAATTTGTAACGTGTCCATATTATTGGGGTTGTAAGTTGAGATGAATTTTTTTAAATTTAATTTGAACGTTTCCGTGTCTTCTTATTGTGGTCTACACTATATTTCAATCACTCATATAAATGTATACAAGATATTAGGACTAATTATATTCCAAAACATTTGAAAATTAAAAATCATGAATATACAACCTGTGATCAAAATCTACCTTTAACATGTTAGATATTTGTTAGAAAATCCTCAAGCACCAAAAAATCTCATCCACACATACATTAAAAATCCATATGAATGATTTGTGGATTAAACAGACTCATACATCCACGATAGCAAATTTTAATGAAATGGCGAAAATCTACATAGCGTTTTGAACTGTAATGAAACAGTGTAGTGTTTATATTAAGTTTTTCCTGCGCCCTCGTTTCCTTATCATCATCATTAGTATCAAGTTCTCGTCGGCGGAAGAAAAATCGTTGGTTTTCCTTGTTAATCTTGTGCCGGTTAGCTTTTCTCGTCGAGTATTTTTTTTTGTTTCATCTGACTTAATTCACATTAAACTTTTCCGTACGTGCTTTTAACGGATAAAATGTAAGCAATTATAATTTTTTTACGTTTACCTACAACGATTTAAAAAAGTTTTTTTTTTTTTCTAGATTGGGGTTTGAAAGATTATTGATTGACATACTGCATGCCTTCTGATAATAGATGGGCTGAGAGCAGAGTCGAGTGTTTATATATTGGCTTCATTGAATGAACGAGTTTATCAAACAAATAAATAACAATCGAACTGAATCTTTACCTCGTAATTCAATAACACCGAAAATTTTCACTGAAATACCAGTTACTTGAATTAATTCGAACGAAGCTTAAGTAAATGGTGCTTAAAAGTATAAAATTCTGCCATCAAGCACGTCGGCGAGTAATGCAATTAAAAGTTGGTCGCGTGCGTCTCTCATGACCCCTTTGTCGGCAATTACCGAAGTAAGGGCTTAGCTCGTCACGTACAACCAACATAAAAATTACACGTAGTAAGTTAGTAACACATTTATGAAGCACCGGTAATATAGTTTCAGTTGAAAATCACATTCAAAGTGTAAACATACTTAGTCTGGCCATAAATACTGTTACAATTAAAAATAAACAAAATATTACATTTGAATTTGGAATCTGTCATTTTTATATGATTGCTCATTGAGTTTTCTCCTTTTGGCGCCAATACATTGTACAATATTTTGCGATATTAAAATGGAGTGGGGTGTTAAAGTGAACCGAATCGCTGTGATTGCATTACACAAAGTAGGTATGGAGCCAAATGCAATTTTTAAAACTCTCCATACGCTTGGTATTAGTAAAATGTTTGTGTACCGGGCTATTAATAGGTGCAATGAGACCTCCTTTGTTTGTGACAGAAAAAGATCTGGCCGTCCACGTAGTGTTCGTACGAAAAAGGTGGTCAAAGCAGTAAGTGAAAGAATTCGAAGAAATCCTGTCCGAAAGCAAAAGATTTTATCTCGGGAGATGAAGATAGCACCTAGAACCATGTCGCGTATTTTAAAAGATGACTTAGGACTTGCAGCCTATAAAAGACGTACTGGTCGTTTCTTAATTGATAATTTAAAAGAGAATAGGGTGGTAAAATCGAAACACTGAAACTGAAGCGGTACGCAAGGGGAGGTCATAGAGAAATTTTGTTCCCAAATTTTGCTTCCCAATTAGTCGACAGAGTGTAACGTGGGCACTATCCGACTTCAGTGATGGTTTGGTGGGGTATTAGCTATGAAGGAGTGACTGGGCCATACTTTTGTGAAAAAGGTATCAAAACATGGGCACAAGTGTATCAAGATACCATTTTTGAGAAGGTAGTGAAGCCCCTTAACAACACCTTGTTCAATAATCAAGAATGGTCCTTCCAGCAAGACTCGGCGAAGGGTCATAAAGCTCGGTCTACGCAGACTTGGTTGGAAACGAACGTTTCAGACTTCATCAGAGCTGAAGACTGGCCGTCGTCTAGTCCCGATCTTAATCCGCTGGATTATGATTTATGTCAGTTTTAGAGAGTACGGCTTGCTCTAAACGCCATGATAATTTGGAGTCCCTAAAACAATCCGTACGATTGGCAGTGAAAAATTTGCCCATGGAAAGAGTGCGTGCTTCTATTGATAACTGGCCTCAACGTTTAAAGGACTGTATTGCGGCCAATGCAGACGACTTCGAATAAGCTTATTATACTTTAAATTGTTTTATATTTATGTATTAAATTATCACACTGTAAAAGTAATAAATGTTATTTGTCATAGATTTTTTTTTTTCCTTTGTAACAATATTTATGGCCAGACTAAGTATATTGTTATAGCCGTAGGTGACCAGACAAACTTCGGCTCATATGGCATTTTGATTAAATGATGTCATATTCCGTTTTGTTGTTTAATCTTTAACTCAAAAAAAAAACTATATAACATTTATCCACCGTTAGGCGAGCACATCGCGCAAAATCTACGGAATAGGTTTCGATAATTTATATACAATTTTATTTCTCAGATCATAGTACTTATCAAGACAGAGATCTTTTAATTTTATAATATAAAGTTATCGAAATATGAAGTCTATAAACTACTTTACAGTGGTATCCCATGTTTGGGATCATTGATTTCCTAAATCGCACTTTGGTTTTATTATTGGTTTCATTCCTATCTTATACTTATTATGGTTTCCTAAATCGCACTTTGGTTTTATTATTGGTTTCCTTCCTATCTTATACTTATTATTGGTTTCCTAAATCGCATTTTGGTTTTATTATTGGTTTCCTTCCTACCTAATACTTATTATTAGTTTCCTAAATCGCACTTTATTTTAATAGAAAATGCAGTCCACGCAAATAGTATAAATGGTTTCATAGTAGAATACGAATGAATTTATATGAGCATTGCGCTTATAGAGTTAGACACGAGGCATTCCGATAGAGGCACCCGTCACGTGCGGACGTGCTCATCGACCACTCGTTCGCCCGGTCTTTGTTCGCCCGGCTTTTGTTAGCCCGGCCATTGTTCGCGCGGCCTGTGATCGTGATACATCTGCCGACCAAGTGTTTTTCCTGGAAGCTTTTATTTGTTTCGTTTTAGTTATTTTTGTGTTCGTGGTACATTTGCCGACAAAGTGGTTTCCTGCAAGTATTTATTTGTTTTGTTTCTTTTTGTTATTTCTGATTTGTTTTTGCTTTTTCTTTGTCCTGTAGTAATCGCGCCGCATTGCCACCTGTGTTCAATAGAACCGCTTAGGTCCGAGAAGTTGGGGCCTCGCCGCAAGGCGAGTGTTTTCAAAACCCGGGGCCGCCCCACCTGGGTACTCAGCGATCATGGACGCTGTATTCGCGGAATTCCTCCGACTTCACCACCCACAGCTCGCCTCAGAGTTTCTGGCCTTCAAGGCCAATCACACTGCGAGCCCTCTCGAGGACTCCGCCGCGCTCGCTGCTCCTGCGTCGCCTGTACCTGCGTGCAAAGCTTCTGCATCGAGCAACGCAGCCTCCGTCGTGCCTGCCGCTCCCGTGTCGCCTATACTGGCGAGTAAAGCTGCTGCGTCGTCCGCTGTGACCATCGTTTCAGCTGAGCGATCATCCGCGGCCTCCGTCGCGCCCTCTAAAACACCTACACTTGCTCGTAGGTCGCCTGCACCCGCCTCCTCGTGCTCCGACTCTGACTCGGACATGGAGGTTGACCTCGCCCCCGCCTCATCGACGGATGGATTCACCCTGGTACAGAAGGGTAAGAAGCGTGCCGCGGAGTCCCGAGCTCCCGCGGCCGCTAAAATTATCAAAGCCGCGAACGCGTCGCGCCCCCGCCCTCAGACTCCCGTTGCGCCCCCAGCCCGTGCCACTCCGTCGCCGCGTCCGGTGGCACAAAATAAAACCCAGACCCCTCCCCCGGTTATCCTTCAGGAGAAGGCAGCTTGGGATCGAGTTTGCCTGGCCCTTAAGGCCAAAAATATAAATTTCACGAATGCCCGTAACCTCGCGAACGGCATTCAAATTAAGGTTCAAACACCCGACGACCATAGGGCCCTCTCTTCTTACCTCCGTAAGGAACGTATAAGTTTCCATACTTATACGCTCCAGGAGGAGCGCGAACTCCGCGTTGTAATACGCGGAATCCCTAAAGAGTTAGATGTAGAGCTCGTCAAGGCCGATCTGTTAGAACAGGGCTTTCCAGTGAATTCTGTGCACCGTATGCACACCGGTCGCGGTAGGGAGCCATATAATATGGTTCTAGTCACCCTCCAGCCTACCCCCGAGGGTAAGAAAATCTTCAACACACAGGCCGTCTGTAGGCTCTCCGGTATCGCCGTCGAAGCCCCCCATAAAAAAGGCACTCCTAGCCAGTGCCATAACTGTCAACTGTACGGGCACTCTTCCCGTAACTGTCACGCGCGCCCCCGATGTGTTAAGTGTTTGGGCGATCACGCCACGGCCCTCTGCGCTCGCGACCAAAAAACCGCGACGGAACCGCCTAGCTGCGTCCTGTGTCAAACACAGGGTCACCCCGCAAATTACCGCGGATGCCCCCGAGCCCCGAAAATAAATCGCCGCGTCGCCCGCCAAAACCGCCTCCGAGCTTCCGGCCTAGACATCAAAGCCTCGGCACCCTCTGTGTCGCAGGCTAAGCCAGCGTTCGTTCCGGCGCCGGTGCCCAGTGTCTCGGCCTGGGCGAAACCGCTGCCGTATATGAACACGGCTACAATTCCCTCCTCCGCGATTCGTCCCGCCCCCGCGACTCGTCCCGCCCCCGCGACTCGTCCCGCCCCCGCGACTCGTCCCGCCCCCGCGACTCGTCCCTCTCCCGCGACTTGCCCTCCGACCGCGTCCGACAATCTCGCTTTAGCGATCGACTTCTTTCAGTCGATCAACTTTGAGCGCGTTAACGCTTTGGGCGACGCCATTCGCGCTGCCTCCACTGCACAACACTTTATCGCCGTTGTGCAAGAATACGCTGACGTATACGCGTCATTAAATACGTACGTCCTCCCCTCACTCCGCCGGTAATCAATGGCGTATATAAGTAGAGTAAAGCCCCTATCCGTAACGATAGGATTTTTTAACGCTTACGGTCTCGCAAATCAACGTGTTCAGGTTTCTGACTTTTTGCGTGACCATCAAATTGATATATTTTTAGTGCAGGAGACCCTACTTAAGCCCGCGCGCCGTGACCCTAAAATCGCGAACTATAACATGGTCAGGAACGACAGGCTCTCTACTCGTGGTGGTGGTACCGTCATTTACTATAGAAGAGCCCTGCATTGCGCTCGATCCTCCCGCGCTCGCTAATATCGAAGCATCAGTGTGCCGAATCTCACTGACGGGACACGCGCCGATCGTTATCGCGTCCGTTTATCTTCCACCGGATAAGATCGTTCTAAGCAGTGATATCGAGGCGCTGCTCGGCATGGGGAGCTCTGTCATTCTGGCGGGCGACCTAAATTGTAAACACATCAGGTGGAACTCACACACCACAACCCCGAATGGCAGGCGGCTTGACGCGTTAGTCGATGATCTCGCCTTCGATATCGTCGCTCCGCTAACCCCGACTCACTACCCGCTAAATATCGCACATCGCCCGGATATACTCGACATAGCGTTATTAAAAAACGTAACTCTGAGCTTACACTCGATCGAAGTAGTTTCAGAGTTAGATTCAGACCACCGTCCCGTCGTTATGAAGCTCGGTCGCGCTCCCGACTCCGTTCCCGTCACGAGGACTGTGGTGGATTGGCACACGCTGGGCATCAGCCTGGCTGAATCTGATCCACCATCGCTCCCGTTTAGCTCGGACTCTACCCCGTCTCCTCAGGATACCGCTGAAGCCATAGACATCTTAACGTCACACATCACCTCGACATTAGATAGGTCATCGAAACAAGTTGTAGCGGAGGACTTCCTTTACCGCTTCGGGTTGCCCGACGACATTAGGGAGCTCCTTAGAGCTAAGAACGCCTCGATACGCGCCTACGACAGGTATCCTACCGCGGAAAATCGTATTCGAATGCGTGCCTTACAACGCGACGTAAAGTCTCGCATCACCGAAGTCCGAGATGCCAGATGGTCTGATTTCTTAGAAGGACTCGCGCCCTCCCAAAGGTCTTACTACCGCTTAGCTCGTACTCTCAAATCGGATACGGTAGTAACTATGCCCCCCCTCGTAGGCCCCTCAGGCCGACTCGCGGCGTTCGATGATGACGAAAAAGCAGAGCTGCTGGCCGATACATTGCAAACCCAGTGCACGCCCAGCACTCAATCCGTGGACCCTGTTCATGTAGAATTAGTAGACAGTGAGGTAGAACGCAGAGTCTCCTTGCCACCCTCGGATGCGTTACCACCCGTCACCCCGATGGAAGTTAAAGACTTGATCAAAGACCTACGTCCTCGCAAGGCTCCCGGTTCCGACGGTATATCCAACCGCGTTATTAAACTTCTACCCGTCCAACTCATCGTGATGTTGGCATCTATTTTCAATGCCGCCATGGCAAACTGTATCTTTCCCGCGGTGTGGAAAGAAGCAGACGTTATCGGCATACATAAACCCGGTAAACCAAAAAATCATCCGACGAGCTACCGCCCGATTAGCCTCCTCATGTCTCTAGGCAAACTGTATGAGCGTCTGCTCTACAAACGCCTCAGAGACTTCGTCTCATCCAAGGGCATTCTCATCGATGAACAATTCGGATTCCGTACAAATCACTCATGCGTTCAACAGGTGCACCGCCTCACGGAGCACATTCTTGTGGGGCTTAATCGACCAAAACCGTTATACACGGGAGCTCTCTTCTTCGACGTCGCAAAAGCGTTCGACAAAGTTTGGCACAACGGTTTGATTTTCAAACTATTCAACATGGGCGTGCCGGATAGTCTCGTGCTCATCATACGGGACTTCTTGTCGAACCGCTCTTTTCGATATCGAGTCGAGGGAACCCGCTCCTCCCCACGATCTCTCACAGCTGGAGTCCCGCAAGGCTCTGTCCTCTCACCCCTCCTATTTAGCTTATTCGTTAACGATATTCCCCGGTCGCCGCCGACCCATTTAGCTTTATTCGCCGACGACACGACTGTTTACTATTCCAGTAGAAACAAGTCCCTAATCGCGAAGAAGCTTCAGAGCGCAGCCCTAGCCCTAGGACAGTGGTGCCGAAAATGGCGCATAGACATCAACCCAGCGAAAAGTACTGCGGTGCTATTTCAGAGGGGAAGCTCCACACGGATTTCCTCCCGGATTAGGAGGAGGAATCTCACACCCCCGATTACTCTCTTTAGACAACCCATACCCTGGGCCAGGAAGGTCAAGTACCTGGGCGTTACCCTGGATGCATCGATGACATTCCGCCCGCATATAAAATCAGTCCGTGACCGTGCCGCGTTTATTCTCGGTAGACTCTACCCCATGGTCTGTAAGCGGAGTAAAATGTCCCTTCGGAACAAGGTGACACTTTACAAAACTTGCATTAGGCCCGTCATGACTTACGCGAGTGTGGTGTTCGCTCACGCGGCCCGCACACACATAGACACCCTCCAATCTTTACAATCCCGCTTTTGCAGGTTAGCCGTCGGAGCTCCGTGGTTCGTGAGGAACGTTGACCTACACGACGACCTGGGCCTCGAATCTATCCAGAAATACATGAAGTCAGTGTCGGAACGGTACTTCGATAAGGCTATGCGTCATGATAATCGCCTTATCGTAGCCGCCGCTGACTACTCCCCGAATCCTGATCACGCAGGAGCCAGTCACCGTCGACGCCCTAGACACGTCCTTACGGATCCATCAGATCCAATAACCTTTGCATTAGACGCCTTCAGCTCTAACACTAGGAGCAGGCTTAGGGACCTCGGTAACCGTACTCGTCGAACTCGACAAAGAGTTCGCCGTGCAACCTAACCCATGAATCAGCACGCTGAGTTTCTCGCCGGATCTTCTCAGCGGGTCGCGATTCCGATCCGGTAGTAGATTCATTCGCGAAGCAGCTACTCTTGAGCTGTTAGGTCTCCTTCGGAGGCGCTCGGGTAGCTGTTAGCAAATCCCACCTCTCCTGGCTGAGCCTTTGCTCGCCCACGTGTCCTGGTGAAACTGGAAAGGCCTCCGGGCCACCAGTAATCTTTCAATCTTAAAAAAAAAAAAAAGTTAGACACGAAGAAAGAAAAGCTATTGGTTTCCAACGCCATCTCTTCTTACATTGCTTTCTGTTTATTGTAAAAGGATCCAAAAGACGCTCCGAATGGCAATTTTGTATTGAATATACGATTTGAATGCTGCAACTCAGAGCATTCAGCACTCAAGACTTACATTTAAACAGTTTCAAAAGTTCATTCTTAAAGATGTCACTCATACCTGGCTGAAACAACGTATTCGAACCTTATTCTATGAACACTAGATGCGAGAATCAGTTTGCAACTAAAGTACCGAGTATAAAATGTATCAAACGATAACTTTGAAACAGAATAAATTCATGTCTCATAACGAGGAGAGGATAAAAGATTTTTTTTTTAAATCGTACGGTGAAAAAAAGTAGATTTTTACTTGAGACCTTTAAATAGCACAAAAGAAAGCGAAAAAAATGCCTACAGCAGCTGAATTCCTTTGCGTTGGCTTAACTAATTTACATTCAAGAACGTTTGCTTTAATTGTAAAAGGGGTTAGGAGCTGGTTATTAACCGAATTAGGGTAATTACTCACGACATTTGACCTGGCCAAATCACTGTGAAATTGTCGTTTGTAATAATTGGTTTATTTCGTTTTTATTACAACTGAAATTTTGCTTTGTTGCATAGTTAATTTAATGTAAATTATGGATCATTAGAACGTTCATGACTAATTGTTTTAACGAAGCCATGTGTGCCTGATTCTTTCGTTTGGTTAATTACCCTAAGAATGAGGAGTGAGCGTAAGATAATGAATGAATGGCAGTATTATCAGTCCACATATACCAAGCAAGACAGATACCATCATCCTGTATATTTCTCTCGCGATGAAGTTATGCATCCAGTTTGAAGGATGGGGCAGTCATTATACATCACGATTTGACCTATTAGAATTTTGATTCTCAAGTTAGGTTACAATTCATGTCATATTACTGCCTCTATGGGCTCCATTTTTTTTTATTGACCTTGTTGGCAGACGATCATACGGCCCACCTGATGGTGAGTAGTTACCGTCGCCCATGGACTTCAGCAATGCCAGGGGCAGAGCCAAGCCGCTGCCTACCGTTTAAAGTTACCACTAAGCACTATAAATATACATGAGCCTAAAGATACAAAAGCTTTTCCTGTAATAGTCCAATACAAAATTACAGAACTAAAAGTATTATAAAGTTCTCGTTTCCCGTAATGCAGCAACGTTGGGGGGAACATGTACAGTTCAACTATTTGCACGAATTCGAGCGTTTCATTTTACTGAATTCCATTTTAAAATTCTGAAGAAGGAATTCTCGACGCTCCTTTCTTATAATGGATACAGAGAAATATCGTGATTCAGGTCTCATTCGTTGTCAATAAATGGGACCGGAATAAAACGTGAAATGCGAATTAATAGCTTAAAGACGAAGACATTTCATTTCACAGGAAATAAATACTTATACATAAATTGTTACGTTGTGTAATATTGTATATTTTGACGGGATATATATGATATATTTGAAATAAATGATGATTATTATTAATATTATTACAACAGGTAATATAGATTGTAAAAAAAATTGTTGTTGCTTAGTTGGGTGGACGAGCTCACAGCCCACCTGGTGTTAAGTGGTTACCGGAGCCCATAGACATCTACGACGTAAAGAGATCAGATATAAGTTCTAAGGTCTCAAGTATAGTTACAACGGCTGCCCACCCTTCAAACCGGAACGCATTACTGCTTTACGGCAGAAACAGGTAGGGCGGTGGTACCTACTCGCGCGGACTCACAAGAGGTCCTACCACCAGTATATAAGTAAGTTAAGAAACTTACAATTCAAAATGAAATAAAAAAAGGCTTATTTCTTCTCAAGGCTTAAAGGCTTTCAGTAAAATTCGAAAATCACGAATAGTGGACGCACTTAGATGAATTATGCAAGCACATCATCTGGGCTGAGCGAACACGCCACGGGACTGGCTAACTTTCTGAATACGTTCACTGAACTTAGAATGGTTGACGTTAAAGTTTTTGAATAGACTCCCTAAGCGCGTGTCCGAGAGATGCTTCACTAAAGTTAAACAGAATTTTCATTTTGTTTTATATTAACTTTTACATTTAATAAAAGAAAAATTTATACTAAATTAAGATATTTAGTGGTTTTTTTTCACCTAAATTGATAGGCAATTTAAATTTTGTTTAACTATAGAGCTTTCTACAACCGTACTACATTTAATGAAAATATAATAACGTAAATCGTCTATCTCTTTATTCTACCAAAATGAAAAATAAAATTTATGTTCTTGTCTGTAAATATTTCAGTTCTAACTATTTAATGCCAATACGCTCCGATTCCTATATTCCGATATGTTAAATGAAATTTCATTAAAAACATGAACGCTAACATGCCACACGGGACATAATTCGATTTTAATTACTCTGTTTTAATTGGAAAATGTGGTTCATTTGTACTTTAATATAATTAAAACCATTAAGCTGTGTGTTAATATGTTTGTGCATGTTCATATATTTTATTAGGCTGAGTAGTTAGCGTAAGATTTGACATGGACAATAAACGGTAAAAGGTAATAAAAAATAAAAAATAAAAACTATTCGAGAATAAAAAAGCCAATGCCCATACCATACTCATGACTTTATTATCTCGTAAAACTTTAAATGGACCACGATCTGCATCAAAAAGCCCCGGAAAATCACCCGGTGAGCAAATGGTGGCAAGAAATTACACATCCAACAGTTTCGCTTAGTTGGCCGTCGCAAACTTTTCACATTTATCCCGCAAAGTTGGTACATTGCGTCCGCTTTTGGGCCCAGACTGGACTTTGCCTAACTCCTTTTCTGATTCGATTGTTTGCCCGACGAAATCCAACTCGAATACTGGCGCAGTAAAACGGGCCAATTCGAATTAGTAATAAAAGGACGATTCGAGCGAGAAACAAGAGAAAGTTGTGTCCGTTGTAATTGTTTCTCGCGAATTTTGCGCTTTCGTGATTTTATTCAATGAAATGTACCTACCTATGTTTGAATAGTAGGTTTTAGATTTTTTAATACAATATTATAAAGTATAATATTTCACTGGTGGTAGGACCTCTTGTGAGTCCGCACGGGTACGTACGATATTAGGTCTAAGTCTATACAAGTACAACAACTGTTACACACTTCAAACCGGGACAACATGGCAGCAGAAATAGAGTGGTGACACCTACCCGTGCGGTCTCAAAAAGCGCCCTGCTACCAGTAGACGCTTACCATCAGATCTTGCTCTAATCTAAGCTCTGATCTGCTTTACTGGTGGTAGGACGTCGTATGAGTCCGCACGGGTAGGTACCACCACCCCGCCTATTTCTGCCGTAAAGCAGTAATGCGTTTCGGTTTGAAGGGTGGGGTAGCCGTTGTAACTATACTGAGACCTTAGGACTTATATCTCAAGGTGGGTGGCGCGTTTAAGTTGTAGATGTCTATGGGCTCCAGTAACCACTTAACACCAGGTGGGCTGTGAGCTGGTTCACCCACCTAAGCAATAAAAAAAAATGCTTAAAACAAAACATTAATTTTAATCAATAACGAAAATCAATTGAGAGAACAGTTACTGTTGTTAATTGCACGGATAGTTAGTCGAAGACCATTCGCAGTTCAATTTGTCGAATGCAACATTTGTGATTATGGTCAAAACTGGCGTGAATCCAAGGCATGGTGCCAATTTTAGGCAACCTGTTGACGTTTCACGCTAAATTACTTACGAAAAAGCTTTTCATTAAATTATCACTTACAGTATTTGTTATGGTTCCAATTATAATAATATGAGGTATCTCTAAGTTTACAAGAAGGTAACTTGGTAAGTAATTAAATAAAAAGACAACTTATGAAGTAAGTGTTTTTGTTTCAATCGACAGTTTAATGGAACATCTCTATCTACGGCTTAAAGGAAAAAGTTGTCCTGGTTTGTAAAACTCTCAAAAATTATATTCATTTATGATCCAGTTTTCAAAGAAACTAATTCAATTAAACCTAATGACTAACTACGCTTTGAATAGCTTAAACTAATTCGCCATAATGATCTGGTCGTCAAAATACTTGCTGTGAGAGCCCTAGAAGATACTAACGTTATCCGAGAACTTAACCAAAAGCTGGAGGCGCAATAGTCAAAATGACTAGCCGGCAGAAAAACAGAGCCATGGAAGGTTAGTTTAAAGTAATTGAGATATTTGTAAAGCAAATCTTTTGATATGCACAAACACTTTAAAAATTCCTTTTTTTTATTCTTTATTTGTACACACAGTTAATGCAATACAATAATTGCGATAAGATATAAAAAAAATGGCGAGCTTAACTCAACAATTAAGTTATCTACCAGCTGACCGTTCTCAAAGAAGGAAAGCTTTACGTGAGTGGGTAGATGAGTACAATCTAATTAATTTAATTATTGATACTATAGACAATAACAATGCCAATTTATGCCACTTACTTGTACGTGATAGGGAGCGACCTTTTCTTCACCCTTGATTTCTACATTGATGTGAAGTCTTATAGCTCCGGATACAGCTGATTTATCCGTGCGCTTCTCCAGATTGTACCAAACGTCCATCTCACCGGATAATGTCCGTACCTTTATAGAATTATATTGCGTTAGATTTAAAAACATTTTTCTTCTTGTGGGTGTTGGAGAAAGAAAAAAACAACTTCAGGAGTCGACGTACGTCTTATATGCCCATGTTTAATAAAAACAAGATTTGTTATTAAAATACTTGGAGTATAATTTTGGTGCGTTTCAGATTTGATAGGATTTACCTGCAGATTTTATAACATAAATTTTAAGAAAACGCTAGAAATCGCTATAAGTATATTTGTTTCCACGATTTGTATCTACGACCACACAAATATCACATTTTCGTAAAGAGGAAAATATCTGTTCAAATTCAAATAATTTCATAATTGGCTAAATAAGTATAGGGATTCACGTACTTGATTCTACGGCTGAATAAATAAAAAGTCGGAGAAAAGCAAAACTCAATAAAAATTCTTAGTTTTCGAACAAATGGGAGACTACTTAGTTATTATCCAATTTTGTTTGTTTTTGTTTGAATTTTCAGTGAGTTAATAAATCTTCAATAGTGATGTTGTTTGGTACAAAATATTCATTTTCGTGCGTTGGGCTAATTTAAAATATTCTTTAACTAATTTGCAAGGAAATCTTCTTTGAAATATATTGTCAGTTTTCGTGAAAGAAGAAACGCATTTTTAAAAAAAAAACACGTATTTTACCTCAATAATGGTTTGTCCTAAGAAGTCGTCAGATTCCCTGGTTAACTTTTGGCGTAGTTTCGATTTTAAATCATTGTCTTCATCCCACACTCGCACTTTGATTCGATCGGAGGAGTTGTGGCACTCACTGTTATGGGAAAATTGCTAATCTAAATTTAACAGTTTTAAAAATTCTAAGGTGATAATTTTTTGTTTGTGGTTTGTAAAAAAAATGGCTAGTTTATGAATTTATTAATAAGATAATTTTGATAAGATAATAAATTTGGAAACTATATTGTTCAAAATCTTACTACAATAAAATACCTATTAGCTTACTAACAGCAACTTACAAGTAAAACTTCTCGTTCCAAACGGGGTTCAGTTCTTGAGGCATAGTTCTAGTCCTTTTCTTCACTTTGCTTACTTGAACTGTTACGTAAGGATCCGAGGTCCCACTCTTGTCCTTCGCTATCAAACCCTGAGCACATATAACTGCCCCATAAGGGCCAAATTAGAAACTATTCCGATCTCCAAAGCGATAAAATGGTAACGATTAAAATCGATTGGTCGAATGTTACGAATCCTTCGCATGGATGAACTCACATTATAGCCAAGAGGTATAACATTATACCGAGCTTTAGAATCTTTTTGGTCGAGTAAATCTGACCAAGCATAATTCTGCTCAATCTTTTGGAAATACAAAGCGCTATTCACGTTTACAACGACAAGTTGCCTGAATTTGAAGCTTTTCAATTACATGATGATTAAAATGATGTTTATTCCAAAGTTCCTAACATTTGACTAACTAAATTTAATGAGTACATTTTATTTAGTATCTAATAAACAGGCCTTACCTTGCGTCAGCTCGCACCTTACTTACCAAACAAAATCAGTGCTACTTGAAGTACTAAAACCTTTCGGAAATCTATAAATGGGGTAGTGTGTGATCAGTATGGGTCAGGATCAAAGACTCTAGCCAACTACCAAACTTTGTATCTATGCCCAAATTCGATATCTAAATTAACTTGACCATAGCGCCTACATTATCGCAACTTCTATTACAAACTTCGACCAAGAAGAAAGTTTCAAAGAAGAAGTGTAAAGATATGCGCGGGAATGAAGTCTATGGAATCGGGTCTATTGGAATTTTCTCAAATCGAAAACTCATTGGTAGTTACAGCTAGATAGGTCGGAATTCAGGGATAATTGAGGATCCGTCATTCGGCATGCTTTCTTCTAAGAATTAATTCAGTTAAAACAATCTACATAAAACAAATGGAAGTTTTGTTTAACAAGTTGTTGGACTGTAACCAAATGAATTATTAATATCAGCTATTGAAAACAGTGAACAAATTCTGACGTCACTTTGTTAAATGCAATCATTGTTTGCATCATTAAATTTGTGATTTTCATGCAATCTGTGTAATATTAGCAGACGCGCTGCCGTATTGTGGTTTTGCAATAATTAATTAAAATTATCTGTGTCGTTTCAGTGTAAAGGGAAAATAAGTTCAGTGTACGTGGAAATTAGGGAAATAATTCCGAGTGATAA
This sequence comes from Bombyx mori, assembly GCF_030269925.1. NCBI lineage: Eukaryota > Metazoa > Arthropoda > Insecta > Lepidoptera > Bombycidae > Bombyx > Bombyx mori. Next base: position 10,080,407 of record NC_085127.1, on the reverse strand, counting down.
TGCGTTGGATAAATGGAATTTCCCTTGTGTCGATTATACACTATCAAACCAAGCTACGTAATCTCGATACGTGTGATTTAGAGGCGGTGCATTAACGACCGTGATTTCGGATTGATATTCGAAATTAAATATGCAGAGAAATTTTTTGATATCTGCTTTCAGACAAACAGACAAAAACTCTTTAGTTTTTATCGGTAAACGTTAATTATTTAAGCTGAAACTTTCTGTTTGGCGTTTTAATTTTATGACTTTTATATGTATATATAGTTTAGCGTAAGCAAAGCTCAACACAATAACGATTACTTTTATAATATGGTACATCGGTTTCGGTAAGCAGATTTCAAAAAACATGATAGAGTTGAGGCCAAGATAGTTTGTCTAATAGATTCAAAACTGCGAGCGCGCGGACCATAGCCGCCAAAGACCACAGCAAACCTGTGATGGCGATCTTGCAAGACCATTTTGAAGTCCCTTCAATGGTGACTTGCTTGGCTTGTTCGAGACTGTCAATGTGAGTGTCTGGATCGACGTTAAAAGTCCGCCTTCGCCACATGAAACGAAAGATTGAATGCGATTTAGTGTTATGTGTGTGTTGTGTGTTTGTGTGTTGTTCCTCGATCCTTGCTCTCGGCTCGTCCTCCTGCGATCCTAAAATAAGAGGTACTTAGTTGAGGGTGCCTCGAACCTGTTATGGCAATCTTCGCGCTCCACTTCGAGGTACCATCGAGGACTGATTGCTTCACCGTACTCATGTGTGCTGCATGCCCCTCCTGTTCGATGCTGAACACGCGTCTGTCACATACACACTCGTCTCAGCTGTTACCTTCGTTTCTAATCCCTTACTTCATATTGAAGGAAGACAATTTTGCAAATCTACTGCATAAGAAACATTTGCTTCTAAGGCATTTATTTGTTAAAATAACGTGCTATTGTTCGTGAATGAAAAGTTTTGAGGTTTGCTCTAAATTGTGCGTTTATGTTGTGTTTACATCGCAATAAGCAAAACGTATTTACCTGTCCGTCCAAATCTATAATAGCTTTTATAAAGATGATTATTTAATAAAAACCAACATTAATTAGAACTATTATTGGAAATATAAATACCTGATGAGTTCGAATATTTCGGGCTTGTCTCGCTCTCGCTGTTTCATTCTTTCCTTCATTGCTGTTATAATCGAATTAGCTTTATCCTCCGCGCCGTGCTTAGAAGACTTCTCGGCAGCCCCTGCGAAACACACTGCTCAGGCGGTGCCAAATAGTCCTTGAAATCGCGGGACGCGCCAAAATGGCCCCCCCGCCCTGCGCTCAGCATCGCACCGACAACTCTAAGCTACAACCCGAATAGAACCAAATTGAATTTCAATGAACTGTAAATTATTAATATCAGATCTGATCAGGTCGTTGACCTCGAGCGGCGCAAGTCGGAGCGAGTCTGAGCACGGCGCCTTGTCAGTAAACAGACATTTCAACACATCTTATATAGCCTGTCAGCTCTATTTAAATTAACAAAAACGATTAATCTTTAGAGCCGACCAGCTATAATAACTTATTGTATTGAAATGTTGAAGTCCAATAAAACATCGTTTGCAGTTTTATTTTGTTTTGACTGTATCAGTCCCATTAACAATACAAACTCGTCATTGCGTGACTCCACTTAAAATATCAACTTTTCTAAATTTCAAAAGTTCATTCGTTTGGGAGAAACAAAGTAACATAAAGACAGTGAAATAAATATACAGGAAAGTGAAATTTCTATAAATCAGAGTATACAACAGAACAAATAAAAAAAAACTAAAGGACCACATATAATATTGAAGTGGACAAACACTGGATTGCGTGCACACATTACTAACAGGCACATCTTACAACTTGTGTTGTCGGGATTGCTTTCGGCGCTTGTGTAAAAGCTTCTATGCTGTACTGTTTATAAAACGGGTGTGTTCGAAAGTGTACATTGTAAATAGTATAGAAAAGTAGATAAAATAAGACGTATTATTAAAACAGTTTGAGGGTTATATCGGCGCTGGGCGGGGCAACCCGAAAATAAATGAACTAAATCGAATCCCTATGCTACGTGACTTGCTTAGGTCTATGCTTTGAACATAAAACAGAACATTTTGTATGCATGCATTATTAAAAAAAATATTTTCATTCAAAATATAAAAGACTAAAATAAAAAATAGACGTTTTGTCATTCGCAAATACGAAAAGAAATTTAGGATTTAGGTTAATTGTATAATTGGGCGGGGAAACAACATAGCAAATGATACTCGTTAAAAATTCAAAGTATAGACCGTAATAGAATGACGCGCAGTCGATTATCTTCTTAAACAATATTTATTAAATCGAATCCGCGGAAATTTTAAAGCAACGACTGCCCGCCCTTACACACGTGCAAAATTAATTATGAAATAAATAAATAAAAAACTATAAATTTATTACGATATAATGAAAAGAGAATTAAAAAAAATGTGTGTCGAATATTAATAGCCATGCACACCGATGAAGCGATGGATTTTTAGAAGGGTATACAAACATGCTTATATTATATGAGGTCACAAAAACATGAAGGAGAAAATGAAAACAAAATATCACAAGTAAGAAAACAACGATAATAGAATAAATAACGTATGTAATGTAAGAATAAGAATGATTTTTGTTTCAACGAATTTCACGTGATTCCTGATGCCGCTAGTGTTCGCCGGTGATCCTGCGTGTGTTGATTTCGTGAATAACTTTTGACCATTGATTTGTAACCAATTCATGCAAAATTTTATTCATGCGTTCAAATTGAGCTATATACGAGGTTTTTTCTACAACATTTTTGTACGTGTTAACGTTTTGTATACATAAATTTACCTTTCAATCAACATCACATAGACAGCGAAACTAACAAAGATGTTAAATAGCTAACACCGAATTATAAGTGAAAAATTCGTCACCGCACCGTCGTTCTGTGTGAAATATTATAATTAAAACGTAAAAGTCTAAAAATAATTGAAAAAAAAACGGTAGTTAATACAATAGTCCAATTTAGGTGAATAGCAACTGAACCATCCTTGGCCACGGAAACTGTAAAATATCTCAGTCATCGAATATAATATAATATTATAACAATATTTATAATTTAATAACAATAAACAATATGATAACAATTAAAAACTGCGAAATTAAGAAAATAAATATTCCCCGAATACTTGTCGAAGTATTTCCTCTTTTCGACAAAATAATAATCATTGTATAATCTGTTGCGGAATTGTGGAATTCAAAAGAGAATTCTTATCGCTTTCATTCATGTCAAGAGAGAAATCCTTTACACGATTTTTAATTTTTGTCTTCCGGGAATGTATATTCAAAGATCTTGTCGACTATGAGTGACTCGTCGTGCGCATCTCGACTCGTGTTGATCATAATGAGAGTTCAGTTTCTCGCTGCCAACTTAAAAAAACCGAAAGACACTGACATGAAGTGACGAACTTTGATATTTAAAAAAAAAACGTCTAAATATGTATAACGAAAAATATCTTGTGAGAACTATAAATGCAAATGTACACGTCATAATACAATGTTAGTTAAATAAAATAAATCGGTTGCTGATCACAGTGCTGTTTTTTTTTTGTTAATAGTTTTTGCTGGTTTGGAAACACAGTCGTTTAAGCCAATCACGATTCTGTGACAATAATCGTGATTTATAACAGCAATTTGTTACTTAAGCGTTTATAGTTAATAGAACACCAATTTGTGGGGGGAGCATTAATGGGTATTTGTTCGGAGCTATCGCCGTGATGACATCTGCGCAGTCTGTGAAATATATTTGTAAAATTTATTCACTATTTTTAACTGAAGCACGGGTATTACTACGTATTAGTACGTGTAGTACTATTAATTCAATTAAATCAGCTATTAAATACCCATTACACTCTTGGGAATAATTTTATGTGACCTAAAGATTCTTACTCTGAAGGCAATCAGCGTTGAGCAAGTCCTTGCATTTCTCATGGCATTTGACCCCGCACTCTGTACACCTGACCCCTTGTCGTGCGATACCCCATAGAAGCCCTTCACACTCGTAGCAATAAGTAGGGGAAGTGGCGGTCCACAGCACAAAGTTGTGAGGGGTTGTTGAAGATATAGGGTAGATGAGGGCTTGAAGTGTCTTCTTGTAAACGTGCATTTTCTGGAATTAAATCTCCTTGAATATTTGAGAAAATTATGTATTAAGAACTTATGTATGCCTTATTAAGTTGTCTGTACAGTTGCTTATTATATGATAATAAATAAATTACTAAATAATTTTAAATTAAATCGATGATGCACAACTTTTCAACCAAAATTATTAATAAATAAATTTTGTACGTGATAAGAATATAATTTCACTCACAAGCTCTTCATCATTAAGTGTTGCACGATGTACCGCTGATGTTAATCCAGCATTCCTTTTCGTGGCAGCCATAGTCTAAACATCAGATCACATATTACGATCACAAATATACGGCTTCAAATAATTTGCTAATTTAAGCTTTTCTATTCGTCGATAAATTTGTCTATATTGCTGATGATTCTACTACCATGCCTTCCAAAGCTGATTGAGGTATTTTATAACGAAATAAAGTTTCAATGGAGTTGATTGTAAGCTGAAATGTGAAGCAAGTGTGTGTTCAAACAGAATTGTGTCTGAAAAATATTATAGTGCATAGAATTATTATAAATTAACGAATGTGTAAATTCATAGACATTATACTGTTTCGTTGTTTGAATAAACATGATCTTAGTTAATAAAATGAATTAATGCAGATTATTCGACATGTTGGATAAATATAACTTTGTATTTTGTTATATAAAACGTAAGAGTACAAAACAAGGTTAAGGTTCCGATTCATTAATGAGGTGGAAACTGTAATAAATAGGAATAGTCATTGAGAACTGAAGCGTGAATATTCAGTCTCAGAAAACACGTGCATCTTCCAGATTCAAATTCAGCAAAATCGTTCAAACGTCATGAGATCCCTTGAATTTTATGTACAAAAAGAATAAAAAGTTTTCGAACCGTTAAACATTTTTTAATCGAAAAAGCAAAACATGCAAAGGCATCGGCTGTATCATTCCTTGAATCATTTGCAAGCAAACTATTTACATCGAAAATATGAAATATAATCATTCTTTTTCATTACAGCAAAGAAACGCATGCAGATAGAGTCTGTTACTGGGATAGAAATACCTTGAGAACCTGCGGGTCCGTGGTGAGGGGTAAAATGCAACGAGATCATTAATTTTACATCAGGAACACGTCATAGGTATTTGGTACTCTATATACTAAGGTTTTCGTCGGTGCCTAACACGAGGTCTTTGAACTTTTACTTCACTCGGCAATTAAGTACGGTAGAAAGCTTCAGAGCTTTATCAGTTGCGGATAGAAGTCAAAAGTACTGAAGATCTCGTCGAAACTAAACTTTGCTAAGGTCAGGATATAAAGAAAACGTTGAAGGCCATCTAAGTAATAGAGTTGATAGAGAAACACATGTAGATAACATTGATAAAGGTAGATAGATAGGATTGAGTTGAAGGTTTTTTGAAGATTTTTCATTTGAACAACCAGTGGGGAGCAACGCTACTTTTAGCTTATAAAATTAATCATTTTTAAAATTTATAAATATCTATAATTTTGTGTACATACTAAAAAAGCTATATCGTGAAAAGGTTATCATTACCTCCCCAAAAATTGTTCGAAAAATATAATAAATCGCGTATTAGAAGAAAACATTTATTACGCGCCTAATATTACCAAGCTTCAGGAAGCGAAACGTCGATGCGAGCTGTTAACATTTACGACCACTTTCAGACATCTACCTTCCACATCGGAGAACGTAGATAAAGCTTTATTATTTCCAGGAAACCTTTAAAAAATCGTGGTAAATAAAATTTGTTCCGAAACACCCAGACTAGATAGAGTGCGCATTTCTATAGGCGCACAGGAGGCTGTCAAAGGAAAAAAAAGTAATAAGAAAGTTACTTACAAGTTCTGACACAAGAGGGATCGATTTTCTTCGAGGCCTGATGTCGGGCATGCTGTCAATGTTACTGTAGAATGGATTATCTCCAGGGTGCCTATAAAAGTTTAATGTCAATAGAACAGTGCATTAAGGAGTGCATAACTATAGTTTAGCAAGTAAATTTTCTCAGCCTGTTGCGGTTGCTCTAATTTAAATACGGTCTATTTGGAATTCGTCGTGGCCTAAAGGATAAGACGTTCAGTGCATTCATATCTAGCGATGCAATGGTGTTCGAATCCCGCTAGCGGGTACTAATTTTTCTAATGAAAAACGTACTGAACGAATGTCCACGATTGACTTCCACGGTGAAGGAATAACATCGTGTAATAAAAATCAAATCCGCAAAATTATAATTTGCGTAATTACTGGAGGTAGGAACTCTTGTGAGTCCGCACGGGTAGGTACCACCACCCTGCCTATTTCTGCCGTGAAGCAGTAATGCGTTTCGGTTTGAAGGGCAGCCGTTGTAACTATACTGAGACCTTAGTACTCATATCTCAAGGTGGGTGGCGGCATTTACGTTGTAGATATCTATGGGCTCCGGTAAACACTTAACATCAGGTGGGCCGTGAGCTTGTCTACCCATATAAGCAATAAATAAAAAAGCAAAATGGTTTTAGAAGTTAAAACAAAGAGCCACACACATTCGTCAGGATTTGGTAATAGCTCATTACAATTATTGAAATAAATTTATTTTGGGTCTTCTAACCAGGCCGGACTTACCTTAAGTGCCACCCTAGGCACTAGGAACTAGGCACTAGGAACATTGCTACTAACTCTTATTATTAGGCTAGCTATTAGGTTGTTTTCAGCTTTCCGTGATTGCACTTCTACTGTCAATAGTATTAGCACAATATTTTTGTCATACATTGACAACGATGTTTTTCCCTTGAAACTATGTATATAATTATTAATTCACATACCCATTTCCTCGGCCTGTTTGGTCACTAAATCCGGTGGATCCATTCTAAAAAAAAAAACAACAACAACAAATTAAAAAAGAAAAATAAAAACTAACTAAAATAAAAACTTTATTAAAAAACAAAATATTTTAATATTGAATTTCCATAAGAATTTGTTGAATGTTCGTAAGGTATTTATTTGTACATTTCAAAATTTTAAAAATTACGGTGTGCTTACCAACATGTCAATTTATTGCAAATATCAATGGGAATTGTGTATATATAGAATAATTAATTAAAAAGTCCAACACACAATATTTTTATGGAAATTCAATCACAATTGTATTAAACAAGATTAATTAACACCAGTTTTACAAACATACATACAATGTAAGAAATACATGGATTGTTTTAATTAAAATTAACATTAAAAAATCGTTGGATCAGGATCTGTATTAAACAATGTAAAAATATTACGCTGTCCCATTAATTAATTGTTTGAAAGTAACACCCTAAAACCATTATCTTGCTAACTCCGTTCCAAGCATTGGCTAGTTACAAACAATCAGCATCGGCAATAGCTTGGATTATATATAAACCAGTTGTTATTAATATCTAGGAAGGTAAATCAATTATGTAAGTTCAAAGAGCCTAAATATGCATTTTAAAAAAAGGTTTCGATTCTGTGTTACTCAGTACAGTAAAATAGACGACGGTCTATACTGCACATAAGTTTATGATGTATATATGTTATATTTTATACTTCTCAACCGAAAATCTTGATTCCTCATTACTCATTACGTTTCTCTTCAAATTACATGAGTTTAGTAGCTGCTTCAATTACATTTTCTACGTGACGAATGTATCGATAAATCATTTTGAACGATTAATAGTCTAACGTCTTTTTCTAATTCTATGATAAAGCCAATAAAATTTTACAAATAGTAGTGGTAAGTCAGTGCTATTCATAAGCATAAAACTTTGTTTAACTTTAACCGAAATGAGGAAATATTGTAACAAACACTCAATTCACTGTCTTTTCTGGTTTTATAGTCAAGAATAATAATAATTTATGTTCTGATATTTACTATAAAAGTCGATAAAAAGTTTAAATGATTTAAATAAGAAGAAGAAAAAGAGTTTATCTTGTTTCATAAATCTTTTAAAAATGTCATTATATGTATGTGTTTATTTAACAAAGTATAATTTAATTCTAAGCAATAATATTTCAACTCCTAAAGATTTTTTACTAAACATTTTTCCTAGTACACAAAGTGCCAGCTATGTTATACAAATACGTGTGTGTGTGTGTAAATAGTTATTAATGGATATATACTAAGCTTAAAAAATTCTTACACATTAGAGAATGACTTCACGAGTTTACATGAACAAAATTGTTTAGGATATAAACTAATCGTTAGTTTAATTATTATTTTAAAAATATCTACTGTTATGTGTTTTACTAATGATTAAATGAATGGAAATGAATGTCAGTTAATTTTATTAACTCCAATGATTTGGAATTGATTCTATTAGGATTCAAGAAAATAACTACAACATTAATAAATAATTATGTATGTATTTTAAATGGGTTTTATATTTAAAAATAATTGCTATTTTCCAAAAATATTTCGAATTCAAATGTTCAAATGTTCTATAGACGATTATTATTTCTTCTTATCAGGTTTTCAATAATAACATATGTAATTCATATATTTATTTGTAAATAAATCTTGACTATGTGATATGAGATGATATGAAATAGAGTGACTTTATACATATTTCGATTCGTGTGCTTTGTGTTTTTTTCTATCAACGTTCACCAGTGAGTACACAAATTTTAATAGACGAGACGATAAAGCAAGTGCCAAATATATTGGGCGTTTAGTAATGACCGCTCAGTCTCCGCCGGGACTTGAGCTCATATGGCCATGTAAGCCAAAAATATATTACATCACTAAATACACTTATCTATTTTTATTTTAATACTGAATAATGTATGAATGCTGTTTAATTAATTGGAATAGAAATATTTATAAAGCGAATAAATTGCTTTTAAAATTGTATATTTTCTGCAGTTCGAGTACATTCGTAAGCGTTCTAAAATACCATGTAAATAACGTAGTGTATGCTTTATATCTATATTGGTATTATACTTATGACTTCTAATTATTGCCAATGATAAATACAATCAGCTTTTATAGATTAATTATTATAAAAATGTTTTATTGTATGCGTTTAAATGTTTCTCATTGTAATCTACGTAGTCAAAAACCAAAATGAATGTTGAATAGTTAAAATAGTATTGGTTGAATAATAATTTGATATCACAACCACAGTTTAACTTTTTATTGGATACTAAAATAATTCCGTTCCTTCATTTTCATTTCTGGAAATTAATTATCAGTGGTGTTAACATCTGACACGGGCCACTTATTTCGTAAGAAAAAAGTTTTATAATCTAGCTTACTTATGACTACGAGTATCATCATACTATAGTAGAGTTTAAAGCAGATCAAATGTTATATTTTGCGTATAGCTCTGGTTATTATCAGTCTAACATAATTTTGCTATGTTCCACAATAGCCCTAATAGCCCTTTCTAAAAATTTAAATTCAAATTTAACTTTTAACTCTAATTTCATGAAACTTTTGCATGAGATAACTTACACTTGCGCTGACTTTGTCTTTTTCAGCAGACGGCGTTGACGCTGTAGGAGTTTCCGTTGTCTTCTCTTCGGCTTTACGATCTTTCAGAGCTTTCAAAAGTTTCCATTTGCTTCCAACAGTAGTGTCTTGCTGGACTGGTACTTGCCTTCGCGCTGGAATTGGTGACGGAGGCATATCATATTCGTCATCCATTTCATCGCCACTTACAACAGGACTATCAGGTCCTGATGTTTCACCTGATCCAGTGTCGGCGTAAGATTTGTCATCATCAGACTCTTGGTCGTGGTCTTTAGTACTATCAACACTTTCTTCGATAGAAGGAAAAGTTGTTATATCTTTCCATGTTTCTTTCATTGGAGATTCATCATACTTTGTCTTCGTTTGAGCTGTTTTCAATTTCAATTCCCTGAGTACGAAAGACATTTTTTCTTTCAAAACTTCAGGAGGCTCTTCCATAATATCTTCAAATTCGGGCTCTTCCGGTAGCGTGTCATGTCTATCAGCCTCTAACTGAGATTGGTGCTCCATTTCTTCCAACTTCCTCAATTCATAACAATACCATTCGTCTTCAGAGTCAATACTGTCTTCTGTACTTTGTCTTCTAGACGAAACTCTAGATCCACTTCTCCAAGAATGCGTGCTTCGACTGTCATCATCATCATGCTTGTTTGGAATTTCCAAACTTTGTTGATGTCTAGGCTGAAATTTATTCTGAATGCCTCGACTACTTTGCATTGACGGGCTTCTTTCTGTATAAATCGTATTTTCTTCTGATACTGAACTATTTACGATCTCGGGTGTTGTGGGCTTGCGAATTTTTTTTTCTTTTGATGTCATGTTATCATCGTTACTTTGTTCGTGCAATTCTTTGTCTAATTTAGGAGGTGATATATCGGCCATTTGTTCATCTGATATAGATGTCGACTTTCTCAAACGATATTTACCCAGTGCTCGTGATACTGCAAATTCTTGTGAGCTTGCACTGTATGGTTTGTTTCCTTCACTTTTTTCATCGTCTGATGTAATACTCGCTTTTTTGACATCGCCTATAGTTGCAAATATAGAGGCTGGCGACTGGTTAGGGTCAATGGTGTCCTCTTCGAATAAGTCAACGTTTGAAATATCTGTGTCAATATCCAATTTCTCTAATTCCTGTATATTATCTTTTTTCATCTGACTAACACGAGCAAAATGGAAATCTATATCATCACTTTTATCCCTTGGTAAAGTATTATTAGATGGAAATTTTTCTTCCTCCTCAATTATGCATTCTGTGTCATCATCCTTAAATTCTATACCTTTTTCCTGTAAATCCTGAATTAATTGTTGTTGCTCCACAATCTCCTGATTATTGACTTTTCTCTGTTTTGGTTTAGATGCTACTTTAGCAAAAACATTATTCTCATGAGCAGAATCCGAAAATACACTATCGCTGTCTTCAGATTGGGCACTGGAGCGACCCCCTGACCATTCGGTCTCAGAAGTTTCGGGGTCAGACAAAGACTGATGACTAGCTTGATGTTTTCGTCTCGCTTTCTGTAGTAAGCCGGACATCGATGCCACCAAATGATATTTCTTTTTTCTCCTCTGAGCTGACATTATTCTTTCTTTTAATGATTTCTCCTGGACTGGTTGTTCAACGTTGTCTACGCCAGAGGGCAATGAATGTGATCTATGTTTTTTAGGAAGATGCAGGTCTGGTAGCCATTGGCTCATGGAAGACATGGCAGACTTTAACGATGAAGTTCTTTTCGGTTTCTTTAATTGTTTTTCTTGGATTTTGCCTTTTAAATTAGAAGAAATTGATAGGTACCCAGATTCCGAAACCAGCATGCCACCCGATTCTACGTATTGATCTTTTCTAACTTTTTGATGCTCGTTCATACTTTGTATTTCGTATCCTTGATTTTCGTGCATCACATTTCCATTGCGTTGATCAAATTGTTGTTGCTTAAAATACTCTTGTTGCAATTGAGTTTGAAACTGCTTTCTTTCTGTTATGCTTAATGAATGTGATTTCAAGCTCGACGTTTCAAGTGAGCTTGTAGGTGACCTACTTCCTCCTTGCCAAGAAAGTTGATCTTCTAACGTTATTCTTTTGGGAGAATCATATCTTGTTGATGTTGGATAGTAGGAAAGAGCATCAGTAAGATTACTGGGTGGGTAACCAGTTCGAGTTCCTGATACTTTATAACCATTTTGGAAGTACTGGGATTCACTCACTCCCATAGTGTTTGCTCGAGTCAAAGTTCTTTTATTATTTGTATTGGCTACTGACATAACCACAGTTTGTGCATGATAATTAGGTTCTGGAGGATAAGGATCAATTGATGGTCTTTGCACTGATTCAGAAATTTCATTACTATCTAATAATTCGGAAAAATTCCTTTCGTCAGGAAGCATACCTCTTGGGGTACTGTAAACTGTTGTAAAAATTGGTTGTCTATTTCCAGCGACAGAATATATTGAGGCAACTTCTGAACTATAATAATATTCACCAATATTGGTGACTTGTGTCATTTGGTTGGCTACCGAAAAATGCATTTCACTTTTATAATAATCACTTTCAATCTTATCTTGGAATTTTTGTAAATCTCTTGAACTACATACGTTTTTCAACAATTGCTCGTTACTTCGTAAGTTATAATCAATTTTCACATTTTTGTTTTCGTACATATATGAGTCGACTAAAGTTTCTAAATACGGCTTAGGTTCAAGTTCATAGGGCATTCTTTGCACTGATTGAGGTGATGTCATTTTCATTTTGTAGACATCATGACTAACATGTGACAGTCTGCCTGTTTTTGGTGATCCGGGACTCTTTTCTAAGCTTGACCACCCGCTCATGGATGACAGGCCAGAATCAGATTTTGCAGCGACAATGTTAGTACTGTCTCTCTTGACGTGTTTTGGTGAAGTTTTAGGTGATTTAGGTGATCTGGGACTTAGCCTCATGTTATCAGATGTCATTACATTCATCGTTGATAACATAACATGATTAGCTGATAGATCATTATTATTTTCTAAACAAGGAAAAACATCAGTTGTATTTGGAGCTGGAGGAGGTGGACTAGGAGACTTACGTAATGCACTTTCATTGTACGTCAAATCTAATCTAGTATCAACTGGATCATCATATATTTCATTTACCGATAGAGGAGAATGTTGCTGGGAATTCGTTTTGTATAAATCTGACAAAGTTTTTTGACTTATTTTGTTCGAATAATAATTTGGTCTGGAACCATCACATACTTGATAAGTTGAACTGTATTCAAATCGTTCTCTTGACAGAGCACTAGGTGATTTTGATGCCTTTGCTGCATTTATTTCAGCATTTGCAACAGCAGAACTATATGCCAAACGACCAGTTACTGTAGTGTATGGCTCTGTTGTCGTTCTTTCGGGGACGAACTTTCGACGAGGCGATAGATTTTGTTGTAAATAATCCATTGATCTTTCAGCAACAACATTGTCGGTGAGTGACAGCCTAGATGGTGATTTATCTCTACCAGTACCATCTTTAGGAATATTTAGCATAAAGTCATCAAAACTTTTCATCATTTCATTCATTCCCCAACCTTCACCTCCCGAATAAACACCCTTTAATTGTTCGTTTATTATATTCTCGTCTTCTGCAAGAGCTTTTGCTTCAATTTCCCTATCAATTTTTGTAATTTTGGGCTCTGGTGTCAGTAGCCTGGTTTTTAAATCCCTAATCTCTCTAGATTCGTTTTGTAATTGAGATGTTAACCTATCTAACTCATGTAATTTATCTACTGTAATTTGATCTATAGTGCTTAAAGTTGATAAATGCACTAAATCTCTTTCGCTGATGCCGGGTCCTCCTTGCATACCGCGATAATCTTTATAGTCAGTCGAACTATAAATTTGTCTTGAACCTGTAGGAACAATTTCAATGTCTGTTTCTTCTGGAGCTTCCCATATCATATCCAATTGTGAAGTAGGTCTAGAAGCATCATCACATACCAAATCGTCTCTATACGCTTGGTTTAGACTCTTATAAAATGCTTCGTTGGATTCCATTATTTCTTCTTGACTATCCAAAAGTGCTGAAGTTCTTCCAATATCCAACCCTTCTTCTATACCATCCTCCACAGTTCCATTTCCTAAAATTTCTCGGATAACTTCGAGCCGTGTCATTGGATCTCTAGCAACAACATTTCGACACGTATAGAAATCGAGCAAAGTTGATATTACACCCTGTTGATCTGCGAGCAATGCTTCTAATCTTTCCAACCGTTCCCACATTCTCACATATTCTTGACTTAAGAGATCGAGGGCCCTCCATGCATATTTCAATTCCGTCTCGAGGATGTTAAGACGTGTGCCGAGGCGTTCCATATAATCGTTGATGATGTAATCGCCAGAATAAGGTGGTAAGTCTGGTGGAAGAGCAAGGGAACCACAGTCGTCCATATCGACCTCGGCACCCCCACTCCCTCCGCCCTCGCTTCCCTCCATCCCGCCGCCTGCGCCTGCCCCAGCATTGTCGTGAATTTCGCGCATCATCTTCGGACCGGATAGTGGGTAGCACATTACATTTTTCACTATGAGTCATCCCATATCGTTTTATCGTTTACACTATTCACGTAAATCTGTTCTTTGTATTCGACATATTCCAAAGTCATTTTAGCACACTGTAATAATGTTCACGCACATTATTAAATTTGTTACACTTTTTTTGTTTGTTTATTGCATAAATCGTTTTTAAAGTTTCAACACTATGTGTTTTATTTTTGTACTGAGACGGAATTAATTGTATTTATTGCATCAAATGTATATAACTATAATGTCAAAGAAAAAATACGTTAGTCACTGTATTATAGAAAAAAACACTCGTTTGTACATAAAACTCGATTATGTACACACTAGTGCTGCAGGAGTCAAAGGATTACCTCAACGGAATATATTGACTTGACAGAGTACGACCGAAGCTATTTACGAGAAGGAAATAGTTCAGAAAAATGTATTATAACTCGTATCTATAGTCAACATTTTCCTGTCGGAGGCAGCTAGGCAGTTCGTATTTGATTCCACGTGAGTTTAATCTACCTCAGAGGTGGAAGGCGTTGCTCGGCAAGGATAGGAAATTGGATAAAATGAAAGGAAATTAATGCCGAGTTTCACCACCGCTTCGCTTAAATCACCTTGTGACTATTAGATTAAAAACTCTTAGATGTAAACGGGAGACCTCGTTGTCATTATGAAATTTTAATCAAACGGCTCAGTCAGAATATTCCACGGTAACACGAAAATCGTACGTAAGTAGCTTCTTATTTTTTTTTTTCTTTTCTGATTGCATTTTATTATATCGGTAAACCTGCTCATGGCCTGTCAATAATTATCGGGTTATTGTAGCCTGTAAATACCTCAAGATGAACGTCATCTTGAGATATGAGGTAGAAATCTCCAATGATTTTATTTCGTCTGTCTCACCTTTGAACTCTGAACGCATGGCTATAAAAAGCACTATACAATACAACATAAACATAAAACAAAACAAAAAAACATATAATACATCTTGTTCCAAGCTTCTGTATTTTTGCCTAGAAGATTTTGTACCGAAAAAGGTAATCTTGAATGGTTTTCCTTAGTACGCATACAAGTCAGATCCTAAGCTAACAAACTGCTCGTGACCGTCTTTTCCCGCCATTGAACTGGTATTTTAGATAAAACATTTGCGGGTGAAGTAGTTTTACCTCATCTATGTTACATTAGCGTTTAAGATTACCTAAGCGTTGTAAGGAAATGTTATTTTCTTAGAAAACGTAAACGGTACTTTATATATTTTTTCATTCTATTAGAATACTTTCAAACTATATCTAATTATTTTTTACGTCAATTCATAGCTTCTACGTTACGAAAGTCTTAACTAAAAAATACAAACATTACAAAACGAATAATTAATTAGCGTTTCGTAAATGAGTCCTATAGGGTACGATGCAAAGTAATCACCAATTGTCTTTCCAGTCACGAAAACAGAGTAAATTAATGGCAATGAACCAACAACGGTGTTGCTTGGAATGGCAAAGCCCAATTGAAATGCCTGGATACCGGCCAAAATCAACAAAGAACTTTTCTTTGGCGCTAATTGAATTTGTAAACCACACTCTCGGACAAATTTCAAAAGTAATGTCGCTCGTTACAATACCGTTCAAAGTACACACAGTGGTGGTTTTCAAAACAAAATGGCTTCGCTGATTTAATAACAGGTCTAACTATATATACTAGAGGTCCCGCAGTAGTCGAAATTCGACTATAAATAATTGGAATTGTAATTTTGGACACTTGTTTGTGTATTGTATTTTATACTTCTGTAATCACAAATTTCACCAAGACTGACAAACAATATTTCATCTATTCTCAATTTGACAACAGACGTTAAGAACAAAAGTTTGACAATAAATAGTATGCATGCGTGTGTGCGTCAAATACATGGTATGTAGTGTGTGTAATGTTTTCTTTATTGATTTAATGTATCTTTTTTGCATTATTTTTAAAAAATATTAGCATTGTGCACTTCTTCTCTATATTCTCTATAAGTGTGGAAAATTTCATACTCCTCCGTTCGCGCAATTTTCGTAAAAAGGGATACAACGTTTTTGCTTCATGTATTAATAATATATAGATTTTGTGGACAATAGTAGAAGTAAGCGACTAAATAAGTAAGTAAGTAAACAACATTAACTTCACGTTCGATTTGTTTATTTTTTAAGGCAAAAATGGAGTCCTTCAGGACTACTAGAGTCCTGTAGTATTGAGGGTTTATTTAAGCGTGTTATAATCATTATTCGTTAAGCCCTTCTGTATACTAGAACAGCGTCTAAACATAACTAGCTCTTTATTGTAATAGCAGACGTTAAACCAATATATGAAGTATGCATTTGAATTAGTACAACAATGGGTCCAATTATAGCTGCGATAGCGCAAGATCTTGTGCAGACTATCTTGTGAAAATAGGAATTCAATTTTACAAAACGGTGTGTGGTTTTTCATTTAATATCAATTACTCTAAAGGATAAATATTTTTAAGTTCGATGTGTTGTAAGATCAAACGCCTTTCTCCTCGATATTTCAGGAAGGGTCCACAATTTTCTACCTGCAGCGATCTTTTCAATTTCCTCACTAGGGTTGGTTGTGGTTAAACATAAATTCAACTTGTAACGCACAAAGAATTTATAGGGTACTCGCTCTATTAATTTGTTCCGTATTTTGCTCATAAACCTTGTCAAAAGAACTGCTGAAATAAATATATTGCGTTAGGGTTTCATTGTGCTTTTACGCTAATATTTTCTACAATGATTTATGTGCTGTTAAGAAAAGTAGCTTTCGCTTAGTTTCTTTCAATTTTTATTCTTGGCAACAAGTAAGAAAATAGAGCCCGAGCATTTATGCGGAACCCATTTAAATGAAAAGAAATTAGTACCGAAATTATACTGTGTATTATATTTTAAATGTGTAACTATATTTAAAAAGTTTATTTTCAAATTATAATAGACATTTAAAATTACATGATTTTCAATTATAAGTACAAATATGATGAATCAATACTGTACTGAGACCTTAGAACTTATATCTCAAGGTGGGTGGCGGCATTTACGTTGTAGATGTCTAAGGGCTCCGGTAACCAATTAACACCAAATGGGCTGTGAGCTCGTCCACCGTTCTAAGCAATAAAAATAAAAATCAGTGAAACCTAACTTTGATAATTTGTTTGTCACAGGAGGTTACTGTATTTTGGATGTTACTGGATTCCTTTTTAACTAATACACATTTGACAGAGTGCACAATAGTGAACATAACTTTATTCTTGAATTGACAGCGTGCACACAGATTATACCGGAAACGGAAAATGATGCAAACAAAAACATAGATTACTATTAGACATTGCTTAGTAGATGTTTAGCACCTAATAATAATAAAATTAAAAAAGCAAAATTCAAAGAGCTAAGTAATACGAGATTTAACAAGACAAACATCAATAAATGATAAGGTCGACGCGTGCCAACAGTCGGTCAGGCATTAACGTTGTAGATGTCTAAAGACTCCAGTAACTACTTAACACCAGGTGGGCTGTGAGCTCGTCCACCAATCTGAGCAATAAAAATATAAATATAAAAAACAATCAAAACCTAATAATAAAAAAAAAAAACATAAATTAAGAAAGACGTAATAAAATTATGTGGTGTCGTGGGACACCAGGTAGGAACGAAGTTCCTTCGGCTAATGTAGAATCGACACAATTTGCAAAATAATTACAAAATAGAAGAAGGGATGAGAGAACGAAAAAAAAGAGGGAGAAAGAGAAAGGTATTATACACTACTCGCTTGTGTATACGACTGTCGCGCCTGCGCACGTCTTATTTAACGGTTTTATTCCACGCACTTTTTTCCACGGATTTTTTCTTACGGTTTTACTATCACATTTTTTTCAGTTCGGTCGCGCAGCAAAATCCCTATCCCCTCCAAGCCTGCCGTAAGGAACTTCGTTCCAATAGAAATCGATCAAAACCTAATAATAATAAAATTAAGAAAGCAAAGTTCAAAGAGCTAAGTAATACGAGATTTAACATGACAAACATCAATAAATCATAAGGTCGACGCGTGCCAACAGTCGGTCACGGTGTGTGTTCGCGGCGCACAAATGGACTGAGGATTACTACAGCTGGTGTTCCGAGCCTGAACGTGAATGCAGGTGTTGGCAATGGTTCAAACTCCGACACAGATGGCGCATTTCGTGAACACTACTGAGAATTATGACGCCAAAACTTAATGAAGCCTTCACTATCGAACAATCTGTAGGGAAATAATGTCCTATAGTATATTTTCAAAAAATATAATTGATTATCGTTTAATTATGAAACAAATACGTAATAATTCTATTATATCTATATATTAATACGTGAAGGAAAAACTTTGTAGCGCTTTTTACGAAAATTGCGCGGACGGAGGAGTATGAAATTTTCCACACTTATAGAGAATATAGAGAAGAACTGCCGAATGCTAATTTTTTTTTTAATTATGCCTAAAAAATACATTAAATCAATAAAAAAAACATTACACACACTGCCATGTATTTGACGCACACACGCATGCATACTATTTATTTATTGCCAAACTTTTGTTCTTGACGTCTGTGGTCAAATTAAGAATACATTAAATATTGTTTGTCTTTATTAATGTTTTTCTATAGTGTAGTATTGGCGAAATTTGTGATTATAGAAGTATAATAGTCTTTGAAAATACCTAGTCAGGTCATAAGTATTGTCACACAGTAAAAACTTTTCTTTTAGAATGCTGGCCACAAAAAAGTTTATTGAATTCGAATTTCGAATTGTTCATGAAAATAAAAATGTATACTTTTAGAATTTTACTCATTTTTAAATATGGAGTGCACGCTTAAAGAAGACCGTGTTGCAGTTATTGCGTTGCATCGTTGCGGTTGCGCGCCAATTCAAATTTTTAACATACTGAAAAATTTGAATATAACCAAAAGATTCATTTATCGTACCATCAAACGATACAATGAAGACTCTAGTGTAGATGACAGGTCAAGAAGTGGTCGCCCTCGGTCTGTTAGGACTCCAGCAGTGATAAAAGCTGTGAAGGCGTGAATTCAAAGAAATCCCAAACGTAAGCAGAAACTGTGGGCCCTTCAGATGGGGTTAAGCAGAACCACGGTGAAAAGGGTGTTAAATGAAGACTTAGGGCTTCGGGCATATCGAAGAAAAACAGGACATCGTTTGAATGCTCGTCTAATGGACCTGAGACTGAAGAGATGCCGCGCTTTGTTGAAGCGGTACGTGGGAAAAAAATATCGGGAAATTCTTTTTTCGGATGAAAAAATTTTTGCCGTAGAAGGGAGCTACAACAAACAAAATGATAAGGTGTATGCAAACAGTAGTGAAGAAGCAAGCAACCGTATTCCGCGTGTCCAACGAGGTCATTTTCCATCCTCGCTCATGGTATGGTTGGGAGTTTCTTATTGGGGCTTAACAGAGGTACATTTTTGTGAGAAAGGTGTAAAAACGAATGCAGTTGTGTATCAAAATACAGTCCTGACGAACCTTGTGGAACCTGTTTCTCATACCATGTTCAATAACAGGCACTGGGTATTCCAACAAGATTCGGCGCCAGTTCATAGAGCGAAGAGCACACAAGACTGGCTGGCGGCGCATGAAATCGACTTCATCCGGCACGAAGACTGGCCCTCCTCCAGTCCAGATTTGAATCCGTTAGATTACAAGATATGGCAACACTTGGAGGAAAAAGCGTGCTCAAAGCCTCATCCCAATTTGGAGTCACTCAAGACATCCTTGATTAAGGCAGCCGCCGATATTGACATGGACCTCGTTCGTGCTGCGATAGACGACTGGTGGCACAGATTGAAGGCCTGTATTCAAAATCACGGAGGTCATTTTGAATAAACTTTAGTGTCATAAGAATCTATGTTTTGTTAAGTTCATTTTGGTATATGAATGGTTACATAATGAATAAACTTGTTTCAATTATTTTACATTAAACATGTGACAGAATTTATGACCTGACTAGGTAGAATCATAATAATATACGAACTTATAATTTCAATTAATTATAGTCGAATTTCGACTACCGGGCGACCACTAGTTTTCTTAAATATTTAACACATTGTTTGCTAGATTATCAATTCATTGTAAAATATTTAATGTATTACATTTCCTCTGAGCCGCTAAATAACAAACTGAAAACTCAAACGAGCCGCGTTATATGAGAAGAGCTAGAAAATATTTTGTGCGCAGAATGTTTAAAGCGTTAAAAAAATACAGAGAGAGGCATTTGCATGGAAAGTATAAGCCGGGATTGTCAACCGACGATTTTGAGCGTGAATGTGCTTCCGTGAAAACTTCACAACGCCTCACACTCATTTCATCCACTGGCTACGTTTTTCACGTGTATCATCAACTCTTTTATCATGATTTTTTTGAAATAGTAAGCGAAATTTCACCGCTTATGATTGTTTTAGAATATGCTCTGTCGAAAGATTTTGACGGAAAAAAACGCACTGAGATAATTTTTGTTTTATTGCTTAGATGAGTGGACGAGATCACAGCCCACCTGGTGTTAAGTGGTCACTGAAGCCCATAGACATCTATAACTTAAATGCGCCACCCACCTTGAGATATAAGTTCGAATGTCTCAGTATAGTTACAACGGCCGCTCCCACCCTTCAAACTGAAACGCATACTGCTTCACGGCAGAAATAAGCAGGGCAGTGGCACATTATAATTTGATTTACATACTTACAAAATTGTATTTGTGTTGCTAAGAAAAGTATTGATGGAAAATGAATTTACGGAAGTTCATGCCCGTAGTTTGGAATGGTGATGTGGATTATGCATATAGGTCGTAGAACCTCTTGTGAGTCCGCACGGGTAGGTGCCACTGCCCTGCTTATTTCTGCCGTGAAGCAGTAATGCGTTTCAGTTTGAAGGGTGGGGGCGGCCGTTGTAGCTATACTTGAGACTTTGAGACCTTAGAATTTAAATCTCAAGGTAGGCGGCGCATTTACGTTATAGATGTCTATGAGCTCCAGTTACCACTTAGCACCAGGTGGGCTGTGAGCTCGTCCACACATCTAAGCAATAAAAATAAAATAAAAAATGAAACTACCAAGAACAACAAGCGCGATTTTTCTTTTAAAATTCACAAATCTGTAGAACTCACATCTTAATTTCGTAATAAAGAATAACTACTCTTTACTTTTCTCATACATATTTCTCTGATACTCACATTCGCTTCAGTCTAGGTGAAAAATATTCCGATCCTAGTGATAAGGTCACGTAAATCAAATATTGGTAGGTAATAAAATCTCGGAGCGCCTGTGTCAGAGATATCCGATATTACGTTTTACATAAAATAAATAAATGTGCACTATGTACTTTTATGTTAGCATATTTTCTCCTGATGAAAATACATAGTATTTTAAGACAAAAAATCATCGTTGTCACATTGCAATCACAACAATTCAAAGTTTGCAAACAAAAAATAGGTTAATATTAAACACTAAAACAGTCCCTTTTCTTAACACGTTCTTATTAGCTTCGTATGTATCTAACGGAATATTTGAACAACATCTTCACCGACTTTAAGACGTTTGATCAGCTTGAAAATTTGCCATGCGTCAAGGACCAATGATAGGGCAATCATTTTATAGCTTCGTTCCAATATCCTGTCAACAGGATAAAAAAGGATGAAATGAATTTGTTAGATATGTTTAGGCTAGATGTGTTTTTTTTTGTTTTTAAAACTACGTATATTATTTAAGCATCAAAAATGTTCTCTACCCCTGTCGTGGCGTGCAACCTCTTTGACAGGACATTAGAACTACAACGACTACACATAGACACAGACTTAGACAGAGACTTGACAAGAATTCGAAAAAAAATGGAACGAGGGCGTATGTGATTCAGCGGCACGCTGTACATTTTTTGACGTCCTTAAAAAAAGACACAAAAAGACAAAAAAGAACGAAGCGACCGTTCTCATATACATATAAAAATAGTCGACAAAAGAACGAATTGACCGTTCAACTGATCCTTCGAACGTTCAAGTGGTAATCGACCGTTCATCCCCCAAATAAGGTATATAAAATAATAATCCTTTGCAACACATACAAAATTTACAGAAACAAATTTTCGACTGTGACCTACTTCTTTGCACGTAAACCACACCTCCACGGGCTGCTGACTTTTTTCGTTTCGTCAGCGGCAAGCTGCGATCCCTGGTCGCCTGTGTCAACAACCTTTCTACGACAAATGAGGAGCAAATATTATCTCTCTCGAAGGACAATCGAATAAAGACATTTGTAAAACTAGAGTTTGTGAAGTTTCATGTGTTCTTGGTTTTTTTATTATTCTGCTAGGCGGTTGGATGAATTTTACGGCTCATCTCGAGTTCGATGGGTTACCAGAGCTCAAAAGCCCCCATAAATCAGGAATTAGTCAGTTATTGAATACAATTTTGCATAAAACTGTTTTATTCAATCCTAACTGACGCGACGCATTTTGATTATGCTAACAAACACATTCTTCATGTCGAGCCGTAAAACGATAAATCACTACATAGTATAAAACAAAGTCGCTTTCTCTGTCCCTATATCTGTCTGTCCCTATGTATGCTTAAATCTTTAAAACTACGCAACGGATTTTGATGCGTTTTTTTAATAGATAGAGTGATTGAAGAGGAAGGTTTATATGTATAATAACATCCAATAAATAGTGGAGAAATCAATAATAAATTACAGTTTCCGAAGCGAAGCGAGGGCGGGTCGTCAAGTTAAAATGTCTACATAAGTCATAAACACAATTCAAAATGTCATTTGTAATCTAAACTTAACACGAAAAAATCGTCAAAAAATTGCGCAATATAGGCATAACATGGCATGGATCATCCGCGAGTCAAACCATTTCATGAAAATTAATCACATGCGTCGGTGTCAGATTTTCGGGCGTTTACAAAACAAAAATCGACGTAATCTGTCTAGTGGCCAACATTGAAACCGGTTTTGCTGTTCAAATGAGCCACGTATGGACTTTATTTAAAAAATTTACACATTCCCGTTTATATCACTGCATGCACTGTCGGTACCTGTAATTATGTTAGCATTGTGATATTAGTGTCTGTATTACTTGCAATGTATCGCGCTGATGTTATACCACGTTGGTACCTAACCAATAAGTAAATAAAGTATGCGTAGTACGTTTGATACGTAATACGCGATCAATTATCAACATTCAAGGTCTAAGATGGCATGCATGACAGTAAAAATACCTGACTGTATTTTTTTTCATTTTAGTCGTGTTTATAATTATACTAGCGACCCGCCCTCGCTTCGCTTCGGAAACATTAAAACACAAATGAAACCAAAAAAATAAATAAAAAATAAATTAAAAAAAAGTAGCCTATGTTCATCAGGGACAATGTCGGCTTCTAATGGAAAAAGAATTTTTCAAATCGGTCCAGTAGTTTCGGAGCCTATTCGAAACAAACAAACAAACAAATCTTTCCTCTTTATAATATTAAGTATAGATATAGATTATTTATGGTTTTCGACTTTTCGAGTTCTTTATTGTTTTCATCAACACGAATGACTCAGAGTAAATGTTTAAAAAAAATTCAATGATTTGTGCCATTTAGTGATATACCACTTATTATCTAGATTTTTTTTGTTTAACAGGAGTTTTCATATTATTCGAAGAGGATCGAGGGCTGTTAAAAAAAGCTGGATAATGTTAATTTGGCATATTTTTAATCTTTATTGTTTCATTCATGTTACTGGATTCACTAATTATCAATCTAAGAAACGATAGAGAAGAGAAATACTTAAAAAACGCAAATGACAAATTTTTGCGCGACATTTAAAAGTGATTTTGGTTAATATACACATGTACATTCATTAGAATAAATATTTCTGATGTGTCTAAGGTTAACTAATTACGTAATTCACACATTTGCATTAAGCATAGTTGTAGATGAATCTATACAAAATTAACTTTAGAAACAGGCCGTTATTTTGACATGGGCCCGAAAACAATGTCAGAATTGCCGTAACTTATTCATCGACATTACAATAGTCCATTTCACGTAGCTAATTTATTCAAGAAAGCCGCCTCACTGTGTACTAAGGCACACCGTTACTGACACAGCGTTTTGGTACTTAATGAATAATGTCAAAGGGTTTATTTTCAATTGGCGACTGGCACTAGAATATCCGAGGCTCCGTACACACCCTCGCACACCCTTTGTATCTTGTATGCGACGTTATCTAGTCTACAAGCTGTTTTCCGGTGCGACAATTTCATAAATTAAACTGCCCTGTCGTGAATACTTCGACAGTTACGTTGTGTGTAACTTGATTTAGTGAGCTTGAGATGCAAGTTATTAGGAGAACGTAAACCCTAGTTATATTTTTTGTTGATAAGTTTTTGGGACGAAGTTGTTTATGGGACAATGCGGAGGGGTACCCTAACCGGGAAAAAACGTCCGTAACGTAAGATTTTTATTAGTGATGCACACAGTGTACGACTTAACTTTGTAATAACGTACAAAAAATAACATATTTTTTTATCATTCATTGACCACGATCTCAGAGCGTTCGTTTGCGCAATACACTAACTCTTATGCAAACAACCGTGAATGAAGTGTACCACAATAAGTTCGCACGTTACCGAATGACCGTGGGTTGTTGCGAAACCTCCAGTTTTATTTTCTATATACCTCGAATAGAATTTTAAATTAATATTTTTATAATAAGGAACTTCGTTCCTATCCGGTGTCCCACGACACCACACATCTTTTTTTTTTTTTTTTACCTTTACGCAGTGGTTGCAATGTGCTGTTCCAGAGCCGCACGTGCGTCTTTGGCTCCTTACGTGCGGATTTGGATTTAATGTACTAATTATTTAGTGTAATAAAAGTTTACTAAACAACCAGATTTGTCTCCCAATTTTGTTTAAAACTTTTTTAATATTCATATTGGCTCTTTGGCTAATAAATTTACCGACCACTGATCTTACTTAACTATGTGAATCTTTCCATCGGAAACCTTTAAATTTACGCATACTTCAAAATGTCCCATTAAGCTGTCATTTTTCACATGTATGAAAATCGATGAAATTTCAACAATTTTATTACCTTTACTTAATACTCTGACCAGGATTACAAGAATTAAAAAAAAAAAAATTAGGTACTTTTTGTTGTTTTTAGGCTACGTCTTCTCATTTTAGTGTAGATAGTATGTACTGACTGTTGATGACTTTTTTGCCTTTACGTATTAAATGATTGGGATAAACTTGACTATGACATTGTCAATCTCTGTTAATTACAGAAAAAGTAATAATCAGAATCTCACTCACTGTACATGAATGTATAGCTCACGTTTCTAACTATTCTTTGCGTGATGCACACATGTGCTAAATGGAAATCTCGTGATTTGTTATTATTCAAACTAAATTCGATTGTTTGAATATGACAAAAAGGGGGAACTCTAGCAAAACAAATGGTCCGTATATTTGTCTGGGTTCGAAAAAAAACAACAACAATAAAACAGTACCTTGCTTGTAGAATCTATGTTAGTAATAAACTATTTTTCATTACTACAACCAACTATGTCTTTGTAATCAAATACAACGGCAGAGCTGTTAATAAAAGCGATTTACTACTCGTTCGATAGATTGGAAGAACGAGTTATTATTCCACTTCCACTGGTTTATTTAAGGCGCAGTTTCGTTTGTAAATTGTCGCAGCCCTTTGAAACGAACTATTTTTTTATCGGGTAAAATGACCGGCAAGCTTATATGACGTGTTTGTTGGATCACGCAAACCACTACGGGGGTTGCCACGTAAGAATTAGTATAAAATTATTTTAAAATGAACAAATCTACGCTTGAAAGGCAAACGTGACTAAGCGACAATGCGTGAAGGCAGTGGCTTGACTCTGCGTTTGTAGGCAGCGGCTTGGCTCTGCCCTTGGCATTGCTGAAGTCCATGGGCGACGGTAACCACTCACCATCAGGTGGGCCGTATGCTAGTCTGCCTACAAGGGCAATAAAAAAGAAATTTAAAAAAACTTTACAGTAGACTAATTTAAAGTTGAAATACCTGAAAACTAAATTTATTTTAACGAATCTAGCTGTAGTAGAATCTAGCTAGTATCTGTAGTATTGAAATGATTTTAATAGACCTAGAAATATATTTTTATTGCGCATCGAATATGGTTATTGCCTATCATTTATGTACAAAGCAGTTATTGTCGCTTAGTCACGTTTGCATTTCAAGCGTCGATATATAGATTTTAACAAATTCACGGTTTGACGTGTATTCAGAAGATACCGACGAATGTTTAAGATACAACATAAATACTCCACATTAATTGTTTTAGACAAAGTCATGGCTCATTTTAGATCGATTGCCAGAGACAAAGCGTTGGAGTCACAATTTTATGGCGGAACCGATACTGTTTGTCAGCAGGAATTGGTAGGACGGTAACACACACAAACACACACACACAAACACAAATACACACGCACAAGGACGTACCATAAGTCGTACCACAAATCGCTTAGGCTTCCTTCTACAGATTTTTTTTAAATTTCATAAGACAGCCTTGATGATATCTTGCAAGTAATAAATTTATAAGTTGAATAACTGACTTAAAGTTCTATGTGAGCTGCGCTGTACGCACGCAAATGTAATATTACAATCTAAAGTTTTTTAGCCGCTAAGTCTTATTTAGGTCAAAGCTTTTTAACATTTCCTTTGAAATCTTGATGTTCACCGGTATATAACTCGGTATATAAGTGTACATAGTTTATGTATGAGATCCATTGTGATAATGGTAGAAACTACTAAATCTTTTCACTTATTTTTCATAGGATCACTTTAACTAAAATGAAATTGAAAGCTTTTTGAGTTTTCAGCAAAAATGGAATGTACATTATTTATGTTATTCTTCTTGTTTTGACACGCTCCTTTAAAGTTTAATACTGGTAACATTTAGCTAAATTGAAATAAAAATAATATTAATGGGCACAAGAGTTCCTTTTTTAAATTAATTTTTTAATCAACACGCGATAATGTATTTGACGATACCATCATAGTTGGTACGCAGACATATAAGTGTATAAGTATAACAATATTGGTAAGTATTCCTCAGTGGCAAGCGTCGGCAGACTAGATGGCGGCCGCTTTCGCCACGCCTCTCAGAGTATAAACATTTCTAACAGGATATTTATCCTCAATATTCTTACAGGGTTTATTAATCATAGAGATAGCTTTAGAAAATGTGTCATTCCGGTGCCATGCGACGGTTACGAGTTCCTAACAGTTTGTTACTTTATTGTAATAATAAATTATGTTATTGAACTGATAACGCATCCGCTTTACATCCGAAGCAAACTTCTCAAAACAAAGAGCCATAAGGTAATTTTATGCAAAAATATCTTTCTTATAATTCAGATGTATATAATTTAGATTTTGGTTTTTTTTATCGGGACATATAGACGAAAATATTTTGCTTGCTGAAAGTGGTTTGATAGATATTTATATAATACATTGAAAGAGTAATTTGAAACGTTCAATTAGAAGTGTCGACATCAAGGATATCCGGCCAGCTCTAACGCCGAGGGATATGGAAACTACACAGCTGTGGTACATTAATTGTTCACTTGCGTGCTTGGATCATTCAATCTATCTAAAAAGGTTTTTATTATGGTATTCCTTTTATACACAATTATAAACTACCAGTTGACTGTTAGATCTGTAGGTACCTAAATTCACATAACCAGCGAAAACCCTGTTGTATTTATTATAATAGCAGATTTACCCATCGCTACGCGAATCTTGTCATTTATCATGATAAGCGGTGTGTTATGTGTTAATTCAGATTATAAATACTAATGTGCGAAGTTCCATTCAAACCCGTTTAGCTATTTTCGAGGTATCGAGTCACAATCATACAAATTATAATATTTATAAAATTATTATAAATAAATTATAATTTAACATAATAAATATAAAACTGTAAAAGTAATGTGTTTGTGAATTGAAAATATAGCTAAAATAAAGTTATACTTATACTACTGAAATATTATTATTTCGGAGTACTACGCAAAAAAATTGTGGATCGATATGGTTTTATTTACCTTCGCTACTTCAGGGCTATTTATTAATTTAAGATTAAATATATTTTTATTTCTCGAGGAAGCTAGAGGTAATATCACAAATACGCGTTTTCCCACAGCGATGTGCAACTATTCGAAATAGCCTCGAATCGAAGCCTATTCGAAATAAACAAACAAACAAATCTTTCCTCTTTATAATTTACTAGCGACCCGCCCTCGCTTCGCTACGAAAACATTAAAACACACATGAAACCAAAAAAAAATTTAAAAAAAAAATTAAAAAAAGTAGCCTATGTTCATCAGGGACAATGTCGGCTTCTAATGGAAAAAGAATTTTTCAAATCGGTCCAGTAGTTTCGGAGCCTATTCGAAACAAACAAACAAACAAATCTTTCCTCTTTATAATATTAGTATAGATATAATTTATATATAGATATATAGATATGAAATGATTAATTATATCAATCCCTTACCCGAAGCTGTGAGAAACGTCCGTTGATACCAGTTACAGCTTTTTTCCCGTCGAAGAGTTGACCTCTTTAAAATCCCAGCTAGCGACATGACAGTACCCATACCTGCCGATACAAGCTCTTCTAATCTCATAACTTTAAAATCCTAGCTAGCGACATGACAGTACCCATACCTGCCGATACAAGCTCTTCTAATCTCATAACTTTAAAATCCCAGCTAGCGACATGACAGTACCCATACCTGCCGATACAAGCTCTTCTAATCTCATAACTTTAAAATCCTAGTTAGCGACATGACAGTACCCATACCTGCCGATACAAGCTCTTCTAATCTCATAACTTTAAAATCCTAGCTAGCGACATGACAGTACCCATACCTGCCGATACAAGCTCTTCTAATCTCATAACTTTAAAATCCTAGCTAGCGACATGACAGTACCCATACCTGCCGATACAAGCTCTTCTAATCTCATAACTTTAAAATCCTAGCTAGCGACATGACAGTACCCATACCTGCCGATACAAGCTCTTCTAATCTCATAACTTTAAAATCCTAGCTAGCGACATGACAGTACCCATACCTGCCGATACAAGCTCTTCTAATCTCATAACTTTAAAATCCTAGCTAGCGACATGACAGTACCCATACCTGCCGATACAAGCTCTTCTAATCTCATAACTTTAAAATCCCAGCTAGCGACATGACAGTACCCATACCTGCCGATACAAGCTCTTCTAATCTCATAACTTTAAAATCCTAGCTAGCGACATGACAGTACCCATACCTGCCGATACAAGCTCTTCTAATCTCATAACTTTAAAATCCTAGCTAGCGACATGACAGTACCCATACCTGCCGATACAAGCTCTTCTAATCTCATAACTTTAAAATCCTAGCTAGCGACATGACAGTACCCATACCTGCCGATACAAGCTCTTCTAATCTCATAATATATACTGTTACTTGCTATGCATAAGCTATGAATTTCTTCTGTAAATAAATCAATTAACTCATGATAATATCGAACAATTTATTCGGGTCAACTTAAACACAACTTATTAGGTCAGGCCGCGTTGTACCAACACACCAATTACGTAATCGTTAAAATTGAACAATAATGGTACAATGACATGAGTTTTTGACGCCGCCTAATAACACTTTTCATTGTTTACGAAGAATAAAATAGAAGAAGATTTATTTATTTCCTAGATATTTCACAGAAAAGACGAAAATGGAAATTTAAATTTTACAATTCTACTTAAAGACAAACTCTATATTAATATCTGTAGTTTTAAAAAGCAAAAATATATTATAGCTTCTTATCGCGTAGCTTGTTGAGAATTAAAAACTAATTATTTTGTTTTTTTATGATTAAGTTGGATGAAGCGCAGTAGATAAACGCGGGTCGTAGTGACGGTGGGTTTATAGCAGCATCTTCCTTTGCGTACGATTTTTCTTAATCGAAATCACAAAAGGAAAATTCCAGTGAAGAAAGTGACTATTCTTTTATTGCTTATATGGGTGGACGAGCTCACAGCCCACCTGGTATTAAGTGGTTACTGGAGCTCATAGACATCTACAACGTAAACGTGCCACCCACCTTGAGATATAAGTTCTAAGGTCTCATGTATAGTTACAGCGGCTGCCCCGCCCTTCAAACCGAAACGCATTACTGCTTCACGGCGGAAATAGGCGGGGTGGTGGTACCTACCCGTGCGGACTCACAAGAGGTCCTACCACCAGTAAAACCACCAGTGAAACCAGCACCAATGAAATGATATTCGAATTCTAAATGTAGGCGTCAAATGGTCCGTATTTCAGTTTTCATTCGTTAAATTCTCATCAGCCCTGCCCTGGGGTTGATATTGCTGAGCAGAAAACCTGAATTCAACCGAAGTATTGTGCGCTAACCGACCGGATCCGTTTCTGGGCGCTAATGAGAACGCGTCACGAACCTCCGAGGTGGCATCCGTAGTAAAATTGACCTCGATTCAATGAATGGCAGAAAATTACTTTCGAATCTTACGCAACGTTTTTGATCGTTTATTTCTTATTAATAGCTTTTTGAAGTTAACAATTAAAGTGAACACTATACTATTTATCTATATACCTAGTCAGGTCATAAGTATTGTCACACAGTAAAAACTTTTCTTTTAGAATGCTGGCCACAAAAAAGTTTATTGAATTCGAATTTCGAATTGTTCATGAAAATAAAAATGTATACTTTTAGAATTTTTACTCATTTTTAAATATGGTGGAGTGGACGCTTAAAGAAGACCGTGTTGCAGTTATTGCGTTGCATCGTTGCGGTTACGCGCCAATTCAAATTTTTAACATACTGAAAAATTTGAATATAACCAAAAGATTCGTTTATCGTACCATCAAATGATACAATGAAGACTCTAGTGTAGATGACAGGTCAAGAAGTGGTCGCCCTCGGTCTGTTAGGACTCCAGCAGTGATAAAAGCTGTGAAGGCGCGAATTCAAAGAAATCCCAAACGTAAGCAAAAACTGTTGGCCCTTCAGATGGGGTTAAGCAGAACCACGGTGAAAAGGGTGTTAAATGAAGACTTAGGGCTTCGGGCATATCGAAGAAAAACAGGACATCGTTTGAATGCTCGTCTAATGGACCTGAGACTGAAGAGATGCCGCGCTTTGTTGAAGCGGTACGCGAGAAAAAAATATTGGGAAATTCTTTTTTCGGATGAAAAAATTTTTACCGTAGAAGAGAGCTACAACAAACAAAATGATAAGGTGTACGCACACAGTAGTGAAGAAGCGAGCAACCGTATTCCGCGTGTCCAACGAGGTCATTTTCCATCCTCGCTCATGGTATAGTTGGGAGTTTCTTATTGGGGCTTAACAGAGGTACATTTTTGTGAGAAAGGTGTAAAAACGAATGCAGTTGTGTATCAAAATACAGTCCTAACGAACCTTGTGGAACCTGTTTCTCATACCATGTTCAATAACAGGCACTGGGTATTCCAATAAGATTCGGTGCCAGCTCATAGAGCGAAGAGCACACAAGACTGGCTGGCGGCGCGTGAAATCGACTTCATCCGGCACGAAGACTGGCCCTCCTCCAGTCCAGATTTGAATCCGTTAGATTACAAGATATGGCAACACTTGGAGGAAAAGGCGTGCTCAAAGCCTCATCCCAATTTGGAGTCACTCAAGACATCCTTGATTAAGGCAGCCGCCGATATTGACATGGACCTCGTTCGTGCTGCGATAGACGACTGGCCGCGCAGATTGAAGGCCTGTATTCAAAATCACGGAGGTCATTTTGAATAAACTTTAAGTGTCATAAGAATCTATGTTTTGTAAGTTCATTTTGGTATATGAATGGTTACATAATGAATAAACTTGTTTCAATTATTTTACATTAAACATGTGACAGAATTTATGACCTGACTAGGTATATATAAAAATGAATTGCTGTTCGTTAGTCTCGCTAAAACTCGAGAACGGCTGGACTGATTTGGCTAAATTTGGTCTTGAATTATTTGAGTGGAAGTCTAGAGAAGGTTTAAAAGGTAGCTAAATATGAAAATGCTCGGAATTAAACAAAAATAACAATTTTGTTTTAATAATAATAATAATATGTCCCCTTACACCGCAAGGTCTAAGTTTGAACCTTTTGTATTACGAATTATGTTATATAGGTATATGTCGGCGCAACGTCACTATTTAGTTAACTAAAAGTAGTTAAAGATAACCGTTTCCTTAATGTGACGCATGTCAATAACTGTTCAAGGCGGTATTCAAGAGAATTCATGACTAAGCTACCCCTACTTTCTACTATAAATACGAGTGACTATTGTCGCACAAAACATAAGGCCAGTGCTAGCAACACCTCCTGGCTTGAGCCCGAGAACTCGTCTACACGCTAGGGTAACGCTGATATAGCATCTCAAGGCTATCAGCATAGGTAAGGGGGAAAAAATGCACTTAACATTCAGACTCGAGCAGCCGGCCGGAGCGGAGCTGTCTGTTGTTATCGCTGTACACTTGAAATGCAATTAATGGAATTAATTGGAAAAATGAGTCTTAATTGCTATCACTATAGAAGACAATGATAATGATGAAAGGAATGGCGTCAACAACGCTCACACCATGGAACCAGATTCTCCGTCATATATATATATATATATATATATATATATATTGTTATTTGTGCGCACTAATCTGTTCATTAGCAGCTAGTGCTAAACGCATTCGCTACACGTTAACGTACGTATGAAGTACGTATGAAGTCGTCGTGGCCTAACGGATAAGACGTCCGATGTATTCGAGTTGAGCGATGCACCGGTGTTCGAATCTCAGGCGGGTACCAATTTTTCTAATGAAATACGTACTCAACAATTGTTTACAATTGATTTCCGCGGTGAAGGAATAACATCGTGTAATAAAAATTAAACCCGCAAAATTATATTTTGCGTAATTACTGGTCGTAGGACCTCCTTTGAGTCCGCGCGGATGGGTACCACCACCCTGCCTATTTCTGCCGTGAAGCAGTGATACGTTTCGGTTTGAGGGGTGGGGCAGCCGTTGTAACTATACTTGAGACCTTAGAACTTATATCTCAAGGTGGGTGGCGCATTTGCGTTGTAGATGTCTATGGGCTCCAGTAACCACTTAACACCAGGTGGGCTGTGAGCTCGTCTACCCATCTAAGCAATAAAAAAAATAAATAAAAAAAAAAACAAATATTAAAGTATAAGTTCAAATTAATCTTCAAGTACATCGGAAATTTTTGAAAGAGTTTTGCAAAGAGATGAGTCGGCAAAAATTAAATTACATCGCTCTCAACTACGTCGATCGGATTAACGCTTCCCGAATGAAGATTATTCCTTATTTTTTCCAGCGGAAAATGTCGTAAAACGAAACGCGGAAATGAAGATTCTCAAGTTTTTTGTATACGTTTCAATCTCGTTTACAACTTAGAAACATTTCCGTTTAATGTTGATTGAAATATTTTTTCATAGGTTTTTTTTTTTTTCATTATCGAATTAAGAATAAAATATTTTCATATTTAGTCACATTTGCATTAAAAAAAACTACATGTAAAAAATTATTATATTCGTAGAATTATAACAATGAACGAATGAATACACTTGTTCAAATCAAAACAATAATTTACTTAAAATAAATTATTATCAACACGTTTACTCGTATACATTCGGAATTCGAAAGCACTTTTTCAAATAACCCAAATGTCAAGCTAACGAGTTTATCCAATACTACAGAAACAAGCGAAAATATACCTAAAGTCAAACTGTTAGAGGCATTTCATTCACAAACCACCCGAACATTAAATTAGTAACATTTTCAAACAGCATACGTTATGAGGACTCAAACTATTATGATAATTATAATACAAATCTAATGTTAGATTTCTTGTTGCCGAGTGTAGTTATAAGATCTTTTCCGGAAGCTACTATTCACGTGCACTCCGATATATCTATTAGTATGACTTATTAATGAGTCGACTATAGGTAAAGCTTTTTACGACAGTAAAAATATGTAGATTATCGCTATAGAGTTAGCAATGTAAAATAAATTTATTCGACCTAACAATTCGTGAAGTAAAACTACTAAATTATCTAGACCTTTCAGAGAACGCTCATTTCAAGAGTTAATGTTACGGAATTAACCACTCAGATCCTATTCACATAAACATTGGCTTCAAACACAAAGCCAGTACGAGCTAGGTTAGCACAATGTCATTGTACAGTCCTCTATACGTAAGATAGGACAAGCTTCGGTTGTAATCCTCTAATTGTCTGTCGACGGATCGGTCAGGCCACATTAATTACACGAGACTTCAGCCAAATCGGCCATCAATCAAGGCAGAGCCCCGCATCAAGATCCACAACATCCATTAGTGTCAACTTGATCTTATCCAGCTGGTTTACGCAAACTTTTAATTTATTTCGCTTTTTACCGTTTTATAATTGATTGATCACTTGAGAAGCGATGCACTTACAAGTTACCTTTTTTCATTTAAGAACCATATTGGTATTCATGTACAGGATATTATTGTAACTATTAAGCATTATTAGATTTGAATAGGCTGCCCAACCATCCAAAATAATAGAATTCGGTCACAATGACTTACAACAATAAGCAACAGAATTATTTATTCATTTTTAGGAAAACTAAATATGTTCTTTCCGCTTTTGATACATTATTAATTTATGTTCGTTATTCAAAAAAGATATGAAGAGATTAACATTATATACACTCTTCGACAGGTCAAATGTAATGTAGTGACTACTATTATAGTAATTTTAGTGCATATTGATATACTAATTAATAAATTTCATATGTCATTAACGTCTAAGCCACAATCACAAAAGCAAAGCTTAAATATCATGACACAGTGAAGGTGGAATATAATAATTGTGAAAATATTACTATATAAATAATATCGACATTAGTTTCTTTTTCCATAAATGTGTGGCTAACCACACCACGTGGTGTTAAATGGTTATCGAAATCCATCAATCAAATTGGAAATTTCAGTGTATTCTGAGACTTTTTCTTTTTAAATAAATTATTGACAATTTGATGACATCTTTGCTGGTGGTAGGATGTTGAAAGTCGACTCTAGTAAGGACCACTGCTCTGCTTATGTCTGCCTTTTGCAATACACATGAGCTTTTAAGTTCATGTCTCAAGGCAAACGGCAATGGCGCCATTGAAGTGGTCACATTTAGTGATTCAAGTAGTCAATTAATATTAGATTGTCAACAGCTCTAAAAATGAGGATTACAAAAAAAAAAACATTTTGATATTATAAGGAAAATGAACCATTTCGTCAAATGACTTCTCGTTATTCAATACTGTTGCGGACAGCTATACAAGTCGTTCTCAGAATCTTGATTTCCTTCTTCGATTTTCGCGGTTGGGTCATTCAACTCAGAAATTGTAACCAACATTAATGAAAAATGAAAAAAAGGATTATTTGAATATTTAAGGTTTGTTTTTCGTAAATTAAATAATTAAATTTTTTTTGTTTCGTGTATTTCCAATACAACAAAAAAATATGTTCGAGGAATTTTGAATAGTAAGCCAATAAAATAGGAACGTAAAAACTGAATAATTAGTCCAATTTATAACACTGAATGTGTTAAAAATAAGTCAGTTTTTAATATGAGAGCAATTATCATTTGTTTTAATTGATCTGCTAATAATAGTAATTAATAATATAAATAAAATAATATATAAATAATAATAAACAATAATAATATAAATAATTTTAATAATAAACATCTAGTAACTTTCGTAATGGACTTAAACTTAATTATTATAAAGTTATGTTCAACTTCGACAATAAGTGTTCAATTAGTTCGCTTTTGTATATTTTATTTTAGTTTTTCTTGTATGATCCACGTCCGTAGCAAATCTTGTAGCGGTTATGCTACGAAGCGTCTACGCGCTACGCTTTGAATGAAACTTTAAAATGATGACGACGATACACGTCCATCAAAGTTTTGGCATAGTTTAGAACTAATTACGAAGTACTCGGTGAGCTGTAAATTTACGTGAAACTAGTTGGGAATGTATTTAGTACTTAAGATTGAAATATTATAAGTATAAATCAGAAACTTGGATAGAGTTTGAAATGACTGCGTCATTTAAACCAGTATTTCTCATTTAGTTTAATCTACTCTTGCCATTAATTATTTTAACAAAAAGAAAAATCATGCGTTCAGATTTTAGGCGCGCAACGTTTGTTTTAAAAATGACTGAGTTTGATTCAATTACAGAAACCAGGCCTCCGATTACGAATGTAACGAGAATACATTCCGTCAATGAGTTTTGTCATTACAACGTTCGTTATATAATTGATCAACTAATTACACTAGAGGAATATCCGCCGTGTCACACACGATTAATCACGTGGACATCGGCGGCGTGAACCGTCACTGCACTGCACTATCACATGTGATTTGTTTACCGCACGATTATCGGGATCGGGTAGGATATGGGTGTCGGAAGGCGGTCGGGCCGCCACGCGCGGCCGACTGTGTCGTATGGCCGATAGAGTCGCATGAAGTGCTGAGGACGCGGCCGCCTGGGCCTCCGGTAGCCGATGCACTGGTGCGCGCGCCGCCATCGACGCCGCCCGCTCGATATCGAAGCGCCGCGCCCCTCGTCAACGATGTATACCACCTGTGCGCTCCGTCACAACACCACGCCATGATCTTTCGCAGCCGACACCAACGATCTTATCCCTACCAGAGTAATCGTGACCTAACGTATAAGATGCTTAGTGTATTTGCGTTGAGTGATGCGACTATACGAGGGTTCAATTACCGAAGGCGGGTACCAATTTTTATAAAAAAATTACCTAATTTACCAGGTGCTCACCAACGTCTTCTAAGGAGTAATTTCGCTTTGTAGATATCGAAACCGCAAAAAATTAAAGTTTGCGTAAACAATGGTAAAGCGTGTAGCCACTTCCATGCTTTTTGTTCCTGCCATGAAGCAGTCATTCCTTCCAACTTTATATCATATAACACTATTTTAATTTGCTTACATATATGTAGGTAGACAAAAAAAAACAATAACCCTTCCCACGCTTTTACCGGTTTGAAAGATCTTAATTCCCCTGGGCACCGCAATTTGTAATAAAAACATTATCTCAACTACTAATGTTTTTCATGATAAACTTTACATAGTATAATTGAAATGCCTTGTAGAACAAAATCCGACTTAGCCTGCCTCGAATTACGGCGTAGCGCAAAATCCTCAGTTTATCAGACTACGTTCCTCCTCGGCGGTGCTTAAAACATAAACTATAGTTCACACAGCTTAAATTAGGGCGGATTCCGCAAAACTGTAATAACAGCGTTTATGTATAACAATATTTTACACTTGCGCACAGATAACATCTAAAGTTAAGGTCACGTAGCGCCGGGGCCCTCGCTTTGAACGCAAACACTTCGAAGCTGTTTATCTTGTTCATAACATCATAACACCCAAAAAGACTTAGGCACTTGCCGACACAGGTATAAAATGAAATGAAACCTGGAATGT
The DNA here is from genome assembly GCF_030269925.1 of Bombyx mori. NCBI lineage: Eukaryota > Metazoa > Arthropoda > Insecta > Lepidoptera > Bombycidae > Bombyx > Bombyx mori. The sequence continues at coordinate 10,042,586 of NC_085127.1, read as the reverse complement.
TTGCCGAGAGAAGAATTTTATAGTTTTATTACCACTGAAGAGGAGTGCATCTACAGTTATGAAGATTATATCGAAATTTATTTTTCTCGTGTGGATTTTGTAGTGTTTTATTTAGTAACTTTGCTTTTATTGTCTTGAGTGGCCAGTTTCTTTTATATGTTGCTTTCATGGGATTTATTCTCTAATAATGAACGAGAGAGATAAATACACTTTTCTCTTGTTCACTTTTAAATATTTGAATAAAAATTGTGTATAGTTACGACTACTAAATCAGACGTCGAACATTACAAGCAAGCGTGTACCACTAATAAAATGCGGTCATAATTCACGTGCGGTCACCCCACAGCCTCATAAACTCTCTCCAAGCAATATAATCCCACTTTTGCAGGATAGCCTTCGAAATGACATGTAAGGAATTTAGATTTGCACGACGACTTAGAATTAAACCTAGTATATAAGTAAACTAGATTACTAAGTAGCTGAGCGAACACTTCTTCGAGAAAGTGGCACGGCATGATAACCCTCTTATCGTAGCCGCCACAAATTACATCCCGTACCCCGGACGATGGAGCAACAAACAACCGCCGTCGCCCTAAACATATCTTTCCGGGTCCTCTCGATCTACTCTCGACGCTTTAGGCATTTCAAGCATCGGCTATGTACCGTTCGCGTAAAACTCGTCAAATGTCCGACGTGTAACTTAACCCGTACTGAACTACTCACCGGATCTTCTCAGTTAGTGGCGATTGCGATCTGATGGCGGATTCAGCGAAGTACTGTTCTTGCTTGGGCAGATGTTAACAAATCCTTTCAATCTAAGCCAAGGTAGTTCTCCTTCAGCCACGCTGAAGCCAAAATATCCTTTCGAGGCCACTGGCAGATAGGTAGGCCAAGAGAAAAGGTCACATTTCATATATATATATATATAATCGATCTAGCTACGGTTTATTTTCAGAAAATGTTGTTTTTTTTCGTGTTTTCAAAAATCAACTTTATCGATAATCAACTTTATGACTCTTCTCGACATCTATTGGCGAATAATAATACTATTTTTCTTAATTGAGAGTAACTAACTGCTAAACTATCTACTTAAAAACACAACAAGATGGTGTTATAAAAAAAATACCGAGTAAAGCTCGGTTATCATCTAGTCATAATAATCTGATGCGTGGCTTAGGAATGTATAGGACCAATATACAAAGAAAAAATATCTAATATATAAAATTCTCGTGTCACAATGTTCGTTCCCATACTCCTCCGAAGCCGCTTGACCGATTCTCATGAAATTTTTTATGCATATTCAGTAAGCCTGAGAATCGGCTACTATCTATTTTTCATACCCTTAAGTGATAAGGGTTGTCCACCCCTAAGATTTATTTTTTATTTTTTGGACAATTTTTTTTTTATAATAAGACATTATGTGGTTGAATGAGGTATTGTTATTTTTATATTCCTTCATCGTTCACAGCGCTACATGCCTCTTTCACTCATCTTCCACATCCTTACACACCTACAATAAGTTAGTTTTTTTTTCTACAGTAGAAATTCCCTAGAAATCTTATATATGGCAAAACAACATTTGCCGGGTCAGCTAGTTTTTTTTATAATTTTGTTATATTTCTTGCGTGATAACTACAATTATAAATTAAAAACCGTCTTGCATCAGACATGAACAATGAAGCCGAAGGCGTCTGTCTATCAGTGACACAATAAATAGGGCATCGAACTCTTATCCGGATTAAAGAAAACGTCGGAGTGGCTTTACTCTAAGACCGGCCTAGATAGTTTTAAAATAGACTTCTGGCTTCCGACGTTGTGAAAAGTTTGAAACAGATATCTTTTGAGGGCATAGCTCTATCCTGGGACTTAATCGAATCCCATTTTGAATTTTAGACGCTATCGATTTGAGCTGGATTTCTTTTCATTCTGTTTTACTGGTGGTACTGTATATGGAGCGCCGAAAAATTGTTTGTAGCGGTTTCCATCTTTGTTGTTTCCGCCACAAAATTCGTCCATATGCGTTCGATTTATAAAACAAATAAATAACAGCTAACCCAATGGACGTCCTTTCTAAAGTTCAATAGATTTAATTTGTTTTTTGAATGAAATCAATTTCATATGTAAATTTAAGGATTTATCAATCAAACTTCAATCTTATTATTCGAATTGTAAAATTATTTAAATTGAATGTTGTGTGTACCTTAACTGACAATAAAACAGAAATATATATTTTTCTTTAAATATTTCCGTTATGCGCCCCCTTGATTTACTATTACTAAATAAACGAGACTTCGTGACCTGAACAATAACATGGCTGGTGTAAAGGTATTTATCCGTAGCGACTAGTAGCGACAGGTACCATTTTGTTTTTTTACATAAATACGTACTTAGCACGTCTTTGCGTATCTTTTCTACAATGAAAGGTATAAATAACGTCGTGTATTAAAAATCAATGCTGCTAAATTTACTAATTTGTGTAACCACTGGTGGTATTTGCGTGATATGTTATGTATTATAAACATTCACGGTACCACAATCGTGTCTAGTTCTGCAGCTAAGCTGTGATGCATTCGGGTCTGAAGATAAAGAAAATCGTTCTACAACACAATTCCAAAACACAACAGTGAATTATTGTCGAAACTTAACAAATTAGTCGTCCGTGAGCACGAAAACTGTTTAGTATTTTGAATATCAGAAATAATATAATGTTGATTAATAAAACGCGAGATAAAGCCATCAAAGTATTTTTTTATTACGTCTATGATTCTCGAAAACCGAAGAGCAATTTAATATTCGAATTCGGATCTCGAGGTGAATGGCGACATGCACATTATGATTTATTTGAGACCCAGTAAGCCAGCGTGATCCATCTAAAGCCATAAGGGGTATTTTTTTATTTACCATATACGCAGACGACAAACATCCGATCAACTTCATGGTGAGGGGTTACCATCGCTCATGGATATCAGTAATGGCCTATATATTACTAATACTCTATTCATGATTATCAACCATTTTTAATGTATTGAGTGAACAAGAAACATTCGAGAACATTGGAGGACATTCGAACAAGCGGTACTGCTAAAAAAAATATTACCACTCTATCCGAACACTCGTAAATAGTTATTACAAGGCTAACCCACCTTTATGACCGTTTAAGCCTGCGCTACTGGTATAACGATATTCGGTATTTAGGTAAACGGCAACGATCGGAACAAAAGGTCGTAAATCATATTATCGTATCTCGAAATAATCGTTAACACGTCGTCGATTTTGCTTTAAGCACTTTCGTAAAAAAGCACAGTTTGTATGTTTATAGCTTTTTAATATTTAAATGTAAAGTTATTTATATTAACCGACTTTTTAATATACACAAGTGTGCAATGGTTAAAATGGTTGACAAATTTATTAAAAGCTACACATGAATTCGTTTAAAAATAATATGTCTACCCATGAAGTTGTTCCTTTAAGATACTGATCATTTGAAAGGTAATTTATTTTTATACGTTTTTCAAATGAATTTTATTAAAAAAATATGGAATTTTATTCTCAAATTCAGTCATTATTTATTGATTATTGTTTTGTTTTCCTTACGTTTGTATCTTTTTCATCAATATGGACACGTTAAATAATGGAATACGTGTTCCATCGTGGTTGCAATGCCGTACGAATAGCTCACAACACTAACGATGTGTAAGAAGTGAAAATAACAAAAGAACACACAACTCGGTTTTGGTTTGAATGACTTCGAACTTGAATGTATGCGACATGGTAATTTTGATATAAAAATCGAAACACGTGGTGAACCGAAAACTAAAATCAACAACGATGAATTAAATGCGATAGTGGAAGCTGACGATACTCAACCTACCGCGGAGTCAGCAGCAGTTTTCAATGTTAGCATCAAAATAAAATTGGTACATTTGCGTCAAATTGGCAAGGTAAAAAAACTTGATAAGTGGGTATAACGACCAGCGCGACGGATGCATTAAGGTATGCCTTGCGTTGCTTAATAGACACAGAAACTGAGGGATTTTTAAGTTTATTGTCACTTGCGATGAAAAATGTATCCTTTTTAATAATCGTAATCACGTGAATTAGACCCTGATTCTGCTAAAAATATAAATTACCCCTAAAATGTCATCGCCACTGTTTGGTGGTCTGGTGGCGGTATAATATGGTACAATACATCACAGTTTCATACTAATTAGCACCAGCATTACTGCGTATGTGTACTGTGAAGAAATGGACACAATGATGGTGAAGCTTGCAAATATCCAGCCAGCCTTTAGCCACGATACGGCACAACAGACAGTCTTTAAGTAAAGTCAAATTAAAGTAAAAACAAAAGTGCTTATTATTTAGGAAATGTATTTCGAATTTCAAATATTTGTACAACAAACTTATATTTTTTAATTAAATCAACTAACCGTAACTCAAGGCAATATAAATGACTGATTTTAAGGAAACAATGCACGAAATATGAAACTAAATCAGAATAGTACGAGGAGCTATTCAAAGAGACAGTCCGCATATAGAAACGTAATAGAGTAATGCAATTTCTGTGTACGTGGCGAAAACACGCCACAGGATAAAAAGGGTCAAAACATAAGTAGAATACAGTGCATGAATACGTTTATTTCGGTCCTCGAAACAGACAGAGTGCTACCAAATATATTATAAAATACAGTGCGTGTTGTGTTGTGTTGCTGCAAATTTTGTCGTGCGCAATATAAAATACACAGAATGTAAATTAAAGGCAGAATTCTTTGGGGGTTCGATTATCAAGTTTGACAGATTATATGCATTTTTTTAAGAACCATTGAAATTTTAGTAAATTATAAAAACGGTAAAATATTATTTGCATAAGTTTTTTTATTTTGCATATAATTTAGCAAAAATGAGAAATACAAATCTAATATTAACTTTCCTGTATGTAATTGCAAGAGTAGATTGAAATTAGAACAGACAAAATTGTTAGTTGTTAGATAGAATAAAATCAAATTCATTATTGTATTATAAGTACTGCACGACAAAATTTGCAGCAACACAACACAACACGCACTGTATTTTATAATAATTTAACAAGTGATTACAGTTAAGATGCCGTGCTTACCATCGGGGCTTCTGACATCCCACCGTAGTTCTATCTTACACGATCGTCGAGAATGTCGAGTTAAGGAACCTCTTTTTTTTTTGCTTAGATGGGTGAACGAGCTCGCAGCCCACCTGGTGTTAAGTGGTTATTGGAGCCCATAGACATCTACAACATAAATGCGCCACCCACCTTGAGATATAAGTTCTAAGATCTCAGTATAGTTACAACGGCTGCCCCACCCTTCAAGCCGAGAGAATACTCTATATAATAGAAGTTAACGCGAAAGTTTAAGACAATTCATTTTTGTACAATAAAAAGGTATCCACTAAAATATTTATGAAACGAAAATTTTTTTAATGTTACTAAATATCTTACACGATGAAAAATCTTGCACATTTTCATATTTCGAGGTTCGAGACCAGCTAGTTATGAGCGTAAGTGATTCACCGCAAGCCTTTTATGAAAAGATTTGATATATACGAAAGGAGTTAGGTGAGACAGAGAGGAATGTAGCCCAAATCCATCTATTGGCCCCTCGCCCGTTTAATAAATAGTTTAGTAAAAGGCGAAGGTCGTGAATATTTTTATTTTTGAAGGCACTATTTTGATGTTACATTTTTCGTCTTTTTATGCCTTAAGATGAGACTAAAAAGGTAATGCTCTCCATTACCTTTTTAGCTTCATCAAAAAGGATGCAGAGTCGTTTGGTCGTCGTTTGGGTTCTGAATCTGTACAAAAGTCAAATATTGTATTTAGTTGTCTTATCACAAAGTTTTATACTAGTAAATAATATAAGCATCCAGACCAATATTGACTAAAGAGACCGAAACAATCTGAATGAAATTTTCAATACTATTATATATATATAATTAAGCTTCAGTCTAGTATTCCATTTATCATAGTTAATTTTGTCGACAAATTTAAGAGCCTGAATAAAACTAACTAAAATAACTTTTGGACATATTACAGGATCAGCATTAGTTAGACTAGTGGTTTTGTAATAGTTTAAATTCCAAATTAAAATAATAATAAAATCTCTTTTTTTCCATTTCATGGTAATATCACGATCATCATCATAGGCACGACATATTCAATAATTCATATTATAGACCATAAATATTTCAGATAATATAATATATTACCGGTGTTGTCGTTTCCTATATATTATGTCAGAGACGACAAAGATTTGTATAATAAGAGTATCGTAAAATAAGAAATGAATTGTCAGAGCATCAGATTTTAGGCGTACTAGGGTCTAGACTTTACGACGTGGATCCTGGCCAGTTATCTTGAGGATATTTCGGTAAATGGATGACTTACGACGAAGTCTGGCCGGGTTTATCATAGCAATCCCTGAATAAATTCCATATTTTGCGACTTCTTCGCAAAATATATATAACGTTTGAGTGAAAATAAAGTTTTGCATGGTAATATCATTATATCACTTTTATTCATACACTAAGGATCTTTGGTAAAGTTTTTTGGTCAGATTCTATGTAATATTGTTCAGCGTATCTATTGCGCATACTTCTTTATACTCAGTAGTACAAGCAGCAGATACCAACCTGAATACCACAGCTGTCTTGTGTACTAGAAAGTCGAGCATACTATAAGTCCGGGTACCCAAAACAATGATGGGTCCATTTAGAAAGTTAACACAACCATGCAGGTGAGACGGTGAGACTTCAACATTAGAATTTTTAGCAACATATTTATTGATATAATTAAACCTACTTTTTTTTTGCTTAGGTGGGCGGATGAGTTCACAGCCCACCTGGTGTTAAGTGGTTACTGAAGCCCATAGACATCTACAACGTAAATGCGCCACCCACCTTGAGATATAAGTTCTAAGGTCTCAATATAGTTACAACGGCTGCCCCGCTCTTCAAGCCGAAACGCATTACTGCTTCACGGCAGAAATAGGTAGGGTGGTGGTACCTACCCGCGCGGACTCACAAGAGGTCCTACCACCAGTAATTACGCAAATTATAATTTTGTGGGTTTGATTTTTATTACACGATGTTATTCCTTCACCGCGGAAGTCAATCGTGAACATTTGTTGAGTACGTATTTCATTAGAAAAATTGGTACCCGCCTGAGATTCGAACACCGGTGCATCGCTCAACACGAATGCACCGGACGACTCCCTTATCCCTTAGGCCACAAAGACTTCACAACATTCACAACACAATATTCAAATGTCGACGAATCACATCTTAATTGTCCATGACCAAGAATACTGTATAGTACTCGAAACTTAGCCATAAAATGAAAACCATAAGTGCGAGACGAAAGCGCAAAAATAGTTTTAATTATTCTATGATTATACCACAGTACAATGCTTCGGTCAATTTTTCGCTAGACCAAGGTAATGATTGATTGAAAAATTACTATTTTTTTGTTTATTGTCCTTGAGTATACGGTCTACCTGATGGTACGTGGTTAGTCATGGTCATCAGCAATGATAGCTAAGCCGCTGCATATCGCCGAATATTCTCCTCCAGCCTCGTTTGTAGAAAGACATATTTTATCAAGGCAATTACCGGATTTGTTAGTACAAATATAGTACAAATTAGTACAAATATACTTGATAGCATGACCTATTTAAAAATATCAGAATTGTGTTCATATAACTTATAGTAAAGGAGTACCGCGACTTATGCGGCTTTTAGCGTTGGCTTAAATTAATTCAAATTCCGTTTACTTCCCGCATGAAAAGTGGTTTGCTTTTAGTGGGAGCCTCGCTAGTTTTCACTGAAAATGCTTTCAGGTTTTAATAAAGTTACAAACTTGGGTTATGTGCTCAATGCGTTTTCACCTTCGAATTGAAGTAATACAATTTTATTTTATCAAAACAACGAGTCAGTACGTCTTAGGAAAATATTTAATTACAATGCTTTCGTTTATTATTCCCCTTTGGTGAAAAATGAATAAAAAGAGAAAGAGAGTCTTGTACAGAGTAACTTGTCAGTCTCGGCGATGCTCTCAAAATATTTACAAATTTCCTATGTTTGGTTATCCGTAGATAGTAATGATATTTTTTCAAATCATCATTACTATTCGTATAAAATATATAAATAGTAATAATCTGTAAAAAAAAAAATGTGTTATTTCATTTTAAAACGCCACATTTTGACATACCGCCATAATTTAAATTCTTAAAAAATTAATTTCCACAGACTAAGTAAAAAAAAAGTTGATTAATGATCCAAAATGTTGATAATTTAAAGCGGAATTGCTTTAATTACGGCTCAAGAAATAGCTACGTCACTATCGCTCGGAGATTAAAAACTACACGAAAGTAAAAAAATGATAAGCACTGAGCTCGTCATTCTGACGATAATATTCAAAATTAAAACATTGTAGTAGGCATAGTATTTGCAGTAGGCAACGACTTAATGTGCTCCTAACATTGCTGATGTCCACGAGCAACAGCTACTACTTACTATTAAATAGGCTCGTCTACCTACAAAGTCAATAAAAATAAGAATACAAGGTACAGAATAACCTTAATGGACGATTCTCAATTATCTTTTAAAAGCACCTTAAAAAAAACTATACTACATAGAATAACGTTTTTACAACTCTTAATTCAGATAACTATAAGAATTGGCGCAAAATTATAATTTGCGTAATTACTGGTGGTAGGACCTCTTGTGAGTCCGCGCGGATAGGTACCACCGCCCTGCTTATTTCTGCCGTGAAGCAGTAATGCGTTTCGGTTTGAAGGGTGGGGTAGCCGTTGTAACTATACTGAGACTTTAGAACTTGTATCTCAAGGTGGGTGGCGCGTCTACGTTGTAGATGTCTATGGGCTCCAGTAACCACTTAACATCAGGTGGGCTGTGAGCTCGTCCACCCATCTAAGCAATAAAAAAAAAAAAAAAAAAAAAATTGGGTCATTCTGTTGAACCGACTTTTTCATAAATCCCCCAGTCTGAGTTCCAGTAAATAAAGCTCAAAAGATTAGACCTGAATAGTTCATTCACTGCCGAGAGCAGATGTTAGAGCTAATAAATTACTTGAAAACCGGTTAGTTCGCGATTCCGCCAGCAGGAGAAATGTAGAATCGATTCCCTGGAACAGACACTTGTCTCTTGTAATACGAACTTTAAGCGCCGTTTGAATTTGAATACTTTTTCGATATTACGATTCTAAGCATTTTGAAGGTGGTTAAGCCCACGACCTATCCTGTTAAGTAGTTATCCAAATCATAGACATCACGACGTGAATATCGCCACACAATTTTAGACAGTGGTGGAAGGACCTCTTGTGAGTTCGCACGGGTAGGTACCACCACCCTGCCTATTTCTGCCGTGAATGCAGTAATGCAGTAATGCGTTTCGATTTAAAGGGTGGGGCAGCCGTTGTAACTATACTGAGACCTTAGAACTTATATCTCAAGGTGGGTGGCGCATTTACGCTGTAGCTCTCTATGGGCTCCCGTAACCACTTAACACCAGGTCGGCTGTGAGCTCGTCCACCCATCTAAGCAATAAAAAAAATACATCAGATAGAGAGAAATAGTCAAATTGTGATACTCGGACCTCCTCCTCGAGTCGCGTTCCTCATGTCTGAGGGTCGTGACCACCATCACCATCACTCGGACCTACTCGTGCGAATTTAAAAGAGGCCCTGAGAGAGAGAATTTAAGTATCGTTTCACTTCATCCACTACGAATGAAAGTTCCTAAGTTCGAACGTGAATTAGAGAATATATATTCGTGTCGGTTCTGTTCAAACGCTACAGTGATGCAGTTTTATTTACAGACCATTTAACCAGACTAGACTGAACTACTTTAAAAATACCATGTACGTTGGATGCTCGAATCTGAGTCTAGTTTATTGGTGTTTTGAACTTTCTCATTTAAATCTCTTGTATGCAGTTGAACAGTGTTTCACTTTAAAGGGTGGGATAGACGTTGTTTTTTTTTATTTATTTTTATTTCTTAGATGGGTGGACGAGCTCACAGCCCACCTGGTGTTAAGTGGTTACTGGAGCCCATAGACATCCACAACGTAAATGCGCCACCCACCTTGAGATATAAGTTCTAAGGTCTCAGGTATAGTTACAACGGCTGCCCCACCCACGTTCTACTATAAAACTGAGACTTAGAACTTATGTCTCAAGTTAATTACTAATCAACAAGCCTTTAAAAAAATATGTTCTACTTTCATGTACTATTCTACTGTCATGTTGTTTAATAAAGTATACATTACTTCAATTTACAGTTCAAAGTTACTGGCCGGAATCTGTAAGTATGAAACTTTTAATGAGGGTCTTTAGTTAGTCTATTTACAACAAAAAGTATTGTTAAATTATTTCGGGGCCGCGAAACATATTCAATACACAATGGACACGCGTTTAAGGTCGAAATCCTTGAACCAAATCCGCACAAGTTTGGAGAGATTTAACTAATACAGTACAATATCAACATTTTCTTTATTTAATTGCTCCAGATGGGCAGAAGCATGGACGAACCGGTGAATTTATCGAAATCCATAGAGATTGCAACTAAATCTCAATGATATTGTACAATAGGTGTTCTAACCATTTGTAGAGGCGGTTTGATGTTATATCTTAATTAAGATTATTAAGATATTTGTAGTTTTTATTTGCTCCCGAAACCTTCTAATAACAGTGAGACCGTTAGATATATTTCCCAACTTGTGTAATAGAAGGAAACCAAAATGAATCAAGCAGCAATCACCAGCAAACCAGAATTTAGTATATCAGAGAAAAATAACCTATGAATATCAATCATGCAAGCCGTTACCTTTATATTCAACCACAGAGACTACTCGCGGAAGATTACCGACAAGCAATTCTTATTTTTGTCACTTCCTGTGACACGCTTCCTGGCAGATACACGAAAACCGTTGTAATTTATCATCAAAGAAACGAGTGACGGCCCCCCACGTTTGAATTTTTCATATTACGTTTCCCCTTTGTGAAATACGTGCTTTTAACTGTAATACTGGATTGTGGAATCAAATTATAAGCAATAATTTGACATATTTCCCGTAACAATCCAATTTATATGTTTTCTTCTTACAAAAATCCAATGTTACTTACATATTTTATTTATCTAAGCTATGGATGGCATAAAGACAGTCATCTTTTTTGACAGTACAAAGAAATTTAGAACTGATTCGGCATGTAGGTTCAGCACTAACATGAATAGGCAACGAACTAAAGGCTTACTCTGTTCCAAATTTATAAATTTCGTAACATTATAAAATTAATAAGTATTTTAAAATAAAAGCATTTATTGAGTTTGACTGGAACTAGAACAAACAGAGTCACATTACCGAACATTTGCAACGGCAGCGGCTTGACTCTGCCCCTGGCATGGCTGAAGTCGATGGGCAATGGTAACCACTCACCATCAGGTGGGCCGTATGCTCATCTGCCTACATGGGCAATAAAAAAACCACTGTTCTGTGCATCATTCGCATTGTCGCGGTATAAAAAACAATATCAAACACATGCGGCTTCGTCCAGAGTCGCTGATGGTTTGAGCCGTCGCCATTACGCCTAATAGCCACGCGAATTCTCAACTACAACTAACTGAACCAACTTTGTGACGCTTTGGTAAACAACTTTACCATATACTTTGCAGGCGGAACGTTTCAATTAACCACGTAAGCCGGCTACTATCGTTATCTACTATTTGACACTCGGCCCTGTATCGGTTTAAATGTAAAAAGACAGCGAGGTAGGTAGTGATTCTAAAAAAAAAAGAAAAAAGATTTTCCCGAGGACGGAATCAGTCACCTTTCTGTCATTCAGCGAAGAGATCAGATAGATAGATAGATCAGTTATGCAAAGTATAATAATACTGTTTTAAATATAAAAAATGAAAGATGTGGTGTCGTGGGACACCATGTAGGAACCAAGTTCCTTCGGCAAATGTAGAATCGACACAATTTGCAAAAAAAAAATCGTGCTCAATTTTATGTAGGTTTTCTTGATTTTTCTCTTAAATTTTGCTGCTTAGTTTTTATTTAAGTGCAGGAAAGTATGTAAAAGTAAAAGAAAGAGGGAGAAAGAGAAAGGTATTATACACTACTCGCTTGTGTATGCGACTGTCGCGCCTGCGCACGTCTCATTTAACGGTTTTATTCCACGTACTTTTTTCCACGGATTTTTTCTTACGGTTTTACTATCACATTTTTTTCAGTTCGGTCGCGCAGCAAAATCCCTATCCCCTCCAAGCCTGCCGTAAGGAACTTCGTTCCAAAAAGAAAAATTTCCAAACGTTCTACAATTTCGGTTGCGTGCGAGCTTTTGGTCCGTTTGACTCAGTGTCATTTGTAAGTTCGTTATATTTTACTGTTCGATTTATTCCTGGAGCTTAGGTTAGCTATTAGATATGCTATTGAGAACATAAGACCTCTGTGAAAATAAGTTTGTTTGTTAAATCTATTATTTAAGTTCATTAAGGGTGATTGTTTTTCTATCAATCTAACAATTCAGTAAAAATAATTTGAATTCAGTACACAAGTTGAAAATATAAGAGATATTCAAGCTATGAATGTCAGATTAGTCACGATCTGTTTTTCCTCTTAATTAGTCGACACTAAAAAGTGGTTTCGTTATATTATTAATCATAATGTTCGTATTCGCTATCGCTTGTGATAAAGCGACTGTACTGCTCCAAATAACAAGGCGAGACAGTCTTGAAGTAATCTCAGATCGATAATGCCCGCATTGAATTAGTAACTTACCGAATACGGAGAGCTGAGATCGGAAACTGATTGTTTCGGGAACGAACCACAACTAATACGGCCTTCGAACTTTGTTATGTCTTCGTGGATTCAAATTAAATATCTTCTAGCATTGTTCGTATTTGTATTCATGCGTGTTTGTTTGTGCCCCGTGTCTTAGTATTCTAGCGTGCTTAAAGTGGACGCTTTTTAGGGGCTCTCTTTATTTTGTATTATCATAACAAGAACAATTTGTTTACAAACACGTAGGTACACATAATTTGCGTAATTACTGGTGGTAGGACCTCTTGTGAGTCCGCACGGGTAGGTACCACCGCCTACCATCCTACCTATTTCAGCCGTGAAGCAGTAATGCGTTTCGGTTTGAAGGGCGAGGCAGCCGTTGTAACTATACTGAGACCTTAGAACTCATATCTCAAGGTGGGTAGAGCATTTACGTTGTAGATGTAGGCTCCAGTAACCAATTAACACCAGTCTGTCAGCTCGTCCGCCAATCTAAGCAATAAAAAATAAATAAAAAAGACAACTAGACCGATCATGGAATCAAAAGATTTCACAAATACTTCCATTTGTACTAATCGTATTAGAACAGGGAACCGCGTCGTACGTTTCCAAAAACAAAAATTATCAACGAAAAAAAAAAACCTCTGTTCATTTTTAGTGGGCACGAAAAATCTAACTTGCAAATTCGAGAATCGAATCGAAAAGCTTGCGTTTTGTTTGCGTTCGAAATTCAGCTCTGCTATTGACAGAACGGTCACACGTTGACCCTCCGTTCAACGTCATTCGATGCGGCTCGCCTCTGGCAAAGCAACAAGTACCAATTTTAGAATTAAATAACTTCCCCAAAACACTACCTAGAGGACGTTTATTTTTATAGTTCTCGTTAACGTGATTGTAAACACGCGCGGCTTTTATGGCGCTATATCAACGACAAACAGTTGTTCCGGACATATTATAATCGTACACTAACCGTGGAACACAAAGGCTAACAGAACCTTATATAAATATAAATTCGGGTACTTATGTATGTAATTTTAAGAGAAACTGCATTTGGTGTTCAAAATGTCTGATTTTAAATAAGACTGTCCATAAATTTGACAACTTATGTATTGTTGTGTATTTTAGGCTAATAACAGCGTTTACGACGAACGCTAGGGCTAGGATTGGTCATGGATGCACCGACAAAGACCACTGGATGGTAAACGACACACGATCCTTGGAAAAATGCACCAACGATCGTTTTGTTTTCCAATTCAACTCGACCCGTCCCTCTCCGTCTTGCTATGTATATTCAAGAGTCTATTATCGCGCAGATGACTTGAAACACAAAAAAATAATCACTTAAGTTAGACGATATATAAATTAGACGATATTCGGAATTGTAATCCGATATTGGTGTTAACTTAAGATGATGAACTGCTGATCATTCTAATGAAATAAGAGGAGCATTGAAAGAAAGTATTTTTTCTTAATCTTAATTCGATCCGTGAAGTTCTCATTCATAGTTGTTCTTGGTCAAAACCTTCATGTATCAAACTGTCGTTTGTTAAATTATATTTCAAAGCTACTACAGAAAATAGCTGCAAGTATAATTGACGCGGTATAATAAATGGTGAGGCTCAGACGAAAATCTACAAATACAATCGACGCTTATATTTAAAACTGTACCATTTTAAAAGGATTCTTTCGAATGTAAATTCGATTCTATTCAGCTACGATAAAATTAATTCGAATATCGATTGCCGTAATGAAATTCTAAAAATAAGCTTAAACTACTGAAAGCTACAGTTGATGACGTCAACACCATAGTCATTCAATATTTTTTTTTTAGGATTGAACGATTACTGATGGCCCGGAGGCCTTTCCAGTTTCACCAGGACAGGTGGGCGAGCAAAGGCTCAGCCAGGAGGGGTGGGATTTGCTAACAGCTACCCGAGCGCCTCCAAAGGAGACCTAACAACTCAAGAGCAGCTGCTTCGCGAATGAATCTACTATCGGATCGGAATCGCGACCCGCTGAGAAGATCCGGCGAGAAACTCAGCGAGCTGATGCATGGGTTAGGTTGCACGGCGAACTCTTTGTCGAGTTCAACGAGTACGGTTAACCATTCAGTTTATGAGAACACGTATATATAGTAAAATAAAAAAAAGATAAATTATTTAACTGTTGACAGTGGGTTTTTTTTGCCTAGCCACTGCCAGTAGTCTTAAGATGTTATTCTGGCCTCGCCGGGTGTGTAGGCGGGCTCACGGGGCTCAGTCTGACATTTTACTAACATGTATCCAGCAAGAGCAGAGCTACGCTGAATCTACCAATCGGAATCACTGACATTGGTCTAGCAACGCGGACGCACTACAGATCGGTACCTTGTCAACATTTTTGCCTTGAAGTGTTTGAAAATATATTTAATTTTCAGAAGTTTTCAGCACCTATTCTAATTGAAGTAATAAATACCAGTTACTCTTCACTGGTAAAAACGTTGGAGTATCTCAACAAAAATAATTAGACAATCCGAACAAGAAAGACAAGACTATATACTAGCACGGACATAGTGGCATCGCGTGACCATCTAACGGGTCGCAATCCGCTTGTAATCTGAAGCAATAAACGTTTTACAATCCGTACAAAATAAATTGTTAAGGTGTCTTCATTTTTGTTACAGTACCCAACAAACGAGATAATTTAATTTATGTCCAACATTAATTTAGAAAAAAACAACAAAATATTCAGATCTAAGACATCAGTATTAACTGGTTTACACATTGAGATAGTAATTCTAAGTTTTTTTTATTGTTCTTATAGGCAGACGAGCATACGGCCCAACTGATGGTGAGTGGTTACCGTCGCTCATGGACTTCAGCAACGCCAGGGACAGAGCCAAGCCGCTGTCTATCTTTAAGTACTCTCCACAAGGCTCGTTTGAAGAAGGATATATTCAAGTCTCAAATATAACGGCTGCCCCACCCTTCGAAAGGAAACGCATTACGGCTTCACGGCAGAGATAGGCAGGGTGGCGGTACCTACCCGTGCGGGCTCACATATACTGTACCTGGAGATAATTACTTAGTTTTATCCTTTATTTTTAACTTCCATTGATAGAAAAAGCTTATTGTTTACCGAGAGTTGAGTAATTAGATATTTCGTGAAGGACACTCGAAAATATTCATAAAATATTTCATGTTTTTGATTTCATACAAATGTGTGTGTTTTGTGGAATGATCTCTTAAATATTACTGATTATTTAATTACTTTTTAATAATGATTCTGTCAGTGATATAAGTGAAAGAAGAATAAAGATTTTAAAAAGTTCAATAACTAAAAATTTTCGAATTTCTTTAAGAACCAAATTAATTAAGCAGTAAGAACAAGTAAGATAACAGCTCGGATATCCGGGTGCTCGCGTGACTACCGGCCTACTTGAACAAAAGAATAATGAAGCGTTTTCATTTTATTCAATTTATTTTGAATCCATTGTTCGTTGTCTTATCGTGATTGATAAACTTATTTCATTAGAATTAAATATGCAGCTTTCTCTACTGGAATGAATATCGATGCCTCAATATAATTTTATCTCACCATAGTTTTTATAAGTTAAAGTCGTCTTTTTTTATTGCTTAGATGGGTAGACGAACTCACAGCCTACCTGGTGTTAAGCGGTTACCGGAGCCTATAGACATCTACAACTAAATGCGCCACACACCTTGAGATATAAGATCTAAGGTCTCAGTATAGTTACGACGGCCACCCCACCCTTCAAACCGAAACGCATTACTGCTTCACGACAGAAATAATTCGAGCGGTGGTACCTACCCGTGCAGACTTACAAGAGGTCTATATACATATATATATATAGTTTTTATTATATTTTAATTTAACCCCTTACGTAACTTTCGACGTAGAAAGAACATCGCATACTAAAAACTAGATTCAAAATTATGTAACACGCTATTTTTTAATGTTACGAATAATGAATGTTCTTTCGAACTAATATTCCAAGGTTCCTGCGCTAATATCTTGATTGGAATTACGAATTCTGAAATTTAAATACGTTCTGAAAGTCTCGTCTTTGACACTTTCATTTCTAGAAAATTCCATTGTCTTATTACATTCATAGTCCGAAGCTTTATAGTAATAACTCAGAGACGAGGTCATTGAGCGTACATTAATAGTCTTCAGCACATCACGCTACGCGACTTGGATGTTAACACAAATTCCAGGACAATACCATCACATATTACATAACGCGCGAGGAATTTCAAAGCTCATCACAATATTTTCGTACGCCCCAATTACTGGGGCTCAAGTGTGTCCCCTGTCAGGAGACGACAAGAGGTCATAATTTCAGAGCCCATGGGGACTCTGCAGGTAATTATTCGAGTTGACGCACGTAGTACGTACAAATCTTCGGTAAAAACAAACGGAAAGACCGTATTTTTTACGCCTCAACGTTTTTTCACGAATTGCGTTGTTAATAATAAAAAATAATGCTTATTAATTGATTAGATTGTACTCTTCTACCCACTTATGTAAAGCTCTCCCTCTTTAAGAATGTTTAGCTCGCCATTTTATAACTTTTCGCAATTATTGTATTGTATTAACTGTATATACAATAAAGAATAAAATTATATTTTTACTTGCAATTTAAGAATTTTCTTGAATTACCAAGACCCTAAATAAGATAGTATTCGCGGAAAACTTTCCAAATGTATAATTACGAGTTGCGGGAGTAACATTCAAAAGGAACCATTTCACTGAGTTAGGGAAGGTCAAATGGACACGGCGTAATTAAAATTTTAGAAACCCCACGAGCTGTTAAACATTCTCTGAAAGTCTCCCGTACAACAATTTGAACGATGACCTCGTGAAAATTCGTGAACTGTCGCCGTCTTCCAGTGTTTGCATTTGTTTGAGACGAAAGACTTTTACTAAGCAGACTTTTATTAAGCTGACTTCTTTTTATGCTTAACTTATCTAGTTTTTTAAGTTGAATATCGTTAATCTTAAGAGGAAATTCGAAAGTCGAATAATTTGAAGAATAGGTTTTTTTTACCACTGTTTCCTCTTTCAGGCCTCAAACAGGTCATGAAAGGAAAAGAGCAGTTATTGAAAATACTTCTATAAAAATAAAAGACGTTAGTTTCGTTCTTAAGACACATTTTGGCTGTATGTTACGGATTCCTTATGTTTTACTATGTGTTTGCAGAATGTTTAAAAAAAAACAACCGAAAAAAAATTTCCAAAATTTTCGTAGGTATACAAAGTTGCTAATTCTTACGTGAATTTATGAAATGCTGATAGATAGGTAGATTATATAATATCAAAAAAATTACTATGGTATAGTTGCGAGTGGTTGTGTAAAATCTTTAAATAGACAGAGGCATTAAAATTATTGTCCATCTGATTTAATGCCTGGTTCACTCTGGGTAGTTGCGGTTGTTTTTTTTTTAATAGAAAAACCACGTTTGTTCTCTTAAAAATACTAGGATAGAATTAAAAACCTTTGTGGAAACACGTAGAAGGCGTTGATGCATCAAAATACATCTCATGTACGAGATTATATGAAATAACATAATAATATCTAGTTCACGTAGCGTAATCGAAATCGCGAAACTATTCAACACGTTTAGTCTGCTGTCGCAACGTTATTAAATGCGCAAATAGGTTAAGCTAAAATAATCTGAATTGCTGAACCAATTTAATGCCTAGAATTTATAGGGCTGTACATAATAATAATAAATCGTAATGTATTATCGAATCATTTATTGGTTTTTAAATTAAAACTAGAGTTTTTAAAGTATTCTCCTAAAATATATTTTAACTATTGCTTCTTGTATTAAATTTGACTAGGATTTTCTCTAAACAGTCGTGCCGGTAGACCGTTATCATGTGAGCCACCATTTAAAACATTATACCATCGTCAATATGTTCATACCAGGCTCCAATTTATAGCAGAAATAAATAGATTGACGTCGATTGGTTCACATCCACATTTACTGGTGGTAGGACCTCTTGAGAGTCCGCGCGGGTAGGTACCACCTCCCTGCTTATTTCTGTCGTGAAGCAGTAATGCGTTTCGGTTTGAAGGGTGGGGCAGCCGTTATAACTATACCTGAGATCTTAGAACTTATGTCTCAAGGTGGGTGGCGCATTTACGCTGTAGATGTCTATGGAATCCAGTAAACCCCTAACATCAGGTGGGCTGTGAGCTCGTCCACCCATCTAAGCCATAAAAAAAAAAACATCCAACTTATTCTCCGACTCCTGTATCACCCAGATAATTTTCCAGTTTTATTAAATTATCTCCGTATTTCAACTTCGAATATCAGATATTTTAGTTCAATATCGTATCGTGCTAATCAAAGAATCGATTCTAATTTCACACAGTCAACACTCAAAGTCGTTTGCTCTCATTAGAGTCGACAGTTATATTTTAATTAAATTCTAACTATCGACAAACGGCAAGCCGGTGTGATATTAATTGAATGAAAACTCGTTATTTGCGTAATTGAGAACCAATCACGAACAGTTTGTTGAAGCCAAGTACCTACTACAGATTCTTGTAGACAAAATACATTGTTTTTGGATTTAATAGGTACTATCATATAGCTGTTCAGGTAGCCGTCAGAGTGCCATGGTTCCTGAGGAACGTGGATCTTCACGATGACCTGGAGCTCGATTCAGTTAGTAAGTATCTACAGTCGACATCGCTGCGCCATTTTTGAGACATGAGAACCCTCTCATCGTGGCCGCTGGAAACTACATACCCGACCCTGTAGAGCGAATGGTAAGCCGTCGACGTCACCCAAAGCACGTCATTACGGATCCTCCAGATCCATTAACGGTGCTTTTAGGCACCACAAGCACCGGTCAATGTCCTCGTCAAAACCGTCGTTTGCGACGAAGGTCTCGACGAGCGAATTAACCCACAGACACAGCCCACTGAGTTTCTCGCCAGATCTTCTCAGTGGGTCGCGTTTCCGATCCGGTGGTAGATTCTGCGAAGGACTGCTCTTGCTAAGGTCAGTGTTAGCAACTCTCCGGTTTGAGCCCCGTGAGCTCAGCTACAAACGTTAGGGTGAAGCTGAAATAGCCTCTCAAGGATATCAGCATAGGTAGGAAAAAAAAAATTTTTTAAGGAAATTTTACACAAGTGCGTCATTGGATTCAAGTTATTATCCAATAAATTTATATAACTGAGTACGTATAGGTTATTTTTAGAAATATCGTATTAATAGATTTTTTTTATTGCATATAAAGACTCACGAGAAATAAGGTTATAAGACGGTCAGTGTGCTTTGTGCGATTTTTTTTACTTTTCGATCGCGGAAAAGTTAGCTTAAATTTGTATGGAGTTGGAACAGCGCCCCTAGCGGCAAACGAAGAGAAGCTCACAGTAGTCGCCAATACTTTTGTACAATTCGGAACGTGAATGACGTCACCGGCTCCAATCCTCCATGATTAAATTGTGACTCCAGAATTTCATTTAAATAACAACTCTCTCTTCAAGGAGAAACGTATTATTGCTTCGCAGCAGAAAAGGGTAACATAAAAAAATATATATATAAAAAGACAGACGCTTGTGGGTCCACAATACTTACCATAAATAAACATACTCAATGATTAATATGTAATATAAAGTATAAGATGAGTTCAGAATCTACAGTAGTCTAGATCTAAATTTATCTTTTAGAAAATGTATGCTATAAAACTTTGAAATTTAAATAATAAAATTTTTCTGCAGATATTTTCAATTATGTTTAGATATTAGATACTTACTGAAAGTGCTGTATACCATAAATTTCGTCCGCGTGGCTTATTGCTCTTTTTATTATATTTTTTAAGTGTATTAGTTTAGTAGATGAAGCACAAGACTCTTTTAATGTTAATTGGTTAACGAACCATTATTATTATAACGTAAATACCGTACCGACCTTTAGGCATGTTGGTCGATTGTGCGTTACATTTCTATTGCATAACAGTTGTCGCACCCTTAAATGATAGCAAATAATTAAATATTTTAGGTAACATTCGCTGATGCCAGAACGCAGCCATAGAAACGCTTCATATTAGACATGAGTCATCTAAATACTGACAATATAGTTGGACATGTCACTGAACCATAATCTCATAACCTAAAAGCAAAGACTCGAAGGCAAATAGTTTGTTTGAATCTCAAATAAAGAGTAATACATATTTTAAACTAAACGAAGAATCTTCAATAATGCTTCACTTGAACTTGCACAAAAATTGCAACATTCTCCTATTTAACCGTTCTACAGTCCTATTTCAAAATAACAAATGGCCCTATGCGACATCGTTTGTACAGAAAATCCTTTTTATCACTCGCCCCGAGCTGCTTGTATCACTGAACACTAACTGGAAATGTAGCATGTTTGATGTTACGCTGTAAAATGCTAAACGAGATAGATAGTAGGTTAAATTTATAAAAAATCAGATTTCACTGCAAGAGTTTGTCTGGGTAGAGTCTGTCTTTATAAGGAGGGAAATCAGAATTATTTACAAGACACAAAGATACATTGATATACAGGAAAATATTCATACAGGGCCAATAAAACCTTACGGTCTCAGTATTATTTCTTACTTAATAAAACCCCTGCAAAGGTACCTTCTCATGAAATTCAATTAAAGTGGAAGTAAACTCAGAAATCGTCACGTTTCGAATGACGAAGTCCATGGCGTAGTGCAACCACTGTAACAGCTACGACAGGACGAACCAAACATTCACTATTTGCTAATAAAAGTCTTGACGGGAATAGGGTCTTTAGGTATCGGCAGGCAGATAGATTTCAAGGTCTGTCTCACCCATTTCTCCCGAAAACCCTTATAAGCCGGTTCATAGTTACCGAGAAAAAAATATGAGCCAAAAGGATATATCTTTTGGGGCGATTTACAAATTTACACCTATCCATTTCTATTCTATTTAAGGCTATATTTTTGTACATACCACAAAATATATTTACAACAAACAGGGTACACTCATGACGCAAATATAACAAATGGTTCAATCTGATAAAGTTTCTACAACATATCTGTGTTATCAGACCCCTCGATCCAAATGCATTATCCTGACGTACGAAAGGAAATGAAGGAAATAGCGGTGTCACTTATAGACTACTATTTATTTCCAAAACTTGACAGTGGGTTCTCTTTCCTACTTGTATATATATTTCTTGTTTCTGTTGACGTTTGTTTGAAACACCATTCTTTCGGATATACCAATCTAAGGACCAACACACCAAAATTCGGTTTCGATTGATATATCTATATACATAGAGATTCTTGTTTTTTTTTTGTTTTTTCTTTTATAATACTTCCTTCTCGAGATCCTGAAAGTAAACTGACAGCTACGTGAACTTAATGAATATAATCTTTTTTTTATATTGCTTAAATGGGTGGACGAGCCCACCTGGTGTTAAGTGGTTACTGGAGCCCTAAGACATCTATAACGTAAATGCGCCACCCACCTTGAGATATAAGTTCTAAGGTCTCAGTATAGTTACAACGGCTGCCCCACCCTTCACACCGAAACGCATTACTGCTTCACGGCAGAAATAGGCAGGGTGGTGGTACCTACCCTCGCGGACTCACAAGAGGTCCTACCACCAGTAATTACGCAAATTATAATTTTGACTAACAAAACTTTAGTAACACAATCAAATTTCTTCCAATTACGTTTCTAAATATCCTGGACCCCTTGGTAATTTAATTTGGTACAACTACTAAAATAGCTTTTGCTAGAAATCGAATATACTCAGTCGTTTCTTTTAAATTTATTTTATGACGTATACTAAAATCACGAACAACAATGTTGCAAGACAAATAAACCTAGTACTTAAACTTGAGTAGATAGAATCCTCAATAGCCAATCTTCAAGTAGCAATTAAAATCCTTTTAAAAGACTGGGAATGAATGGGGAAGATCTGGAATAGCAATAAAAATTTTATGGAACATTCTTTCAAGTTAATAAAATGAGACCTAGATTTTTGGGGATGACACCAGAATGGTAATATATATTACAGTCTTGAGATACGAATACGCTTTAGCATAGAAATTAAGTCACGTCTAAAGTTATCGACACGGACCAGTGTGATATCATAGAAGACGAATTTGTTTTACATAATTAAAACAATAAATAACAGGGAAATGGGATTTAAGACTAAAACATTCTTAGTTATTTTTCATTAATATGAAAATGCTTAGTCGCATTACTGGACTGTATGCAGATTAGACCCAATTTCCAATTTTACTTTAAAATATTTACGTAACATGAATAGGTTCACGTGAGCTGAGCTAGGAAAATTTAAATATAGTTTCTGAGTTTTACATAAAACAGTAAGTAGTTTAGACAAATTGGAAATATAAGTACTGAAAACATGTTTTTATTTTCCATGAACTTCGTATGACCTCTAATAAGTATATTCACTAAAAGCGCAAATCAAATAAGTTTTGCTGAGCTTTATATTTATGAGGTTGGCATTATATCTAAATGTATGAAGTTTGTTTGATATGTTTGTCTCCGATCTCTCGCGACGCGTAATAACAATTTTAGCTTCAAAAACATAAAACGTTCTAATGTAACTAACATTTGACTACCGATTAATAAGAACGGCAAAATAATTTAATTGCTTTATTGACATATTTTTAAATTCTGATACCTGATATTATGCACTTAGTGTCCGTTTAGTTGAGATTTATCATTCAGCGATTATCACATCTCCAACAGAATATATTTGTGTCCATTTCCGTAATATGTTAAAAATGATATTGTGTACAATGCAGAACAAAGTTTCTACAATCCAACTAACACTATTTCATTACATAAAGAGATATTGTAAACGCTTAATATACAAATTAGTAAATGCTTCACCCTGAATTCCCTTATATCATAAAAGTCGTAAAATTTAGATTAGTGCAAAAATGTAGAAATACGAATACATATGAGCATACATTTTCATTTACTTATATCGAATACGGCTCACGTTTCGTCTAATTTGTCGAGCTGTTTCAAAAATAAACCCAAAAAATCCAAAATGGCATAAATACAAAAAAGGCACAACGTAATTTTAAAGCGCCCTTTTGTCACTGACAGATTTAGAGACCCATACAGGCCTAGAAATAATTATGAGGAAAACAAAAGAAATGGCCATTGTGCGGTACAATGATCGCATTAATTTAAGAGACCCATAGAAATTGCATTTTATGTTATAATAATTCGCGTACGGATAATTAGAAATATTCATCAATATTTAAAACTACTTTTACGGTTTTATCTTGTTTACGGTTAGCAAAAATTATGATAAAAAAATCTATCTTGACAATTGACATTACAACTAGTTTGTTTTTTACTAGTGCACGATAATTTAATAGACATAATTTTTTATTGCATGTTTGCTTAGCGAAATCACAGCTTATGTAGTATAAGCAGTTGGAGGGGTCATTATAGACATCAACACACATGCATATAAGAAATAGAAGAACAGCACTCAAACCAAGACGCGAGACTGCTTCATGGCACAAACCAACTAGTAGTTAGTTAACTTACTAGTTCTCCTTTAAGCACTACCTTCAAAAGTGCCATCTAGTAATCGCAATATGCTGGTATACACAGCTATAATATTGTTACGCCAGTAAGAGTAACGCCATCTATCGCCGAATAGTCGAACGAATGTCGAAAGATCTAGTAGCACCTAGAACGCTCGAGAAGTGCAACGCCATCTATTGTCAGATAGCGGAAACAATACTAGAGATGTGTGGAATATTCTCGATAATTCTAGGGATGTTATATCGACTATAAAAGCGATATAGAGATGGCACGCAGTCAGTCAGTGATCGGAACTACTCGACGCGAAACAGCGAAATGATCACCTGAAGCGAAGCGGAAGAAGCGAATTGAGTGTTTATTGAGAATTTTACAGTGTTTGTGAAGTGTTTTAAGTGTTCTAAGTGTTGAATACAGTTTATAGTTGTACTTTGGTGGGATTTTATTTATCCCGAACCCCAGCGCGTAACAATATTAAAACCTATAATACTACGTATAATACATACATGCCTGCATGTGTATCTCATTATAAACAAAATTCAAAACAGCATGAAATCGAGACAAATTGCTCGAATAGCAAAACGTTCAAGTTGCGCCGGAACGGACAGAGGGAAGTGGACAAAGGTTGCAATGTTATTGCTCCCGGCGTGACTCATTGTGTCAGACGTTGACAGAGAAACGGAAGCTATCCGACATTGCGGTCGCATTTTTCACTGTTATATCCCATTGTGATGAATTACATTCTAATTCTATTACTGAAGTGCGAAAATATAAAATGATAGATTGAACAGTTTGACTCAACTATAAAGGCTTGCTATAATTAAAATATGCTTAAATTTTGAACTGTTTTAGGTTCAGATTAAAATGCTAAAACTTTTAAAAGTATACATGCTCTGTAAGTTTAAAATAACGATTCTTAGTATTTGACTTTTGATTTTATGTCCAAATATAAACATTATCGGGAATAATTTATTTAGAATTACTGGTGGTTGGACCTCTTTTGAGTCCGCACAGGTAGGTACCACCGCCCCGCCTATTTCTGCCGTGAAACAGTGCGTTTCGGTTTGAAGGGTGGGGCAGCCGTTGTGACTATACTGGGACCTTAGAACTTATATCGCAAGGTGTGTGGCGCATTAACGTTGTAGATGTCTATGGGCTCCAGTAACCACTTAACACCAGGTGGGCTGTGAGCTTTTCCACACATCTAAGCAATAAAAAAAAAATTAGTATTGTTTTTTTTATGAATCTCATCTAAAATAAAAGCTTGTGTATTATTAGTTAGTGTAACTCGTGTATTATACAATTTTACTATAATCTGTGTAAAAAATATGAAGGTATAAGAATAATGACTCTTAATGTTTGACTTTTGATTTTATCTCCAAATATAAACAATATCGGGAATGGTATTGTGTTTTTATGAATCCCATCTAAAACAAAAGCTTGTGTATTAATAGGTAGTATAACTCGAGTGTTATACAATGTTACTATATTCTGTCCAAAAAATACGAAGATAATGACACATTTATCCGATTTCATGTTCAATAATCTCGCTTTTTATACAAATTTCAGTCACAGATGCACCTGTATGTCTCAAGATAACTTATCTCAAATGTGATGCAATTTTACGCCGAGCCCTTGAACGTCTGCGGTGCCGTCAAAAGAAACAAATTCAATGTCGCAAAATGTTGCTTTTCTTTACATTAGGTTCAAGTGAATACGAATGAAATTACACGAAAAGGTACGGCTTTAAATTCCTGTAATTACTAGAATGCAATACTCTTGGGCTATTTTTGTTCAAAAGAAACTTTTTGATTAATTTTCTCAGAAGGAAACGAAAGAATTTAATTTAATTATAAAAATGGCGATCTAATTTCGTGGTATAATAATAATAATAATTCATAAAGTTTATTAAAAAAATAGAAGAACTAAAAGTTGAGACTAAATTGTATTTCTTAGAAACGAGTAAAGAATGTAAGAGTCTAGTTGAACCAAGAAATGTATTTTAAAATTAAAAGAAATTTATTAAACTTTTTGTTATTCTCACAACAATTTGATAAATTAAACTCTAAGAATGTGGAAAAAAATCACATTACTTTTTATCTCAATAGATGTTTCGGAAACATTCTGCTGGTGGGGCGTCTAGTGAATCCCATTTACCCAATGAAACTGGGATTTTAGCCTCGTGTCTCAAAGTCAAAAACGACATCCTTATTAATGTTCATGGGCTCTTATGCCCTTTAAGGACTAAAGGCGCGTGAGCTCACCTACTCTTATTATCTATGAAACAAAAAAATCCAACAAACCATTTAGTGTTAATCACTTTGTACTTTCGCAAGAAAAATATGAACAGCACACGAGTACTTTAACAGATGATGCTCTGAAGGTTTTGTGCTCGAATTTTCCAACGTTTATCGGAGACGTGAGTGCTATAAGCCTTCATATCTATCGATTAATGTTCAATATACGATGAACAACAGTTAAGCCTCTTTGGAGAATCTATTACTATCGTCTTGTAGTTACTTAAAAAGGCTCAACATGAGAGTCTAGACATAAATAATCTAAAAAATGTGTTATTAAAAATACATACCATTAGGTTTATTACAAAAAAGCTCTTACGCACTTACTGATACCCATTCGCTAAGTGAAAATGGAAAATTTTCGTAAGGTATTTTATTATTCAGTTCGCGCCATCTTTGATATTAAAATTAGCACAAAACAATCAATACTATGATTGTTAATTTATAATTTTATACATATAATTTTTCTTTCTTCACTATTATAGTTTCTTTCTCTTGTTTTTTTCCAAATTCTTTATAAAACTGTTCTTAGATAAGTAATTATCAAGCAAAAACCACTAAGTAAGTAAAAGCTCGAATCTACGATCAAAATGACCACGCGAAACGACGGAAAATATCCGAAATTACGTAAAGCAGCCGATTCGTATTCAGGCAGGTCTTTTTTCGGCATGAGCCGGCCTCTCGCGCCAATGATAACTCAACCAAACGACTCAATATCGGCAACGATTTGTATGAGCCGAAAATGTGGGACATTGAAACGCTCAAATGCAATGCCAGTTTTTTTGGGATCCGCGTTAGCTAAAATATTTGTACGCAAAATATTGTACAATGTATTGGCGCCAAAATGAGAAAACTCAATGAGCAATCATATAAAAATGACAGATTCCAAATTCAAATGTAATATTTTGTTTATTTTTAATTGTAACAGTATTTATGGCCAGACTAAGTACATGCGCTTCAGAAAAATAACTTTTTCGAAAGTTTTCTTAATTAAAAATCTACCATTTTGTTGATATCATTCGGTTGTTTTGTGATAATCTCAACGACCGATAAAACCTTCGGTTTTAGTTTAAGTCACCTGAAATGCAATTTTGCGCATTTTCTTTTTATTACACTTTCAATTAATACAACACTGGTACGTACTCGCACTATGCTACAACAATTGGTATGAAAGTTTTTTTTTTGTTTTATTGCTTACATGGGTGGACGAGTCACAGCCCATCTGGTGTTAAGTGGTTACTGGAACCATAGACATCTACAACGTAAATGCGCCACTCAACTTGAGATATAAGTTCTAAGGTCTCCAGTATAATTACAACGGCTGCCCTACCCTTCCCTGTCCTTAAACCGAAGCGCGATACTACTTCACGGCAGAAGTAGGGAGTATATACATACTCGTATGACATAAATTTTTTGAGAGCACATTATTTATGCCGCCAAATGGGTTGTGAGCTCAAGACCCAATAATATTAAGTGATTACTGAAGTCTATAGGAATTCAAATGTGACCGATACACATCTTCTACACATTACTTTTTGTTTTTTTGAAAATTGAAGACGCTTTCTCAATAGCTATGAATGTCCTTTAAAAATAACCTACATGAAGTACTTATATTAATTTTGTGATAAAAATCAAGGTAGCAAAATTGATTCAAATGATAAAAATATTTTCCATTTTGAAAACTAGCTTTGTTTACTTTTTGTTCAACTTAGTCTATTGCTTCAAATAGAGCAAAGGTTATCGATTATTGATTACCCTTATGAATAAATAATTTTCTGCGATAATAAATAACCGTCGGTCGTTTGTACTATTATAAATTTGTAACAATACTATGTCTTAATAATGAAGATGTTTACAAATACTAAAAAACTAACACTCCAACATTTGGAGCAGGTATAGATAGCCTGGTAACCATATTTGCCTAACTCGCCTAAAATGTGACGTGAAAGGTAGCCAAAACATCAGTCCAAACCGTTTGAAAACCAGCTGCCTTTGAGCTAGGGTAACTGTTAGCAAAACCAGCTCTTCCTGGTTAAGCACGTACTCGCTTACCTGACTTAAAACTGGAAAGGCCTTCGGGCTACCAGTTTTCTTTCCATACAAAAAAAAAACTCAGAACCAATGGCTTCGAGCTTAAATAATCTAAACACTGACGCTATTTTATATCACATGACAATCTAATGTGATAAGCTAAATCTTATTGTTCTCTTACTTATTCAACATCCTAGTAACTCTGAATAAGGAACAACGATTTTAATAATTATTCCAATCAATGCTCACCCTCAGCTCGCGTTGTACCCAATATCCGCCTTTTCACTGTTATTCGAACAAGATGATGAATATTTATCTCGGGCAATTAATGCGTGCAAATAAGGAGTCATGTTATATATGTAGGAAGGTATGCGACGTTATGAAAATTTTAATTACGTCGCGTCTGCGTACCGAGAATGGCTTGTTTGTAGTGTTCACGTTCGGTGTATTTCCGAAATCCAATTAACATTGCATCAGTCAGTAAAACTAACAACATTCGTATCGCGTATTTCAGGTCAATAGGTACTATGGAACAATAATGCTTATACGAGAATCATTCTATTGTATTTTGATGATATGTATATTTATAAAAAAATGATCTATTGACGATATGTATAATATTATCCCGCGTTTACTATTTTCATTTTATTAATTTCATATTTTAAATCATTTTATTATTTCCATATTTTAAATCATTTTATTATTTCCATAGTTCTGAATACTCTACTGGTGGTAGGACCTCTTGTGAGTGAGTCCGCGCGGGTAGGTACCACCGCCCTGTCTATTTCTGCCGTTAAGCAGTAATGCGTTTCGGTTTGAAGGGTGGGGCAGCCGTTGTAACTATACTTGAGACCTTAGAACTTATATCTCAAGCTGGGTGGCGCATTTACGTTGTAGATGTCTATGGGCCCCAGTAACCACTTAGCACCAGGTGGGCTGTGAGCTCGTCCACCCAACAAAGCAACAACAAAAAAAAAACTTTACAGCTTTCATGGTTACAGACGACTAAGTACACTATTATTATGCATTAGAATACTAAATAAATAGTATTTGTTTTAAGCAGAAGAATACCACTTTTCTCTGTGACTAGTTATAAATATACGAAACATTTTCAGAAGCTATTGATAATAACAATTGTCGATGGAGCTTACTCCTTGACGTATAGTTATATATCACAAAGTTTCTCATCATGAACGCCCCCGCAACTAGTGTAGGGAGTCCAACACTCATATAAATATTAGCCTATCCATTAAGTACATGTATTTTCTACATGGATACCAAGTTTCAATTCAATCGGATGCACGGTTCAGTAGTTATAACGGAACATCCGTAAAATACCACTACAGATTTATATATTAGTATAGAATTTAATATTCTTTTTTTTACAATTAACGATAAATCATTGTACTCCTGTGCTGTTATACAATTAATTACATCAAGCCTTTCGCTTAGTCAACTATATGGGTTTCAAATTCCAAATTAATTAACGTGTCTAATAATAATTGATAGTCACAAGAACGATTACATAATTTGTTTGAATTCCCAAAGTCTTAGAGCTCAGTGTTAGCGCACGCGGCTGTTTGTTCTCCCCCTATATCCAATTAACATCACAACTTACGCCCTGTGTTCCGTATCTCAGATTAAAACGGATAAAGGATAATTGAGTACACACGAAACACGTGTACACAGAAAATGTATATTTTATTTTATAGGTTGTGGTAGGGCGTCTTGTGAGCCCGCATGGGTAGGTACCACTACCCTGCCTAATTCTGCCGCAGAAGTATGCTGAAAGCAGCATAAATAAATTTAGTTAAATAAGGGCAACAATTTTTACAGACTAGAATAGAAATAACTAATTGAAGGCTCATTAATAAAATAAGGTATTGAAAAACAGTTTATCATCAATCCTCAAATTATTTTCCTACAGAATTTCCTTAAATTTTCTCCCTAACTATACAGTCTTGAATACCGGTTGTGGAATGTATTATAAGATCGCTTACCTTGGTATCAAGGATTTTTGAGACTTCAACATAGCTATTAATCTACATCTATACGAGTATACCATGTATGGTACCAATGGGCCACCTATGTATGTATTTACTAAAAAAATAAAAATACATTATTATTCTTAGGTTCATTTAGTACTTTGATAATGCTTCATTTCAATTATAATCCTTACCGCCTCATGAATAGGGCTATGAATCCTTTGAAAGTACGTAAACATGTAATCCTCAACGACTATGACCTACATTTCGCGTTATGGACACCACTGAAAAGGTCAAATTAAATACTGACGTGAAAGCGTTAGGATAGGTGAAGCTTCCGAGTAATTGTATTATTGTAAATGCCATTTCCAGAAACAATTTTGTTGAGAAAGTTAAATGATATAGAATATTTTGTGCTCATGCCATTTTGTTTCGTAATGTTTTCACGAACCCGCCATAGGATTGCAACGCATCCCTTTTACTCAAAGCGGCTACGTTCCTAAGCCTAATTCAGGCTTCAGGATATCATCAAGTTCCGGTGTTTCCGGAGCACTATGAAATGTACTTTTCCATACGTGATTTAAGTTTCGCTCTCGGTAGGAAGGTTTTTACTCTATTATTACCATCCATGGACCGCAGTAATCACTTAACACGAGGTGGATCGTTCCTCGTCTACCATGAAAGGCAATAAAAAATCCGATCCGTATACCAATTGAATACTGTTTACTTTTATGCTTATTGGAACGAAGTTCCTTATGGGACGATGCGGAGGGGTACCCTAAGCGGGAAAAAACGTCCGTAACGTAAGATTTTTATTAGTAATGCACACAGTGTACGACTTAACTTTGTAATAACGTACAAAAAATAACATATTTTTTTAGCATTCATTGACCACGATCTCAGAGCGTTCGTTTGCGCAATACACTAACTCATATGCAAACGACCGTGAATGAAGTGTAGCACAATAAGTTCGCACGTTACCGAATGACCGTGGGTTGTTGCGAAACCTCCAGTTTTATTTTCTTAACACCTCGAATAGAACTTAAAATTAATATTTTTATAATAAACAACTTCATTCGTATCCGGTGTCCCACGACACCACACGTCTTTTTTTTTATCCCGTAAACGTCAACAACGTGATTTCCACCATCCTCTGTTTCTACCGCAAAGCCATCATGCGTTCCAGTTTGAAGAGTGAAGCAGTCAACTCACAATACAACTGCCACTTCTATATTTAGTTTCGTATTTGGTGACGTCTTTATTTGGGGTCCCGGTAAATATTTAACACGAATTAAAACTACTTTTGAGCTGTATTATCTCGAGTTTTTTTATTGTCATCGCATTGTTTGCGACCTTTCGATTGTTTTACCGTTTTCGTGGTCACGGAAGATTCAAAGCTCGCGAGCGCAGTCAAGAAACTGAATTAAAAGTATTGTATCTTCTTCAATTTTTCCGTGGAGATTCCCGTGATTTTTAGCAGGACATCCGTCCACCTCGTGCGACACAGAGAGACATAAGCTACTCAAAAAGGGGAAAATCATGTTTTTCATTCTTTTAATGTTACCTATTTAGCTTTTATAAAAATTGTATAAAAACATAATGTGTGGTGGTAGGACCTCTTGTGAGTCCGCGCGGGTAGGTACCTGCCTATTTCTACCGTGAAACAGTAATGTGTTTCGGCTTGAAGGATGGGGCAGCCGTTGTACTGAAGTGAGACCTTCGAACTCATATCTCAAGGTGGGTGGCGGCATTTACGTTATAGATGTCTATGGGCTCCAGTAACCACTTAATACCAGGTGGGCTGTGAGCTCGTCCACCCACATAAGCAATAAAAAATATATGTGTAGAGCGAAACGTGTTAATGAAAATATTATCAAAAATACATTTGATTCACATGTCACTGACTGTGTGGAAATCGATCTAAGCAGTGATTTCAAATTCACGCTGCATACGTATTTCAATGCATTTCAGAGTACGCTAAATCTGACCCAGAAAGGTTCTGGTTGGTTAAGTTGTGTGCGGTCATACTAAGCCGTCACGTCTACGTCTACTGTACTGAAAACTTCAACGTTCGTGGCTAACGGCCGAAGCGAAGGATAATTAACAAAGTTCACGAGGCCTGCGCTAAGTTAATTCTCTTTAAGAACGGAGGACCG
This sequence comes from Bombyx mori, assembly GCF_030269925.1. Classification (NCBI taxonomy): domain Eukaryota; kingdom Metazoa; phylum Arthropoda; class Insecta; order Lepidoptera; family Bombycidae; genus Bombyx; species Bombyx mori. Next base: position 10,009,726 of record NC_085127.1, on the reverse strand, counting down.
TCGCCTTGTCAATTCTAAATAACGATCACTAATTACTCTTGGGTCAGTCGCGTGTGTATATTGGAACGAAGTTCCTTACGGCAGGCTTGGAGGAGATAGGGATTTTGCTGCGCGACCGAACTGTAAAAAAATGTGATAGTAAAAACCGTCAGAAAAAGTCCGTGGAATAAGGCCTTGTTTTCCGCACAGCGATATTTCACCGCGCGATTTTTTTCTCGTAATTCTTTTTTATTTTTTTATAAGGAACTTCGTTCCTATCCGGTATCCCACGACACCACACATCTTTTTTTTATTAAAGCATCTACGAGTATTTAGTAGTGAGTCAAAATGATATGAGAGTGTATTTAATTGTTCATATCATCAGTTCGACAGTGAGGCGGTTAAATTACTTGAATGGTTTTTTTGATTAAAGAATCCGATCAACCTTCCAAGGTATTCCACGAATTTTATATTATATAATATTAGATTACTGCTTAGTGTCAAATTTCAATTATTCTACCTTTCCAATCCAATACATAGTCTCGTAATCAAACCAGGAAACGAAAGTATCTCTATGTAAAAATTACTACATATTTGGCTTAAATGACTTATGGCTTTGGTTAACTAGTATTGGAGTTTTTCACTAGTCTACGTGGGCTGATATTTTTAGAGATAAATGTTATCATGAGACGTAACTTATTAACGAGTGCGTGCGCCAAGCCTCAATTCGCGAACTATGGAGAACAGCTGTCGTCTAGGATTTAATAAACATGGATTCCACATGACCACGACTGCTCTGCCAAGAGTAACCGACTGTGATGATAATGATGATGATGATAATGATGGTGATGATAGTGATGGTGATGGTGATGATAATGATGGTGATAATAATGATGATGATGACGATGATAATGATAACGATCATGAGACGCGGTCATATGTTACGAATCAAAAGGTGAAATAGCGAATAAGCAACACAATTGGAACTATAAATTCAGTTTCAGATCTGGTTATCGCTTAAGATCAGAGTCGCGAGCCCCGCTGCCCAACTCAGTTTCATAATATGATTGCTGGAACCCGTAAATCGCAAAATTAATGCACCTTAAGACATTATGTTAAAGTCTTGATTGCGTTAATAAAACAACTCTCCTGCCCACGTTTCGGACACACGGATAAATTTGCAAATCCTCCATCTTGTATGTATTATTAAGTGCATTATGAAGCACGAAAAATCTCACTAAAATGTAAATTAAGAAGTTAATGTGAGACCATAATTATTGAATTTGGAAACCATTCTCAGTTACGCTCTCTGTCTGTGTATTTAAGCACTCATTAAAACTTCAATTTAGAATACTTTTCGAGCGACGCATTTTTTTTTGCACAAATCTCTATATGATTACGTTTACGTACCGAAAATGTCTAACATATATTATTTTGGTTTAAGTTAATATATTTAATGTGAAACAGGTATAGCACATATCTATATTTTATAACCGAGGAGTGTAAAATCAGTCAAAAAAAAACATTAATATATTCGAGAAATTACAAAGGTTTTTCTTAGATTTTCATGAATCATAGATATATTTGAAGGTTTCGTCTTGCGTTTTTTATTGTTATCATACTATTTCCGATTTGACTACAACTATTAAAGTAGAATCATTAGATATAAAAAATACAAAATGTGTGCAATTCACACGTGGTAGAAGTGAAACCTTCCAAAATTAAAATACAATAATCCTAAACGTCGTAAGTATATGTAAAATTTTGTCATTAGTAAATAATTGTAAGGTAGCGCCCTCTGTGAATTGATATTTTAATTTCACGTATAATCCTAAATTAAAATTCACTACAAGAGCTTTCATACACACGTTAGTATTAAAAAATCTCACAGATGGCGCTGTATTAAATAGTATGTGTTTTTTTTTTTTATTGCCCTTGTAGGCAGACGAGCATACGGCCCACCTGATGGTGAGTGGTTACCGTTGCCCATGGACTTCAGCAATGCCAGGGGCAGAGCCAAGCCGCTGCCTACCGCAAATACTATACTACTATACTATACTACTATATTTCTGTCTCATTCTTTGCTGGCTTCATCCTACACATTATTTGTGTCTCTTACCTGTCGTTTTTCCCGTTGCATCTGGTTTGAATTCACAACGATTCTAAAGAAGTTTTCACTTCAATAAAAGAAAAAGACGAGATTAAGCCGTAAAAACAGTTTTAATTAAACAAAAGAATTATTCAGCT